>NW_027249068.1:1959070-3160640 GCF_030848795.1 Temnothorax nylanderi | reverse complement strand
TAGAAATAGGGCATTAATTATGAATGTATGAATGAATATCACACTTTGAGAGGAATACTGTCACAAGTAAAAAAATTTTTTGATTTTGATTTAAGCCCATAAGAAGGTTGCCTAAAATGTTATCTACGTGTTATAATAGTATCACAAGTCTGTATGCGAAATTCGCTGCACGAAGCAGAGTTGTCGTTATTTTTTTAAACCAGTTATGTGGTTTCCTGGATAAATAGTGTTATAAGTGAATTGACAAGTGTGAATCACAGCAGACCTCTTCAAGAAATAGTACAAGTTTTATTATAACAAAATGTCGCAATTGTGTAATTGCGTTATTTATTAAACACAATTAAAAGAAATAAAATTAAATGGGTTTTCTCTCTCTCTCTCTCTCTCTCTCTCTCTCTCTCTCTCCTGAAAGTTGTACATTTTTGAGTTGTGACAGTGTTCTTCTCGAGATGCGATATGTTAGTTTTCAAATGCACAAAAATTTTCAACGTGCTAAATACGCGCGTGATATAACAGTAGTATATTCGTGACGTTTGTCACCTACAGCTCTAGCGCATTCGTCTCTACAAGTAAAAACTATAATTAAACTATGTATCATCCTAGCTAGTTCTTTGACTCATCGTCAACCGAGACATTTCACAAAGAGAGAGAAACTGACAGTGTAATACGCTCTAATTATTTAAGCATTATAAACTTGTAGAAATCTGAAATCAGAGAAAACAAATAAAAGTAATTATAAAACTCGTTGATTTAAAGTCTTATTTATATGATTATCTGTTGTAAACAGATTCATTGTACTGCATTCATTAACATTCATTCTTTTTTGTGACAGAACAAGCTATTCCAGAAATAATGAAGTAAATTATTGTAAAACAACGAACGTTTAAACTTTTTCACAATTATACGTATACTAAATCGAGCACAGAGCTTTATCGATGCTATAGAATAAAAGTAGGTACATGTGCCAACGCCAACGTCATCCTAGCGATATTATTTGTTTTATACACTTGAAAAATTTAAATTGTCGCTACTCGTGTAATATAAATAAACAAGCTTAGTGTGAATTTTATATCCTTATATTATAAATTTTATATCTTAACTTTTGGATTGCACGTGTGGCATATAGCGCAATTAATGAGTAATGAGATATATATTATATATTGAAATGAAATAGATATTGCAACTTAAAAAAATTTGATACTAAAAACCGAATTTAAAATATATGTATACATTATATATTTTAGCTTTCCATTTTGTCGTTGATCGAAAAGTTAGAGCGAAAAGTGTTGAATGTTTCCTACGTGTACCACTACCAGTGCTTTTGTTTGTTTTGTAACCAGCACAATATAATGTTAATATAATAATACCTATCATGTACATAGTAGATATTATTTTAAAATGTAAAGGATTGAACGAGTTATTTTATTTTATTATTTTACAATACATATATATTACCATTCGAGTTTTCACAATCACTATCGTGTGATGATAATAACTAAATTATTAAAATATTATAAGCGCGATTCGCGCGACTGTCCCCCTGTCAGTAAAAATATTGTCAGTCGAAAAGCCAGACTTTCGTGAAACATTTTTTTCCATTTTTCTGAATTGCCATCCGATGGAACTCCATGATAAGAAAATCATCGAGGATTCGACATTTTGTTTTACATATCATCCACGTGGTGGCGACATCTGACGTTTCAACTTGTAAAAGGTACAAAGCCGTTTGAGACGTTTGAGTTTGAAGTGGAGAAGGAGAACTGATCATCCGCAGTCCGCAATGTCCGCGTCGCGTCGGATTGTCGGACCATGTTGAACGGACAACAGCATGGGCCAGCATGGGCGCGTGCGGCGACCTTGCGATATTTTTGCGCCGATCTAAAAATAAAATTCGCGCATTTTATAATACGTACAACGAGAGTTCCAACCCAGTCTCTCTGATCAACGATTGAATATATATCTATTTTTATATTATTATACATTACATATGTATATGTCAACATATGAGAAACACGTAGAAAATGGCGGGCTCCACCATTGCGATCAACCCTTGCAAATGGTTTCGGTTTTCTCTTGCTTGTTTCTTCGCTCTCATCTTAACGCGGAAATCCTTCGATTATTTTATATGATGTAACATCCGTTTCTTCGAGCTTTATCTGTAAAGTTTTTCAGAAAATATTCCATTATATAATTTGTCAAACAAATATATATTAACAAAGATATTATCGCTTTTAATACAATGTTTTATCTTTATTATATGTATTAGCGATTGTGTGTCGATTATCTTTCGTTTGGCGGAAATAGGTTGCGTGGCCAAATTTCGGTAGCGAGCTGTGAAACGAGCAATATGTCAGATTTTATTCGACAATTTTACTTGTTAGCAGTGTACACGGCGCGGCATCAAGTGGTGGCGATCATGTGAGCACCCGAACAAAATTATCGCAAAGGGAGGCCAATTCGGTATTTCTGGCGCGATTGTCCGGCGAAAAATAGATTCGTATGGCGGTACGGATTAAAAGACATCACTGGGACGATTATTCTGGTGCTGTTACGCTATCAATGTCCTTCCGTATTCTCTCCCCCTCTCCCTCCCCCTCTCCCTCTCCCTCTCCCTCTCCCTCCCTCCCTCCCCCCTCCCCCTCCTTCTTCTCGTCCTGTCTTGAATCTTTGTCTTTTAGTCGTTATTTATGTTGTCATTAGCGCAATAACAACATTCCATACCAAAAGCCATAAAAAATGTATATAGTTATGAAATTGTTTATTACATTAAGAACAGTACAAATTTCAACAAGTGCTGAAATGTCTGTTATTTAATTGTAATAATAAGAATTTTTAACAATAAAATTATATAATACGATGAATACATGAATTGCAGAATAATAATAATTACATTATCTATTCCTTTCATTTGCTCTAATATTGTATTTTATAATTATTTTTTATTGTCTATATTCTATAGCAAATTTGTATAAAAGCAAAAATATTGGAAATGTGATAAATAACATTACTATCACGTTTACCAGAGAGTGATCAAATTCCCAATAAATTTCATCTAATATCTCGCAGCTTTTCTAATCTTATTTAAATCGCCTAGAGTAAATCCTTTATCAAACAATTGTGAATTATGTAGTTTGGTATCCCTATATATTTAAATAATTGGATTTTTTGATGGAGCAAAAACAATACTACTTA
Source organism: Temnothorax nylanderi (assembly GCF_030848795.1). NCBI lineage: Eukaryota > Metazoa > Arthropoda > Insecta > Hymenoptera > Formicidae > Temnothorax > Temnothorax nylanderi. The sequence goes on along the minus strand of NW_027249068.1, from coordinate 3,157,448 downwards.
TTACATGATTTGTTGGCTAATATAGGTAAATAAATTAATTAATATAGGTAACAGCATTTATGTAAATGTATATGATACAAATATATGAATTACAATACAGATTTTTATGATTTGCTGTGTTTCGAGTCGATTTCGAGTCGTGCACTAAATAATGACAGAATCTTGAATGTCTCACATTGTATATTTATTCTCGCCGTTTACTTTTTACTCTGCTACTATAAATATTATCGTTCTAAGATTCATATATACACACTTTACCAACGTTTTGGCGTTAGAAGTGCAGACCATTACATCAAATTTTTTAATTGGCAGCTGTCATAATATTTCATAATAATTGTTTAATCATTTAAATTTAAGAGATGTTTAAGTGACACAAAATTGGAATATTTAGGGCGACAATTTATCATTTTTAGATAAATTGTTTATTTTAAGCATACTTGACTTTCTCGCCCCCCCCCCTCTCTCTCTCTCTCTCTCCCTCTCTCTCGTGAGGAAGTTTGTTAGAAATTTAAACAAATGTAGCTTAATTCAACTATTTCTTTAAAATTTTTTCTACTTTTAAATTCTCATAACATAACATACGGATCTTGAGAAAATCAATATCCATATTTGTCGCTGACAAAAATGATTATGTACAATAATCTTGTAAAACATTGCGCGCGCGTTGGAATTATTTCGTGTAATATTATAACAAATGCCACGTTCTATTAGAAATAGATCTGAGAAATGTGAAATGTGAATGTTATATGATTCTCGATGCATTATATCGAAATTCTAGTCGATGCAACTACTATCTTTATCAAGAGAGCATTGACGTTGACGTCATCCATTTGTGATTTGTGATTAAAGCTCATACAATGTATTTACTCGTGCAAAATCCATCATCGGCGATTACGTAGATCGATCGCGATTGTCGCTAGGGCGACATTTAATTCCGTCTATCGCGATCGTTGGGATCTTGGCGATTCGTATTGACGCATGTCGAACACAATTTGAGGACCAAAGCTTTCCGAAAATCCATACGATACACACGTCTGATTCGTTTTACATCTTGTCGATGATTTGTTCAAACACATCCAATGGATTTTCATCGTAATGTCGTAGCTATTTCTATAGTCAGTTCACAGAATGTTCGGACTGTCACTTTATTCTTTACTTAGGTATATAATTAATAGAGTAATTTATCTGGCAAAAGAGAGAGAAAGTCGAAAATACAAAATAATATTTCAGTTTATTGTAATAATCTTATTTTTATCACTTTCTTCTCAGGAAATTATCTCTTAAAATCTAAGAAATGATTTTACATACGCATACACGTATGCATAATATAATAATATTTCTCGTTTAAAAACTGCAAGAGAAATTCAAAATCTTTAATAAATGTTCCATAAAATAAATCGCTCAATAAATTGTACTTGTATTGTTTTGAAAGCTAATCTTCAATTCATTAATTTTGTTTATTCATCTTTATTAAAAAATCATATTACAAATTATCTATATGTATATTGCACAATTTTATTTATTAATGGATAAATGTGTCCACGTTGAACATTATCGATTCCTCGAGATAGTTATAAGGTTTCGATTTCCGCGTTGGCTATAAACCTGCAACATAAGATTTCGGATGATGTTCCATCTGCGGGCAATCTTCTGAAATCAAGTTCCAGGCACTGGAATGTAATCCACCAAGTCGATCACTAGATCTCAAGGAACTCTTTGCTTTCGAGATTATCGAAGGACGATTCTGATTCTGATATTGTCGAAGATATATAAAATGTCAAGCCAACGTCAGGCTTAAGATAAGCTCTGTCTTCTATCATTCTTCTTTCAAACTTATGTTACGTTATACTCTTAAAATATATTTTAAATAATCGAGAATAATAATAAAAAGTGAGAAGCGAGTACTTTTCTCTCCATACGTATAAAATTATTAATGTTTACTTTCCGCAAATTTACAGTCAATATAGGAAAATCTCTTTTACACACAAAGAGAGATTTTCTGGTCTATACAAAGGATACGAACGCATCACACACAAAGAGATAGAAATAATTGTATGTTATATAGGGGAAACCGGGGCTGGTTGGTATAAGTATCAATAATTTTCGGACTGCACAAAAATGGTTGTGTTATTTATATTTAATTTTTAACTTGTATACACTTTACCTTTACCACCTCATAGACACAAGAAAGGATTATATGGTTCAATACTGTGTTGAGGATATTTTGTCTATAATCATATATCATTTAGCAGTTTATCGTTTATCATTACCGGCGACCCCACCACCTGCTTTCTGCAATCGATAAAAACATAGCCATTGTTCACTTAACTATCGTATACCGGTAATGTGTCGCAAATGTAAAGCATCAAGAGCAGACTGTACTCTAAAATTCTAAATGTTTCCTAAAGTTTCTTTCTGCGAGATTTCAATATATAATATATAATACGTATATCGTATTTTCGAAGATGTTTCACATCTCGAATTTCGGGATTGACCTGAAAAAAAAATCCGTCATAAATATAAAGACAAAAGCCAAACTGAATGTTTCCGAAATGAGGAAAAAGCAAGCAAAATTGTTCAGAAAAACGGTGACAAATCGGCGAAAGAGGAAACGAGGTGGAGGAACGACACACGTCGTTCTATCTTTAGAATTTGCGTTCGCATCACTCGTCGAGACGCCGAAGTGTCTGCCAGGCGGATCTTATCTGAACTCGTTCGAATGCGTTGAAACTTGTTATCGTGTCCGTTATAGTGAAATTCTGATAGATACAGCAAAGGAACTGGGAACTTGGGAATCACCCTAGCTATCTTATATATTGTTGACATACTTATATGTATAGATATTATATTAATTAGATAGATATAAAATTAGGCACATTTTTAATCTTTTAAGTAAAAAACTGTAAAATACACGAATATAATTAAAAGAATATGCATTTAATCTAAATATTCTAAATATATGTATTATAGTTTAAAATAATAAATAAATAAACTTGTATTTCTTTTTTTCAAGAAACATATATATTTTTAAACTTTGAATTTTTTATATGTTATATAATTTTACAGCCAAATGTATAGACATATTACCATCAAATTATGAAAATCAGAATCGGAATTGTAGAAAATAAAAAGATACAAAGTAAATACAAAGTTTGATTTTTACATTGTGGATATGTGGATATTGACAAATGTGATTCGCGTAGATAAAATATTATATTTTTCAAGAATTTTATTCATACACACACACACACACACAGACATATTTACATTATATTTCTTCAAGTTATCTTTCATTACTTGTATTTTATGGAAATTTACGCAATTTGGAAAAACAGAAACTCACTTGCACTGGGCAAATAAGTTCTTATTTTAAGCATTATCGTTACGTAATAATCCATTTAGTGGATAATCCGTGTTCGTAACAATATGTGTGAAATATCATATAGAAGGTTCGACGTGGTGAGCCTCATATTATCTCATTAGTTAACATGAGTTAACCATAGATCGTTGTTGTGGACCTTATTTCTTGTGTGGACCTTATTTATTCGTCTACGTCGCGCTATAATATAAACATTTTATTCTAATCCTACGTTTTGTAAATATTATTAAAGTTTGTTCAATATGTCTCTTGATTAAGTGGGTAGTCTAATTTTTTATATTTGAGAGAGAAAGCAGATTTATAAAGAATTAATTTTGTGTGTGTGTATGCACACGTAAAAGGTATCCCGATCTCTTCTTGCCTTCGGCCTCTTTTAACCTTGCAAGATTCATATAATAAACGACATCTATTTGTCGCGGTTATCACTGTTTTGATTCGTAAATATTGACGCCTTCTGCGGTTCGACGTGCCATTATCATTCTTATTCGATATGTTATAACGACGAGGTGCGATACGATATGCCGTCCACGTCGCCACAAACTCGTGAAAACCGGCATTGTTTCATCGAGGAACGCCAGAGTGACCGTGGATGGTACGCCGCCAGAAAGCTTTATCGTGTCGTTTGGCAAAGGCAAAGAGTGACGGCGCGGGCGTACCGTCGCGTCGTCGTCGACGTTGCACCTCCGGTTAGTCTGCGGACAGGTCCAGGTATCCTAGAGGCCACGGCAGCCTCTATATCTCTATATCTCTATACCTCTATACCTCTTCCTCGGTCTGGTCCATCGCTGTCGTCTCTGCAGCGTCATCCATATACTCTCTTACACTCGCCGCTTGTTCGCTCGCGTTTCCGCACGCGAGCAAGGTGGAAAGGGAGAGAAGAGGGGCAAAGACGCTTTTAGACACGGAGCGTCCACGAGCGTCGCGATGCCTTGAGGAGCAGTAGTCGCGTATCTTAGCTTCCACTTTGCCGGCTCACACGGGCAACTTGTAACGTTTGCGTTCGATTTCGACGTCTATCTACGAACGTCATATTGTTTTACCCTGTTGTTTTACCTCTCGTAATGACCTCGCTATCTGGAGATATCTGGAGTTTCGTAGGCTACGCCAGTGAGAAGAAATTTTCGTTTGCAGTATCTCTTCAATTTCCACTGATCTTACTAAACGAGATTTATTCGAGTATTATTCGAGTCGGCGCGGAGCTCTTTAGCTAGCCGCTATTGCCGCTATTTGGATCATACGTCGCGTAATAGGTATAAGCGGCTTCTCGTTAGCCCGAATTTCCCTCGTCGAAGCCAGCCGCGTTTGGCATTCGATCGTCTAGTGAGTTTAGTCGTCGCTCGCCCAGCAGTGGAATTATCATCGTCGCCATCCCTCAGATCGATTCTCGTTTCGATCGATAAAGTTTTACCTCGGTGATAAAGTGTTTAAGTAAAATGACGTACGTTTGCCTTGTGCGAAGCGTATTTGTTTCGCTCGAATGTGCCCTGCAGTGAAAGGTGAGATGATGGTGAAGGTCGCTGATCGTCGCGAGTGAGTAGAAAAAGAAATATATACGCGCCTATGCCGGCTGGCATGGTAGAGTGACCGAGTGGTCGGACGACGGGGTGGTGGACGGCCGTGGTGGACGCGGACCGTCCCTATTGTGCACGACACACCGGAGAGACACAATTCCGCGAAGGTGGTTCGCGTGGCGAGACGGGACAAGGACGCGACGATGGCAGAGCGTCCTGGTGGAGGCAGGAGACGCTCGCGTCGCGACAGTGCGGACACCGCGAGTTCGATACGCGGGACACCGCCTACGTCCAAAGACCGTCGAACTAAACGGTCCGGCAAGCCCGTCAAGGAGCGATGGCTGCTCACCAGAAAGACGTGGCGATACATGGCCGATGCCGGCCGACGTCTCATCCCCGACGGTACCCACAATCGCCCAGAGGACATACCGAAGATCGAGCAATACTTTCAAGAGGTATGTCAGAAAGAACCGCGCTTTCTGCTCTGGAGGAAGGCCTCGTATCCCGGCAGTCTGGGCTTTCGCGCCCAGCGACGCCGCAGACAGATCCAAGGCGGCAGCTGCCGAACCCAGGCTAGCTCGGCCGACGAGGCCGATGACGTTAGGAGCTCGCCGCAGAGCTTCGTCCTTTGCGCGACCACGTCTGGCAAGTTTGATCTGGCGAAGGCGAAGAGAGAGTGGTTGCTGACGTCAGGCGGGAGCAACGACGGCGGTGGTGAGGGCGGTGGCGGTGGCACCGACTTTGGTGGCGACGGTGATGGCGACGACGGTGGTAGCGCGCCGTCCAGTCCGATAACGCGTCGCAAAACACCTCAGGAGGACACCGAGGCCAAGGAGCTGGCCGACATGCTACAAAAGTACCTGAACATGCAGGGTGACGCGGCCAGTCCGACGAGGATGGCCGTCGAGTCGCACGGGGCAGCCCAACGGACTGAAGGGAAAGAGCCCTTTGACTATCGTAGCCTGATAGATAAGCTGCAACAGCATCTAAATACGATTGTTGCTCAAGCTAAACGTGAGCAGGTCTCTCCTAGTCAGGGTACTTGCAGGGGGAAAGATGCCGTGGTTCCGGCATCCATGTTGCCATATCAGGGTGATTATGTTCATAAGTCGCTAATGGAGACGCTGAGTCGTTATTACGGCAAATTATCTTCTCGGGAGCACGTTATATCTGATATATTGACAGATCGAAAACTCCTCGAAAAGCTCTATTTCGATCTGAGATGCACCAGAGGTTTCAGGGGACCTCGAGCAACCGGGGCGTACAGCTCGCCATCCGCTCGATGGTGGGCTCACGAGACAAGTGGGACGTCTACCAAAGAGTCTAGTAATCGATCACCCAGAAGGGACCCGATCTCACCACCGCCTCTAATCGCTGTTCAAGAACCTAGCACCGACCGGAGCTTTCTCGATAATGGCGTGCAAACCGACCCGATTTCTCAAGATGTCCTCGACACCTGTCTATTGGAGAAGGAAAGGGAAGAATTGTCGCAAAAGGAGCAGATGTCACCCAAGTCCAGCGGACGAAGACGCAGTAGCGTCGACAACGACGACGTATCACCGTCCGTGAGTGACACCATCAAGAGGTATCTGCGGATGGCGCGGAAGAAGTCCATGGACGCGGACAAAATCGATCGATTTAAGCGGGTCAATTATGATCGGAATTTACGTAACATCAAAGCCAAGGGTGAGATTACCAAGCCTGGCGACGACGACGGCAATAACAAGGGCTGCCAGACGGAGGACAATTGGATGGTACATTATCGTGAGATGTCCTCTTCCGGTCCCGGAGCCTTAGCCGGAGAGGTCCCGTCCGAGAATTTATCGGATGCTGATACGACGACGTCTCCGCCAGTCAGCAGAAACGCTAGTTCCCGAAGCAGCATCGATGCCGGTCTCGGTTCCGAAGAGGCCTCTTTCACCCTCGTGAAACATCCCCATCACCATCAATCCTTCCTATCCCATCTCTTGCACGGTTCCAACTCGCATAAGGATAAGCCGCATTCGGCACCCGGTTCGCCGGCACTCACGTCATCGTCCGCCAATTCCGCAGGTGGCACAGCGATGCAGAAGAGCAAGTCCTCGAGTAGCGTGGTGCATCACGGCAGCCGGCTGGTGGCAAAGAAGATTTGGCGGTCCAGGAGCAAGAGCACATCGAGGGCGTCGCATCAGCCGTCCGCGTGGACTCCTCAGGTGAGTCTTCTTCCACTTGTATATACATAATTGTTGATTACTTTAGCATACCTTTGGTGTAATCACAGCAAAGAACGTGTGCACGGTGTAAAGGAGTTTTAGACCACAATCTTTTTTATCTTTCTTTACATTATATCTTATATTTCTATTTATAAGCAGGCTTCGAAATTCTTGAGAGGTGCAATTTAATTTGCAATAACTAATTACATTTTCAACTCTTTCATTAATGAAACCTTAACAACTGCTCGTGTTTATATTCTAAAAGAACCTTTAACGTTAAAGATCGAAATTTTGGTATTTTCATGAGAACGGTCTCTTTACGTATAATTCTGATAACGAAATATGATATTTTGGACTGATTTTAATTTTTCAACTTCCTCCAGAATAATAAAGACACCCAGTTTTTCATATTTGTTGAGTGTAAGCAGAACTGGAGAAAGTCCGGCAGAAAGTCGCACAATACGCGCGCGCGCGCGCGTGTGTGCTGTCGAAAACTATTTCAACTAAAATAAATATTTAATTAATAAAATAGTTTGTTTTCATGAAATCGTTAAAATCGGAAATATACATACATTCTCCTTCGTGTAATTCTGATTTTACTGAATATAGCGGTAGTTACATTTATAGCGTAGAGTTATGTGTAGAATTTTCTTCACCATTTGTGATAAGATGCGACAGCTGAGAACAGAAATGAATTGCGTCTTCTGGAAATTATATTTAATATATCTCGTAGACTTTCCAATGAACTATAGCGAGCGCATTCTTTGGCGTCTCCGCGAGATTAGCAAAAAGCTTAATAAAAAGGAACAGTAGATATCATGAATTTGGCATAGACCTGCATTTTCGTAATGGCAACTTTTGGCGGTGGTATCCATGCTATGTACTTGAAGCAGGAATATCTTTTGAAAGAGAGAGCACGAATAAGATTCTGAATTATAAGGGTATTTGTCGAAATTGGCAATTGGTGCCTACGCTATTTTTAGAGGAAGTCTTTTTCTTGCAAATTAATTCCAGTATGAAAAATTATTTATAGTTATTACAATGTACTAAATATTCTTTATAAACGTGGTAAAGAATAATACTGCGAGCATGTCTCCCTCCCTCCTTCTCTTTCCATTTGTTCGCAATATACGTTATATTACAATATAATCTTCAATTTTGTAAAAATATGTTTGGAAACAATCCGTTTAAAATAACATGCCATTATTCACATGTGTATCTAATATGAAAGAAAGAAAATTCCTAATATACATATTTATATTCTTCTCCGTATTTGCCTTTAGCGGGTCTCTAATTTAAACTATCATTTATAATTTAAATAATGATGATAAATGTCTTGAAATAAATTTTATTAAGGGCAATTTTTTTCACATTTATGTTTAACTTTATTTTTAAAATATAATTTAAATTATACTTTTTTCAAAGTTTATAGTTTATAGAATGTTTTTTTTCCATGGCGAGGGAGCTGTGTATCGGTATGTATCTATATAGGTATGTACTGTATTCGATAATCATACGATTCTTTTTTTTTTTTTTTTTCGTATGAAGAGAAAATGTGAAAGAAGAAAAAAAGGGGGTCGACCTTGTGGCAGACATTCTCGTTAAGCGGTAAGCGCGATAACCAATTTAGGGCCTCGGAATTTCGCTGGCGCCGCCAGAAATAGTCAGCCAACGCGTGCGCGCGCGCACAGCGATGTGTATATAAACTATACTTAAATCCTGCTGCTGCTACTACTACTTACTCGGATATACCCACACACTAAAATCAAAGTCTATTACCACCGGCACGTCCATGCTATTCTCATGTGGCGTTTCTCCGTTATTCCACACAACGAATAATACATCACGGAATCGCAAAGGAAAAAGAAATCGTCTCTCGTAACATGGAAAATTGAATTTACTTAGGCCACTGAAGTACACTGTTCAATGTGTCAGTATTTATAATCAGAATTAATTTCTACTTAAAGAGGAAATATATTATGGAATGTTTGACATAATCAATAGTTAAATATTTTCAGATATACATATATATATATAATATATATATATATATATATATATATGTATATAAATCCATAAAATTTTGACATTTTTAGCTATTAATGGGTATTATTTTTACATCTTATAAGAGATATGTCATATATTGATAGTAGACATATTTGAGTAAACAATTTCTCTGGCTTAAACATGATATTATTTATCTACTTATCATTCGATGTAATTTAAACTTGGCTCGATTCTGCTATCTTAAAAACACGAGCGAAATATTCAGACAATTTCGTCTCTCGCAAGATTAACTCGATCTTATCCATGAAGCGGAAGGAAAATGTTAGGAGTTATGATCCGTCATATTGCATCTCCTCGTTATATTTTGCGTTTCCTGGACATTACCTGCATATCTCTTTATCTGTGGAGTGCATGAGGATTACCGCTAGTCTATTCTGAAAATGTTATGAGACATATATATATTGTGTGTGTGTGTGTGTGTGTGTGTATAGACATAATTATATTAACTATTAATAAACAAGAATATATCGCGATTCTAATACGTTTTAAATTCGTCCAAGTTATGAAACCGCTGTCAAACGAATCGACTAATCGCGATAACGCTGAAGATAAATTGCGGAACTTAGGAGCTACGGATCCATCTCGGTGGCGAGTTCATAAATTTTAATTCCACGGTTTTACATGATAAGATTAATTTGAATAATCGTTGCATGATAACGAGGAGCGCCAAAATGCCGGAATTAAATTTTGTTCAGAAATCCTGTCGCACGACAAGATATTTTGCGCTTAATACCGCGCTCAGTTTATACGCTATATACTGTCTCTCTCGTCGCGATGACATGCTAAAAATTCATTCAAGATCTGTCAAGTATAATTCACGATAGCCAGCCTACCTTATATTAAATTCACTAGAGAATGCATCATTTCTTTTCTATCGCAGGGAAAGTGTACATGGGCAGGCACAGGGAATCGGCGTGTAACTCTACAGGATACATCGTTGCGAACACTGTCCGATATTGAGAGGAAAGTCCTCTGCAAGGTAGCCGTAGCGAAACTTCAAGCTCTCAATCTGGGTGTACATATTAGACCACCGAGCGGTAAGTAGTCAATCGAAAGAGCTTAATAGGAATTTCAATAAGCTACGTACAAAGTTTTTTTTTTACAAAAGAACAAAAAAAAGACAATATCATTTGCACAATTTATGTATATTTTTTAATTGCCTCCATTATCGAATGATATCCACTTCGTACAATCTTCTTGAACGCTCTACATCTACATCCGCGCTCCGTTCCTTGAAATCCTCGGAAGGAATTTCTTCAGCACATGCAATTCCATTAAGGCCATCTGCGTGCCATGTTGCGTTAGTCCGTAGAATATAGTTAATATAGTTGCTTCGGAATAAAGGCGAAAGAAAAGAGGAAACTACGTCCAACGAAATTCCTGGCGTATTTAAGCGCGCGGCGGCGCGGCGCCCGCTGGCTTTTATTTAACAAACAGCGATGAGAGTCATGAATTTCTTGGATGCTTTTGTATGTCCTATAGAATCGAATCCTTATGCTTTCTCGTCAACGCTGCTGCAGTATACGATGTAAGTCCGTGACGTGAAGCTTCTTTTATTTCCTTTCAACGTAATTTCAACGTCAATTTTTTTAGCTGTTATATTTTCTTATATTTTTATGCTCGAGGCAACTTTTCTTGTGTGCCAAAATTTAAAAAATTATTATATATCTAAATAAATTTCTTTATTAGATGATTAGATTAGTCTTAATTTAAACTTAATTTAAAGGAATGATATGTAATAGAAATATGGAAAAGATTTAGAAAATAATCACGTAAAATAGAAGAAAATGTAAAAAAAAATTTTTATTTACCTACCTTTTTAATCAGATAACTCAAGATTGATTAATTTCACGTTGCATTTGAATAGGACATGGTTCGATATTACGTGCACATATAAAACAACTTTTATTTCTTTAAAAAACTTAATTTTCAACCGATCGACCACCTTCTTACAAGGATTCGAATAATAATAAGAGTGGGGGGGGGGGGGAATCTCGTAATCTATAATATCTTCGTTATGTGTATCTAATTGTGAGACATTACTTCGAAATCTATCGCGAAAGCATCATTCGGCTGTCGCGTTTCAACTCCAGATGATTGACGTGTTTATGACCGCGAGTGTTCGCCCACAGTGAAGTAATCACTTGAATTTCTCCTCTTGAATGGTGCCTCCTCTTTCGTGAGCCTATTTGTGATAAAAGCGAACGAGAGAACCTAAATGCAATTAAAGCTTTGTCATTGTATTATAAAATAGAACGACTATAACTGCATATAATAGAAATACGAGTAGAGATTGGAAAGAACTTTCCCCGCATAAATCGTTCTTAGATTGAACCCACTAGAACTTTGACTTTATTCGTTACTTTTCATCAAACACATATCTAGCCTCCGTAATAATCTCTCAATAAAAAAAAATTAATATGATATTTATTGCTATTTATTTAAACTTATTATTTGCTATAATTAAATAATAAATGTTAATTTTCGTATTCTATTATTTGAAAAAAACGTACTTTTTCGTTTTGTGTTATCGCCAATATCATAACATGTATAATACAGCTTTTATTGTATTGAAGTCGAAAATATATAAAAAATTATTATTGAGTGTTTTATGACGATATTACTATCCAAGTACGGTTTTATGATGAAATTAAATTTTAAAATGCATCATTGGCATATAGTTCTAATATTAATGAAGCGATAAAAGAGAAGTAAATATATTTATGTAAAGCTGGATTTCTATAGCTAATTACAAATTAGAAACGTAATTAATCACAAAGTGAATGCTATTGTATTATGTCAAAAACAAGAAGCAAAATTCACGGGTTTCATAAAATGTGTGTGTATGTGTTCCTATACTGCGTATATATTATGCCGTCAGCTAAAATTTTTATACCAATTTTTGTAAAACTGAATTTCGGAACTTCTGCTTTTAATTACGCGGATTATATATTAATCATATGGTTATATAAAAGGCCATATAAAAAGGTTATATAATTATATAAAAACATAAAAATAATTCACATCATTTAATTATATTATTGTGAAACCTCCTCTTGTTCTGTCTTATTCGATATTTATTAAATCAGCTTTTAGCTACAATTGACTTTTAGCAAAGATTTCTTTTAAAATAGCTGCTTCTTATTAATTATTCCGCCAAGACAAAAGTAGACAATGCTCTTATTTTACAAATAGATTGCATAAGTAGTGAATTGTATTAAAATGTAAACGAAATGTGTCTCGGAATACGAAATTTGTGAGGTTGTTCTCTCTGTTTCCTTTCAGAATCGCTCGGCGCTGGGTCAGTGACCACGAAGCCAAAGAGACGAGCGTATTTGCTAAAAAGGAAGGCTCTTACAACAGGCTTCTTTGACAATAAAGGGAAAGATGAGAAGGAAAAAGGTAAGTATAAAGCGCCAATTTCTATTATTTGTGCCGCCCGCGCCCGCGGCTACAGACTTGTATTTTTATCGCGTTGAAAAACGATGAAAGATCGAGAATAAATGGTGGCGTTATTCATATCGCCGACCATATTTATCTCTTTCAATTAAAGGTCTTTTCGCGAACGAACGAGCTACAAATTCCATAGATATCATTCGATATCTGTGCAATTTATTTATAAGATAATATCGTAGAGACAAAGTATTGCGGTCATTAGGTCATTGGAACAAACGCCTGGGTTCAACGAAACGTTGTGCCCGGTCAACGAGCTTATCCAATCGCCTCAATGAGAATCTAAATATTTCTTTTATGGACGTACCCACAAAAGAAATTAAGTAGAGCATCACAAATTTTAGAGTAATTCGATCTTTTATGTGACTCTTGCTAACACTAAGTTTAATCAGTTAATTATCCGTAAGGATTATTTACTTTTTATTTACTTCAATTAAACAAATCGGGAACGAGCGTGGCCTATAGTAGACAGCGCACTGGTCTATTGAGCCAAAGGTCCCGGGTTCGATTCCCGGTAGAGCTAGGAAAAAAAAAAATTATATTTGCTCGTTCTCCTCTCGGAAGGCAATGGCAAACCACCGAGAGTATTCTTGCCATGAACACTTCTCTAAAATAGTAGCCGTTCGGAATCGGCGTTAAAACTGTAGGTCCCATATACAATGTGTATAATCTACGTGCGCAACACATGTATATGAAGAGAAGTCACCACGCTCGGACACGAGTAATAGGTACATATGATGATGAAACAAATCGGCCGTGACTTGTTATATTGTTTTTCTATTAATTGATAAATTTTAATTTATACTTGTTAAGACAAGTTATAAGTTATACACAAGTTGCAAATAATTTTTAATTGACGCAAATAAATTTTATATATATACATATATATATAACGTCTAATATATAAAATTGCTAAAATTCTTAACATTACTTATAATATGAGATATAATATTTGTAGAATATATATACGAAGTGCAAATTTGTTGCTTAACACTTTGAGTACCAAGCTGATTTCAGCATTGAAGTTAATAAATCTAATATATTATATTAATATTTTATTACTTTTTTTAATGTTATAATAAAATTTCTGTTATTTCTTTAATGTCTTAAATGTTTAGTAAAATTATTCTTAATCGGATAAATAAGACTGTCACTTACAAATGCATGACGGGGAATCTTTGCGGAAATTTACGCGTCCGCGTCACTCATTGCCCGACATGGGTGACATAACACTCAAAGTGTTAACAAGTAATAATTCGTGCAAAGATTATCGCGATATGATTAGAAAAGTTTCTTGACGAACTTAGACAGACAAAGAAAGTAACGGTAGAAGCAACTTTTTCGCGTCTCTCTTTATTATGATTTATTTATTTATTTATTTATTTTCTTATTTTGTCTTGCCATGCAAACTGTCGGAATTTATTTGCACATGTAATGTAAACTAACGCTACGTTTTCTTTTTGCTTCTTCCAAATAAAATGTATAATAATAATGATGTCATTATTTTATGGATCTATATTTCTTCTTTGTAAAGATATTATTTGTATGATTCTCAATTTTCGATACAGGAATATAATTAAAATATTGAATTATGAACAAATGAATTATTCTAGTTATACAGCAAGAGCTCAGAATTTATCGAAATTGTGGCGAGAGGGTAACGAATCATACAAGGACATTTATTCGATCGAAGCAATAATTAAGATGTGCGCAGTTATATAGAAAACATAGAAAACCGCGTATTTAACGGACGAATAATTTATGGCGCAATTATTTATTTGGAGAATAACTAGTTCAGTTATTTTCAGACAGACGCAATAGAACGCCGAAGTTCGAGGGAGTGCTCGCTCTATCACTCGATACGTTTACGACATTCCTGTGCGTATACGTATGTATATATGCACATGATATATATATATATATATATATATATATATATATAAATCTATACGGCACACAAAGACAAATATTACTCTTGGGACAAATATCTAATCTATTTTAGTCGACTGTTTGTAGCCTCGTTACTTCGAATTCCATGCTTGGTCATTATGAAAAGTAAGTCAAGTAAACCACTTGCTAAAAACATTTGCCAAACACATTTATTTTAATTTAATCGAATAAAAACTTCTTTTAGCAATTATTGTTTAGATAATAAAAACAAGTAAATAAAACAAAAGCAACTAGCTCTGATGGCCTTGTTATTATGTTAAAAATACAATAAAGAAATTATATCAGAAAAATAATGTACCATGAAAATTTCACCGTGAAAGTTCACCGTGGAAAAGTCTGTAAAGAAGCGCAGATAGCATTATACTATTCGATCCATTCTGCGGGACTTTTTGCGAAATATAAATTGAAGATATTTTTGTAGATCATATGCCAGAATCACATGTATAATCTTTTTCGTCGAATATTCTCATATCGGCAGAATGATTATCGCCTGGTGTATCTCCCGCGTACCTACCCCATAACATGTTCGCTCTAAGCTTCAGCTCTCATTCCGTCTCATTGCAGCGAGTTAATTATGCACTCTGTAAGTGCACGATTACGTTCTCGACACTATTTATCCTGCACTTTCGCATTACTCTAAATCAATATTTTTGTTTGCATTTAAAAACAACAGAAAGAAAAGATAAGCAAAATATAAGAAAAAATTAATTTTCAAATATTAACAAAAAATTAACATTAAAATCGAAGTGTGAGAATGAGTAATTTTATGAATGAGTATTTTTATCATTGTGCTATATCTGTTAACTCGATGCCCAACCAAATTAACTTGTAAAATACGTTGTTATTCCGATAATCCAATAATCGGAACAAAAAATCGGAGCATCTACTTACAATTAGTTACGTAGAGGTGGCAAAGAAGGGGCGTATTAGCTTCGGCCGGCCAGGCTGGTATGAGACACAATTTCGTCGTCTAAAATTAGTCAGAGAGTGCTCGGTAGCGGCACATATTTCCGCATATATCAGGTTTATTTGTGGTTCGCGCGCGTTGAGTACAAGCGCCCATGCATAGGGACACCAGACGTCAATCGGGAGACTCTCTTTCTCTTCGCCAATAAAGTGCTCTCACTCCCTTTAATGCACCACCCTTTAGTGTCCTGTTCGAGCAACTGCGACTGCGACTGCATGCATCGCGCGACTTATAAGCCATGAGCTAAAATTTTATCTTTAAAGTATACAAAAACGGAATAGATACATATATTTATTTGTCCTTGAGATAAAAGTTACGAGACGTTGTGCTTTTAAAAGATAAATCAATCCAATCTTTTACTTTATTAACCCTGTAATAAGAAAAGAAACAATATTATTTATACATTATATAGAAATAATATAAAAAGTTGTAGATATTGGAAGAAAATTAATAAATAAAGTAAAGAAAAAAACAAAAAAGGAACAAAAATTATAATAGATGTCTACTTATATGCGATGTAAAAGATAAAATATATTCTCTCTCTCTCTCTCTCTCTCTCTCTCTCTCTCTCTCTCTCTCTCTCTCTCTCTCTCTCTCTCTCTCTCTCTCTCTCTCTCTCTCTCTCTCTCTCTCTCTCTCTAGCTTATATCTTCTGACTAGTCACGAGCTGAACTAAATAGTTATAATGTTTTTTTGTCTGACATTAATTCCATTTTATGTAATATATCTTAAATAATTGCATACGAAACATTTGGTAATGCTAAAGTGATATATTAAAAATGAAAACTAGAATTAGATTTTAATAAATTGACAAACAAGATTAAATTACTGACTTGTCACGTAATAGAAGAGTTTACAGAAGGGGCATAAATAATCACGATCGTATTGTTTTGACAAATTAATCCTTCTTAAACATAAAACAACACCAGGGAATTCAAATCCATAAATTTTATTCCCAAAGTACGTTAGTGTGATCTAAATACACAGAGATAAACCAAGTTGCATCTACATATAAATATACCTATCAGGAAATGTCAATTACTTAAACGTGTGTGTGCAACAAGATACACCGAGGATATTTATACACGCAATGCCCATATGCTCGCACTCCGCGCGTCTAAATACGTACCCAACATCGCCGGACCTATCGTACGGGGGTGGCAAAGTGTTGACGATCGATGCCGATCGTTTCGACACTTCCAAGAAGAGGCTCGTTCTCTTCGCACATTGTAGTAAGCGTAAAGTGCCTCGTGTTCCGCGTATTCGAAAGGCACGTTTTGTTAAGTTTTGAAGTGAGAAAAGCCGAAATGGCCCAGATCGCGGTCTATAATCGGACCAGTATATAGGGACCTGCAGTATATGCGTATACGATTCGTTACCTATCGGTTTTCTGACTTAAATTAATAACATATTAAATCACAAGTAATATCGAAATGTTAGAAAGATTACTGTTATTGGGAATCACTCGACGTATGAAAAGTGATCAGTGCGTGCCTTATCGAATTGGCAACGAATTGACGATTTCGATAAACACATTTTGATAAAGGAGTCTTTTACGTGAATGCGAATTGCCAGAATAGTTGGTGAAATTTCCTTCGTTTCTGATATTATAATATAATCGAAAACATACCAACGTAGATGATCGTGCGCGTGATCCTCAATGGGGGCGAGAAGGGAGGGACTCGTTACAAATGTGCTTTGAATTACTTGACTTTTATACCACGATCGATGAGCGAGGCAGACGTGGGCAGATTACGGAATCCCCGTCTGCCTTCAGATCGCAACTTTGCGTCTTGTGGAATACGTTTTTGGCGGCGATCTGAAAGGATGCGCGCAATACCTGGTAGGTGAAACGTTGATGCTAATTAGTAATTACTGTCACGTTGTACACGTCATTTCTAGGCACAGTCTGCTTCCTCTAGTGTCAGGAATCGAGTCGTTAAAATATCTCAAGCTGTATTGAATTAGCGGTATTAATGCAGAAAGTCTGGATAATAATAGCAATGGTAAAACTCAAATATTATAAAATTACTGTGTATGTTTATGTTTAAAATTAATCTGAAATCATTAATAAAACAATAAATATATATATATATATATATATATATGTATATATAATCTTTATTAAAATAGAAATCTCCTATGGTTAAAAATTATATTAAAATTAAAATTAAAATTAAAGTTAAAATTAATTAAATATCCTAACCTTATAATTCTTTTTCTTTATAATTTATAATAAAAAGTTGGCGTTACTCTTGCTTAGGGATAAGTCTATTTGATTAATTACAGTATTTCCTATACTGTAATTAATTAGCTCTTTCATCGAATAATTCGCATTTTGAGAAAACACATACTTAATTGATTAAAAGCATTATTGTATCGTAGTACAACGAACTGTTATATACAATAATTTCGTTCACGAATGTCGTTCTCGTTAATGAGCGATCCAGCGTCTGTTAAATATCATATCCATATCGATATCGAAGTTTGTTTACACGCATGAAATACGCACGCCAGTACACAGGGCACACGCAAATTTTCTGTGTCCATGAATATAAAGCGCAGCTGACCGCTCGCGTAGATCAGATGAATCTTGATTCTGCTTGCTAGCCAAGCGATCAACGAGATAATTATCCGGAAAAAAGATTTACTGTATATACGACTGTTTACGATGAAACCGTATATATAAAATAAGTAACTAATGTGTTAATAATAAGCATAGCATTAGCAATAATTATCACGATTTATAAGACTATATGGTAAATGTTACAATTACGCATATTATAGAGCATACAACACATTAAATATATATCTAGATTTCAATCGTATTTTATTATTTACTTATTTACAGTGTAATTACAACTGAAACATTAAACAAATCATCAACAAATTTTATAAATCGCTTTTGATAGAGAGACATGTTGAGAAAAAGAAATAAAATCTTTGCCATCACTATGTTCATATCAAAATTAGTGTATACTAATTCAAACAGAAATTTAAGATATTCGATAAGAATCCGAATATCACATCTATAATAGTCATATTCAATGTTGTTAAATATTGACGACATAACATTCTTTAACGGAAAACGCAAAGTTTACTTATATTATAGGTATTATGTACCTAAATTAAACTAGAAAGTCTCAAGTCGAAATTATACAAATTCCTAAAATTTTTATCTACTTTGTTGTTCGCAGACGTCGCGGGTGGTCTAGTGTTTGGTATACCGCTATCGCAGTGCGTAGAGAACGATAGGATCGCTAGAATCGCCGCTGGAGAGGTCACCGATGTCGGTTGCTTAAGCAGAAGTAGTCGGCACGGTAGTAGGGCCAGTTTCTCTAGCCTTATAGAAACACCAACGACTGTCACAGCGAAAACGGAAGAGGTAAGAAATTATTAGAAAACGACTCAGGATAAGAGTTTCCTTTCTTTTTTCTTCTTTGAGAAAAATTCTTCCTATACAAGCAACTGTAATATAATCATCATGATTATTTCTTTAAGTTTTAAAATAAATCAGTTAAGTGCTGATACAGTTAATGAACTGATATTAGTTGGATAATACTTTTTACTAGTATTTTTGTTGTATTGTTATTGGGTATTACTTTTACTACAATGTGAAAGAATTGTATTGTTAAATATATTATGTAAATTATTATATAAATGTGGGATACCAAAAGTTAGTTTGACTTTCATATATATCTTGTACAGTTTACATTTGTGAAATTTTATATTTCTACAGAGAGATTACATCTACCATATTTATACCTTTTTGAATTTTAGTCGATTGTTGATCAATGTAACTTTGACTCCATGTGATATCTGTCGTCAAGCATTATCTATTTCTAATAGTATATTGTGCGCCAAGGGGCGAAAGTAGCTTTCGCCTCGAGGTGCACACGATATTTTTCACAATACCTTTACGGAAAGTTCGACTTCCATGCCTAGAGAGAGGGCGAGAGTGGTCAATTTCAAGCCAGGGCTTACTTTCCTCCCTAGGGAGGAAAGTGGTTACTTTCCGCCCGCAATGCCGCCCTGGCGTGAAATTGGCCGGTTTCGCCCCTCTCTACAGGCATGGAAAGTCGAACTTTCCGTGGAGGTGTTGTGAAAACATTTTTTATTCTTATTTCTTGTGAAATGGGATATTTTTTAGTTGTTTTATTAAAGCTCCTGTAGTAATAATAAGTAGAAATGTTCGACGAGAGAGAGAGAGAGAGAGAGAAATATGAGTATTCGCAACTATACGTCGCGATTATGTATCACTTCCATCGTTGTTAAAGTCGTTGACCTGTATTACTTACGAAAGTTTCTTTCGAGTGGTAAAGCTTGGCAACTGATCGACCGACCATTAAAGATGCGCCGCGAGCGACGGACAAATATAGAAACGTAAAATAGTATTATATATATATATATATACACAAAGCACACAATTTACACAATTCTTAGCTCTTGTAATAAACATGAACAAGCAGACGACTCACAAGAAACGCATCTACAACGTCTCTTTAGAAAAATGAAAGGCAATCTTATGTACGATTTTATGTAACCAAGTATTAAAACTAGAATATAAAAATTAATTTGAATAACGCCCAAAATTGCTAGTACATCGAAACATCGATGCGCGACGTTTTTCTCGGCGACGTCATTGCTAACGACATCATTCTCGTTACGTCATCGTCGCAGCCGAGGTAAGCGGTTTATCGATGACTATTTACGACACGGGCCAGATGTCGAGCTTGCAAGTGGTTATTTTTCGACAGATACATCTAATCGACAACCACGTATACGCACTTATCATACGTTCCGTCTTGCTCTTAAGACGCGTCATCGGACTTCTTATGCTATTCTAACGTGACGATAATTAATTTCGATAATTAAAAATATTAATAAATTTTGATTAAAAAAAATATTTATATGTGGAAGCTAAAATTTTCCTATTTTACATTTAAAACTGTCCTTATTCAAAACTGACCACGCCTTTGAGTATGAACCTGAGTGAAAATTGAACAAAAGCACCTTATAGTAAAGAGTTTGCCCTGTAAAACCTTTTTTAAAACTTTTTTTTACGTTAATTATTCGCTGAGTAATTACAGTTTAAAAATGGGCAAAAATTTACTGACAAAATTATATATAGATATGCTAATGGAATGTTGTATACGCTACCTATACATAAGGATAAAATTACACGTAGAAAGCAGACATCTCTATAATATATCGGTATCTATAATTTATTAATATCTAACTGAGAGAGTTTATTCGAATCACATACATTAAATCAATTATTTATAGACGCTTGACAAAAAAGGATGAAAGATAAAATAAAGATAAAAAGTTATAAGCTATAATTTTAAGCATATAACAAGTAAGAAATAATTCACATAAAAATAGTATATTACTTTAATGCTTGTTTTCACCAACGTCGTTTAACTTGAACCTTAGTTCAATTCACTCTTTGTCTGTTTCTAAGGGAGACTGTTAGAAAGAGACAAAGAGTGAATTGAACTAAGGTTCAAGTTAAACGACGTTGGTGAAAAAGGGCATTAAAGTAACAATAAAATGATCAAACAAAACAAGAAATATAGAAAAAATTATAATAAACTTTAGTTAATTCAAAAGACAATAAGAAAATAAGAACAAAGTAATATTTTTTTTTAGAAACGCAAATAGAGAAAGAGAGAGAGAGAGAGAGAGAGAGAGAGAGAGAGAGAGAGAAGTAGAAATATACGAAAATAAAATATTTTATATCGAATTAGTCAAGATAATTGATCATGGGAATGAACCAGTGCGCAACGTAACCAGAAATTGATGTATCGCTTGCACTTGAAATTTTTACAACCAAGAACTAAATCAGCTGTTCACGGGACTCGAAATATCTATGCTTCATCGGCAAAAATAGCACCAATATATTTTATATCTGTAATATCTCTACCGCCTTCGCACACATGCGTTACGGTTTACTTCCAGTTAATCCGATTAAAGATATTAACCGATTAATCTACAGTGAGAAGAAAAATAGATCAGTTTCATAATGTCAGCAACACCAAAGTTTTTATAACTAATTCTTATTATGCAAAAAAATTGTGATTTAATAACGATGTTTAATTTAATACATAAGACGTTATGCAAAGCGGCATAAACATTATATTTATCGTTTGGTCATATTCGTAAAATTTGATAAAAGCGGTTTTTATAAAAAAGAAAAAATTTAATGACAAAAGTTATTTTAATCGGAATTAAGTTAAGTTTTGTCCCTTATATTTAGAAAATGTGAAAAAATTTGGCAAAAATCGAAATATTTTAAATGTAAAAGATATCGTCAAAAATTTAATTCATCTATCTCTATACCGTCGTTTTTCTTGGCATCTTTGCGCCAGACCACGCCTAACACGGTTGATCGATCGTCTATATGCGACACGAGAAGGACGACATAGAATTCTCGTGCCGACGTCACGTGTGTCTCCCGCGTTCGAGGTGACATCATAGATCAGAGACGCAAATAGAAAGAGAACGGGATTACTAATTTTAACCGCAGATTAATTAGGAACTCTCAATTTTACGAGGAACTTTATTTTACCATTCCCATCAAACGGTAGCGACGGTAGCGATCCGTCCACTAAAACCAATAATTACGGAATGTGCTTTTTTTATATATATGCTATAGCGTATCGTTTGTGTAAATAAATTTGCGTGTCATTAAACGTGAGGAGACAATATCTCTTACGTTCCTGTACATAAGATTGGACGTTTAATTTTATAGACCACGCGCATCCAAGGCTGTCCTTTTGTTTTAAATTTGATACGTAGTCTATTTTGAAAATAAATTGTACATGTACATTCAAACATCGGAGACACATATTTAGGTCTTTTACAATATATGTATATTGAAAAAAGCCAACAGTATATTTGCGGATCTCTAATTTCTGTTCTCGTGTATATCTTTCTTCTTCTTTCTTATACCTTTTATTTCCTATGTATTTATTTTCTCTCTTATATTATACAAATGACATTTTCTTTTATTTCGAACTTCGGTCGCAGGAAGGTTCCTGCGAGTCCCTGTCGTCGAAAGGTGGTGCCCTTACAGGAAGCGATTCCGGAGTGCTCGAGTTGAGTGACAGTGGCGGAGGATGCCCTGCCAGTGAATGGGACATGGTACCAGGTATCGTGAGGCAGTGCATTAGACACCTCGAGGTCACTGGTCTCCGGACGCTAGGTGTGTTTCGCGTGTCACCCTCGAAAAAAAGGGTGAGGCAGGTATGTGATGTTTTCCTTTAATAATGACGAGAGGAATTTTCGTATTTAATTACCTCAATACTCATCTCGGAAAGAATATTAGCAATAACTGTATGACACGATTTTTCTTAACGCAAAAAATATTTCAAGACAATTAAGTTTATTTATACAATACAATGTGCGATCAGTTTGTAGTGTGGTTCTTTTAGTTTTAGGTATAATAATTTTTACTATTATATTTTTCTTTAAAAAAAATGGGAAAAGTACAGGTACAGGTATAAATTTACATACGAGTATACATGTAAAAACTCAACATTTTCATTAACAAGAATTAAATGTGTTCGATGTGCGCTCTCAATCACTGTTATTGGGTTAATGTGAGCTTAAAGACGTTCTCCGGTCCTTATACTAGAGAAAATCGATTTTCTTAGGATTTTCTTGAAACTGTGAATATACGTTAATTTAGGTGTGCTTTATGCGTGGTATAAATTTCAGTACCACTTCCGGTATAAAAAATAAAGATACTGAGCCTCAAAGTTTCAACTTTTACTAATGAAAAGGTTTTCCAGGCCAAACGGTAAGAGATACGAGGTTGGCCAAGAGGACCAAAGTTGCTCCTCTCGTCGAGTTCTATAAGGAAAAAATGCCAAAACTAAAAAAAATTAAATTAAAATTTTTTTTTGAAACTTTGAGGCTCAGTATCTTTATTTTTTATACCGGAAGAGGTACTGAAATTTATACCACGCATAAAGCACACCTAAATTTACGTATATTCACAGTTTCAAGAAAATCCTAAGAAAATCGATTTTCTCTAATATAAGGACCGGAGAACGTCCTTAAATTGGAAATTGGCAATTTTTTCAGATATTATATATTTTCTTTTAGAAATAATCGGCAATATCGGATTTTCTCCTAATTTCTTCTTAATGCCATTACAATCACCAATGGAAATTAAATATTTAGGCATCACAAACGGAGAATCGATTACCCCGATATAAAATATAAATTATATGACGATATAATTAATACATATATTTTTATTTTAAGTAACTCTAATGATTATATTATATCTATTACATTTTCAAGTCACCACTTAGCAAATTTCTTCTGAAAGGTATATCTGTGTTTCTTTTGTGCTAATTTTAAACGTGACATTTCCATAATTATTCCAGTTAAGAGAGGATTTTGATTGCGGTCGGGAGACGAAGATAGGTCCCGATCAATGTCCCCATGATGTAGCTACCCTCTTGAAGGAATATTTCCGTGATCTGCCAGATCCCTTACTTTGCAGGAATCTATATCAAGCCTTCGTGCACACTCAAAGTAAGCAAAAGTCAGATTTTAATCTGACATAAGCTGACGTCACTTTTCTAGCTTGTTTTTCGTAATCCAATCCCGACAGTGTACGCTGTACGCGTAAACTTTGCATTGCCGATTCAAAATTTGCTTGCGTGCTAAGATGTCGATCATTTCCTGTAATTTTTTTCTACTTTGCAATTCCAATTTGAATTTTTAATCTTCCAACTTGTGTTCGGCGGAAGCGTGACAAGCGAGCTATTTAAATATTTTCCAGAAATCAGAAACAGGCGACTACAGCAAGAAGCTTTGCAGCATCTCATTCAACTTCTACCCACACCCAATCGCGAAACTCTCTGGGCACTTCTCAACTTTTTGAGCGTCGTTGCAGCGAATAGTGAGGACCAAAAGAATGAGACAGGAGAGTGGATCCCAGGGAATAAAATGGACACGACGAATCTCGCGACTGTCAGTACCGCGTGGCATTTTTCAACTTTGATTTCTTTTCAATATATATTCCGTTCCGTTTTTTGGACTGCGCGTTACGCTTCGATAATTTCTCTCTCTCTCTCCCCCCTTCCCCTCCCCCTTCCCGACTAAAATACGTAATAAAAATTCTTTATCAGTCGAAATATAAGTACAGCAACGAAATTTTAAACGGTGACGATGAGAGTTCTCACATTTCGAATTCACTTTCCTTAATCCTGTACTGTTAAGAGCACAGTCGAGTTAACTTTGACCAAGAAAATTCTTAACAAGAATAAACTTCGATTCTGTTTCTATAATTGTTATATTATATAAGATTCCGCAAATGTCAATAGTATTTACGTCATTACATTGTGACGAACATTCGTGCCGAAATGTGTGATTAATTAATTCGATTAATTAATTTGAGCTGATATGCATTCTTGGCTACCATCAATCATTGCGATCGTTACGAAAAAATCAAATTACATTAGGAATCGATATGTCAGGTTGGGTGATGTACAAATTAAAAACGCTCGATCACGCACGTTTCAGGTTTTTGCGCCAAATATCCTGCATTGCGTGAAGCCCGGTCAAGTGAGATCGGAGGTCTCAACGGAGAGGGCCGAAGAGAGAATAGATGTGATAAACGTGATGCGAGCACTTCTGGAACACACATCGACATTGTTCACGGTACCAGCGGCGCTATTGGATGAAGTATACCAGCACATGATGGATACTCATCCGGCGGAGTTGGATATCGCCCTGTCTCGTCGCATCGAAGAGTGAGTATCACATTTATTCGTTTATCATCATTTTTTTCAGCTTGAGCAATTAATTTACGATTAATAATCATGATAAGCACGTCCACACTTGGATTGTTTTATATATTGAATTATTATAGTTAAATAATATCTGGATAATATTTTACAAAATACATTTAAGTTATCAAAGGTCATATACTGATGTATTTTATAGTTCTGAAGTTAAGAATATTGCCAAGTAAGCGAACAATTATCTATTAATCTGCACATTCTGTATCCATAAAATGTTTTATTGGTATATTTTTGATAAAAACACTTTTTGAGTCGTGAATTTTTGTTGTAAAAATTTTGAGTCAAGAAACCTCCTCTATGAGCAGCGATCGATCAACACTGTCAGGGTTATGAGATAATGACATTCTTCGTATATTTGCGGCCTTACGAATCGTAGACAAAAAGTTTAAGTAAAATTCCATACGTGCTTTTTCAGGCAATGCGGAGATGAAATAGACCCCTGTAGCGAGACGGAGACGTTCTCGGTAGAAGAGACGTTGACTATGTCGACGACCACTGCGACAACGACGACGAAAAAGGTGCTATAAATTCCCATATTTGTTATCTGTTTACCTGACATTGTAATATTCGGAATTAATTCGCTGGAAAAATAAGAGATTTTGAAAAAGATTTTATGAGTGTCACTAAAGACTATATTATAGATAGATAGAATTTATTTATTTCAGCTTTTACATAGCCAGGAAAGGACTTGGTTTACAATTAAATCTCACTAAAGACTATATTGAGAAGCATGTTGTGAAAAGAGTGTAACTAGAAAATTTAGGTAAAGAATAGCACCTAACTCTAAGTTTATTACCTCTCTCTCTCTCTCTCTCTCTCTCTCTCTCTCTCTCTCTCTCTCTCTCTCTCTCTCTCTCTCTCTCTCTCTCTCTCTCTCTCTCTCTCTCTCTCTCTCTCTCTCATGCGCGCGCGCCATGAAAATCCGCTTTAAATAAATAAAACTGCATCTAAACTCTAAACCATTCATACTTCAGACGCTTCAATCATGTATCAAGTTGTAGGTACATATAATATATATTTTAAAACTATACTACATTTTTTACACGTATATGCATGATATTATATTTATTAAGAATGTACATATAGCTATTTATAGCAAAACTAATCTATTTATATTAACTATTAACTTATGATTTTGCGACATTTGAGACACTTAATTTTTTAATCCTAAAAGTTATTTTATAGATATACAATAATAAAACAACAACTTTGAACTAAAATACTTACAATAAAATTTTAAAAAATTGAATATTTTGAAATAAAAAACTAATATAACATTTATTGGATTTAGCATATATTAGCATAACTGATACAATTATAATAAAATATAACTTTTAATTAATATTTATTGTCAATGGAAAATTAAGGCATTATTTAAAAGTTAAATATATCATTATTATTAGTTTAAACATTATTTTAATAGTTGTTAATGTATTACGTGTCAAGTGTCTACTGGAACGAGAACGTTTCTTTTATTTCAGATGTGGACGAGAGAACAGTGTTTACATCAAACCGCGGGTGTCGGCGGTGATATTGGACCAAAGCATCGGCGACCAAAAAGACCAGGAAGTCGAAGGAAGGAGGAGGGCAGGAGCAACAGTGTCGATAGCGGATCGAGTGAGGATCCGTCCGATCCTCGGCGAAGATCTTCGCCGATAGTGATTACCGCCAGTCTCACCATACCCATGTCCGACGCGTTCACCTTGAACCTCGACGACCCGGACATTCCTTATATCGAAGAAACACCAAGGCAACCAAGCGCTCCTCCGAGACGACAGAGGCAGAGGTCCATTTCCGGTTGCAGCGAAGGTTCGTGTCAATCGTTGCATATCATTTGATATTATTGCAAAATCAAAATATATGAAATTCAGTAGATGTATGAAAAAAAAAACGTCAAGAACAATATAAATTATCAAATGTAGTCATCAGTTTTTAATGAAATTGGCCCCCTAAAGAATAATTTATATGTGACATTGATCCGTGTTATTTCAATAATTAATTTAATTTTAAGTCAATTTTATAAAACACAAACACAATAAAATTACATCTCGTGGTAAAATAATAAATTAAAGAAACAAAGTTTCTGTTATTTCAACCTAACGTTTCCGCTTTCAGGAGGAAGACACGGAAGTGACAGTGCCGTGGGTTCCTCGGCGACCCTGTCGGGCGATCAGGCGTTGAGTTCCCCGCCCTCATGGGCGTCATCGCCTCCAGCGAGTCCCGACAGCGCGGTCACCGCTGTTTCATACATCCCGGATCAGCAGGCGGTTCTCCAGAGAGTCTCATTCACGACCTCGAGCGAGGTAAGGCAGGTGAACAGATCGACTGGCCAGCAGGAAGCGAGTAGAAGTACAGCGGTACCGTACACACCAAGCATCACTAGCATCGGTGGTGCTGTTTTGAGGTGAGTATCCTGTATATCCTGTTGCCGTTGCTCCCTGTTGCTCCCTGTTGCCCCCTGCTGCGGTTAGCTCCTTCCGCCCCTTCCTCTCTTCACATTAAGCTCTTTATTATTGTGAGAAAGCAGCAGTCTTTGCAAAGTTTTGCACGGCTTGCTCGGATAAAAAACTGAATTATTGCGACGAATTGAGTTATTTATTGAGATTGATGATGCATTATAGATACACAATAGAGAATCCTTCCTTTATACAATTCGCCGTATATACCTCGACTTTTATAATCTTTTATTATCTATTCTGCTACATACATATTGTACTTTTTCAAGACGTACGTCTTCTTTTACGAATGTATAAAACGTTTGAGACAACCGGTTGTTTTATATGATTCTTTTGCAAGACGATAATTTAAGTCGGAAATAGATAGAAATTTGTGATTAAAATTATGTGAAATTATTATCTCAAAATTTAATTAGTACTATAATATATTATACATGTATGTGTAGATATTTATAGGAATCTTGTATTTCATTAACTACATTAAAATCGTCTTATGCGGTCAACATTACTGAGGAAACGAGAGAGAGAGAGAGAGAGAGAGAGAGAGAGAGAGAGAGAGAGGAGAGAGAGAGAGAGAGAGAGAGAGAGAGAGAGAGAGAGAGAGAGAGAGAGAGAGAGAGAGAGAGAGAGAGGGAGAGAGAATGTGTGTGTGTGTGTTTGTAATACAAGTATAAAGATTAAGTAACTCCAATTTTACATTAGAAAACATTTCGTAGCATCTAGCAAAAGCCAAATTGTTGGTGGAAATTCTGCGAGTATTCTGTACTATAAATTGTAAGTAACTAACGCGAACATGCACTCGTGTGATTCAGGTCCAAGACCGCCGATATCGAAAGAATGCTGCAGATCTCGCGATCAGATGTCGATCCCACAAACTTACAAACGAGCAAGAATTCGACGGTGACCTCCGGCGAGAGTAAGAAGTACACCAAGAGGCGATACACGGACTCGAGGCATCAGACGCGTCATATACCTGATGCCAACACCCTGGCTGGCAAGACACCACTTGGCATTACACCCACGTCGGCGGTGACGCCTTCCTCCTCCGCCTCCGCGGCAGTATCGACGCAGAAGCAACGCGTGCCGGCGCAACCGGTGTGGAAGAGGCGAGAATTGATCTCCAGTGCTCCGAAAGATAGGGAGGGATACTTTTAACTTATTATCTGCGATCTGCGATTATGCAATATCGAATCGAGATTTAAAATTAGTTGTCGAATTAAAACTTTGGGCGCAAATTCCGATCTAAATCTATATGTATTATTATACGTCGAATTATTATACGATCATTCTATTATAATGTTTTGCTATCTCCGAAAAAAGAATTCATTTACCATTCTTCATTCGATGGCACATATCAAGCAAATTATATCACTTTCGCCTAGTACATACACACAATCTCGAATTTCGATTCGATAAATGGGACAGTCACTGCCGATCAGGCGTGGCCTGGAAAAGTGTTCCTTAATATCGCGAGATATTTGTTGGTTCCTAGACTAGTGCCGTCCTCGTGTTCGCGAAGGATCTCCGTGACGAAATGCGCATTCTCGTTTCACGACGGGGTCGACAGGGTTTTATCGACCCTTCGGTCGGACGGACCTTGACAAAGTTAAATAACAGGTACTCGAAAGAACAAGAAAATTGGCGTGAAAATATACATAGAACATTATCTTATACCTCTCGCGATAGAAACATTAATTCTCGTGAGCTTGGTGTCAGCCTGAAAATTATTATCTTCACTATATCTGTACTTACCTGAAGGCACATGATGGCACCTGATGATAGCGGTGAGAAATTTGAAATTTATTCGTCTTTTCTAATTTGTCTTCTCTACGACATAATTATTATCGTAAATTGTCGTGAGAGACGCATGCGTTAGATTATATTATCAGTGTCGTTAAGTTTTCTTTTCCAGTGTCTGTAAGTTAATAAATAAAAGTTAATTTTTTTACAACTGCGTTGTCTTATTCCAATCAACCTAATTGTAAATCAAACCCACTTGATAGACAAGATAAGAAAAATTCGAATACTCTTAAATCCTTTTCCTAAATTATTGTTATATCATAAAACATTTCAATATATTTTATGTACATAAATTTTTTAAATGTTTATATATATATATATATATATACAGATATATATATATATCTGTTAACATATATTATTACATACGTTGCGATGAAAGGAATGCAATTTTAAATTAAAACGTAATATTACTTACTAATTGTAAGTATAATGATTATAATGAATAATTCTAATATATACCCGAGAATCTTGTTCCTGAAATTTTCGCTTATTATGTAATCGATGAGAAATACATCCTGTAAAAAATAAACAAATCTACAACAATGATAAAAGTCATGTATGCGTTTTATTGAAACTAGTTCATTATCCAATTTCTTATGTGCCGTGCTTGACAAGCACTTAAATAGCACGCCTACACAATCAATATTATTAATGCAATATATTGTGCCAATAATATTTTAATGTAGATATTTAATATTTGTTCGACATATCAACACGATATCAATACATCATCATTAAACGACCAATACTACTGCGTAATATAACATATACTGTATAATAATATCGATCGTGTAGAGTTACTTTATATCACGTTATCAATAATATCATTGAATACGTACGAACTTTACAAAAACAGCTGACTTAACAAATAGATATAGGTGCAAATGTGACAAATATATCGTTCGCATTAGAAAATGTGAACGGATATCTGCGTATAGTATATATACATTATATATGATTACACATTATTGACCGGCTCACTGTCTAAAAATTTAAATAATAGAAGTTAACTATTAACATTATCTAAGTACGAATGATAACGAGGAAACGAAATATGTCACAACAATCTTGTGGGATGACAGAAACAATGCATTCGCAGTGGTAATTTTGCACCAGCATAAAACAGGTATTTTAAAATAATTTTTTTTCTAATTTAACCATTCAATCTATAGATTTCATTTTATTCATTTATCAAAAATTGACAATAAACGTTACATGAGCTACTTCTTCTTAAAAGATAGAAAAATGTATCTTTATATTGTTTTTTAAGTGATATAGATTTATTATACAACTACTCTATCCAAATCAAATAGTAGATCACATGTAGTTAGATAGCTGATTCTTAAAGGGAAGATATGACTTTTGTATTATAGTGTCTCAAAGGGTTAGCGGCAAGTTGGATATTTTTTTTCCTTCATTATAATTATATAATTATTGTGATAGAACATAATCAAATTGAAAATTGCTTTTATTTTAATACAAAAATTATCTTTGCCACACAGTAATTTTAACCTATTATTGCGATATGATTGCGATCGGGTATACTGGAACAAATAATCCGGTGGTACCTTTTACAAAGGTTTCGATACAAAAGCGTATTGCGTACTTAGGGAGCCGCGACTGATCTCGCTACGTTCGACTTACCAGATAAACCTATAACTTAACTTCTAATTTGATTAATTTCGCATGCGTACGACCATTTTGTGAGGGCCGCATAATAAATTAAATTTTGCATATATGAACAAACATTCATTTAGGAAAACATCTCGATGGATTGATAAGACTATAGCTTAAAAATGATGATAATTCGTGACACGAACATTTTAACGAGGCCGGCTCTCGAACAGTGTCATATAAATATTTGTGTAAAAATAAAGATACGCTGATTGTACAATAACAATAATTACAATAGAAAGAAATTATAAGCGATAAAGTATAATAATACTATTCGGATGGAAAAAAAACAAATGTGTATCTCGATCTTCACGACACGAGACACGCAAATAATAAACTTTTGTATTGCATATGTAAATACATATACGTAAATATGTGTATATATATATATATATATATATATATATATATATATACACACACACACTTCTCTCTCTCTCTCTTTCTCTCTCTCTCTCTCTAAATCAATCAATCAATCTCTCTCTCTAATATATATAATACAGATAGATAGATATACAGATATATATGTATGTAATATATCTATATTATATTAAAAAACAACCACTATATAAAATATAAATATATATTTATATATTTATATATCTCTCTTTCTCTTGCCGTTTCCACAGCTAGCTGCCTACGTAGGGCTGGACGGATGCAATGCTCTGTTATGTAATTTCACTTTTCTCTCGCGATGAGAAAAAATAAAACTATTACTAAAACTAATAATATAAAAGAAAACATGAAAACATGAAAGGAGAAAAAAGAAAGAAAACATATCACGCATCTTGCGACTTTCGATCACGGCAATCCGTTATGCCGAATAGTGATAATCAACGATTAACTATTAAGTTACATTTAGAATAAAAATTATGTTCTTTAGAATATAAAAAAGAGCTTGATTTTTGCAATTTTATCCATTTTAAAATTCAATTCATTGTAACACGTAAAGTGTTATAATCTTACATTATAATTAGCGTTAACCGACATTGATGCAACTGACCTTTATCAAACAAAATCATTTTTTAATTAAACTAAAGTATATTACGCAACTTAAAAATTCAATAATAAATAAATCAAATAATACAATTTTCAAAATACATAACAGTGTCTACGTAATACGCGCCGCGCGCGTGTGATGTATCATAAATATTACTTTAATAAAACACGCGTTCAGCAAAACAATGATAAATGAACATTAATGCTAAATATTATAAAGTACTTGATTGGACGGAAAACTGTTAATAATGCTAACAATAATATATAATTATACCATTAATATTTATATATTAGATCAAAAAAATCTTTAATGAGTCAATTATAAAATTCGGTAACGGTTCATTGCCGTGCAGTATGTCTTACATTACGTAAAAATTTATATATATTACACACACACACACACACACACACACACACACACACACACACATATTTCTTAACAATTTTTTTCACTCTATCCTTTAAGCTTTCAAAAGTATAGAAATATTTTAATGCATTATCGTTATTAATAATCGAATTTTAGTTAGATGTATGGTACCCAGTACGGTCACATTAAAAAGTAGTTGTAACTATTGCTCCGATTTTAAGTATGTAACAAATATAGAGATCCCTTACTATAAAACTTTCAACTTAATTTATCCATTTTAATGTCGACAATGTTTAAACTCTGACATTGAAAGTCGCGCTAAATGATGATAGCAAAGGTCATTTATTGCATTAAAAATTTTTGTCGATTACACAATCAAAAATACTTCTTCAGCAACGTAACTAAAATAATCATGTTTTATCACAAGCAAAATAATGTATGTTTTCATAATAAAATAATTGGAAATTTAATTCCATTTAAAGACTCTTGATACATGGTTAACAAATCTCTCGATGTACAAAAACAAATGGAAAATAGAGAACAGACTCATGATTATACAATTCGTGACGAATTTTGTATCAATTGTATGCTTTTGCATAAACTTTCACAAAAAAGTAATAATTTTTAAAAATTATTATCAACAGCTCATTATAAGTTTTGTTTTTTGGCGTGTAAAATTACTTAGTAAGGCAAGAGAGTAAGATGGATTAATATAGAGCATTAAGATATGGAATACAGTCTTTGTTTCATAAATCAGCAATAAAATACATTAATTTTTGCTAGAAGAATTTTTTTCCCTATTTTTATTTTGTAAAATTTATATTTTTATCGTAATGTATTTTAGTATTGAAATCGATTTTTGCTTGGTTACTGTAAATTTATACGAGTGACTTGTAATGACAGATATTTCAGACATTTATCAACATTTGAATTAATGTCGACTTTATTAATTTAATCTCAAGTATTTATTTATGGGATTATGCAATTGATACTCTGATATCCTGTGCAATATGTCCTGCAAATTTTATTATTCGACACTTCGAAAGATTTATAAAATTACGCGGATGGTATTAAATCAGAATTTTTATCACTTACACACACACACAAACACACACACACACACACACGTGCGCGCGCATACTATTTTACGTTATGTAATGCTTTCTTAACTTTCTTTATATTTTAAATGTTGCGTTCAGAACGACTCATCATATTTATAACAATCGTAATTTTTTTTGTTTTCTTCAACATATGTATAATATATTTTTCTATTTTAGTCCATCCTATACTCTCCCGTCAATACTTTTTATAGTTTATTTGCATTCTATTAGTCCACTTACGAATGAATGTCGTATAAATATATTGTAGAAAAATTGGAAAAATCCTAATACTTATAACAAGTTACCATTAATCGCGCATTTGATCTGAATTTGTTTGATATTTAACTCAGGTAGCTTCGGAGAGTTCCGGCGATTATTGATCTCGTAACATAAATTTATTTACATTCTGTTATCGTAACAATATGCCACGCTCGCGAACGACTTACAGACAAAGTTCGCGCCTTTGGAGCTCATTTAAAAGTCTCATTATCGAAATCACGGATGACGTCATCGACGGAAAACTTTCATGCTTCATCGGCTATGGTAAAACAGCAAAGATCGTTCGACATGGACTTGATCTTTGATCGCGCTTTCGCCGGATGAACGATAGTAATATTGGAGACCACCTACCGTTAATGCACGTGAAACTACTTCGAGTAGACGTCTTGTCATCGCCATTCGATTTCTTGTCGATCGCAACAGCCTTAAATGACGACGACGTCGACGACGACGGTGTTGTAATCACGTAGCAAACTCTCACGATGACAAACGTGCCAAAGGAGCGTCGCGCGTCGCGTCGCATCGGCTAAACTTCCGTCGAATGCGTCTGTATTCGCACTTTCTTCTGCGAGCCGTTCCTCGATAAGGTCGGGCTGTGTGCCGAGAAGCCAGGATTATGAATGCCAAGGGGTTTCGGCTTCTTCAGGGAGCTCCTAAGGGGCGAAGCTGTACTAGCCACGCTACCAGAAGTCGCTACCGATGCCGTCGATCCGTTTCCGGCCCCGCCGACCGCGACGTACGGCTTGCCGCTGGCGTCTGTCATCGAGATCGTACCACCTGCGATGAAATAAAATTAATGCCGCGATTACTTTTCGCTCCTTTTCAGTCTTGATGCCGCTTATGTCGAAAAACGTTTATTACCTTTATATTAGAAATGTTATCATACAATGTAATCGAACTATTATATATACGTACTAGCTGGTTACCCGGGCTTCGCCCGGGAGTCGTTTTTCTTAATACGACTTCATTTGTGTTTCAATATCCTTATTGTGGACAAACATAAGGAGTGTGTCGGGTGTTTAACTTTTCCGCATGAATAACACATTCTAAGTGCTTAAGTTTTAAACTTATTTTTTGCTTGACAATGAGATCACATATATTGCATCCATTTTCCCAATTATATTACTCTCGGATGAAATTGATATTCGTAATTTGAATCATAACTAAATGCCTCTAATCACAATCGTATGGTGAGTCTACGCTTATTCGACATTTCGACATGATATAAAAAAAGAACGGAGAAACTATAACTTAATAGGGAAATTTGGTCGGTTGTGGATTTTGGGAAATTGGACCACTAACTTGTCCAGTTCGAGCTTACCGTTCGTGGGTTGGTGATATTCCCGATATCCTGGATTATTTATAGTGGCTCCACGGGGATCCGTGACGACCCTAATCTTGGTTGGGTCGCCACCTCTTCGAGCGTAAATACCCTCGTAAACGGCAGAGACCAGTACGCCAAAGTTCAAGGCGATAGCAACTAACTGGAATAATAAATAAAAACGTTCTATCTAAAAGTGCTTTGAACAAAATTCGATCGTGCAAAGCTACGTACAACGTAAAAAATATCGCGATCGCATCTTCTCTTACAATTAGTATATCTCACAATGTCACAATTCTTCTTGCCCATTTTATACGTTTCTCGTCTAGTAAATTACGAAAAACATAACAATTATATTTACAAACAATAATTTAGAAATATCCTATGTACTTTTGTAATATATCGAGATCTGCATGAAAATTAGCATATGTATAAAAAAGGTATTTATTGTTAAAAGTAAGTAAATTTTGACATACTCATAATCTATAACGTATTCGTATTAGAGTATGATTTTAATGCGTAATATGTTTACCATGAAATAAATGAATTTTTGAACATACTGACAATCCCTTGTAAAATCGTTCTGTTTGCAATTATACATATATTTAATATTATACTGATTAGACAAGTACAACATATATGAAATAAATAAGCAAAACTCTGCGCTTTTAAAACACATTGTTGAAAAATGAAAGAACATGAATTTAATTGCTTTTACCACTCGTATAATAGGTATGGTAAACTTACTGATACGCGCGACAACAACAAAATTAATTCACTAAAAAGTCTATTACGTCTACAGATGTTTTATTCTGCGACAAAGATTCATTCGTATTAGATTGTTTGGTCTGAAATAAGATAATGTGTCTATTCGAAAATGAAATATAAATAAGGTCACAAACGTGCTCGAGATTTGAACTTTACGTACGCGACCCAACATTACGGACAACACGTGATTATTTTTCCGAGAATCGCACATTCATTATTTATTAGTTTTTTTCGCACTAATTGGCTTGCAGAGGCCAATTACCCGACACACCGTCCGTCCCAATCCGCTGTTCTAATTTGGCGCGAATATCTCCATATTCTCCATGTACTACCGATTCCATCGAAATACCGATTCACAATCGAGACTTGGCTATATACATGTCGCAATGCCGTAGTCCCTTAAGTATCTCACAATCAGAAAGAAACGATTGTACACCATGCATCCTATCTCTATCGTCGAGCACAAACAAATGTCTTTCTCTTTCTCTTCTCTCGTCGTTCGGTCGTTCCTTCTTACACGGCGAGCGAGTAACTATAAAGAGGCTAGGCTGTGGCTAGGAGATCCTCATCGCGCGTATACTATATACTATCGATACGAGGAGAAGAAGCATCATCCGTAGGTGGTGATCGACTGGGTGGATGGATGGTGGAAGGAGTGCGCGAGGAAGGGGAGACAATTTAATTAGGGCTAACAAAGAAGCCGCGCGCGCCATTGTCGTTCCGTCGCTATAATTAATCTAGTAGTCGTCCGGTGTTTGCCTCCTTTCTTTTTGTCCTCCTTGGGGACGAGCGTCGCGCGAGAGACGAGCTTCTCTCCCCAGTCTCTCCCCTATACGCGAGAGACCTGATAAAAGAGAACGCAAGCAACCACTATGCTCACATCGTCCATGTTATCTACCACCCCTTTTCGATTATCAATAAGGCAATGGTTATTTTCCCTATGGTCATGTCCCGTCGCGTTGGACGAATTTCTTTCGCGTCAAAGTACAAAAGTGACAATAGAACCACCAAATACACCGAGAGAAAACAATAAGTCGTAGAAAAATGAAAATAAAAACTTGAAATACTTAAAAAACTTGCTTGATAATGTAGAGAGATTGTATGGGCAACGGAAACTCCATTTCACGCGGATGAGCACGCTGCATCGTTTGCATTGCACTTACACGACAAACGACAAACGACAAACGACAAACGACAAACGACGTGAGGACTTTTATAGCGTTTTCATCTCACACGTTATTTAACTAGCAGCATGTAGAATAGATTGTAGAATATTAGTTAATGTATAATCGGAATGATTTTGTGTGATTTGCATCGTGAGAAAAGTCCACCAGATACAGCAGCTGATTATGTGCGGCGCTTAAATTGCTCATTTCAGCGATCTTTTTACGCGGCATTTCTACCCGCAAATTATTTCGATATAACTTGGTTTTAAAGAAGTTAACTTAAGATTATTATTTCTCGATTATAAATTTCTTAATATAGAATTGCTTTTTTTCATTGGTAAAATTATCAAGTTATCATAAATTTAAATATAACAAAAGCTTCGTCATTTTCATTTACACATATTTTGCGCATTAAACATTATTATATCGCGTAATATCACTAATATGATACTGGAGAAGCGAAATACTGGGAAAACGAATACATTAACTCGATTGAATTTCCTTGAGTAACGACATTACCTTGCCTTGTTTTTGCTTATTCATTCTGTCCAATTCAATTTCGTCCTTGGCCCCTTTCAAGAGACTCCGTTTCCTTTTATTCATTATTGTGTATTTTCGACGATAAAACATCAGCATACCATCGTATCTAACACAATGATAAAACGATCTCTATGTTGAAGAAAAACTTATCGCAAGCCAAATGTACTGTACAGTGACCTGACCAATCAATCAGAGATAATGCTTCATCTTTTTTAGCATTTTTAAAAATTACTCATAAAAAATATGAGTAATAATTAATACACAAAACTGATCAAATGTATTATCTACGTATTATTTACGTACAACAATTATCTACGAGCTGAAGAAAGTAATCGACGATAACAATCTTTCAATATTAACATATAACCATCGGGGCTTCGAATAGCAGAAAGTACCGTTCACACTCGAACTTGTGTGCCACGCTCCACGCTAAAAGGCTGAACATGACCAACTATAGGGAACAAAAGAAATTCACTTCGCGCAAAACTGAGAACGAGGACAACACGGCGAGTTCATTAACGATCGAGACCGAAACACTCACTGCGGGCCCGCCAATGTCGGCTCATTGTTTTAAAAGTATCTATGAGTCGTAACTATGTGTATCGCTCCGACACATACTAAGTCGCAATCGGTGGGGAGACAGAAACAGAGGCTTAAAGAAACACCTGAGTCCAGTTCACGATCAGGTGGTTTCTAAGCTTAAGCTTAATTCTCCGGTCACATATACGTTTCTCGGCCGATTGACAATTCACTGGCACACCAGCGGAAATATATAGCAATATATTATTTAATTGTATATAGAGTTATCTGGATATATCGTTCACATTCCTTTATCTCTTTTAATCTTTTTGTATAAAATTTTGTATCACCAAGTACAGCAGACGCGAGTAAGTTCAAAATGATCTACCTTAGTATATTCGCGTAGCATATTTCAATCAAGTTGAATTCCCACAGAAAACAGCAAAAGGAAATCAACTTTGCAGATTTCCTTTTGCTGTAAAAGAGAATATAAGTCACTTTCGAAAAATAAATAGATTCTTATCTCTTTCTTTCTCTCTCTCAATAAGTTCAGCATGCAAGAGAAAATACATTTGTAATCATTGAAGGTATCAAAATATTAACGAAGAATAAGAAATATGTGAAAATTATGAAGGAAATCTGTACGTGACATCTTGAAAATATCTTGAATATAGGGATTACGTACAATATTAGTGTATCTGATAAATATTCTCCAGATCAGCCGTTCTATCATGTCGGATATATATATATCTCTCAGGAATATATATATATATATATATATATATATATATATATTATAATCTCTCGCCATTGTCATTCAAAATATATTTTAGAAAACAGCAACGTCTTCAAGTTGTGATCTTCAACGCAGGATGCATATCGTCTCTCCGCTGAACATTTAACCAGTATCCATCCTCCGGCATCATTGTCAGATGTTTCTTGCTGTATTTTATTGACTTGGTTTTCGGGCAATGTTTCAATTCGCATTGCCCGAAAACCAAATCAATAAAACACATCAACGTAGTTATTTTCATCTACCTGGCTTTAGCTTTCTTTAGCTTTTCGGAGATTTTCCTCTGAGTATTTTAAAAAATATGCTACAAAAGTATCATTACTTTACTTGAAGTTTTTGCAGATTCTCACTATTACAAAAATTTTAAAAGTAAAATGCAAAAAATAAAAAACAATTTTTTTGCAATGCATATAGTTGACATTACTTTTGTTAAAACTTCTGATGACCAAATATAAAATAAATTATCTACTTTAACTCATCATTAATTGTTTCTTATTTAATATTCTTTTATTAATCTATTATTTCCTATAATAATAATAATAATAATAATAATAATAATATAATATAATATGTGCACACTGTACACTGCAATATTGTACTAATATATTGTAATAAATAAATTTATTTATTGATTTTATTATATTTATTTAAAAAGGAGAAGATTTAAAAGAGAAAGTTTCTTGTTCATGCAGTCAAAGAATACATACAATTGAAGGAAAATAAATAAATATTTATATATATATATATATATATATATATATATATAACAAAGATTTTGTCGTGCCAATATACTTTACCTGCATGTAAAAAGCTTCTCCTCTTGTGATGACAAAGCTATTGGCTCGATCATCCGTTTGCAGAGCAAAAAGGCTGGCCGCCACAATCGACAATGCCGCTAAAAAGAGATATCAAACAAATTGATTTATAAAATATTTAGTCGTCAAATTCAGACGCCTAAAATGATATATATATATTGCATTCCATATAATTTTATATTTTAATATGTAATTTTATTGTGTAGTTTCAATGTGTAATTATAATACAGTTTATTATTGTTGGATATTAGAAACTGATATAAAACTATATGAATAAAAGATTCGAACGCGTTGGTTGGCTTAATATATATACATATATCCAATATTCCCTTAACTTACATGCGAAGTCATTGCGAAGTCAATGCAATGAAAAAGATTATATGGTACTATCGTGGCATCGTAATATATTGCTTTACTGTAATACAATCTCCCATAGACATTCGATGCCTCGTATAAGGGCTCGTAAATAGGCCAGTAAGTAGACGAGCGCGAGCAAGTGGTAATTCTAATATACGTCCGCATTATTGCAAAATTACGTGAAACGCACTGATGAAAAGAACTTTTAATGCCTTGCACGTGATTCGGATTCTTTACACATACATCACATGTCAAAGTTTTAGCTCATAATAACACAATTATGCAATAAGTACTATATACAATATACCATAAACACGCAACAGATGCATATATACACAGTCTTTCACATATACTATCTACTATATACTTCACAATTTTATTTTAAATGTATTTACTTTATTTTATTTCTCTGTAAAATAAATATAATTTTGTTTAATTAAATATTGTTTTATACTGCTTGTTAAGCAGATAATTGGAACGGTTTAAAAATCTCTCTCTCTCTCTCTCTCTCTCTCTCTCTCTCTCTCTTCATTTAAATTAATATATTAGAACACTGATTTGTACTCACTTGCCAATGTAGCGAGGGCAACTTTGCCTATTAGGGCAGTACTGTACGAAATTACAACCCGTTTCGCGGAGGAGGCCATCGCTAATTGAAGCACAGCCAAAGCGACCAGAATCGCCAAAAGAGCAGAGGCGGCAGCGGCGGCTAATCCCGCTACCCACACAGCCACTGGAAATAAAGAAAGAATTCCATGGTAATTCTATTGCATCCCAATGTAATCCCGGACTCGCATTGAGCTTTCTTGCCGTGGGAATTTTTAGCGCTGCATAATCCCGTGACTCCACCTCCTTTATTACGATACGTTTTTCGTAATAACGTAACGAGAAAATGATAGAAGAATAGAAACGGAACGGGAAAATAATTAATCGCAAGATTTTTATTAGGTAATGTTAAACGAGTTAAACGAATCACGCATTATATGACTTTTTATAATAAGTATTCAAGAAGCAAAATAAAACTATCGTCGTAACAATTCATCACGGAGGTAAAACGTAAATAATCCTTGCTCAATTTAAGATTACTTAATATTAAAACTATAAATTCTGATTCGCCAACGTTCCATCTAATTCTTAATTTGATTAATTACGGTCAAAAACCATAATATATTCCACACATTTAAATGCATAGGAAAGGTTGAAAAA
Source organism: Temnothorax nylanderi (assembly GCF_030848795.1). Taxonomy (NCBI): domain Eukaryota; kingdom Metazoa; phylum Arthropoda; class Insecta; order Hymenoptera; family Formicidae; genus Temnothorax; species Temnothorax nylanderi. The sequence goes on along the minus strand of NW_027249068.1, from coordinate 3,115,942 downwards.
AGTATATAAATAGTCGCGATTTATCTTTTCCGTTAATTTTCTACAGAGAACCATTTAGCAATCAACATTGTTCACGCGCGATCTCATAATATTAGATATCTGATATAGGATTGTCATTCGATTATTATTATTATTTTGTTTTTTATCATAGCATCAGAATTAGGCCATAGAGATATTGAGGAAAGGAAAAATCGTTCCTATCCGGCGCGCGGCGCGGCGCGGCGAAGCCATGGCATTAAAAGCATCAGCACTTTTTTCAGTCACACGTAAAATGAAACTCACACACTGGTTGGAACCTGGAGACGCTTTGGCCGCACCACTCACGTCCATAAAGAAGGAGTTTACATTGTCTCCATGGTCCGAAGTAACCCTTCTCCGCGGCAGTGCCAGCTGTAACAACATAAATGGGAATTAAGAATCGAATATGATGAAAATTTTATTTCCTTTTCTTTACCGGCGAATACGCTGGTAAAAAAGCTACGCGATTCCATTTGAACACGATTTTGTTAACAATTAATAAAATAGTGTAACCTCTATCGGGCTTAATTCTTCAAATGCATAATTTAATATAGCTAAATTAGCTATTTGATTCGGGCAATCGACCGCCATCTGTTGTGAGTTGTAAATTATAGAAAAACTAGTTTATCGAATTAATATATAATTTCAATTTTTAATAGTAGAGAAAAATGTTAACTAGAGAATTTTCCCATTGGTGATTAAATTTATATAAACAATAAAAAATAATAAACGTAGCGTTATAGCGCGTTTGTGGAATAGTACTATGTTTACGCGAGCGTTATACCACGTTATACTTTTGTAGTAACTTACGATAATTCTTCGCTGCGTAAACGGAGTTTTGTAGTAACTTCACATTCATCTCATAATATACATTATAGATATATAACATCATTTTATACTAAATGTTCTATAATATCAGCATATATATTTGTTATTCAAAATGCAAAAAGTACTTTCCGCAAAAGCGTAGCTTTCGGTTAGAGTTAGGTCAATAGCCCTAACATTGATCGTCATGGCGGCTGACGGCTGGCGCTGGCGAATCCAGTTGTCCGCGCGATTTTCGAATTCCGCTTCTTTCCGCGAGCCCTTTGTTACCAGCACGTCAATCCGGTCAATCACGTCATTCGTAGAGGAGTAGAGACGTCGCGTCGCGTCACGCGTGTGATGTGTCGAGAGCAGATCGTAGCGCTTACAATTTCCTCACGTTATTCTTCTATCGTGATGTAACAAAACGCGGGTCGAGACTGTCGAGAGTACCGAGTACCGAGTGCAACAAATGTAAAGCGCCACGATACGCGTGTAACGCAATCGTCATAAGCCTCTTTCTGTATAGAGGTTAGATTGACATGTAGACTGTGCGTGTGTCTTGCGTTTTGCGAACTGCGGCCTATGTAGACCGGGCTTAAGCGTACCGCGCTAATGAGTGCACTAATATAAGTGCAATGCGCGATCGCGATTGATCGTAAATCGTAATTATAACTGTATCTTCGCGCGAATGAGTATTATGTCATGTGAGTGCTATATCAGGAGGAGGTCGCGCATCGGAGTAGACAGCGCGGAGCGATCGTGATTAAGGTGAGACTAGTTTATCACTTATTTATTACTCGTTAGCTGCGGAATTAATCGTTTGTCGTTTGTCGTTTGTCTTCGCGATGTCGTTTGTTTACATGATACATTTTGTATGTATCTGCCACATTTTGCATCATTATATCTATAATATAATGCGTGTTTATTATTTTCTCCTAACGTATTTAAGATTTATGATTGTTTGGATTATTTATATAAAAATTGAAAACTTGTGCTTATCAAATATTATAAAAGTTTATGCTATACGAAAAAAAGATTCTTTTTCAAAATTTTTTCTAACTATTTTATTACAAATATATCTGCTTGTAAGATGAAGAAAAAGTTTCATGCAAGTAATAATCATTTTAAAAAATATATCAATTACTTTAGACTTCTGTAATTTGAGATATGTGGTATTTTATAGATTAACGCGCGCGCTCTTCCAAGTTTTCCAAGTCCGCCAAGTCCGCCAAGTCTGCCGCATCGTGTACCGGTGAGTCTAGAATTACTTTTTATTTTAACTCAAGATATAAATTGTTCACGCCTTGAGACATGTTTCGGAGAATATGTTGCGTCGATATAGACGCACAGACGCATAGACGCATAATTATTTGGCGGTGCATATCTAACGACGCGACGCATTCAAAAGTCGCCTAATGCACTTTGAAAGGCTTGATGCATGTTTTCAAGCGGAATTAAGAATATTAATGCGCTTCTGTTGTAATTGACGGCGTTTCGCGATTCCTCGCACTGCTAGAGGCACACAGAAATTTTACATAGTTAAACTTTAAAATTTTCTTTAAATGAAAAAATTTATATTTCTTATTTATTTATTATTGAAAATTCAATTTATTATTGAATAATAATTCAAAGTTAAAAATATAAATATTCATCTACTGGTCCTTAAGAAAATTTATACGTATAAATACATATTTTTTCAATACAAATATTTTCATTATGAAAATCTTGCACCTATATGCCTTGACAACGCTTAAGAAAACTATACCGTTATACTGTCATTATAGCAGCGAGCTTTCAAACATTATATTTAGCGCTTCTATTTATATGCAAGAAAATATAAAAATGGATTAAATAGGACGTATCTCTATACACATTTCTTCCATAAAGTTGGAAAAATTTAATTAAAACGACATCTTTTGACATCTACCTATACCGTGATCGAGGCACGCGTAATTTTTTATATCGTTTTCCATATCATTTTATATTGAAATGTAATGCCCGTAAAGGTAAAAATGTCTTCACATCTCTCATAAAGTCCATGTTTTTTTCCAATATAAAACATTTAAGAATCGTATATGCAATAATAAATTAATATCAACCGTTATACATCTAAAAATATTGGGATCAATTGGGATAGAATTGTAAATATTAATGAGACATACTCATGTATAATATGGAACCAATTGCCGTTTTTCATTCTATATTGCAAAATGTATAATATGAAGCATAACAATTAATATATTGTTCTATAAAAAGATTTCGAACGAATCGCAATTCAAAGATTACCTTCTGTGTTATAGTACCAGAGATTTGACTCTTATTCGTAACATCTTTCTAAAAGAAATAAAAACTGAATTTTAACGAAAATATAAATATTAAATATTAAATTTGAATAGATTATTTTTTATCTTGTTTGGCGCGCATAGTTGCTTCATCTCGTCCTATTTTAATAGCGCATGCTCAAGCGACAAACAAGTTTGCGTAAAATCCATAACTATTGAAAGAGCATATGCAAAAATATATATTTGTAACGAATTCTCTTGATGCGTGACAAGAATATATGTATAATTTCGATCCGTTTATCTCGATATTCAAACACTAGCATGGTGATAGGAGTTAACGATCCATGAATAAGATCAAACACAAAATCGTATGAGATAATTTTAAGACGAATTTAAAAGTACAAAGATTACAATGGAGCTTCTTAATTTGTCTTACTTTTACAACGCGTTATGTTATGCAACAGAATCGGAAGTGCATCAACGTACTCTTGTGTCGGTATATAGGTTTGCGATTCCGTGCTGCAATTTCTCATGTCTACAAAAACGCACTTCATTCATCTGCATTCGCCACACTTGGATATTACCTTTCTTCGCGGTATCTTTACTGCACTAAAGTAATAGGTTTCTCAGAAAAAAAGACAATATCCCCACACAAAAGATATATCGAATTACAAATAGCTATTATTATACTAATAGCTATTATTATATTAATAGAGATAATATATTTATTTATCATAAACATATGGTCGAGTCTTATCGCAAACAGTTTTTCAATCACTTGATTTTTTATTTTTACTTTATTTTCGTAAATAGCATAGATTTTTTTATCGATATATCGTTCTGTGTCAGAGAGAACATATAACAATGTGATATCATGACGCGATTCACGTTTGATCAATATAATTAATACGCGATAATTAGATTAGCATACATTTTATTATTGGTAACTAAATTTTTATATTCTGCTTAGATAATCTTAATACACAAAGCGGTCCTATTTATCTCCAATCATTACATATTCAATTAATAAATAAAAATTCTATGCACATTTTAACTATCTACAAAGTTTTACAATCGTCTACAGTTTGTCAATTCAATCTTCTTACTAATTACATTTCTAGCGGCTAGCTGCGCAATAATTATAAGCACCGTTATTTATTATTTTTAAAATGCCCATGGCACAGTCTCTCTCTCTCTCTCTCTCTCTCTCTCTCTCTCTCTCTCTCTCTCTCTCTCTCTCTCTCTCTCTCTCTCTCTCTCTCTCTCTCTCTCTCTCTCTGTTATAAAATCACAAAAAACCTAATGGTTACTCGTATAAGCATTTGCAATTAGCATATGCTTTATATTTCTTTTGTATTTATCAGTTACTAATTTGTGATTCTGAAATACATATATCATGTGACAATAATTATTATAATGTAGTAATCTCTCTATAATGTTCAAATGTTTATTAATTTAAAGCAGTACCCTAAAGTTAATCATCGCATAATGCGCTCGCTAGAACGCTGACATCTTACACTCGTGATGTACATGCATTTCTATAGCAAATATGCAGCACAATGCTACCCGTTAAAAATGATGCGACAACGTCGTGCATCGTTAATTAAATTTTTCTTTCCATTTGCCGTTGTCCTGTGCACGGAATAAGACAAACCGATGCTCTTACCACAAATGAGATGAAAATAGGTAGTGTACGGTGGTGCGGACACCCACGCGGCTTCGTTCATACATTAAAAGGTCAAGCACGTTTGTACTTCCACATTGAATTCGCTAATGGTTCCGCTGACGTTAGTCACGCCAACTGTAAACATGTTCTACGTAATTTGTACGTGCGTAATAATTTCAACGGATGCCTATGAATGCTTTAGAGTTTAGAGAGATCCTAGTTTTGTTAGTATTTCACAATTTATATTAGGCGACATATTAAATAACATTGTAACATTAACAAAGGTATTTAAAAAAATGTTATTTTATCTTTAATATAATCTAATTATAAGATATAGTCTTATTTCTTATAATTATTTGATTTTAGTTCTTGGAATTAGCCGATTACAACCTAAGTATGTATGTTGATCGGAATATTCTAGTATTATGCGCGACATATTTATCATGTGTATTTATCGACTTGTTTCGGTAAATAACAATCTGGTCGCTGTATGTTATTATGATTCAAACTCCGCCTAAAGCCTTCTCGCGATATGTTATGCAATCCTTCGCGTTGGTTATGATTATGCGTTCGTGGCGTGTGGTGCATATACGGTGCGTATACATTTCACAAATGGCTTCGAATTCAAACGGGTACCGATCGATTTGTATTGTTTGCAAAATTATAATTAATTACAACTTGAACTTGATTAAATAATATAATCACTATTCAAAGCCATACGCAGATATTAAACAATTGTATGGTTTCTTAAAAAAAAAATTTATTATTTTAAGATTGCCAAATCCTTTCCTAGTAATAGTGTAAATTCTTCAACGATACTTCTATCTCTCTCATTACTGATTTGTAAAATAATAATTAAAATTACACTTCAACAATTAGTAATTTAAATTATCTATTTTACAACATTTATTGGATTTGTGTTATAAATCTCGTTTTAAGTGGTTCAACAAAATAATATGACAATCAATAATATATTATAAACGGTGAGAAAAAATTACATGTCACAAAATGTATACCAATCGCAATTAATTTTAATTGAATGGCTGAAAAGTGTTAAAATTCGTTGCTTCTATAAGATGCAAACTGTACGTGATAGAGGATGTTAAAAGCGAGTTTTATCTCAATTATAAACTATTGTAACAATGGTAGTTGTCCTTAAATGTCAAAATGTTTCCGAAAGTCGAAAGAGGAGGGCGGGGGCGCCGCGCCACGATCTCTCGTTGCGAATAATATTAACACAAGAATCTCGGTCTGAAATTAACACCGTTGCACTCGGCATGCATTGAGATGAATATCCATGTGGAAATATGCGGTTATGATTATACGATGATTGTGTGATCCGGGATGGATCACGGAATACGATCCGCGCACTTACCCCGACGGCGCGACCAACATATATTTATTATATGTAAACCTAAATGTGTAATATTCGCGCGATATTCGCAATATAAATTATCACATCGTTGTAATCTCACGTGCATACCAAACAAATCCATATGAAACGTATAATATGTGGGTAGTGCTATGGAATCTAGTGTGTGATACTCTTGAAACAGATCGTTCGTTCGCGTTATTACCGCGTCAGATATCAGTTTGTTCTCTGTGAGAAATTTAAGATATATCGCGCTGTGTGTAACATAAGAATGCAAGAGAGTCCTACTAAAGACGCTTAAAGCACTAAATAGTTCATAAATAACTACATTCTTGTAGTTCAAAATCAAAATTACTAAATCATTTTTAATAATTGATTTGTTTTACCTAAGATTTTTATCTTCAAACATCATAATTCCTTTTGCTAATAAATTTTAATTTAAAAACTAAATATATACATAAATGTCACATTCTAACTAAGATAAGATATTATAAAAGTATTAAGTATTATTATTACATAGAATTTAAAAATTAATTTAAGCAATTAAAAGAAATAATATGCAATACGTTATTTACCGCTTGTGTTGGTTCAGATCTATTACGAAACTTACAATAACTTTCTGTAGAATCAACTAATGTAATTAAAAAACAAAAATATTTGACAGACTATATAGGTATATTGTAAGCTCATTTCAGAAAATAATAAATAATTATACAATATTTAATAGTTATTGCATGGGATATTTATTACGACCGCATATTGCTTGTTTCTAAAATAAATATGTCCTTTCTACATTAAATTTGGAATCATAAATTTTATGTCTAATTGCAATAAATAAAACTTTACTAGAACAAATACCAAGTCATCCAACATTTATAGTGATGATTGTGCGAAGAATACACTTAATTAGAGCTAATACAGTTGTACTTGTTATAATTGTAAGTTGAAGAGCGCTTGAAATGTCTACGTTCAAAACAAGAACAAAAGATAGGAATAAAGTAGACGCAGATGGTATTGCAAGAAGAATGTTGTTTTCAAGTGTAAGTGCAGTAATACATGCAAAAATATATTAATATATTCTTTACCTGAAATGTAAGGAAAACTGATTTTTGCATTTTAACATATTACGGATGGATGACGAGATATCTCGCGTTTTTTATTTATCAATCAAAAGCATCAAAAGCAGTTATTACCCAGTAACATAACAGCGATTTTCAACTGCGAACAAACCCCATAAGTAACTTAAAAATATTTGACGCAAAAAGATAACTGGCTACTTGATACGGTTAGCAAATGTCTGGTCCGCAACGTATTAATAGCGGTGTAACATTAGATTGATTCGATCACTTCGTTAAATCATCGAACCAAGAAAATTTCATTTTCTTTCTTGTCAAAGACGCGGAGCAAAAAGACAATTTATTGCTGATCATATATCCAGTAGCCAGAAATTTTTTGCGTCAAACATTTTTAAGTTATCAAGTTGCAACATAAGTCGTGAATTCAAATAAATAATATTTTTTCATAAGAAAAGCTTTATAAAATATAAAATAAAAAATGTTTCAATAGTATTCGAGCTATAAATAAATGCATTTTCTTAAGGAAAAGTGGATTTTATAATATTATTTCTGTATCACTTTAAAGGTTAAATAATAACAAAGGCTTAAATAATAACTAGGCTTATAATGTATACGTCATATACAGTAATTTTTCCGCCATAATTTTATTGTTTACATATCCCTCTTAGTTGCACCATTAGAAACTACATATTAATATCGTTTCGCGTAGGTGTGAATGAAGGCGTGTATTGTTACCTAGAAAAATTCCAGTTTTACGTGCTGGTTCAGAATAAAAGAACAATTTTAGTACTAATAATGATAACTGTGCCGTTCCTACGTTTTAATTGGGGTTTCTTTTTTGGTCGGATCAGTACCACCGATAAACAGTGGATTACCGCGATAATACTTAATAAATACTATGCCGTGAATGAAGAAATGTTACGCGTGCTTGAATGAAAAGACCGCGATAATATAGTGCGTAAATATAGCCAACACGCTATTTTCCGCCCGCGGTGAAAGGAGCACATTGCACACGATCACACTCACAGTCGTGGAAATATGCCACTTACCATTTTTAGGAGCAATATTCATTGTATAAAGCTATAATAAAATCGAGAAATGTCTTCAACATCGCGTTTCGCATTTTCATCGAACTCATTAATCAATTTATTACAGCGCCGCGCCGCGGCGCAGTCTAGAGTCTAGACAATGTAACGCATTAGGCAAATTACAATTACAACGTGTAATTTAATTGTGAGAAATTTTGGCCTCACCCCGATCAAAGGCATATCTGAATATCCATATTAAAGCTTGCTATACTATTGTAGTAAAACAAATAATTTTTGAGATTGAGAAAACAGAAAATTTTTAGAATTGTGATTATAGAGATATGGGTAAATAAAATTAAAATTAAAACATTAATAAAACTAGCAATTGAAAAACTAATTGTAAGAGACGCAAGATATCTCGCTGATCGATGGAATAACTCTGTTATTCTTTGTTAAGTTATTTATTGCGTCTCTTGTGATTTGCCGTTATATCTTTTTTTTTTACCGTATGACATATAATACAGCAACATAGACGGAGTCAATTACATTGTCGTGTCTTTAATCTTGTGCGACGATAAAGTGGCTATCCCCTTCCAATATAAATGGACGTCCTCGGGCGGGTAGTGGCAATTCATGTAACGTTCTTCCCGTTTCATAACTTACGAGAGATATCGGCTTACACACCCTCTCAAGAGATATCCATCGAAAAAATATTGCTGCCAAGGAAATGTCCAATTCAGTCTGGCTTTGCAGCTATAGCTATTTCGCTCTTTTGTTCCGCCGGAAGCTTAAGTAGCTTACGTTATCCGGCGTGAAAACGTGAAAAGACCTGATGCTTTTATGGATTATTTCAGTATTTTCTTTTTCATATTCGACTCACATATGGTTTTATTTCTACGTGTATCTTTCTCATCTTGTCTGATATATCGTATATATCAAGAGACCAGAGACTATGATTTTTGTATCTCTTCACACGTGCATGCTTGACGATTAAGAGGAGAATTTTTAAAATGTCCCGCAATTTTTATTTAATTATTATGAATCAACTATTTCAGAAATGTGTTAGATTAGATTCAAGAAGACTGATATCGAATAAATCGTAAATATAATCATTTAAAATTACTAAAAATAAATATAAATAATAGAAAATGAGAATGCATAGAAGGAAGTGAATATGAGTAATGCTCTAAACAAATATTTTATAGACAAAATAATAAATATCGCAACTAATATCGAAAAAATATTAAACAATTCATCGATGTTAAAATGATCATAATTATGTAAAAGTTGTTTTTAACAGTATTTAAATTTGATCAAAACCTATTCATCTGTGAATATCTATTCCTCCAGTTTATTTCCATCAATCATTATTTATTACAGTAAATTGAGTAAATGGCGCACAGAGATGCACTGTATCAGTTCGCTTCCGAATGCATGACATACCGTAACGTATGCAGTACCTACTACATCGTTATAATGTAAGTGAGCTCGCGCGCATTCACCAGCTTCAATATCAGCTCATACTTTCGCTTGCGTCATAAATAGCAAAAAAATGCAGTTATATTTTATAGATGACAGGCATGTGTCGAATACTGTGTAGTTTATATCCGGTGTACAAGGTCTATACAATGATTTTTCGCTGAAATATCCGGTAAAATCGGATGGCACGATGTGTCACGAAATAACACATTTCGCAATAAAGATGCAATGTGGCAAATGCGATGATGTTTCCATTGTGTACCTATATGTATTATATAATATAAATCGCGTAATAGTATATAATAGTATGAACAAAACCTATAAAATAATTATTTTTATCTACAAGCGAGCATTATACATATATAATTACTATGATCTTGGCCCCTAACACACACAATCTAGGAAGAATATAGAAAATGCAAAGTCACTAGAGGACGATGTCTTGTCGTTCTAACGATTAACCGTCGTAATGGCACCGATCTATGTTAAATACGGACTATTATCGGCATGACATCCTGCAGATCTTGGCGTCACGATTGGCACGAACACGCGAACCATGACCTGGGTGTAGCTTGCCCACGCAACACATCGCAATCGTTGTGAAATATGCATCGCGCCATATCCGTCAGTTATCTCAAAAAAAAAAATCTCATGACTTTTCTGAACATTTAATTATAGTAGGTCGCTGAAGTATAATAATAATGTAAAAAATTTTGACATTTTAGCAATTAGTTTGAGTTCTACATAATTATTTTGATAGTGCAACAAAATTATTTTCAAATTTGTATCTAGCTAAATTTTTAGATACTTGAGAAAAATTCGTTCTTTCCGTGTACACTTACAATGTATTTTACAGTCATCGTACGTAGAAAGGAGAACATTATAATTAAGAAAACATTGCAATAATATTAGTTTTTTTTATACAATAATAGGCAATTTATATTTTTTATTACTTTAACATATAGCGAATGCTATTTTATTTTTATTTAGATATTATATTAACACTTTCGCGCAGCCGGCGATTCTAGCGCGCGACTTAAAACAGTTAAAACTATATGAGCCGTATGCAAATTTGTTTTATTTTCGGATTAAAATTTATTTTAACTCCATTTAAATGTTCATTTTGACAAACTTAAAATCAATTTATTGTTAGATAGCTGCAGTAGTCATAAATACGAGTTATAAAATCATCCGCCTTCCTATAAGTACTATAAAATAACGTCAGCGGCAATCAGCTACAAGATCTTAAAATGATGTGAAATTACGTCAGAGGTTGCAAATGTGTTAACAGAAAAGAAAAGTTTTAAGTTTTTTTAGTAAGATAGATTGCGTTTCTAGAAATAACTCCATTCACGCTTGTGTTCATTATGTCCTAATTGCTATATCGATTGCGATATTTCCGTGTTATGCATGAGTAATGTATGAAAATACACATCGCGAAGGTGCGCGATAATGTAATATGAGAGGAAGCATGGGCGTCGTCAATCGTATCGTTTGCGTTCGATATACATATGCCACAGCTACAATCGCAACGCGATCCATTTTATCGTCTACAAAGCAAATCGCGATATCCGTCGTAACCACCGGGCTGAATTGCGACACAATGGCCGAAATTCATTGACGTAAGTTACTGTACGATTCGCAATACAATTATGGCGCGCGCATGTTGTGCGTGGATTTAGTAGAGGCTACTGCATATTTCAACCTCAACACGCACGCACGCACACGCGCACACACACACACACACACACACACACACACACACACACACAAGCCCGGTTAATCTGATACATATGGTGGATAAAAGAGTGCGTATATAGAGGATAATAATAGCGAGGATATTTATACTGTTTTGTTGATCTGTAGTAATCTTTGATTATTTAAGAAAAATGTAAATTACATTTATGTCAAATTTATATTTTTCGATTTCAAGATTATAATATTAATGGCCGGTATTCATAGTCGGTGTTCTTATATTTAAGACCGTTTTAAGTACAATCTTAAGATGTCATGAACCAATCATAGAGCCGTATTAGCATCTTAAAACATTACTTAAGACGGTCTTGAAATAAGAACCGACTATGAATACGGGCCAATGTCTAATTAATCTAATCGTTCATAATTTCACGATTTCACGAATTTACTTTACTTTAATAACTTCAATTTAACTTTAATTTACGAGAGAAAATGGAAATCTTATAAACTAATTAAATAACAAAAGCGATTTCTTCGATAATCATTAATATTTATTGTTAACGTCTCTCCAATTGAATAATTCTGTCATTAATTTGGTACGCGAAAATTGAAGAGCATTGGAGCAAGATAGAATACACACAAATATACATTGATAGGAACATTTTCAATAAAGATGCATTTACGTCAGTGCCGACGTATTTTACTTATTCAAATATCCATGTCTTGAGATTTATAGAATCCCAAGAATTTCTCTTACGGCAAATTCCTGCGTGGGCGTTTGCTATTATATTACACGCTTATAGATATATGTGAAGCGAATAAGTTTTGAAGATAATGCGAGAAGTTTCGGCAATGCATAGCGATTGTCGTGTGGGTGATGTATTATAATTACAGTTGAAAAGAGTAGGTGTATCATATTATGATATTAATGTTGTAATAACGGTAATAATAGTAATTAGAAATTATAATATAATAACATATAGGAACAGCTTTCATCTTTGTATCATAAATTCATCTATAATAAAATACTCTGTCTGCTTATTTCATAAAAATATTACATTGATGTGATTACAAAATAGTTTAACCACAAGTCGCATTAAGAAAAAGAAGTAAAACTATTATCATCTTCTACTTTTTTTTTCGATACAGTTTGTAAATTTTTAATTTTATATTGTAAAATTGCTGTAACCTAACCTAACCTAACTAAAAAATTATGTTTTACAATGAATTTTACGTAAAATTTTATTAATGCCGAGAGAAGTTGCATAGATGGTTAATTGCAAAGTTAAACGATGACGTTAGGTTTCGCGATGCAAATGTTGCGAACGGCAGCCTATGTGCGGAATTCTCAAACGATAAATCGCGTTTACCTACCTCGGAGAAGTTCTCCGGGAATTCAACATCCGGCGGAAATGGTGGGAATGTGCATTACTATGGACTATATAGCGAATACATACGAACACCATGTAACCTGCGAGAGTACAGTCAACGCTCAATGCGCGTTTATATAGGTACGGTACAGGAGGTTACATTACGCTCGCTTTTCATATCAATTACAGATAGTTGCCTAGCTTATCCTTCGTGATAATTATAGGGGCTTAATATAGTGGAGACAAAGGAGTCCTGGAGAAAATAGACGACTTTCCTGATGCGTTTCCACTATTTATGCTAGGGAAATAATTGTGCATGCGTAAAGATTTTGTAATTCTTCTGCAGTTTTATAAGAAAATGTGATTTTTTTTCTTATAAAACAAGGATACAAGAGGCGTCGCCATAAGTACATAAATGATACACATTGCCATCAACTTGCCCTTTGTGCCAACGAGCCCCCCCGGTCTTCCCTAACATATACAATAATGGAAATTGAAACAAGAATAGTTGCTTTAATATGCATAGCTGTTATTTTTCTTTAAAAGAAATACACAAATTTAGAAATGTTTATTGCTCGAAAAATTATGAAAAGGTTAAGAAATGTCGCAAGTCGTTTGAAGTCTTATTATTTTGAAATGAGCATATGATAGAAGAGATAAAGTCATATTAAAAAATCTTTTTTACTACGTAAGAAGACAATAAACAAGTTAGATCTTTCTTGGAGATAAAAAAAATAGAATAATCGAAAAGGCATTACTATTTATAATTGAGAAATTATTTTAGTGGTACGAAATATATTTTATATTTTATATTACTTATTTGTCATAATATTAACTAGTCTATAATAATATTGTAAGATAATTATTATCAAAGATACATTATTATTGTAAAAAAATATATTAATTTATTATCAGATTTAGCTTTTTTTTTAATATTTTAACATCCGTTGTTGCATTTTATCGCATTGCAATGTATATTGGTCGGAAAAACTTGGTCTTAAATTACTTTAGAATTTGCGTAATAATGAAATTTAAGAAATGTCAACCGAATTTGAGGATATTTCGTAACTCAACGTCGTAAAAAAGCATTCAACAAAACGAAGAATTCTTATGATAATGCATCGTACTCCGTTATGAACGAGAGTCTTCGCACCGGTAAACGAGACTCCCGCGCACGCAGACTATAATTTTTAGAGAAAGATCGCATAGAGTATAGAGAGTGGGGTCGCGCAGAGGGGGCAGGGTGAGTGAGAGCCAGGTATAAAGGCCGTTGCACTCCCGGCTCGAAGAGTCCTGAGCCCTAGTATAGCGGTACCTTATGCCTTTCTCTTCTCTCCTTCTCCCCCTCTCTTTTCCTCCCCCCTCTCTCTCATCTCTCTTTACTATATATTCTATTCTTTCTTATATATATATATATATATATATATAGATGTATATGTATGTGTGTCTACGTGTCTCACGCCGCGACACACATATGCTCGTTCAAACGTAATATGATTGTGCACGCGTAAATTATAAAGGAGGGTCCACATTATCGAGCAGAACCGCGAGCCGAACTTCGCCGCGAACCGATCATGCGTCCACATTATCGAGCCAAACTTTGTCGGCTCGATAATGTCGGTTCGTGGCGAAGTTCGGCTCGCGGTTCTGCTCGATAATGTGGACCCTCCTTAATATTGTCTACAGCCGCGTCGCATCGTATAGTACCGCTCCAAGGAATCGATCATGACGTGTCATCAATCGGATCTGGCACGAGCGCGCAACGGATTTTATCGATCAACAGACTGGTCCCGAGTGTAATGGTGCGTTGACGAGCAAGAAAACCGCGTACATCTGTCGCGACTAAAAGTGTCATTTCGCTCCACTTTGTCTTAAAATTAAATCGTCTCTTATCAATTTTTACAAATCTTGTTCGATAACGAAAAATTGAATATTGATGTTTCAATATTAATAGATACTAGACGAGGTATTATACACTGAGGGAAAAATATTGTAGAATCAACAAAACAATTTTGTTGATTTTTCAATTTATTGATCCAATTATTTATTTTATTGAATTAAGTACACGTTTATTATTTGAACAAAATGAAATAATTGAATTCTGAAAATGGTATCATACAAAATCATTTTTTTTAAGTTAATGATCAATTTTGTTAACTCAATAAAATAATTTTGTTGAACCAAGAACATTAACGTTTTTAAAAATAGTAAATTTATTCAAAAAAATATTTAGTTAATGTTATATTATGTATAATTGATAGTATAAAATATTTAGTTAAAAAGAACAAATCAATATAGTCAACAAACAAAATAGTCAAGAGAACAAAAAGAACAAAATATTTTGTACAAATATTTTGTTAAGCCAATCAAATCATCTGCTTGGCAACATACAATCTTCCGGTTTTATTAAATCAACAAAATTTTTTTTGAAAAAAATAATTATTTCTCTCAGTGTACATATGTATATCTTTGAATAAGATTGAATTACTGATTGAAGATTGAACTAATTTATTGTTACTTTAATTCCTCTATTAAAAAATTACACTTTTAAGAGAAGACAGATTTACTATTACCTATATAAATTATACATTTTTATCTATTTAGTTAAAAATCGTTTTATTACTTTGACAAATCTTTGTCTACTAAATATTGCAGATTTCTATACATATACATATATAAACCATAAATATAAACACAAACTATGTAATTTAGATAAATGCAATTGTAAGAAATTATAGTTTTATATAACTTTCCATTAAACGTCTGCCTTGAAAGATCAAATCAATATTTTACAGAAAAATATGTTAACGAGGATAAAATACTGCATCTCTTTATACAGAATTAGAGAATATTGTTCATAATATATATAAAATATCAAAAATATATATAAAACATAATTGCGAATCATAAAAATAAGGATCAAATAAGAATCGTAATAGACAGTTTCTGCTACAACGTAACAGTTAACTCGATCTTCCGATTCAAGGAACAACAATAACGAATATACGCGACGTATATGAGAGAGATGGGGACGAAAAAAATGCGACCCGCGCTGTTCACGGCTTATCGATTCCATCACGGAACTTTCCCGTCAGCCCCGTTTCTCCGTCCATAATTAACAGCTTTGCAACGTGCATCGTCGCTCTCGTCGCGTCTGACGATGAATGTATGCGTGCGTGTGCGTGTGCGTTGTGTAACAGTATTCCTTGCCACCTGTGAATCCGCATACCTATGTGAAACGCAGGGCTATCGTCGCAGGTAGCTACATACCTGACGTATCTGATGTACGCAAGTGACCGTGCCTCATATACAGGGTGAGAAAAAGATATCAAAACCCCGAAAATAGTTTAAATAATATTGATATCAAAATCCCGAAATAGTTTAAATAATATTGATGATGCCAATATAAAAATCTTATAAAAATGTATGCTACATAAAAAATGTGTTACATGCATTACATTTTATCCTTAATACTGCAAAACTTTTATCTGAAACTTTTTTCGTATCGATGATATGTATTATAAGAATCTCAACATTTTTCTCATTCTGTAATTATACATGTAATTAAAATGTCTATGAATTGGATTGCCACAAATTTTGGGAACATATTCTACTATCAATAATATTTTTTCGTAAGGATAAAAGAATATTATACAATTGCAGATTCAAAAATTTATCTTCTCTAAATTATAACTATTTTTTTTGTCTACTACAGGGTTTTGCAACAATACTCACAAATGATTAATCTTAAGGTGAATCTCTTTGTGCCGTCTTAAAAGCATGGTCAAAAACGGTTTCCTTCTACACTCTACACTACTCTATACAGCGATATTTTGTTCATCCCTAAAGTGAAGAGAATATGCTCCTAAAGTTTGATGATCTATTTCAGGGACACCATATGTATAGACGTACATCCGCGCCCGATATTTAGCGGCGACGTCATATGGTAGCAGACACCTGCTACGTACGCATACAGAAACAGAACGCGTTTACACGCACGCGTGTTGTGTAGCGGCTATGAGCTACGAGCTACGAGCTGCGAGTTTATCGAACGCCGACGAGTGTGGGAGCGCGTTGCCTCTCGGTGCGACGACTGCGACGGAGAGACTTTATTCCCGGAGATTTTTCTCCCGCGCCAGGTCGGGAGGAAGCGGCCTAAGGAAGCGGTCGTATTATTTTTCTTTCCACGATGCTCCTCGATATGCATGCTTACACGCGAAACGAGAGAAACGGAGAACGGGAAACAATGGCGGCAGAAAACGATGGGAATCATGCGTATGGGAAACATTCGTACGTTACTTGGTTTCGCGCGCTGCTCGAATTTCAGTGGATTCTCTTATGATTATCCTGTTAGAGAATAATCATAATCGCACGCGAATGGAAAGTCGTGTCGGGATGATTGCAGGTTGTACGCGCGCGAGCGCGTTACTAGCATCGTTACGCGGGATATCACCAACAAGAAATTACGTGTACTGTTGTATTTAGCACAAGGAAACCATGCGTTATTGGTTTCCGAGTCGCGCAGTATTGAGCAACGTCCGTCCCGTCGCGTCGTCAAGTCGTCGTTCTTTGAAATATCACGCTTTTATACCGCGCGCCGCGGTGTATATACTTGGGTAATGGATAATGAGTCGCGAGTGTCGCGACGACACGCCTCTCGCCGCTCGCGTAGAGCGAAGACGTGAGCGAGGAGAAACGTGTACGCTTATTTGATCATATGTTGATATATGAGCCACTATATCTTCATGTTTCCTCGCTTACATTCTCAAGATACAAGAAAGTTGGAAAAATTAACTTTCCGTCTGTTTAAAGTTTCAATACAATAATAAGAATAATCAAGACGATCACACGGAAGCGAGCACCTTCCGGAATGGCGAATATACATGTTAATATAATAATAAGTACAATAGAAGCGGTATCCGTGCGGGCGACAAATTGTTCTCGTTAATTAGAATGGAGGAAACATTATTGACTTGCGATTGCGCAAAGAGTAGATGGACTTTGGTAGTGGAAATTACGCGCGATTCTCAAGAATAACACCGCGTTGAAGTCGAAGGCCGAGACTATCTCCGGCTCCGGCAGCGCTGCTGCCGTAACTATTAGGCAAGAGAGAAACAGGTCGGCGAGAGGTACGTAGACGAGGAAAAGCAGTGCGCGTAACGCAGCTGTAAAAATGAGCTGCTGGAATTAATTGGCTCGATATATGGAGAGCCGTATGCGTTGAATTGGGTCAAACTCAACCTTTACTACTCCGTAAAACCGCGCGGCAAACGCGTTTTGATTACGCTAGGCTGATATGAATGAATGAAGGAAATGTTTCTGGCTCTTTGAACGTATTTAACACGCTCTACTTGCGACGCGAACCCATTGAAATCCTCTCGATCCTACGCCCGCGCCGCGGCCGTTCCTCGTGAAGAACAACGAAACTCGCGATAATTGTACATGTATATTATACATATACAATACATTCTCGATCTATCTTAGTACGTAGTCAACATTTCTTGACATGTTTAAAACAATAAGAGAAGTAGGCATAAATTATATTCATAAATTGAGAAAAGTTGCCTCATCTTGTTAACCGATATAACTCGAGTAATGAGGCAAGCATGATGTCATCATATATAATGGTTATTTTTGCGTAGTATCTTTAACGAGAAACATAAGTCATATTTGATAATCATCCGAAAATCTCAATAGATATATTTTGTCAAAAAATCAAAAATGTGTTTTTTATATAAATTTAATCATAACGTTACATTATAATTCGCAAAAAAGAGAAATGATAAAAAGCGCTAGATGTTTTAATTAGAGCGCTAATGTCAATCAAAGCTAATTTAATTTCCTTTTTTCATTTATATTAACATTACACAACTATAATTTAGAAAGAAATAGTCAAAAATTATAATAAAAACTTAATAAAAATTTAACTAGACATTATTTCTTCTTTCTCCCGATATAAACTTTGAAAATTTTTCAAAGAGATACAATTTAAGCATTAGTAGTAACAAAAATTGTAACAAAAGTACTGTCGTAATTGGGTTGCGATAAAATGCATATATACAATATATATATATATATATATATACAACCGATCGAGGAGATAAGTCACACACGGCCGATCTTAATTAATGAAATTGACCAACGCTAACGCATTTTAAAAATTTGACGCTATGGTATTTTCCCTCGTTCAATGCTAATTTCAGAAATATATTAGCAATTTAATCGTGACACAGACAACGTCAGGGATCGACCGATCACGCCAAGATCGCGAGAAAAATTTAGTAGGTCACATAGCCACACAATGAGTCACGTGGGTGTATGTGTGTGTGTGTGTGTGTGTGTGTGTGTGTGTGTGTGTGTGTGTGTATGAGAGAGAGAGAGAGAGAAGCGGGTCTTAATTAATAAAACCAATCACGCACAGCGGGCAATGACTCACCGTCAGGATTGGTGAAGTATCCCCAGGTGGGAGTCGCGGTGGCCGCCGATTGTACGACCAAAGCCACGACGCTCAGGGCCAGAGCGCCGGCGGCACCCCGCGCCGCGACGGCACGCTTCTCGCTCCGCTGCGGATCGGTAGTCGTCGTGGCGACCGCCCTCACGCCCTGACGAGTGCTCGAAGAATTGGTTGCCATTCTTCATGCCGTTCGTATTCTTCGCGAACGTTCTCTCGGCTTTACATCAAATGTCGATGACGATCAATCGAATCTGCGACGAAAGTTCTCGACCAAGTTCTTGTCGCGGATGTGGATCGATCGGATCGATCATGCACGTTTACGTCGATGTCTTCGGTATTTTCATCAACAATATATATATGATAACGTGATGAAATGCGATTTATGCGCGTAGAGATTGCGCGTAAACCAATGAGTAATTTGGAAATCGATTCTTAGCTCTCGAAGATATCAATTTATTACAGATGGTTTTAATTTCATCAATGTGCTGATATTATCGATATACTATACTATATAACGTGATCAGAAATTAAGCACCCCGAGCATCGGGATGATTCAATATTCCCGGCGGGTACCAATTTTCCCACTTAATGCTCATCGTTATGTTCATTGTTGTTCATCGTTGAGGAATAAAATAGCTTTTCTCTCTCTCTCTCTCTCTCTCTCTCTCTCTCTCTCTCTCTCTCTCTCTCTCTCTCTCTCTCTCTCTCTCTCTCTCTCTCTCTCTCTCTCTCTTTCGCCGAGTTCCGTTTTGTTTCAATTTTCATAAAAAATTACAGACTAGAGTACGATATATGTATGTATATTTTGGATAAATGTTAGTAATCCAAATTTCGTTATATTGATAATCAATTTTGTCTTTACTTGTCTTTATCGGTTATTCCTTAAAAGACTGCTCGAACTGATACAACTTTCGATCCCTCAATCGAAAAGCATTCTTGAAATTTTTCGTGGACCTATCTTCCAACGATTGACCGAAAACTCGGCGATTCTGACAACAATACCAACTGGTGTCAGGTAGCTTCTTTAATCCCGAAATCACAAGATGCGTTGTCGTCGTCGTCGTCGTCGACAGGGTCGATAGTCGAATCTCGTGTCGACCGCGTTGTCGCGTACGCACGCACGCAATCGATAAGCCGGTACCTCAGAACGAGAAGGAACGGCAGAGGTGGTTATACCTGGCGGCGGTCGGGGGGGGGGGCTCGATGGCGAGCAAGGTGCGGACTGCGGCGGGGTGCAAGAGAATTGTACGCGTATCGAGTTAAGCAAATTCCACCTTTCGTGTCATTGTTTCCTCGTGTCTTCTTCTTTATTTTTACACCAACATACACGTACTTCGCAAAACCTTGGATCAGATATCACAATAAATTTTTTTCATCAAGGTTTTTATGCTTTAATTTTAATTTTTGTTTTAGCTATTCTTGGATTAGCTTTGTTCCTAGATTTATCATATATTTTCGAGTAAATATCGAATATTTTAAGGAATGTGCCCAAAAGAATTTGTACCTGAAAGCACCTGATAAGCATATATTTATCTGGTCCTTTCTTTTCCCACTATTTCTCTGCGACAGGGACGAAGGTACATGTGTGTCTTTGTTATTCGCATATGTATTTCTTCTTCCCTCAAACACCCTTCACGAAAGCTATCGGTTTCCTTCGTACTCCGTGGACTCCGTGGACTCCGTGGACTCTGTGAAACCGGTTTTTGCGATGTGCAAAGCGGTGCTGCTAAAAATAAGATATCTTCTTTCTCTCTCTTTCTTTCTCTACTCTTCTCTATCTTTGTTTCTCTTCTTCTCCCCTTTCTCTTCTTTTCTCTCTCTTTCTCTCTCTCTTCCTTTCTCTCGCCCTTCTTCCTTTCTACCTTCTTCCGTTTGTCTCTCTTCCTCGATTTTTATTCTCTCCGTTCGCGTTCCGCTTCGAACGTTCCGGAGAAGGGGAATGAAGATACCGGAACGCTAAATCGATCTTTGGGCAACGATCGATTCCGTCAATTATTGCCGTGTCATTAACGACGTTCCATTATAACATCACGAGCTTGGAAAATTACTTTCCACTCGCATCGTCTTCGACGCACGTTCTTTCTCGCGTACGTTTTTCGTTATCTTTCTCTCTCTTTTCCCCCCTCCCTCTCTCTCTCTCTCTCTCTCTCTCTCTCTCTCTCTCTCTCCTTCTCTTTTTCTCGCTGTCTGTTGCGATACTCCTTTCCTCCAGGGTGCAACAAAAACGTCGCGCGACTTTCTCTCTACAACTCTACATCGTCTACGCCGTCGTTGAACGAGTACGGAAGTTGGGATCGTCGACGAGCCTGTCCACTCTACTCGCCAGCTCGCCAGCTCGCCACCTCGCCACGCCGCGCGCCGCTCCTGGAGGTCACGCGTTGTCCGTTAGGTTGGATTGGCTGGTAGCACGGGCCGCTTGCTATTCATCGAGTCGACTATAGTGCCGCTATAGTTATCGATCGCTCGTGGATACGCTCGCTTCATTTTGTGCCACATCTCACAATCAGGCCTAAGGAGTTTCGCAACGTTCCGTACTCACGTTCGTTCGTCCGTTCGTCCGTTCGTCCGTTCGTCCGTTCGTTCACTCACATCAGACTCGTTTCTCTCTTCCTGCCCGCGCTGTTACACGTGTGCCTTCATCGAGCGGACAGCGCCGGCTCCGCGACCGCTCGATTTTCCCGCTCTTTCCCGCGTCAAAACCGCGACACTTGTGCGCGCACCCATTCGTATCGGCTCGATCACTTTCGCCCGTGTGTCACCGTGTCACCGTGTATATGGGTCACACGACTCGAGTCGTTGCCGCGCAGACGTCACAACGATGCATCGATGCACTCTTCTTTCCACGAAAGAGAATCCGTGACCAGACAAGACGAATATCACGTTGGAGGATTCTTCTGCGCGTATCCTGCGCGCGTGTTTCGCGAAGCGGCACTCGCGAGTCGCGAGTCGCGAGTCGCGAGCGCTCCGTTAGTCGACTCGGTACTCGGTACTCGGTACTCGGTATGGCGCGACGGCCAACCACGACCACGACCACGACCACGTCCACGACCGCGGCGACGTATCCTCCACGTACCTGTCTGCTTGTCCGCCGCACCGCTGTGCGCGAGTAGTCATGCATAAAAAAAAGAAATCACGTACACGTACATCCACATACACGTATCACGCACTCGCGGATCCTACTCGCGCGAGAGCGACCTGGAGTGTGCGCAGGAAAAGGGAAAAGGTGGGCCGCGAACCGCGAAACGCATACGTGAAAAGAAGCGTGCCGCGAAATATTTGTACTTGCGTACTATCAATGCACGCGCGCGCGCACGCACGCACGCACGCACGCACGCACGTATCGTTCGTTCGTCGCTACGTATTATACGTACGCACGTACGCGAGCAATACGGAGCGTGCGTGCCGAACGGGCACGGCGCGGTGATGCGCGCGCGAGACAGGAGGGAAGAGAGAAAGAGAGTGAGAGAGAGAGGACACGCCGCGGACCGCGGAAACCAAACGCGGAGAGAGAAAGAGAGAAAAGGATAATACGTGTACGCGAGCCTGCGCGCTGCGCGGCATACTGAGGCACTGAGCGACTGAGCAGACTGAGCTCCGAGCTCCGATGCCTCCGATGCCTCCGACCGACGCCGCGCCGCGCCGAGTTGCCTGCCTGGAAAACGAACGCTCCGCTCCATCTTTCTCCATCTTTTTCCCACGTATATTCCCAACACACTCTTTTTCTCCTCTTCTCGTCATACCGTAGCCATATACCATCTGCTCGCTCCCTCCGCCTCTCGGCGCGTTCCACGCTGTACTCTTCACTCTCGTGGCACTACTATACACTATACTGTCTATACTATACTATACCTTGCGATTGCATTTGCTTGCAATCGCATGCAATTGTATGCAATCGCGCATCGCCCCTTTCGCTATCGGCTATGCTAAACCGAGTTTAACCGAGGACAATGTGTAGAATGGACCTTTAAATAAGCAGATGTGAGACTGATTGAAAATAGAAAGGAAGTGCTAAATCTGCTCAATTAAATCATTTTGTTTACCTCATTTCGATGACCAAATGAAGCGAATCAAAATAAGCGATGCTTATTATATCTGCGCGTACTTAGAATTATTACGTCAATTCGCAAATAACGTACATCTTTTGAGACACGTTTTGTTATTTTTTTTTTTTAAGTAAATAAATATACATATACGTATATATCTATTAATATTTTGTACATTTCAATGTTATAGGTATTACAATAATATCGATGAAATCTTAAGTATTGTTCACTTTTTAATCAAAATGATGTAATAGATATTATTAATGTAAAATATAAATAAATATAAAGAAACATTCACATTTTAAATAAAATTGTATTCTATGTGATTTATTTATAAAATTATCTTTGTTTATTGAGCATTTGTGATGAAATCTGATATCATACGTTATACGTTTAAGAGGAAATCCTGGTCTTGTGTCACAAACCAGGATTCGTGCATTGCATTTTTTCAAAACATTGTTTATCAATTTATATCAATTATATGACTGATATAAAGTCTTTATTTTACATATATGATGCGCGCGCATACTTTCTAGCACGGATTTAGAAACCCCTAGTCGAGAGAGAGATTGTTCTATGTAAAATAAATTATTTCCATCCTTTAAATTTCATCTTTCTTCCAATAGCTATTTGGCGTGTAATTTTATCTCCGTTAGCTTTTATTCGCCACCACAAAAATGATATTATTCAGCTAAACTGCTAAACGAATGCGTCTGAGAATAAAGTGATAATCGCGGACAATTTGTCGAACATGCCTATTAGAATACAGCCGAAATTATTTCAAAACGTTTCGCAATCACGTTAATATTACAATTTGATGATATTTTTACAAAGATACGTCGCATTTTGTTTAATTAAAGTTGAAATTAACACTTTTGTCTGACGTGTTTTGGCGCGGGAAACCAGCACCGTTAAAATAGTTAAGTGGGCAATTATGCTTTACGGTATGTAATAAGCTGTCACTGACAACTTCCTGTCCGTGCAATCAGTGAAAATAGAGAAATCTAATGCTGGGGCCAAATAAAAAAAATATCACGAACCAGTTCCTTCGATGTGATGTGATATGTGTGTGCACCCTTTAAATTCCATTTCCATTCAAATTTTATTATATTTCCTTATTTTCCTTCTTTTGTGTGCAAGAAATTTTTCCTTGCATCAATCGTACATAGATATATGTCACGTATACTAGACTTTTTAAAAATTGTCGAAAATTGGTTATATAACTGTAAAAAGTTATTTATAATGTATAACTCGGATTTTTTCTAAGATAATGTGTGCTTATATACAGATATACATATTTATTCATCGTGACAAAGTAGATCTCCCATCGTTATATGCATTGCGATAGCCATCGTCATCATGTTTCATGCGCGGCGAATTTAATCTCATTATCGCACGGTTATCCTGCAGGACAATAACATGCGTGCAAAACGATGCGTCAAGCGTCGCGTATGGTGCAATATACCACTATATACCACTGGTACGACCGACATAAACCTACTTAAACTCTGAGGATTTCCGCTTTTGCCGAGTTATTCCGCTCTTAGATTTCTTACGTCCTACTCATATTTCGAGCTACGAGTTAAGCTTAAAGCTTCGGCTTTACTACTCCGCCTCTAAGTCCATCAAGTCTATTACATGGATAGACCTTGGGAGTGTCCAACATCAAATCCTTGAGTCGAAGTTGAAGTCGATATCACTTTTCGTAACTTTAGTACAATTTATTAATGTTTGAAAGGCGAAAAATGGCAATTTAATATAATATTATAGTATTATAGTATGAATTCTTTAACTTTTACAATTAATCCATGTAACATAATCAATGTAACAGATTAATATATTTGTTTTAGAAATAAAAGATGAAAAAGAAACAAAATTATATTGATAAATACATATTTCGTGATTAATTAACAAACTTTACAAGAGAGAAGGCACGACAGTTGAATATCTTTCAGACAAGTATTTTACCATAGAATACATAAAATTTATCTTTATACAGATCAATTGTTATTTAATTTAATAATGTGATAGATGAAATAAGAAATTGTTTAATGCTTCGTTTACGTTGCAACTTTAGTGACCGCGTTGCTACCAAAATACAATCAAATAAAAGTAGATAATATAATCCCCACTAGATGTGGCAGCAGGGCGTAAAAATGTAATCATCGCTACTACTTCGTGGCTTTATTAACAAGGAAAGTCATCGTTTATCACAATCATTGTTCTCGATATCGTATTATAGATATGTGGATCCTCAAGTTCTAGTATACGTGTAGCCGATAGAATTCTCATCGAGCAAGTAATACAAAATTAATAGCGTACGTAACACAGCAATGCGTACTGGAACAATTAGCGTCAGTTGTGCGCAACTATCAAAGAATCAATAAGCATACATCTGTATCATGACATTAAATAAGCCTGTAATCATTTTATGGTTCTTAGAGACTATCTCGAAGCGCAAGTCGCTTCCATAATGTGCGTATTAATTAATAACTGCAGCCTGCAGCATTTTATTTATCACGTCATCGAAAGCGTGGTGAAATGTGAAGGTAATATGTCGTGTCCCGCTGAAATTATAGTTTCCGTAGTGCTCTCGGGGCAACAAACTTTGCGGCCTAATAGTTACATTAAGCGGGACACTTTATTCCGTGGCGCAATAAATTCTGAATATGGCAGCTCGGATGGAGTACCAACGGGGAAAAAAGCGCAAAACCGCAGAGGCGAATGGTCCAATGTCGCGCACCGTGATAAGTAAGAATAAATGCCGGTTACTGCATGGAGGATCGTAAAATTCGATGTGCCGCTTTTTATTCGACCATCACTGAGCGAACGTTATCCGGGCTCGTGAAATAGCTAATGTTGAAAAAGATTATCTCGCATGAAATAATTCTCCGTTCCACATTACGAAAACGTGAACTTTGCATGATTAAATGTGCTAATCCTTTTCGTTACACATCGTTCGTGAAATCGTCGAAGGATTATTACGTTATTGTTATAACTCTGTTACATAATAGTTCATGGCATAAAAATTCTCTCTTTTTGATCAATTCGCATCATAATGAGAGAAACCTATACCACAATCTGATGACACTTAATTGTCATCGCTATATTCCCGGAAGTAGCCGTGATAATTGATGTGCACTACCTACGATCATGTCAGGCATGCTTTATCGATACGTTCATATAACAACGTCCGACGTATTTTCCAATAACCAGGATCAATGATTAACAATTCCGAGACGGAACATGCCAATGCAAATAATAGTCATCATATGTTATCTTTAAATTAGATTTTAGGCTATTATAAATCATTTAATTTATAATCGATTGTATTAAATAATAATTTGGACGAATTTAATTTCCAAGCAATAACGTAAGATTAATTTTTTGTAACTTTATCTATTTTATCAATATTATTAGATAGCTAGAGTTACGCTCTGATAAATATATAAGCCTAACATTAATATCTGGGAAAAATAATTCCTTTTTTATCGTAAGAAATATCATGACTCAAACACATTTTTTACGTCGCATCTCGCATAATATCTGCTGCCACTGTGAGTTCTCATCTTCTCGACTGTATGACGGTAAATGACGTCAGGACGTAGGCAGAGAGACACGACGTGTTCGCTTGTAGCCTGCTCTCAAGGTTACGAGCCGCATGCTCGCATAGTAATCCCACTTACGCAATGTCGTACCGAGACATCGGATACCACGTAATATGCTCCGAAGACATTAACAGACTAGGTAAACCGGGCTGAGTAAACAGGACTGGAGCATATTATCGTAACAATGTATTATGATATCGTGAAAAACATGTGATTCTCGATACAAAAGACAAAATATTTTAAATCAGAATATTATTTCTTTTCTTAAAGCAAAAATATTTTCTCTACATTTAATTTTTAAAACTGAAGATACGTTCTTCCTTATTATTTTGAAATTTTTATAGATACCAAATAAAATTCTCAAATGGTTTAACGCACAAAAATAATAAATAATTTTTACGCAGTTAAGCGTTATTATAAAGCTTGGACAAGAAATAAATAAACATCGTGACTTGGAAAATGATCGTTGTGTTATTCGCGACAAATCATTTAAACATTTCTATCTCCGTATTAATTTAAATAATATAAATGCATTTGAAATAACTGCGTTTGAAATTAATTATCCAATCTTGCCTGTGATGTAGAGAGTAGCGAGAGTACACGAATACCATCAAGTATATATAATTAACCAATGCGATTAAGATGCCGAACCGATCAGTTTCTCGTTTGAGCAAATACGCATCGCAAACACCAAATATATTATCTCTTTGAATCTATTAGCTTCAATTCTATTAGTAATCGCACGTTTGGAGGAACGATATAAATGTATGTGTATAATTTTTAAACAATTATTCAATAAATAGATTAAATTTAAATTAAATTAAAAGAACCTTTTAAATATCAAAATTATAAAGGTAAAAATACATATAAAATTTTTAATTTTTAATGAAATAAACGTTTTTTCGAACGTAGAGAGAGAGAGAGAGAGAGAGAGAGAGAGAGAGAGAGAGAGAAACACATTTACTGAATAAATTAATATATTTGCATTTAACCTAATTGATATTATGAGCTATGTGAAGCTATAACCCGCTGTTTTATGCATACTTCAGTAATATGGTCACAAGAAAGAGAAACGATGCTAAGTCAAAAGTATCATATTCAAAGTATCATAATCAAACATTGTAATATAAATTGGACTTCTCTTCGATCACTTTATCTTTATTCGTGACTTCATGTTTTTGTTTAACCGAAAAATATGAATCTGTATGGCAATAGAGCCAAGTTCGTTGAACTATCTCGTGCAGAACGTGATCCACAAATTATGGTTCCTTCACCGATTGTGTCATCGAACTCTCCTTCTGATTACGTTCTTTCGTAGTCTTTCGTGCGTCCTCCTCTCCTTTCACTCGGCAGTAAACAGTACATATTTCGTAATCAGAGATCTCCAACCTTTTTTAACCTAAGACACCTTAGAATTGATTTTCTCGGGACTCTTCTGAATGAATAAATGTGATAATCGAGATAAAATAATTACTTGGAAATATTAATCCAATTAATTATGTGATTTATGATATATAATAATTGATTATATATTAAGACAAAAATCATATATATATAAGGTTAAAAATAAAATCTCTTTGAAAATCAGAATATTAAATATCGCTCCGTTATGATGCATATCGTATCATATATGTGTATGTACATTATAGGATCATATAGAAGTGTTAAATATAATACACCTAAATTGCGACACACATAT
The DNA here is from genome assembly GCF_030848795.1 of Temnothorax nylanderi. Taxonomy (NCBI): domain Eukaryota; kingdom Metazoa; phylum Arthropoda; class Insecta; order Hymenoptera; family Formicidae; genus Temnothorax; species Temnothorax nylanderi. The sequence continues at coordinate 3,087,345 of NW_027249068.1, read as the reverse complement.
CGTCCTAGAAAAACAAATTGACTTAGGTGAATCTAATAGAGCAAACGTGCGTGATGAAAAGCTTGGCCTATTAATTATAAGAATTCATCATTTGCTATTACATCACTGACATACATACGAATCACCTCTCATTACTGTCAATTACTGAAAATGTTTATAAGTTACTTGGAGAGTCTTATCGTAAGTGTTTTATTTTTATTTTGCCATTATGTGCCAATTAAAGTGGAGTTAACTTGTTTTACTAACTTAATAAAACAGAACTATATACATATAATGAGCTTAAAATACTAAGTCCTCTATTAAAAATTGAAAGAAAAAAAGGAAATATATATATAGACAATATTAACACCCACGTAGCAGCATGAATTTTTATAAATTCTGCATTATGCGTATGTATGGTGCGTGTGCGCACACACAAAAATTTTACTTAATAATCTTGACAACATTAAAACAAATTAATATGAAAGGAATATTCTATTATTAGATCTATAAACATGACATTAATTTTATGTATACATTTTTTCTCTTATCTCAACCAAGTCTTTTTTTCCGTGTACAATTGTTCAAACATTAAATTTCTAAAACAGTAGAATTTTTTTCTAAACACAAATGTTTTATTTCTTATAAACTGGCATTTTAGATCAGCAAATCGTTCTTATCAATTCAATTTTTTTTACCTGCTCTCAAATATAATTTCGAAAAATATACGTATTTTCAATCTTTCCAAAACAACTGAACACTGAATGAAAAGGCGCGGCACAAATGATAAAATATTCTAAGAATGTATATATCCGGGATACCCATTGCATTACTACCAAGAGATTATTTACGATATAGAGTCGACTCGGACCGAGGACGTAGGTCATCTAGGTTCTATGGGGTTAACTCGTTTAACCTTCTCTCCTCTTCCTCCCGCGCAAAATCGAGGTCGAGATCGAGATCGAGATCGATGTAGTCTTAGAAACATGTACTTCAATTAGAAGAATTTAATTACGATAGAGTGTCATTCAGCACTCCTTATCGATCGTTTGTTAAGTTAAAACAACATTGAATATGGAAAATATGGAAAAATAAACCGTGAAACAAAGTGGGAATGACAAACGATATCAATACGTTATTAACTCTAATAATTAATGGGATTACGCAAAGATTAATAATATTATGTTTTACTATGTAGTTTTGTTGCACTAAAATCTATTAACTCGAATCATAGTATTTTCCTAACAATTCACATTGGAAATATAAAGCAAAGAAATAAATAATGTCATTTGTTTTAATGTAGAAATCTCGTGTTTCCGTTTCCGAGTTTTATAAATCGTTGATAGAATTTGCACAAATCCAAATCAACTTTAAAGACGCATGCAGTTAACAAAAGCTTCAATCTTCATTTAATTTCATGCAGATCCATTTCGTAATCTAATCTGAAACTGTAATAACATGAGGCCTGTTTGTTTTAGCTGAACTTTTGCACAGTTTATCCTTTCTCTTTTTCTTTTCAACGTGAAGAAGTTCAGCTAACACGAACAGGCCTTTTGACACTTGAAAACGTTCGAAAGAAACTGACATTGAATCAAACTTTCCAAAGAAGAGAAGCCCTTTAAATTCTTTGGATTTGTGTGAAAGACTATTCCTATTGTTAAAAATTTGTTTTTTTTGTTGCAAAAAAATGGAAATAAATTAAATTAAAATGAAATATTTTTATTAATAATAGAATAATTGCATCTGTAATTAATCAAACAATTTTATATGATATAATATATTGTTTCTTGGATAAATTTACATAAATAAGTAATAAGCACTCTTATAATTTATCAGGTAATTCTTTGCCGCAAGAAAATCGCGTTGCGAGTTAAATCATACGTCACGATCCAGTTACTTGACCCTACAGGTCTCTGGCATGACGTTGCCTCCTCGGCCTGGCAAGAAAGAGATCATCGTGACTTTGAAAGTTCTCAATTACCTCTCTGCAGGAGCAAAATGCAAAAAATATATCTTTTTGTTCATATTTTTTATTTACTTATTTCAAAGTCGTGTTTTTCAACAAATTTATAATTTTTATTAACAATCAAAGTATGAACAATTTAAAATTGGACTTTTAAAATCTCAACAGCTTTAAGACATTAGAGTTTTTAACGTTAATTGTTTTGCACTTGCACGTAACTCGAGAGAAAAAACGTTAATTTGTATTACGCTTACCAGCTTGAGGATGAGATATGTTGAAAAATTCACACGCTTCGAAATAAAAATAAATTGCAAATTAAATTATCAATGATACAGGGGTGATGACAATAAAAGAGAGAATTACACACATTTTTTTTCTCCGCGTGTACATATATAACATATATATATTATATTTCCATGATATATCGGTACGTGTACATCCACCTTGAAATACAATGCATAAACATATATTATTATATAGTATTTCCTTTATAATCATACATGTAGGTAATACGTTTAAAGTTTAAGATGCGGTATGAGAAAAATGTGAATTGCACATCATTCATATCTATATAGGTACGTACCATCAAGGTACGCTTTTAGATAAATCGCCGCCGTTTTAGATACATATACATATATTAATTATCAATCTCTGCTCATGGCTATACAATAATTCCATTTCTCTCGATCACTATATCCGTATCCGTACTTGGTTGGAAAAAATCTGTCGTTACACCAATTTTAATTAGCCTATCGATTATTCACAATCATCCTCGACAGAATAACTTTGTAATAAGTTAAGAAAGACCGACGATCTGATTGGCGAAAGTGGCCGGAGAGATATCTCCAATCAGAAGGTAGTAATTCTCAAAATTTATCGGGCATCTTTTTCGCTAATGTTTTCCAATTTTTTATCCTGTCCGGGAGGACTGTGAAATCCCGAAAACACGAGAATTGATTCTAACTCATTGCCAGTTTGATTCGAAAGAGTCACATTTCTTGTAATAGATATATCATCGAGATTTTCCATGTTTTTTTATTGTTAACGCAAATAAAACTATAAATCTTCTGTAATTTAATTTTTCAAGGTCCGGTAGAGTCGCTGAAAGGAGTAACTAATTATATTTGAAACATTCATTAATATATAAAATATAACGTATTGACTTCCACATACAATTTTTGACATATAATACTTTGATTTAAAAAGTGAATGGAAAATTTTCAAGAAAGATTGCCGCGAAATAAATGTAATTTTCCATTTTACTGCATTTATACATACAATACATATTTTAAGTAGAAGTCCGAATTTATTGTAAAATATTGGAAATAAAGAAATTCGTGTTTAAGAAAGAAAACTTATTGTACTTTGCAGTTACTTAGCAATTTTATTGAACACTGTTTAAAATTTATTTTGCTAAGCAGGACTTGAAATAACAGTTATACAATATATCTTTATTCCTTGCACGCTTTATCCAGAAGATCCGATGAACGATCAATTAATGTGGAGTCAAGGTCCTCTGAATGTCTGCAGGGTGCATTCGCCGTAGTGTATTCGCCATTTCTGGCTCCAATTCGACGACAACCTTCGTTGATGAAGTTGAAACGGCAGAAAATCCAAGGAGGGGTTTAGGGTATCGAAGGGTATCGAAGAAAAATAAAAATATATATTTTTCAGATAAAAATAAACATAATACTGGATAAAAAACGCCACTCTGTTTTAGTTTAATAACGCTTGCAAAAATTTTGTGATGTGCACATATGCGCACGTACGTAGATGTAATTTTTGATAAGAATCTCGATAAGAATCGATTGCACTAAAGTTGACCATTGCGAATTAATTATTTTTTTTGCATTACCTACATTATAACCAGAGTTACGATCTAGAAAGAAACAGGGGATCGTTAAGCACATCGATTAGTCAACGCAGTTGATCCCGAGCATTGAATATCGCGAAAGAGGTAGTCATAAAAAGTTGTATTGAGAGACTGAACTTATGGATATCGTAGAAGAATGTAAACAGTTTCCGAGAGCGTAACATTTTGCAAGCTATTGCCAATCATGATATCACAAGCATGATATCAAAAGAATTACTCATTTCTCTCTCTCTCTCTCTTTCTCTTTCTGTCTCTCGCTCTCTATTAAAAAGATCTAAGAAACGCACGAAAAAAAAGATGTCAACGCGTATCATTGAGGCCTTTGTTTTAATCAAAAAGATAAATCGCAAGACTTGAAGAGATATTAAAGTCGTCCCCACGGGACCAGATACATCGAGTAGGTTAAATTGTACGGGAGGAACGAAGAACGTCCGAATGTGCTCGAGGGGGGAATACAGTCAGGGATAGTCCGTCGTTGGAAGTCAGTGCAGTCTTTCAAAGAAGTGAGATGATTGCGGGAGAAGGAGAAGGGGAAGGGGAAGGGGAGAGAGAGGGGAAGGGAGAAGAGGGAGGATAGTAAAAAGAAAAAAAAAGAAAAAAACGTATAGGAAATAAGACGCATAAGTATAGGAAGATTTAGGGCAAAAGGAGAGAAAGAGGATATCTTTTAGCCCCACTTTTGAAAGAGACCCATCCGTTGACATTGGCAATTAGAACCCCAGAGATTGCAGCGGCAGCTAGAGCTGTAGCAGCAGTCCTTCCGTCGGTGATAACAATCGCCGCCACGCCTTATGCAAGCCCGCCTAAACAAGTTTATCGACGAGGTACGTCTACTCGAGATTAGGGAAATCGAGAGAACGCTTTTTCACAACATTGAAACATCAAGACGAAAGAAAGGGGCTAAAAAGATCGCAATATCGATTCGGGGTAGAGGAGACCGGGGTTAAATGGCCCATATTTCAGAATTTCCAAGTTATAACTTCTCAGACAACTAATTGCTATGATTGCCAGTACAAATCTGACAGAGGCAACCTTCCTCTGTATATGCTAATGCCCGTCATGATCCTGTTAATCGTATATTTTGTTTTGTAATAACTAAAATACAAACATGCACCAACGTGGTCATCTTGCCCTGGTTTAAAGGCCGGGATTAAGTTGCCCAGTAGCGTAGGGTAACAAATATGTGTGTAATATATATATATTTGATACTTGATACAGGTCTTATCATCTTTTTCGTTACCTTCATATTTGCGGCACCAAATTCACGTATAAATTTTTAACGGATCACACGACTAGTACACAAAAGGTTTAATTAGTGGTAAAGAGAATGTTATGATACTTCCACTGCGTTTTCTTCAAATATGTCCGGCTATTAACTCGTGTTAGAACTATGACAGACTGTACTAACTGTGTATCTGACTGCCACGGCGCGGCGCTAGCTTTAATTATGGGCCCTCTATTTCAATCGTTTTATAAATGAAAATTGCATTTATTACCCGAAACACGATATATAATACAAGATATATTGCAAGAAACTTTATTACCAGCTAGTAACACGTCGCTTAACTTTGTTCACTCATGATGAAGAATATTAATACAAAATTTTGAGAGATTCGAAAATTTACTTTGCTACTACTAAATCAGTTTTTCTTTTTTTTTAAATGTAATATTATTTCGATTTTAATGAAACTCAGGGGAAAGTATCTATATTCTAAAAGAATTATTTCGTAATTTTGTATTCACTGTTCCTCTGAAGATAAGTACTGAAAAAAAGCACATGAGCAACATACTCCTGGAACCATTTAGCTCCGGTCTCTCCTATGTCTCACGCATCCATGCGCACGTACACGCATATACGCGTATACGTATCAATAAACAGATTATATGATTGCTAGAAGAATAATTTTTTCTTAGAATTGCAAAAATAAAAGATTTTTTGAAACCTGTGTCTTTTAAACGTTTAAATTTATAACGCGTGCACGTATGCATACATCTATATATACATCAACAATAAATTTTAACAACAATGTGTTATTAGAAAGGAAATATTCCTAATTTTTTCGGCATCCATAAAATGTATACAATTTCTTCAACAATCAGTCAAAAAGAATACGGGAAGAGGGAAAACATATTTTAGAGATCTTGGGAGAAATGTCGAGAGAGGAAGATCGTAGGAAAATGAAACCGGAAGTGACTAGTAAGATAATCTACTCACTTTTGTGCAACTCGTATCAAATTTTCCAAAGCGTTGTCCGTATAATCCGAGGAATCGCCACCTTGAACTTGAAGATCATCTGCATCTTCTGCAAACGTAAAATAAATGATTCGTTTTAATATAATCTACAATATATCTTAATACACGGAGAGAATTTTATATTAAATTTTACTATGCTGCCGCACCAACTGCGGACCATCAAGACGCACAAGTTTAAATGCTATAGTCTTATAGTAAAATTACTATGTCCATAGCATTTAATGCTACGATCATAGCATTCAATGCTATAACAATGCTATGATCGTAGCATTAAATGCTGTGGACATAGTAATTTTACTATAAGACTATAGCATTTAAACTTGTGCGTCTTGATGGTCCGCAGTTGGTGCGGCAGCATAGTAAAATTTAATATAAAATTCTCTCCGTGTAGATTAGTTGTATTTTAAATTAAGAGAAATAGAATTAATTATATAATTTTAATTTGTATAATATGCAATCATATAAGTACGTATTCTCTCATGGATTAATATTATCAAAGGATATAAGTATTCTTCGCGAGTAGAGAAAACAAGACTTGTATCACGTATCAATAATCATATACGAGCATAGATCAAGGACGCTTACAACTCACAATCCGAGGACTTAAAGAACACATCTCAGTGGAGAGATGAGGAGAAAGTAAAACCAGAAAAGTATTCTATATACGTATATCATTCTATATATTTTATAAGGCAATATCAACGAAGACATTCAGCAAATTCGATCTTGATACATTTCTTTGACTCGTTACCGTAGACTACTAGAGCAAATATTTCCGTCTTTTGACAAAAATAAATTTTATCAAACAGAATATTCGCCAGAAATATGACAAGGCTACTTGTACGAAATTGTAAACAGATTTTATAAATCGAAACAAGCAGAAAGTATTAAACTGTACATAGCCATCTTATATTTAGAAAAAAAATAACGCAAATTTATTCACAAATTTAGAAGACATTTCACCCAGCAGTAGATATGTTGAAAAATATGTAATTGAGAAAAGATACAACTTTTTATATCCTTTATATATTATGTATAACTTACACACTTTTAATAAAACTCACAAAATTTCATTAAAATATTTAACATTTAACTAATTGCAAAATATATATTACAAGTAAAAAGTTATAGGTACTTAAAGTTTTCATCGTTCCGTTTTCATTATCGCACATCTTTGTTTTTGCTATGGTGCAACCTTGCATAAAGGAAAATTATAGTAGTCCATTAAGATTATTACGGCAAATCTCATTATGTGTTTCTGAAACTCTTACACAAGGAAATCCTTCCTGCGGCGTGAAGGTAAAAGGGCACGTTATATTAAAGCAAATAGAACGAAATATGGTTCCTTTTCTTTCTGGAAAACGTATATTATTTCCGTTGTTTGCAGATTAAATAAAGCGATATATCCGTATCATTTAATCACTGCATATTTTATTCACTAAAAAAAGATTAAAAAATTATATAGATAATGAAGAACAAGAAAGACCAAAAATAAAGAGAAATTATATATATAAAAAAACAAATTTAAATTTAAATATATATATATAATACTTATTCTTGTTTTTTATAAATATTAATTTATCTTTGCAGCATTTGTCCCACGCAATTTTTATCTCTGCAATAATATTTTTTAGGAATGCCTCAAATATTATTTATTTTCTATGACATATTTTAAAGTCGTGACTCAATAAAATTGAGAATGCAATGGAATGATTAAATTATGGTTACATTATTAAATCGCACAATTTCTGCGCGGCAACAGAAAAAGATGGAAGAAGTTAAGCGAAACATTATAAATAATTATTTACAAAATTAGACATTATAATTATAAGATAATTTGGATGAGAATGTTTCTACACCAAATCTACGGAAAACGAATTAATGACGATCCATTATTTTTCTTTCTCCATTTTCTCCTTTTCTCTTTCGTCAATTACGGCAACTCCTAAGCTTAAATTACTAATCTAAGAACCACACCCTTATTTGACTTTCTCCTTTCCTTTTCTCGACATTATTCTATTTTATTTCAACCATCTTTATGTGAATGCTCCGAGAAAGCTAACGTTTCAATGTAAATCGCGAAATTATTCAACGACGAAAAGTTGTCTTTTTAACAGTGTCTAGTCGGAGAGAGAGAGAGAGAGAGAGAGAGAGAGAGAGAGAGAGAGAGAGAGAGAGAGAGAGAGAGAATAAATAGAATAGAATAGTAGAATAAATTCCATTTCATTGTTCGTAAAGTAAGATTGTATCTTTATTATCGAAAAGAAACATATATCTCGTATATTTACCTCGCGGAACACGATAATCCAGTCATTATACCATACACCATTACGGCATCCATATTTGTTGATCTTGATACATAAAATGCGTAAAGCTCAAGATTTGGAATAATATCACTATGTTTGATTTCAGTATGAAATTGATAAGTTAACGCAAAACAATTTATTAAATAAACTATTAGATAATTTATTAAAATAAACGAGAATGTACCTGATGTAACAAATAAAGAAACGAAGGAATAACTTAGCGTTAGCGATTACCTAAGTCCTAACGAGAAATCGATGAACAATTGCAACGTCTTCAAAGGAAGCCCCGATAATCAATCAAACGCAGACGTAATTAAATCTCTGAAACCAATATCCCACCGGAAACAGATTACGGTTTCATTAGCACTGGCAATTTGTTACATAGTCATCAAGATTTTCCCATATTTGAAATGATTTATTCTGCTGATTGCAATTATCACGATAGAAATCGGTGCAGTCATCATAAAAATTGTTGAAAGAATAAAAGCTCGATCAAAGCCATGAACATGTTAAATATAGATCTATAATCAACTTAAATCATTTTTAAAGCACTGAACTATTAGAGGCTAACTCTTTAAAAATAAGTATCATAGATTTATATATCCATACTTGTGTGTTCACACACAAATTTGATTTTTTTTTTAATTCAGCTTATAAAATAAATTTCCTAAAATGACTAAACGAAATAATATTAATATTAAACCAAAAGTAAATTTACTTGTTTTATTTCTACATTCCACGTTACCACTATATCAATGCAGCAATTTACAATATTTTCGGATTATAATTATAAGCGAATGTAATTTCGATTATGCAAATATTTTTCATTGTACACGTATTGTACATCACACATGTTGGTTTTATAAATGAGATTTTAAGTGGAAACCGTTTAGTTAAATTTAGCAACTTTAACGCACGCCAAAATTCAATCGGTACGCGTCCGACCACGCATAAACCTATTCCACTTGCACTATTTGCACGATCCGATGACCATTGACACTTGGTATGATTATACGAATTCAGCCAGTTCTCGAGTCAAGCTCTTCTATAAAAATATTTCCGTTTGGTTCATTCTTGTCTTAAGCTTTTTTTTTATATGACTTTTAATAAATTTACAAACATATTTAAAGAAAATATTTGTGTAAACTGTATTTGGCTACATGCGCGATCTCTAATATTAATGTGATATTAACTATTATAAATTTGTACTGTAATAAACGCAAGATTTTCAGTAAATTACAGGATCGTAAAGAAAGCGAGTATTATGCGTCGATATATTAAAAGTTTCAACGAGTTTCAATATATTGTAAAGCTGGCGAGCAAAGTATGCTATTACAGTTTGCAAGTTTTAATACTTATTGTCAAAGTCTCTTTGATTAATTCCGAAACGTTAAATAAATTAAAATCCAATCAAAAAGTTTGCAATGTTGAAACAACTTTTAAGAAGTTTGTGTATTTTCGAAAAACTATCGATAACTCTCTCTCTGTTCGATATAATTCAAAAGCTTAATTTCAAAAAAGAGATCCAAACAAGGTAAACCCCTATCAACTCGGTTCAACGAGATTTTCCAGCAGTCTCAGTTCTAGCAAAAAACAGAGATTTATTTCAATAAAACTTTCTGTATGAGACACATTTTAACTATAGAAAACTTTATTTGCGCACACAATATTTATGTTATAATTTTAGTGTCAAAATTTATATTTAAGAATAATTGACATGTAAATATATTTCCAAATATTTTATAGACTTTTGTAAAGAATATAATTAATGTGTAACATAGCAATTTGTGCACGGAAAAAAAGGATTAGCTTTTGTTTCGGAGTACACAGTTTCGTTTTGCAGGATAGAGCAACTCCGTACGGAAACTGATATACGTTCTTGTAGAAAGAACCGGGAATGGAGGAGGCCGGGCCTTATAAATGAAAGGGAGTGATCGGTGAAACTTTCAATGCAAACGTCTTTATTTGATAATATAATCGAGTTGTGCGATGTCGAGAAAGGGACGCGAATAAGGGAGCGAAAACGCACGGAGATTTTGATTTCGGTCTCTCGCTGCTGCACAGCGCGAACACGGAGATCTTCGGGAAGAGTCCGGCTCGGACTCTGAAATCGTCGGATATCTTGCCGCGAAACGGAAGTGCAGCGACCGGATCGCGACCGCGGAACGCGATACAAGAAGGTGAGTCCTCGGCTGGAAGCGCAAGGAGATCGGACACGAACACTCCCGATGATTTTATTTTCTACAAGTTTCGAGCAATCTCGACGCGTGCTCTGATCTTCGACACATGTATTTGGAAAGCGCTCCGAATGCTGACTGGGCCGTCGGTATGCGTGAGCTCGAACACCGGACTCTCGTATTCGCGCCGATCATTCTGTTTTCCGTCAAGTTCCACGTGATCCTTGCATGATCCTCGCGGTTTATTGTGCCGAGCGCGGGGACTCTCCGAGTCTTTCACTTTACCTTAACTCTAAATAATATATAATGATAACGCTTGACATTCATCCCGGAACAGCTTTAATTGTAAAATAGGGATAAATAGTAGCAAATTTTAACAAAAGGTTTTGCTACTATTGCTAAATTATAACTCTTGCTGCAAAAAATGTTAGTTATCCCTAAATTTGCTATAGTAGCTAATCCTTTTTTTCCATGCGTCAACTAAAGTATCTGTGATAATTAATTTATGTTTATTATATTTATATTAATATTTGTGTAATTGATACATACAACGTGATATAAATTCTTATGTTACATCATTTACATAACATATATATAGAGAGAGAGAAAGAGAGAGGGAGAGAGAGAGAGAGAGAGAGAGTGTGTGTGTGTGTGTGTGTGTGTGTGTGTGTGTGTGTGTAAAAAGTATATAATGAAATATAAAAGATATATTTAAATTATTTTAAAAATTCGAACGTATTGTAAAAATTTGTTTGGCCTCAATGTATATATTTATTCTCGGCAGTTATACGATATTATTTTTATTGCACGATAGACAATGGCAACGGTATTAAAAAAATAAAAGAGGATTTCTATCAAAAACATGTTTTATAAAAAAAAAATTAATGTCACGCTTAGCCTGGGGCTAAAAAATCTTAATGGTCGCAAAAAATACTAAAAGGGTAATCCTTTTATAATTATAAAGATATTCAAAAACTTTTTCCCTCAGCTGATTACGTCAAAATCAACAGTAAACAGAAAATTAATTTAATTTTAAAAAATGTTCGATATTTTGGTTTTAAAATAATAATATATCTCTTTTTACTTTCTTCATGTGAACTATGCGATGCAAATACCAATTGCGCTATCTAAATGGAGATTTGTTAACCATTGCTTGCAAAAAAAATTTATATATATATATATATAGATTACAGTCTCATATATATATATATATATATATATATATATATATATATATCGCTCTTTTTATATCTCCTATATTCTAGTATTTACATCATACATTAAATGCATCAAAAATTAATTATCTGCATCATATTGCTCATAAATGTATAAATTTTTAGTCACTCTCGCGCACGTGGAAATTAAATAATTCGAATCTATATATGAGCGATAGCGAACCAGACAAATGCAAACATTCAAAGCCATCGTAAATATATACGAGAGATGTCTTAAATTTTTGTAACGTTTCTCTATCCAACGTTCTCCAGCAGATGTTTTCCGAGGTTTTACGTTATGTTTGAAGCAGCTTCCAGCTCTCCATTAACGCGCAAAACAGGAACAGACTATGACTCACCACCATCGTCGAAGTAAGGATTGGCGAAGCTCCTATCGGCCAGGACGACCAACAGAAGAGACAACCATAGCAAGCAAGACCTCATGCCTCACGACCTGCGCCCGCTCGGCTCACAGTTTGCGTTCACGAAAATTCGGTAGAGATGAAACGCAAAGTCTCTCTCCCTCTGTGCCGCAGCTCCCGCTCGTCCTTCGTTCGGGAAGGAATCTCACCCTCGGGCTCACCACCGAGTACTGGGGTGCGAGTGAGGGTTCCACCGCGATCATGGCGCTTATATAGACGCGGGAGGCGTGGCGATGCGCCCCCACGAGGATATGTAGAAGCGGAGCTTGGACTTCTGGATCGGACCACGCGCGCTCAAATGCGCGCCGTTTGATTGTGTACGCTGCAGAAACATCCCCTTCGAGCGGACAGAGGAATACGATTATTTTTGGCTACCGCTTGCTCGCACTTTTATCTCGACGAACTCATACTCTCATTGTTAGATAGAAGCAACTGGTTGCGCGAAGCAACTAGTAGATTTTAGACTCTCTCTTCTCCTCTCCTTCCCCCCTTCTCTCTCTCTTTCTCTCTCTCTCTCTCTCTCTCTCTTGCTCTCTCTGTTTTTCTCTGTATTCTTTGATTTTATTTTCGACCTCCGAATCTTTAAAATGCGCAATTTACTTTATTCATGCGAAGCATTCGCCTTCATTTGCAAAGTTGTCACTTAAATCAGGCACAGAAAATATAATGAAATAGTTGCTTTCGACAATATCCATTATTCAGAACCATAAAAATACGAGTCGAAAATAGGTAATTTACGGATGAATAGGGTGACTTTCTCCTTTCGAGGAAAGAGGGTTGCCGTAATGCGTGGTATAGATATAGAACAACCGAAGGTATAATAGTCCAGTCGCTAGGTCGATTGAGTATAATTTTCGAGGTTGATGGCTTAAGTTGATGTTTTTTTATGTTTTTTGGGTCGTAGAACAAGAATCTGTAAATAGTTTTTTCGTAAGTCGATGCAATAAAAAGTTATTAACAATTTATTTGTTTAAATTGCCCTAGCGATCAAACTATACATCCTATAAAAAAATGAACTGGAGAAAATTTGTTTCTCTTTTCACGACGAACAAAATGGCGTTTTAATTTTTCCAAAATCTTGATTATTGACGGAAATATGTCAATTTTTAGGTAATTACTGCCTACGCGTCGCGGCGTACCCTAGGCGTGCGCGATCGCGCTCAATTGTACCGCATGAGTTTTGCTCCTTTAATTTTAATTTAATTTATTTTTTTTTGCTCCTTTTATTTTTTAAGTCCGAATTTGTTTAAAGTTTATTTATTTTTATTATTTGGGATAACACTAAATTCAAAACTGAATTCGATAATGAATCGCTTATTCACAAAGCAACTGAGTTAGGAAATAGTATACGCGAGGTATACTGGACTTCCACGCGCGTAGGCGTGTTTTTGCAAGTTCAGAGTTTCAATTGTTTTAACGATACAATTGAGCGCGAGCGCGCACGCCTAGGCTACGCCGCGACGCGGAGGCAGTAATTACCTAAAAAATTGACATATTTCCGTCAATAATCAAGATTTTGGAAAAATTAAAACGCCATTTTGTTCGTCGTGAAAAGAGGAACAAATTTTCTCCAGTTCATTTTTTTATAGGATGTATAATTTGATCGCTAGGGCAATTTAAACAAATAAATTGTTAATAACTTTTTATTGCATCGACTTACGAAAAAACTATTTACAGATTCTTGTTCTACGACCCAAAAAACATAAAAAAACATCAACTTAAGCCATCAACCTCGAAAATTATACTCAATCGACCTAGCGACTGGACTATAATGCCGAGATGGAAGCTGTAAATTGCCATGCCAGCAGTGGGCAGCTTTAACTGAAAAAGGGGAGACCTTCAATAGAACGATTGCGGTTACAAGAATATATCATGATATATTCCTTCATCGCATTCGGATTATTGAATAAAAAAAAAATTGCATTTATCTCCCGTATAATATATATTTCCGCGTTTGCTCTTTCCTTTTCTCACTAGCTATATATAATTTAGGTATGTATAATATAGTCGCAATTGTATTACGAGGATACCGTAAATTTTCCATTATATATTCCAATTACTAAATCAAAGTTGTCTTATGTAATATATATGTTGCGTTCTCTAGTGAAAAATAGTTCAATCTTCTGCATTAAAATTCTTATGATCTACATTCGCGTTGCGGTAGAAACAATTTTATATATATGTATATATGTATATTTAGTTATCGATACGATCTTTTTTAAAGAGGCAGACTGGATATTTGTCTACATAAAGATTTATCTAATTTTACCAGCAATCGTTGAATAATACATATCAATATCAGAATCGTAATTGTAATCTTATTGTTAGAAATAAAAATTCTGACATTGAAAACGAATTAAGAGCAATACTATATCATGCAATTTCTCTCTCTCTTCAAGAAATATTGCGAAATTATTAAACGATATTTTTCTACCTTCCTTTCCATCTATAAAAAATTAAATTTTTTTAATAGTATTTTTATTAGCGCATATTGTTGTAAAGAGAAATAAAATAAAAAAGAGGAAAATTCGGTATTTGTTAAATAAAAAATTATTTTTAAAAAATTGTTAAATAAATTAAGTAAAAAGAAGATAACGTAAAAACAGAAGTAATATTTTATTAATTTTTATTTTATTTTATATAATATCGAGATTTCTTTGCTTCTCGTTGTTCCCTTAAACAAGATATGGATCAAATACGAGAGATATTCGACGCTGATTTAAGGATAATGATAGCAATATGAAAAGAGAGGATATATCACGCGACGAATGAGATACACCAACCTACAAAATTTCCGATAATGACGTGGATACTTGTTCCAAAAAGGTCATTTCACTTTTTCCTGCGAAAACGAGCATATATATAAGGATCGAAGAAGTAAAAAGGCACGTTTCGTGTCGAGGCGATATAAGCAAGAAATCTGACGTTGTACCCTAATTGGCATTTATAGTACACGAGGGTACCATGTATCAGCTGATATATATTATATCATCCATATAATGAGTTATCGGACACCTCGGAAACTACGGAGACTTCGTTATATAGACATATAAACTACGGAGATGGTCTTAAGCCTTATTATGTCACAAGACGATTAGTATACCTGTATAGTGAACAATGAGCTTAATTGATCAAAATCAATTTATACTTTGATAGAATTAACGAATTTTAATTAATGATCCGTTTAACTATCACTATCGTAATGGCTTCGAATTTCACTTAAAAGCAGAGAATGTGTATTATAAACTCTTGTAAAAATATTTACTTGTACGAATCCGTTAAGTATCCGCAAAAAGATGAAAAATGTGCATAAATGTGTATTGATTTCAATTTTTCAAATATAGATTATAAATTGTCGGTTTCAAATGTACCTCACGGCACCTGTTTAACGGTAATCTTGGATTTAGGAAATAGTAAGAGTAAGAAGCAAGAAAAAGTGGGATTTTAAATTGCGAAATGCGAACATTAAAAAGTCTCGAAAAGCGACTTACTATCAGAATCTAATTAAAGGTTTTAAAGAGGTTATCTATTATATATCTAAAATCTCAAAAGTTTCCCGAGAATTTAAAAAAATGCGATTCCGAGCATTCCTAGAATTTTAAATTCGAGATTTGAACCGCAGAAATGTAAACTCTTGAAAATCGACGAAGCATTAGAATATAATTAAAAACAAGATAAAGCAAACCATGGCATGTATAAATGTACATATATCAATAATATTACCAATAATGCCAAATATTTCAATTTTAAAAATCCGAACTTTATTATCTTCCGCTCGTTTACATTTATAAGCAAGATATAAATATAATTACAATGTTGTATAATATAGATAACAATTTACAAGATATTATAATAGAAATAAATTTTTATCATTAACAAAATACATATAAATGTTACATCATTGATAATAAACGATTTTATCAAGTATATAATTGATTCTAGCTCTTGTTTTGTGTTCTTCCTGCTAACGCATTTCTGAAATACTTGGCCAAAATTTTAAGCAAATATTTCTATAGACTATGTTACAGTAATTTACTCATGTCACATATTTTAATCAATTTTATAGTCGATAATAATAAAATAAATAATGTAAATAATTTTTACATATTACATATTACATTTTACATATTACAAAAAATATCTTATAAAGGTAATTTTCAGATGACACACATACCTATATCTTTTCAAGAAGTTTTTTTTTAAAACGGTCTTTAATAAGATCTTGAAGGCATCTTTGAAACTTATTGTTATTTATGTAAAATGAAAAAGAAAGTTGATCCTATTTTTTTCTCATCATAAATCTTTTTATATTTACGTCGAAAAAAAATGGCATTGTAACAAAACAAATAGAAATATCATCACGATGTAATATATCGTTGCGGATAGACACATTCAGCAAAATAATTTAAACATTGTTATTTTCTGACACTTGAAGCTCATTTGTTGAATCTTATACTAATAACCAAACACGTTAAATTGCTACTAGTATTTGCACAACTATTATCTTTGCTGAATACCCAATATATAATTCCGCTGGTAACATTTATAAATTTCTCTACAAAGTAAATTATCTGCCAAATCTCTCTATAAAACAAATTGCTCGAATTAACGCGATGGAAGTGGTCGATGATATTGAGGACTTACGAGATTTTACAACGATCTACAAGAAAGATTATCTCGGAAAGAAAGATAAGAGAGCTAACAAGTACAAGTTATTATCAAAATATTTATCATCCTTGAACACCTTGAATAGACCGTACAAAGAATATTTGAACACGCGATTGGAAAATCGATTATTACCTGAGAACGAACGAAGCGAAGATCCAGTGGACAATTTAAATAGAGTAAAGATATAAATCTTTTTATAATCGTGATTGTGTATTATTGTAATTGTACGTCATCGAAAATACAGATACGCGACAAATTTCCCCACTTAACAAATGCTCTACCGGAAATCGTGCCAGATGAAAACGTGATAGATCGCGAGAAGAAGAAATCAATGAAGACCATATATCAACTGGATTATTTGAAGGAATTTGAAAAGGGTTCGTTACTTGTAATAATTATATCATTACGTGTGTGTGTGTGTGTGTATTTATTTATTTATTTGTAATGCCGTGATATTGTGATATTAAATAACTAAACAAAACTAAACAGTGTTGCTCATATAATGTCCTATGTCTCTCTAAAGATATAAATATTATTAGCACAGAAAATTTCCAGTGCTAATAATATTTATATCTTTAGAAACATAGAACATTATATGAACCAACACACACACGCACAGTACCGTTTAATTTTGTTTACTTATTTAATATCACACTATCATCGTATCACAAATGAGTACTTTTGATCGTAATCAGATCATCATCATAAGGAAATAACGTTGCCGCAAAGCTGGATTATACCCGAGACAATTCAAAGACGTGCGTATCGAAATCCATGGGTAATCGCACCGAGAGAATTGATAAAACCGTCGAAAATTTTTAAACCGTGCAACAATTTGGATCCTAATCTTAAAGAAAGAAAAACTCTTCGTGTGACGTACGTAAAATACGCACCAATATTCATATTAATTTGAGACAATTTCAGATTTCAAAATACTGTTTACTAATTTTCTATATAGAACTGGAACTTCCGAATATACTGGCACAATCGGAATTGTTGGGGAAAGGATTAAACTACGAAGCCCGTCAGATATGAAGGACCACATTGCATTGCAAAACTCTTTAAGGAGTCCTATAAAATATCTCGAGTCAGAATGTTCGCTAACACTGAAACAAAATTTAGCTTTCTCTATGAAAATATTCTGAATTTTTCTGAATTTTTCTGAATTTTATAAATGAAAGATATAAGATTCGCGTTGGAAAGCGGGGAAGGGCAGGGGGGATTACATGCAAAGTAACAAAAATAATAAATAAAGTAAAATAATAATATGCAAGTTGTTAGAAAACAGAATTCATATTATGTTCATATATATAATAATTACATTTTCAACTTCTATCTCATGTTTTCGGGATAAATCAATTAATTACTTGATAAATCACTTATACATATATCTATAACTATACATATCTCACACATTCATACCAATACACAAGCATGCTATATCAAATATAAATACTCGATATACCCAGATAGCCAAGCGTGATAGAGCATATTGAGCAAACTAATGCATTGCATGTGTTTTCATATATTTGCTGTAAATTTGCTGATATCGAAATAGAACACGTTACAAATACAGCTACATGACTGCTTATATATGCAATCAGTTGACGCAATTTCAAGAGCAAACGGTCCGCAATATTGGTACGTTATGTTGTCTGCAATATGTCAGCAACATGACAGCAATGAATGATTCATCGTTCCATCTTGAGCATCATGATGCAAACATGACGGCAACAACACATATATAGGGGAACGGGGGGTAGCCCCGGACATTATTGAAATTCAAGTATACCGCGTATCTATGGCCATTGTTTAAACATTCTAATATGCCCTTCTGCGTATCTCGACATATGCAGAATGTTTAAACAATGGCCATAGATACGCGGTATACTTAAATTTCAATAATGTCCGGGGCTACCTACTGTCCGGGGCTACCCCCCGTTCCCCTAATGATTTCCATCCGTTATTGTGTATATATATGTCATCAAGCTATGAAGTGTTTTTAATTGTATCTCGTTGCTAACGAAGTGTTGACAATATGAAATTGTCACAAATCCCTCACAAATTGATGCTGTCACGTTGCAATCAATTTGCTGTTAATAGAAATATAATTCATATGAGTTCAACCAGACAAGCATAATGCTGTCTCACCTTATCCCGAGTTTGTCAAAATTAGTTGCATTAACGACAAGCTGCTTGTTGGCAACATGGCAGCAAACTCACAGCATTTGGCTATCTGGGTAACAGATTCGCCCACTGAATATTTTCATGTTCACTGATATGCCACAAATATGTTAAAATCATTAGCAAACATATTAATAAGCCTTTTGCTTAGTCGATTTTAGTGACAGTTCCTCTAGTAATTCTTCATTAGTTCAATCATCTGGTGTCTAAATTATCTCTTGTGCATTTAAAATTTGTATATTTACTTATCATGGATTAAGGAGGTATTCTTAAGGAGGTTTGAAAGGTCATAAAAGACTTCTCCTAAATAATAAAAATTTTTTGTTTTTGCGGGTTTTTCAGATACCTAAAACAACTAGAATTATTTATACCGGCCATATACGGTTTTTTTTGCAAGTTCCTATGTGACTATGATATAACATAAAAAAGAAAAGCGTTTTCGTTACTTGAAAAATAAAAATATATTCTTAAAGTAACGCTAAAAGAACATGCAAAGTTTAACGTTATTCGTTTTCTTTCCCCACAAAAAATTCCCGAAAAATACCTTTTCTTACGGCCTTTTAAACCAGAATACTCCCCATAATATATATTTGAAATTGACAAATAAAGAGAAACACGAAACAATAATAAGAGATGATAATAAAGACATCTGAAATTTATACTAGATAATAAAGAATTAAAGTTTAGCTTAAAATTTTAAATTTAAAATAAATAAAATTATACAAGCAAATGAATAAAATTATACAAATAACAATCTTGTATAGCCAATGTTTTGGAATATTGCGTTGTTTGAGAACCGCCAAATACTGTGGAATCAACATCTCCGAATTAGAGATATATACGTATTTACTAGGTGCACAAATATCTCGGATTTTAATAATTTTAATAATTTTGTATGTAGATAGATATCTAAACACAAATTTTATATATATTTATATGTATATGCATATATATACACACACATATACACAGAATAAGCCAACAAAAATTTTCCACTGTTTTTCCTAAATCAAATAACACATCGTTTTATAAATCTTTTAATTCTCTTTATAACTCTGTCTTGTTTTTCTAATTTGGGTGAGTGTTTCTCGAGAAATCTGATAATTCAGTCGGTTACAAGTAAACATATGATGGAAAGTTATTGTTGACTCACGCTCATTTATATATGTATGTAAAGAGAAAAAGAAACATCTTAGTCAAATCTAAAAAAGTACCCAGCACATAATAATATGTACAATTTATGATTTCATTCAGTCTCTCACAATATTGATAGCTATATTCAGATTCAGACTTCATCAAATTCGATAAAGAGAGAATCCATACATTCACACAGAGAATTATACGTTATATCTAATATATTCTAATACTAATTTATAGCTTATTTTCTCCAAACATAAAAATTAACTTAATTTTTCATATATTTAATTCGCACATATAAACAAAACTGTGTAATATCTTTGAGTAAAATTATCATAAAAATGTAAAAACTGCCAGATTGTGTGTGCGCGCGCGCGCGCGTACGTGCGTGTGTATATGTATCTACACAAAGTGCTTCAGAAAGATAGAATAAACATTTTTTGGCTAATTTAGCAATTAATTTCATTTTCCATTCTTTAATAGAAATGTTGAACGTTATAATTATTTATTTCCAATAACACTATATATTTTTAAACGTATGTTATATTATATGTTATTAGATCATTCTTCATATTCTGCAGTTGATTTCAAATAGACCTTAGATTTTTAATTGTTAAAGTGCAAGACAAAAGTGTAGACATTTTGTAATATATTTAATACAATAGTTTGTAATATATTTATATACATAGTATTTAATATTATGTGATAAGAATATTTTAATCGTCTATTTTTGCTTCTCAGAATTTGGTTTATCAATACAATGTTTGATTATTGGAAAATATCTAAATCCACCGAAGAATCTAAAGTAAATAGTATATCTGGAACACTTTATGTACAGTTTCACGATATTTAAAAATTATGCAGCTCTTTGTAAAAATTATACTTATACATCGCACCGGAATATTTACAAAATGCAGATGTTCAATATAATCATCGACACATAAAAAAAGTCTCATCCTTGTTCAATCATTCCCTTTTTAATCCAACTATAATATTATCTATATCAAATGACTGTTCGAGGTAACAATGTCGTCATCAGAGATCATATCTCGCAGAGGAATATTTGGCTTCTGCAACAAACAATTAGAAACGGCAAATGTAATTCGCATCTCTGCGAAATCACAAGCGATTTCGATTAGAGAATAGAAACTATTATCTTACTTCAAGTACAATCGTGGATGCCATATTGTCTGTGTCGTGATATTGTACACCTACATTTGCAGCTGCTATTGCTACAGTATGAACATTATCGGTGCTGGTTGAGGTTGTGATGTGCTGGGTAATCGTGGAGTTTGCATTTTCTCTACTGGAACCATTACACTCTTATATGCGTAAAATTACTAAGATGAGACACCGTTTTTTTATTCTTTTACAAGAGAAACTTGTATTAGGAAAATACAAATTAACACTTACTTTCGTTTTTTCACTTGACCTGAATGGAAACGGCCGCCCTCACCACGAATTCTGTTCATCGCGTGTCGATGACGAGATTCGTGGAGATATTTCTGTAAAATTAAATCTTCCGTTACTTTCGTCTTTGTAATCCAAATATTGCACAAATAGATATTACAGTATGTAATGTAAAATATAAATGTAGGTAATATAATTTTAAATTCTATGCAAAACTAATATTTAAGTAAACATAAAAATCTTAATTTCAAATATTTATTAAAAAAGAAACATGTGTAAAAATTGAAGGATACTTACTGGCCTTTCCTTGGGTATCTTCCCTTCAGCTTCCAATTTAGCACGGGCTTGACGACGCTTCAATATCCGTCTATACTGTTTTGCGTTGACATAGAGTGGTTCTTCTTCCAGAAGCTCAGCATTAGGTAACGCTACTCTTTGGAACTGTGTTTGTCCGCTATTACCTGGCACCATCTAATTACAAAATATGAGACATGGTTAATTAATGATTGTGACGATGAAGCATTAATTATTCCTAATTCTCAGAAAGTTTATATGTTAATCAGTAAATAGGAACACAATAGACAATGTATGCGTGTGTGTGTGTGTGTGTGTAAAATTTCTTACATTTTTTCGAAATTACTCCAGATGGACATTGGGTGCTTACGAAGAAGCGCTCGGGATTAGCTCGGAGTTAGATTTTGGTATAGCATATGTTACGTGCACTATACCAAAACCTAACCCCGAGCGCCTCTTCGTAAGCACCCATTATCGTTTTTTTTTTTTAATGTAAGAAAAATTTTAGGTTTCAGATCATCAGATATCTTAGGAAGCTATTAAAAAAGTACTGGCAGTGAATATCGGAATGCATAGTGTTTACTTGGTGTTTACAGTGTATGTTGGATTTTGATAATTCTTCTCTACAAGCGCGTGGATTATGATCGTTTTTCCCTAGCACGATACATCTTTCGGCCTTATTTCCAATGAATTGTAACTGTTCTTGATCAAAACGGATAAGAATTACGAAAGTTCATTGAAAATGCCACAAGATAGCATGAGGAGATCAATTTCGACAAAAAGTGGACTCTGATCTATATACACATGCACACGCACACATGATTACCTACTATATAAATTCTATGGTTATTACACAAATTAATATAAAGTGTGTACATGTATAGTATATAAAAAGTAAAAAACTTTTCCATCAATTATTACCATAACGACGTTCCCTGCTTGTGAAACTGTTGACGTAGGACTGCCCAAAGGTTGTACCGGGGTTGTAGTAGCTGCAGTAGTTGCAGTTTGTGACGTTGTACCAGCGATTTGCATGAGATTACCATTAAGATTTATCACTGTAAATAAAAGACGAGAGAAAAAAAATTAGATAAAGATACACGAAACAGATACGTATAAATACCTCACAACACTTACCAGTTGGTTGCGCTTGTTGTACTTGGCCTTCCAACTGCACAGGTTGGTAGATGTAAGTTTGTCCATCGGGAGTTTGAATGATTTGTGGGGTCTGTGGTTGCTGAATAACTATCTGTTGACCAGTGCTAGTCAGACTAGAAACTGGAACAACTTGGATCTGTCCATTAGGCGCCGCTACTTGTATCGCCTGTGGAAGCATCATAGTTTGTCCACCCTGGCTCATCTGAACAACTTGTACGGTTCCACCGGTACCGCCAACTACAACCGCCTGTCCTTCGCTGAGCTGGTCCATGGTAAATCCTCGCTATAATAATAAAAGAAAAAACTTTGAACAAAATATAACGTTAGACAAGACATAAAGTCGCAAATAAAAATGTTGGAATAAATAACGCTGGATATAACTGATATGGATGTGTGTATACCGGTCATATTAGATCGTCATTGTCTAGGTATTCGGTTAACGGTGCACGGAATTTATTACGAAGCAGTCCAGAAGTGATGCGACGTAAGCGTGAGCGTGAGCATTAGTGGTGATGACCAGCGATGACTGCGGAGCGCGCCGGCCCGCCGAGTCGTCGTTGTCGTTGTCGTCTCGCCACGTGCGATGTGCAATCGCGCGCGCAAGACGCGCGACGCGACGCGTGCGATCACGCACGATCTCGAGGCCATGTTTCGCGAACGAGCCGAACGAGGCGAGAGCGAGGGCGAGACGAGGCGAAAGTGGCGAGGGCAAGACCCGAGCACCCGAGGCGACAAGCGACCCGCGGGCCGCGGTCCGCGAGTCGCGAGCGTGCCGAGGGTGCCGAGTACCGAGCGTCGTTGACGTCAACCGCGTCGACGCGTGAAGATAGGAATGCGCGCCTCGAGGATCCAGAAGGACCGCTTCGCGCGTTTCGCAGCATACGCTTCTCGGCGGAGATGCGGGCGATCGAGGCAGCCGACGCAGCCGGCGCGATCCACGATACGTACGCAGGTGCACGCCAACGCGACGTCGGCGACGGGAAACCGGATCGATCGCCATCAGACTGATGAGACGCGGACGCGAGCATCCGCGTGTGGGAAGAACACGATATCGTCGATATCGCCTCGGCCTCAGCGGCCTCAGCCTCGGCAAACATGGCCGTGTGGCGTGTGGCAATGGCTTTTTTGGCGTCGGTGAAGGCGCTGGCTCGCGCGACGGGACACGGGACACGGGACGCGGCCGCGGCCGCGGCCGCAAAATCGGGGTTAATCGCAAACGTGGGCGCGCGACCGCGCTGCGCGTATCGGGCTGATGTTTGATAATTTGTGAACTTACATTGGATATTTTCGTGGGCACTGTCCCAATTGGTCGGCGAATTGAGGACCAATGGTCGGCGAAAGAGCGTCCCCAGCTCTTGTGTATTGGTGGCACTGAACGATGCGAACTGCCAGTCCGATGGCAGTCCGACGCCGAGACGGTCGAGATCGGTCGATGCCCCTCTGCGCCTCTACGCGGATCGCCAATCGAGTTACGCGTCTCATCCCCCTCCCTTGACGCGCGTTGTTCAAACTGGTCAACTTGCCACTTTACGCTCAATTTTGCCACTCTCTCTCTCTCTCTCTCTCGCTCTCCAAGAATTCGTCTTCTAAAGAACGAAAGGGATATTCTCTCCTTTCTTTCTCTTTCTTTCAAACTCGTTGTTTGTAAATCCATTTTACGATACCATTGTAGAACCAACGTACAAGTTTATCGTTTCTCGATATTGCTCAAAACGATCCAACAATTTCAGTGGAGATAAAACAGAATACTTTAATTTGAATTTAAGAATATAATAATGTAAAACTAAGAGATTAAGAAAACAAAGAATTATCTGTTTACAATGAATACAATGTATACAATATACTTCTTGTTCGACTTTCTTTTCTATTTCAACTATTCTAACAATCGAACCTTTTTCAATGACATGACAATACAATCTTACCTGCCTCAGAAGTATATACCTTCACATCCACAAATACACACGCATAGATACAAAATAAAATTTTCTCTAGGTATAAAAATATTAAATCTTCTACAAATAGAATTAAGAAGTTTTTAAGTTTCAGAAGCGCTTGAAAAAATAGAGAAGAATAGTATATGTCAGAAAAAATATTTTTCTTCCTTCCTAATTTTGTATTAATTATACATCCAATATCGTATAAATTAATAATTATAAACATTAGTTAATATTTGTCAGTTTTTCATCTACTTATAAATAATTATAAGTTATATTATGTAATTACTTCATGTAATTTGACATTGTTATTCTAAATCCTTTACGTTCTCTCTCTCTCTCTCTCTCCCTGTCAAATTTTTGAAGATAATAAAGTTACATTTTTCTTTATAATATTGTAATAACAAGAAAATTATAGTCATATAAGATTTGATTGAGTTTATTAAATATAATGATAAAATAGCTTTTTTATTATCTATATACAAAATGTCCTGCTGTTATTGCATAAGCATTGACACATTCTTTGGTCATTTTGGAATCGATTTTTCTTCTGAAAAACATTCAGACATTGATAGTTGGATAATTAGCGGTTGTGTGAAAGATCATTTTATAAATTTAACTTTAAGGGTGCAACTAAATAACAAAATTATGTATATTTATTAAATCGTTCTGAGTAAATTTTATTTTCACAGAATTTTAACATTTAATATCATATATTATTAAAGATATATAAGGTGAAAGAGATGCTAAATCGCAAAAAATTATGATTTCCTCCGATATTTTTGTAGAAGAACAATAGATTCAAAATTGACTCAAAAACATGCTATTAAGTGTTCGCATGCAGTAGTGACAGGATATCTTATATGTATGTATGTGTTTATCGATACAATACAATAACAAGTGAATTTTTTACATAAAAATTT
This sequence comes from Temnothorax nylanderi, assembly GCF_030848795.1. Lineage (NCBI taxonomy): Eukaryota > Metazoa > Arthropoda > Insecta > Hymenoptera > Formicidae > Temnothorax > Temnothorax nylanderi. Next base: position 3,061,449 of record NW_027249068.1, on the reverse strand, counting down.
CACATGGATAAAATGTGCAAAAGATTATGGCGCACATCTTAATTATAAACCTTGAAATAAAAAATACGAAAGAAAAATGTATATCTATTCAATAATCGTGAAGCTATTGGTACATAGCAAGCATAAACAACGGTAGTAATTTAACACTCTGTATAATACATTACATATTAGATATTAAAATCGACCCTTTGTCTCAACACAAGCTAGAGTTGTAATTCGGACTTGGGTCGACTTATTTTCGACAAATGTATCCTCTTTTAATATCGTATGATGTCAAAGTTCCAGTCAAATGAGGTGAAATTATAAATTAATTCAATAGGCATTTAACGATCACGATAGAAACGGGACCACCAAATCTTCCTTGTGTTCAACTTTTACATCACCTAATGCTGTCACAGCCTTGTTGAGCATTTCTGTAATCTATATATTTAATGCACGTATTATTTTTATTGCCATCAAATTAAGTGCTATCATAACAATAAATACGATAAATGAAGAAAAATAGTTTTGTGAGTACCTACCAGTTCTTGATCTTCAGTGGCGACTGGATCGGCCGCTAATATTCGTTCTGGAGCAGGTATATCCTTAAGTAGGCAAGACGCAGCCTCAGGGAGTTTAATTCGACCCGATTCTATTCTCTTTGAATACGCACGAGATCTATCCATGTATTCATGCTGTTCTAGATTATGCGTGTCTAATGCACCCACATCTATGACATTGCTGTAAGAAAAAGATTGAACTAGAAAAAACCCGAGTCCAAGTTCTTGCAGAAAATTATATCTTTAGAGAAATTTAATAATCTAAATGATATAAAAAGACCAATGAGTTAGGTCAAAAATAAAATAAAATCCACTCACGCCGCAGTTTCATGTAAAATTCTATTCAATGCGCTTTGTTCATCCGTCTTCTTAGGCACAGAACTTGCATATTGGTTAACATAATCATCGCTGGAAAAGAGAAGCCAAAAGATTTGTATTCGTCTTATTTATGCCATGAGTTCAAAATATTTGAAACTGAATATCTCGAAAATATCTACGCTTGACGACATGTGCTTGATAAACACATGTGAAATAACTTACCTATGTACTCTCGGGATATTTGTATTATTACTGACAGGATCTACCAGTAAATGTGTTCTCTCATTCGCTTCTCCATTCTGCAAATAAGAAACATTCGTAATAGATATTTAAAATATGCAATTCATCGAAATTCATTTTTGCTATTTTCTACAATCGTCACTTTCTTTATCATTCTAACATAAATATATCGTATATGCGATATATCTATGAGGCGTAATCACCGTCGCCGAGTAGGCGGGTTAGCCGCGATAATTCTTGAGGATTGCCGCGCATATAACATTACTGATAAGGTATATATATATATATATATATATATATATATAAGGTATGACAAATACAGAAAAGCTATTTATCCTCAGTATTTTTTTATACCTGCGGTCCGTTGTCCTCCTTACAAAAACTGTAGCAACATCCCATGTTTGAACGGAATCCAACGTGATTTCCTTTCTCAATCAACAAGGTACATCCGTACATCCGTTATTGCAAATAACGGTCGTTCATTTTTTTGTTCCGGTAAACAATCGGGTGAATCAGCTGTGTGTCGTGTCGCCGCGCCGCAAGCAATTCTATACGTACGTACGTACTACACAATCATAACTCCATAAATAAAGGCAAAGGCCAGCAAAGGCTAATCCAGCCTCCAGCCAGGCGCACACAATCATTTGCAGATACGAAAACTCGGGACGTGACGAAACAGGGCACACGCAACGTCCCTGGTGGAACACGTCCCGTACTATTTGAAAACGTATAACCTCGCTCTCGTGGTTACTCCTTACTCCGGGTCTCCGCCGTCTCCGCCGTCTCCGCGGTTGCTCGCGCGGTCTCGCTCTCGCACAACAGTCGCAACTCGCAACTCGCAACTCGCAACTCGCAACGTCACGTCAAAGTAGGTGGGACGTGGGACGATACACGATATATATATACGGAGAATCGATATTAAATTTCTCTATATTTCAGCAGAATTTATTGCCTATTAACTATAAATTTGATATTTATGTCGATATCAATTTTTCTAATTTCACAACCTTGATATACATCTATATACACCTACCTACGTATCTACGTACGTTAGTCGCCATCATGTCAGACACAAAGGTAAGTTTGGTAATAATATGTATTTCTGCGTATATAAAATTATTTATATCTACTGATAAAGAAAGTATACCAGTTCAATATATTACTTTCTTGTTTTAGGAAGTAACAGAGCTGCAAGCGTTCAAAACAGTCTTTTATCACAGTGTGGTAATACTTGCGCTACCTGTGATAGCGTTCTTCACAAGCAAAATTTTTCTCTTTGATGGTACGAAATATATATGTGAGATATATACGTGAGAATATTACGAATATGCTGTAACAAACTTACAATTCCTGGCACAACTATTCGAAAGAAATTTATTCCTCCGTGTATCTCTTTATTTGTAGAACTCTTTATGTTACAATTGAAATATTCTGCTTTCTTCGATGGCATAACTAATAAAGTCTTTGTAATTTATGTTTAGGTATATTAGGTCTCAACAATGTGCCAAGTAACGTGTATTCGGCTGGCGTTGCAGTAGTAGTGTTACATATTGCCTTAGGAGTTTTTATATATAGAGCATACTTTGACGATCGATCAAAGATATCAGCAATTAAGAGAGATTAGTTCTTTATTATTAAGTACACCTTGGTGACCATACACTTGCAACATAATCACAATCGACACAGTTGTTTCGGATAATATTAAGTGACATAGTGTCATTGTAAAGTAAAACTTTGATGTGTTGTTACAACGTTTGATACATATATATATATATATATATATTTTTTTTTTTTTTTCCTTTATTCCTGCCTTAGCCAAGTTCAGTAATAGGTTAAAAGCCAGTTGCAATTTGTCAAAATTAGCAATTAGTCCCATCTGCGCTATATAATTCACATGGAAATGAATTCTTACGAAGCAACTTACATTCCACAATTCCTTCAAACGTTACGTATTTGCCCACTTCAAATATACTGTTTAATGTCCACACAAATATTAAAATATTATATATTTCCATGTATAAACAATTGTTCCATGTACAATGAAATCATGTGATGCATAAAATATTTTTTGATAAAGCATAGGTTACTTTTATCTAGATTTTTTCTTTTTTTTTTATAAAACACAAATAACAATGACAACACAAGGCGTTTCAGTGATTTTTGTTTGTTTGAAGTAGAAGATAGGTGCCCATATTTCCCTTTGTATAGTGAAGATTTCAAAATTTATGCCCATTGTACAACATATTTATTTATTCAAATTTAAATTTACAAAAAAAAGAAATATTTTACAACCATTTAAGCCATTACATGAAACAAGTGTATAGTTATTAATATATGAGTCGATTAATTCAAATTTAATAGTCACAATATGACAAAAACGTTACCAGAGCATCCGGTTAAACAAAAATGCTGTTAAGCATTTCCATTTTCTTACTAATAAATTTATGTAATTCTTTTATTTGGAACGTAATAGCTTACCAAATTTGAGACTATATTAATTTTTAATATAAATTTATATGTATTTATCAGATGAATGAGGAAATGTGACAATTTATTTACACGCGTTTTTATTAAAAGTTGAGTAGAACTCATTAAATATCTAATTCATAATATCCGGATATAAGACGGATATCAAATAATTGCTGGACATATAAACGTAAAAATAAATGTAATAATTCATGTGTTATAAATGTGCGAGAATCACAAATAAAACAAAATGCGTGATTGCGCATGTGAAATATATAAGAAAATAACAAAAAACGCATTGTATGTGGTGAAAACTTTTATGATTCAAAAAAGCCAAGTATTTTTAACACTCACATTTTTTACATCTTCCTAATAGTAAGTATACTATACATATGTAATAATTTGCGACTCTTAGTTGCTAAAAGCGACGTGGGAACAAAGTTAGGCGTAAAAATGAAATATGGACCGCCTATCTTGCATATTCTAGGAACAACTAAATCTTCGCTACAATGAATTTTCTATGTGCCGCGAAATAATATAGAAATATAAATATCATGAGAGATAAAGAAATATACTATGTCATTGTGTAGATGCCTACAAGTTATGTACAACGATATATCTAGTTGAATTACAATTCTCTAGAAAGTGACTTTTGCACTAAAAACAATGACTCAAGTCCAATTGAAACTAAAAAAAAAAAAAAGAAAAAGAAATTGCAATAAATTCTTGTAACATCTTTATAGATGTTATTCCCAAAATTAAAGCAGATTTAGCACAATTTCAAATAGTGAAATATTAATTTTTTTAAGTATCGTAAATGCAACAAAAAAATTTATGACAGAGTATTTGCTGTCGGCTGTGAGAAAATGTTGGAATGAACAATTGTATTATTAAATACATAAGATCGCCAGCGACATTATCTAGTTTACAATTTAATTTTATCAATTAGATCTCTAACTTAGCACTCACTTTATACATTAAAAGTCGCAACATATTAATTCTTTCTACTGGCAATAGTTTTCGAAATCCTTTTTAAACATCTATTCTGTGTAATTCAGTTATGTGCATTTAAAAGATTACTAAAAAGTTGAAAAGAAAAAAACCTTTAGTCTATATAAAAAAGCTTCCATAATTCGAGGCGATCGTGCTTCTCTAATTTATCCAGATTATAATTCATTTGCAATATATATCATGAATGCCATAACAAGCTGCTTTTAAGCAAAAGAATATTTCTTTCGCATATTCCAAGTTTCACAAATTTATATTATTTCTTTCGGTTTTGCGCGATAGGCTTACGCTCATGATTTTATATATGTATACCATTAAATAGATTAATTTACCAGATGTTACAGATGTTGATAGATGTTACAGAGAAAAAAGAAAAAAACAAAAGAAACGGAAAGACAATAGTATGTGCAATCAAACCACATGTCAGGCGCTTTCGAGACATAATAAACACGATTTATCCAAATGAAATATTTCTTATTTCAATTATGGTAGATTTAATATTATTAAAAACGCATAAGTTGCGGTGACCGTTACTCAACATCCATTTTTTCTTCCTCTGTTTGCTGCTGCTGTTGTTGATTGGATTGACTGTGATTGTTACCTTGGGCATTTTGATTTTGGTTATTTTTCTGTTCATCAGTAGGCTTGTCTTTTGGTTTTTCCTCCTTGGGCGGTTCTACTTTAGGTTTAGGCTTATTGAGAATAGGTAGTACCACACTGTCCAATGCCTACGTAAACAATGAAAAAATAAGTATGTTAAAAGAAAATTGCTTATACGACGATTACACACGCACACACACAGCTGATTTTTTTCAATGCTTACTTGTTTCTCAGCTCGAATCTGCGCTACAGTAACTGGTGGTTGTTGCGTGCGAAGTGTACTCGCAAGTAGAATACGTTTCTCCTCCAACCATGTCCATTTCTCTTGCACAGTTTTCTCAACTGTTTTCACTTCTTCCTCTGTTAAATGAGAATATTTGTCATCCTTTCCATGTGACATTTTTATTTGATCCAAACTTTTCTTAGCCAGTTGTAATGCCACTCCTAATTCTTCTAATGCGTAAGATCTCCCTTCAAATTCTGATCTCCTTTCCTTTATTGGTTCCCCTTGAGACTAATAAAAAGAAAACACGGCACATTTAGAAATTATGATTTATAAAGGCAAGAATTGTTGGAAAATAAAGAAAACTTATATGACACATAAATCATTAGATAATCAATAATATTCTATTAAATAACGTACCTTCAAGCGCGTCAATCGCTCCGAGTAAATCTGTCGTTGACAATCTTCTCCTTCTTCATAGAGCCAATTTTCGGTATCATCTAATATACGACATAGCGCTTCTTTATCCGTTTCTGTGATGAATGTAGCTAATTGATCCTCTTCGGACAATTTAGCGCGCAGGTCATAAACATATTCTTCCAAAGCATTACGCGCGTCAACTCGTTCTTTTTCCTGTTTATCTTCAGCAATCATTTTGCCCTGTTCACGAACAAAATGCATGCAATTATGTAATGATTCAATGTTATACCGACAAGTTCTTTTGCTATAATTGAAGACAAAATAATGCAACATTCATACAAGTTGCATAACGTCTGATGTGAGATTTATATCGAACGATACATACCTCTTTTTCTACTGCGGCATCGAGATCTCGCGGAGATAGTCCACAAACATTAGCTTCAATAGGTAGATCGATTGTACGAATGGGAATCTTTTTTCTACTTTTATCGTCGCCTTTATCATCTCCCTAAAACAGAAAAAACTTACTAAATATTTATCAACATATTCTTTTCAGCACTGCATTTTGCACGAACCTATAATAAAAAAAAAATCGTTTACAAGAAAGCTTATTATGCTTATTATTCGATCATATTTCTCAACCAATTTTTTAAAATTTATTTAGAATTTAACAAATAAGCGTTTCACGCACACAAATGTTTAATAAATGGAGAAATTTCATCTATATGAAATTATCTACTTACCTTATTATACATATAAAATACTTTCTTGAAACGTTTTCTTTTTTGTGTTTAACATAATTTTACAAACACTTTTATGTTTGTGCCTAACGTAAATATATTAAATCAAGTAAATAAAATGTGTACAATAATAAAAAGAACTAAACTGGAATTCAGGTGATGACAAAGATGAGACAAGGATAATGGGGTATACACTTTCGTGTGTAGTTTTGAATCCGTATAATGTCATCTCATGTAACAGAGATGGAATATATATGTAAATAGATAATTATAATCTACACATTTGTACATGTATAACGTACTAAATTGTTATTTTTTTCTCTCTCTCTCTCTCTCTCTATACGAATTGAAAACTGATCAGTGTTGCCTGCCTTTATACTCTAGGAATATTCTGCTATATACTGCTCGATATAATGCGTTTTTATTAAATATCACTGTCTCTTTTCCTTCTGCGACCCAGTGTACAGAATAGCAGAGCAAGACAGACAGCACGGCTGTAACACAGCTGTTCTTGGACCCATATGCATTACCAAAAAACGATTGCTAAAGGATTACATAATGTCACCGGCTATTATATATTACGATGTTACTTGATATTAATGATATTTTATGTATAAACGAGCAAGCTCAATCTTTCTTTAGATCTTTATAATGCCGCTAAATAGCCGAGTTTGCAGAAGAAATCGACACAGGGTTTAAAACTTGAGCTTAAGCCAAATATCATGCATTTGATAATTATAACAATCTCTATCTACTCTTATCCTATAATGAAAGTTTATGTGCATGAAAGTGAATGATGGAAATTTCTAAATCTTAAAATATAAAATAATTACATTATAAATTAAAGATATCAAGAGTATACTATTTTAATAAATAATTTCTCTCACAATTACTTTATGAAGAAAATAAAAAATTTGTGAATCAAATTAATTACTAAAAATAAAATGTGCGTGGATGCGTTTAATGTTGTCAAATTGATGGCAAATATATCGCTTGCGTTATATGAGACGATTGCAATTATCGTGCATTTATTGTTACCATGAGAGGACTGCGTCAGATCGATTTCCGTTTCAAAATAAGCGATAATGCTAGCATGGTAGAAGGTAAAGAATATCTAAATCTATCGGCCCTAAACACGAAGGAATGCTCGCAGTAACTCACAACAATGCAACGATCAAGAGCTTAGAATTTATCGCACACATATGTCTCAAAATGAATGTATGCGTATGGGTCCAAGTAGAGATAGTATGCCCCGTACCGAGCTGAACCAAGAGAGAATCCTGGAGGAGTAGGAAGGGGCAGAACCCCCAGCACCTTTTCCACCATCATCAGCATCTGAGTTCCGTCGTGTCTTATCCATGCTCACCTAAACCACAATAAACTCACATAGTCATGCACCTGAACGCTGACAATGCACAAGATCGCACATCAGTATAGAATATGATTCCGAACTTTACATATTCGATATACCGTGACGTAATATTTTTATTACTATAATAAATCAAAATCGCGATATTCTATTCCAACGCTATCATTGCCCCTTTTTCACAAGCTTTAGAATATTACAACCAAATTACAAACCTCTGGAGTTGGTGGTTCGTTAGCCTGTGCATCTTGATCAGATTTATCTTTTTTATCTGTCGCTTGTGATTCGACATCCATACTATTCTGTTGTTGTTGTTGTTGTTGTTGTTGCTGCTGCTGCTGTTGAGCCTCTTCTTCTTCCTTCTCTTGTTGAGTCGGCTCACGTTTTTCGATAAGCGAAGCCGACGCAATGGTTAAAATGCCGTTTAAATTCACTCTTACCTTTACCTTGACTTTTGCTGATTCACCTTCAGGCGTAGGCTTTACGTTCTTTATCGTGAACGTTCCTGCGTAAAATATAATTTAAGATATAAGAGAAGTATAAATAAAATACATATGCCTCTCTATCCTAAATTCGAACGTTTGAATGTTTCTTTAATATTTAGAAAAAATTATTTTAAATGAAATAAACAAAAGTAAATCCATACCAATATATGTTTGCGGATAACACGGAGGCGGTACACTGTAACTAGCAGTTAGCGTGAACGGACTCGAACGATAAAACGTCAACATTTTTGAGAACGGGACAGGATGATTATGCCCGAATACTTCCATTTCGCTGAAAAATAGAGTTAGGAAAAACATTTAATATTCATCAGTTACAACAGGATATTTACAGGAGAATTATAATTATATTACATACCCTTCCTCGCCTTGAGTAGCATCCCACGTCAATTTCAAAGGGTATGGTTGTATATCCGTAACAGAAAATTCACGGACACGCACGGCAGGGCTGAGCATAGCACACTGTAACGCGCAACCACGAGCGACTGCCTCGTCTTGATTCAGTGTTGTCGATATCGGTCGACCAAAGACTTCCTCTACTAAACGTTTGATAGCAGGAACGCGACTTGATCCTCCCGCCAACTCGACCGCATGAATTTCCTCTAGCTTCAATTCTGGCAAATTATATATCCTCATTATTAAGAGTGCTGGATAGCTATTGTTAGCGCAAGCAAACAAAAGATCCGGGCTCGATCAGACTTGCTACTCACAATCAGTATATAAGAAACTAAAAATTTTTAGTGGAAAAATATTCCACTGTGATAGAAACAAGGTATGGGCAAAACATTTAATAACATCCCTTTAATTCCACGATAATTGGGGAATAAATAAATTAATAAAGCGATAACGGTATCATTCCTTGAAGGACAAAAGAATTCTCCGAATAATAACAAGAATAAGTAAGTTTTGAGACCAAGTCTAGACCTCCAGAGTAAAAAGCTAGGTAATGGGCGTACAGCCTCTTCTCGTAAAAATTGCAACTGTAGCGAATTCAATTTGGAGATTTTAGCCGACCCAGGACACAATAAGACAAACAATAGCACGAAAGCAATGGTGATCGGATCGTTTACAAAATAGATTTTCTATTGCAAACTTACTCGAATCCGACAAACAACGCTTAAGTGTTTTCTCAACACGTTCAAACAGATGAGCGCATAGTGCTTCCATGTCGCTACGCTTCATCTCGGCGTGTACGTCCTTCTCATCCATAAAACATTCAATATTTAAAGGAAGGGTGGTTGAATTAGCCGACATTTGTTTTTTCAGTTTCTCCGCTTCTGCTGATAATCTTAAGTACGCCCGTGGATTGGTATGTACGTCAATGTTGTATCGCGTTTTAAATTCCTTACAGAATTGTTCCGTCATAATAACGTCGATATCTCTTCCACCCAATTGATTATCAGCAGTACTTGCCAACATCTTTAATACAATAAAATAAAAGTAATGTAAATAAACGTTTTGGAACGTAGGATAACAATTTTAATCTTGTTGTAACAGATTTTTTGCAATACTGACCTTAAGTTTACCTTTATGAAAGGCACAAACGCTCACTTGCAAGCTGGCGTTACCGCAATCCACAAAAACAATGTTTCTAGGAGGTGCCTCTGGTGCTGGCAAATCTTGCTTATAAATACCATAACAAAGAGCAGTAGCAGTGGTCTCGTTAAATAATCTTAGAACATTAAGGCCTGCAATTCTAGCAGCGTCAAGCAGAGCTTGACGTTCAGCTTGAGTAAAATATGAAGGAATTGATATGACACAATCATTAACAGCAGTTTGTAGCGCTGTTTCAGAAATCTCTTTCAATTTTGTAAAGAGCATAGCGGTAATTTGCTCCGGTGAAAAGACATGTTCTTCTCCTAGATATTGTACCTGAAATACAGATAAAAAAAGGAGATGAGTATATTAAAATAACTTTTAGCAATGTAGAAATCATGAAATATTATGAAAATATAATTTTTGATAGGGTGTATTTTCACGAAATATATCAACAACATTATCTGCAATGAATCATCGTAGTATCCTTATAATAAAAGATATATAAATAAGATACGAGTCTCTTTTCAGAAATGAGAGAGTCCTGGCAAAATGCCTAAATTACTTTCGATTCTTAGTCATTACTCATTGAATTACTCGCAAAAGAAGTTGCAGCAATTGGAAACGTTCACTCAAACAAATTTCTGTTGCACAAAAATGTTTTTGTTCTTCTTTTTTTCCCTTCTTGTATATGGACGTATCGCATATTATGAAAGAGCGAGTCAAGGCTCTATTTATGACTATTTTGTAGGAAGGATGGTTAATTTTTTCATTTCCCATTATGATTTACAAAGATTTATAATCTTGGTTGATCTTACAAGCAGCGTTAAAGTAAAAAAGAAAATCAGAAAAACCATTCTTTTCTATAATACACTTGACGCCGACACTTACGTGTATATCGATGCTTCCATCAGCTTGCGGAGTTATTTTATATGGAAGAAACCGCAACTCGTATTGAACTTGTGGATCATTATATTTCCTACCTAATAATCTTTTAAAACCATGAATAGTGTTCTTCAAATTGGTCACCATTTGGTTCTTAGCTGCTACTCCGAGTATTCGGTTTTTTCCACTAAATGCCACGTATGACCTAGAAACCAGAGCGCAAGAATTCCTTGTAAGAAACATTAAAAAGTATAACTTGGTTTTTGCCTATTTTTTATTTACAACTATCAATCATGTGTAACTCTATACGTATAAACTATAAATAATATAAACAAAATAAACGAATTTGGTATATTAAATTTGACATTTGACATTTGACATATATAAAAGTATTAAAGATTAATTTTTTATTCTTATCAACATAAACAATATATGTACATACAAGCAATGCAACTTGCGACTTGTGACGCATAAGTGATGTATAAATTATATAAATGAACAAGAGAAGCGCGCGCGTATAAGCGCTACAATCTACAATAATAATAAACGTTAGTATAATAATAAGTAAAAAGATGAGATTAATCGCTAAAGAAAGAACCGGCGCGCGGCGCGGCGTCAGCCGTCAGCGGCTACGGACTAACGGAGGATAAATATAAGCGCACTAACAACTCCAAAAAGAAAGCAAGGAAACCCTTCGCGCGAGCGGAGCGGAGCGGCGGACTTTTTGGGATACTCCGAAAACACATGAGCGCGAGGGTGACAGCCTGGTTTTGGTAACAAGATGCCTGTAAATGGTAATGCAATCGACGTTCTCGAAAGTACGATAATCCGCGCGAGCGCGCGCGCGCGCGAAATTTTCACCTACGAGTTTCCATTTGCCTGCTCCATATTATCTATTGGAATTGGAATATTTTATCGGTATCTCGTCGTACACGAAATTAGAAAATGAAAGTTTTAAAGTTGGAATAAAAGTTGCCCGACGTGTAAAAGAAATTATTGCCTTTTATTCGCGACCATCCGCGTCGTAATGTCTTTTGGAGACAATCGAAACTCGATAGCGGTCTCAAGATATAGATTTTAAACTATAAGTAAAGCGATCTAAACTAATTGTAAATCTGAAAAGTGTCATGTCGCAGCGCATGAGATTGCAAGCAAGGCGACTGGCGAAGCGACAAGCGACAAGCGACAAGCGACGGGCGAAGGCCACGCGCGTCGCGCGACCGGCGCGGTGGCGGTACCCGGTACCCGGTACCCGGTATCCGGTATCCTCGGCGAACGCGAGTCGCGATTAAGGAGGATCTGGGAGGATCGCGCGATGGCGAGTACTTACGGAGTACTGCGAAGACTGTAGTCGTTGGCTATAGTCTCGATGCCACCCGCGCGGGCCACAGCCACGTAACAGCTCTCGTTTCCAAAGTCGATCCCGATCACGGACATCGCAGCCATGGCTGTTGGGCAGTTTCGGCAGCGAATCGACAATCGACACTTCCTCGCCTCCGGTCTCCGGCCTCCGGCCTCGGTGACACGACTGACCGGACTGACCGGACTGACACGAGAGAAGGAACGTCCGCTCTGACAGGCTCTGGCACTCGCTTGATCCTCGTCGGGTACTCACTACTCACGCTACTCCTCAGAGATCTCACTGATCTCAGATCCGCGCTTCCGCCGAGATTCGAGAATCAGGATTCAGGAGCCGAGCCACCGATATCGACTCGATGCGAGATGCGATTCTCCAGTCGCGAGTCGGCACGATAACGGCCAACAAGATCCAACAGATACGCTCGCGCACGATGCTCCGGCTCCGAAGGAAATGTTGCTCAGTTAGCTCAGTACTCACACCACAGACCACAGAGCACCACACACGGCACACACCACACACCCACACACACCAAACTGACCGAACCGAACACCACCGAACACCGCACCGTCACAGTCGTCAGTGTCGTCACACCTCACACCGCACACGCGCACAACGCACGCTGACGCACGCCGCACTGCCTTCTGCTAGTTCCGCTTTAAAACTGACCAATCATGGCAGCGCTGTGGCAGTGAGGCACGCGCCGATTGGCGCACCACGCCACCACCCGCTATGGAAGCTATGGACAGCTATGGAATATTCTGGAAACGTGAAAACCCGCGATCGAGATTGGTCGATTCTACCGACCGTCAGGGGCGTCAGGATGCTACGTTTCAGGGTGCTCGAAAATTCTCGAAAAAGTCGAAAAAGCCGTGCTTTTCGCCTACTTGTTGGCAGTTGCCCGCCTTCTATACTGCCTATACGTTCGCCGCAGCAGCGGATAACCAGATGACTGATAACGGGCAGTCAGCGACTAGATTAGACTAGTCTGGTTAGACAGAAATACAAAATTTGTCGAGTCACGCGATTGTTCGCTCGCGCGACTCGCGACTCGCGACTCGCGACTCGCGATACCAAATACGATTATTCGAATTTGACGCAAGGAGCGGATAATTTCGTAACTTTCGAAGGATTCTCCAAGATTCAAGATCGCGCAATATGGCCCGGCCCGATAAAAATGTTCGAGCGTCAAACAAGCGTGCGCTTTCGGCATTTTCAATATAGCTATCGCACGCGTTTCTAATTTACGCGTATTAATAATAGCATCTTTTTTTTTTTTTTTTTTTTTTTTTTTTAAGAGAATTATCGTAAAGCAAAAGAAACCTCTGTTAAATGTAATAAAGTGATAAACTTTTAATTGTCCAAGACTATATAGCGCTTATCAGACGAAAGCTAGCTCTGCGTGATCTCGTGAGACAAAAAGGAAAATACCAAAATATTTGACGACATGTTTTTCGTCAATTTCGTCATATATATACTTATTATAACATAAAAAATTGAGAATTCATAGAAATTATGCGACATTTAATCATCTCTGCTCTGTGTCTTTTGTTAGTCTTCTTGTATCTCGAATCAATATTCTCAATAGGACGATCAACAATATTTCGCTATAGATATATAAATTCATGATCGTCATGATAAAATTATTGATCGGCTCGGTGAATTACGTTGATGCGAATTAAAAATAAATAAATAAATAACAATTAAATTAAAATTAAAAAATGTTTGACTTTGTGCTGCAGTAATAGTAACGACTGCCTGTAAAAATAGAAATCAATTCGCAGTAATACAAAAGAGAAAGAAAAGGTACCAGGGTATCATGATTGTTGACGCTTGTCGCTTGATGCTTGATGAGGCTTGATAAGCTTTTCAAAGCGCGTCTCGATGATTTCGAGCAGTCTCGGTCGTCTCGGACGATCGACATTGCACGTGATCGTAAATTCGGTGGAAAGTTAACGCGGACCGACATGTCACGACTGTGTATTTCAAAATTATGCCTCCTGATAAAAAATACTGGAACGCCGAAGACACTATTGAATCGAATGCGTTTTAAAGGCGGTTTTGATCGCTCGAATGACGCTACGTGCTGGAACTGTCAGAGAGGTTATGCCCAGCGGTCCTCGCTACTGATATCTCGACTCTATCCATCGTGTAGATTATTGGATAGAATTGTTTTTAATTTCTCTGCAATTTCGGCAACTACGAAAGAAAAGTACAGTGAAAATGGCGATAAATGTTGTAGGAGACGTTATAAGCATCTTGGAGTGCTCTTGGGCAGTCTTGGGCTTGTAGTGGCTTTTTGTGACACTTCACATTTTAAAGGTATCTACACAGTACACACTGTGATTATGAGCATATACTTATACATATATATATATATAATGATTACACATGAATAAAGATAATTCTTAATGTTCTTTGCAGAGAAGAGATTGTTTCGTGCTGTTCAGTATGGTAATATATCAGAATTAAAAAGGGTAAGTTTTTCAATAATATATTGAGACTCTATCTGATATAGTCCTAGTCTTCTAAGGAAAGTAATTCACAATTGTAATTTTACCACAACCTTTAATATAATATAAAAAAGAAATTATATATATATATATATATATATATATGTATATGTATACATATATGTGACAACACTGCATGTTTTAGTCTATAGCAGATGGCATTGATGTAAATACCAGACATCCATTGGGTTGGACAGCATTGCAAACTGCTGCTATAAATCAAAGAGAAGAAATTATAAAAATTCTGTTGGACAATGGCGCTGATGTAAATGCAGGAGATAACTTTGTTAATGTATATAGAACTGCCATGGAAAAGGGCCTACATTCTTTGGATGGTATTAATTTTGTTTTATATATAAATATTGTCATTAATATTAAAAGATGTAACAAACGCAAAGGGCATAATCTCTTATAGATATTAAAGAATATTAAATGTGAATCATTCGATAAAAAATACATTGATGACTTAGTGATTGATTTTAATTTTGATATTTTAGTTCTTACAAAGAGGGAAGAGGAATTTTCTGATCGATTAAATAATCGAGCTACTTTCCAAGGTTTTACAGCATTACACTATGCTGTGTTAGCCGATTCGAAAAGTTGTGTGAAAGCATTATTAGATGGAGGAGCGAATCCAACTATAGAAAATGAAGCGGGACATCGAGCGGTTGAATATGCTAAGGAAGGAGAAATCAAAGAGATGCTCGTCAAACATGCTATTAAATATGATGAAATAGCAAAAGAAAAGGTGGGTGTATATATATATGTACTAAAACTATTTTTCTTTACACAAATGTTTCATGTATAAAATTATGTAAAAACCAAATAGTTTACATATTATATATAAATAAAAATTTTCTGCTTAGGAAGCAGAGGAACGTCGTAGATTTCCGTTGGAACAACGTTTGAAGCAAAATATTGTAGGACAGGAGGGACCTATTTCCATTGTTGCTTCTAGTAAGTTGTAATTTTGCCATATATTTTTATCAAAAAATAATTTATCAAAAGATACGTTTGCAAATTATTATATTACTTAATTAGCTATCAGAAGGAAAGAAAATGGTTGGATAGATGAAGAGCATCCACTGGTATTTCTCTTCTTGGGTTCGTCAGGCATTGGCAAAACAGAATTAGCCAAGCAATTAGCTGCTTATATTCACAGGAATAAACCAGATAGTTTTATTCGATTAGATATGTCTGAATATCAAGGGAAACATGAAGTTGCAAAATTAATTGGAGCACCACCAGGGTATAATTTTTCTTTTCTTTTATTTTTATTTTAGTTTAGTCTGTTTTTATATGTTTTAAGTTTGTACATCGCATTTAAAATTTAATATAATAATAGCAATAAACTGTTAAACTTGTCTTTAGATACGTGGGACACGATGATGGTGGACAACTGACAAAACTTTTGAAAAAATGTCCTTCCGCTGTTGTATTATTTGATGAGGTTGACAAAGCTCATCCTGATGTTTTAACTGTTTTGCTACAGCTTTTCGATGAGGTAGTTATTTATCGTTTAAATCATTTGTTTATGTTATACAGGATTCCTTAATAATGTGATATTTATTTTTAAGGGTAGATTAACTGACGGTAAAGGAAAAACAATCGAGTGTAAAAATGCTATTTTTATAATGACATCGAATTTAGGAAGCGAAGAAATTGCAGAACATGCAATGCAACTAAGAGCAGAAGCTGAAAGACTATTAAACCATAGATTAGTCAATACTGTCGACGAAGATCAAGAACCAGAACGTATTGAGATATCTCGTAATTTTAAGGATCAAGTGGTATGTAAAATGAAAATAAGAGATATTTTAGAGCATGTAGAAAAAATGGTATAATAAAATCATCTTGCAGGTACGTCCAATACTGAAAGATCATTTTCGAAGAGATGAGTTTTTGGGAAGAATAAATGAAATTGTATATTTTTTACCATTTTCTCGGGCAGAATTGATAGAATTAGTCGCCAGAGAATTGAAAGCATGGGCTACACGTGCAAAAGAAAGACACATGATCGAATTAAAATGGGACAGAGAAGTTTTGTCGGTATTAACGGATGGGTATGATGTCCATTACGGTGCTCGTTCCATCAAGTATGAAGTGGAAAGACGTGTTGTTAACCAATTAGCGGCAGCTCATGAACGGGGGGAACTTGGTACCTACTTTTTTCTTTCTTTCTCTTCTAACGTAAATATCGCATAATTTTCTCTAACGAAAATTTGTTGACAGGTAAAGGATGCTGTGTATTGTTAAAAGCAAAATGGCATGAAAGTGGAGCAAGCATAACTCTTTCTGTTCAACAGAAAGGCTCAAAAAAGTTTGTCGATATCGTAGAAACAGATAAATTAACGAAAAATATTAGTTCAAAATTCTTATAAATGTAGGATGTAGATTTTGCTTTAATAACTTATACAAAACACATTGTCACTTAGAAAAGATGGTTGTATGCAAAAGTCTGATGTTATTTGTTATGATACGATATACAAATGTACAAATCATAATAAAAAATGTGCTAAATTTACTTTATATGTTGTGCTATGCGATAAATACAACACCATGAAAATTTATTTTGGTAAGTTTGCTAAATTTAACGTATAAGTACTTTGATATTGTTTTGCCACAATTATAATATGAAAAAAACTTTCGTACAAGCTCTCAGTGTACGCGCATCTTATTGCATATGTATGGTAAGAGTCGAAGTCGGAAGTATATATAAATAGACACACATCGCGCTACTCAACAGAATTCCCTTACATCTGCGCAATTAGCAAATCTAACATTTTCAATAAGTTATCCAATGCTTGGAAGTATAGTCAGGACACTCTTTATATCTCTGAGCGATTTAAATAAGGAAATGTGCGTACATATGCTTCTGCGACTGATTCCAAATCTATATAAATTCACTTCGCAACTTTAGATAAAATACATCGGATTTCTGATGTAAATAAGTTAATCTTTATTTTGAAAGAAGTTATGATTGAATCGAGAGTTACATTACAAGAAAATATTGATTACACATTACATTTAGAATACATTATTTACTCTTTACAGTGTACGGACATGGGGGACATCTTTAAAAACTCTTCGAAACAATGTTCCTTCCGCTTTACTTACAAATCTCGACAAGTAAGGTAAAATGCTCTTCCTTATCCTTTATTGGCAGGACGAACGTGACCTTTTTTACTTTTTAGATCTTTTGTTAATTAAGATATTAAGTGAGGCTCTTGTTGGTATACCGTATAATGCAAGGCAAATTCAGGTCCATCAATAGTCATTCCTATTGATCAAAGAACCATAACGAGTTTTCTTTTATTCATAAAAATAAGTTCATAAAAAATATAACAACTCGTGTTGGCTCTGTGAAATAACCGATGTTACATCAGTTTTTCATGGGTGAACAGTTGAATTTTTAGTGTACACGTTAAACAAGTCGAGTTAAATTTTTATTATATGTATAAATATATAATTTGACCAAAGCTTTGAAAAAAATTGAGCTTCTCTTATATAACGAGAACTTGTGTAAGTATGCTTTATAAAGAACTCTTCATCGATATGGTAAAATATAGTAATATCGAAAGTTATACATTTCAGCAGACACTCAGGATGATTGTACGACGGTAAACTGGTAAACATATAAGAACATTTGTCAAGTGTATATTTATATTAATATAGCGCAGCTGGAAAAATAGAGATTAGTAATAGCGACAATATTTAACGGAAAATTATACGAATGCTTCATAAATAATACTTGACTCGTAGAACCGATAAAACATTTAAAATATTTTATATACTTAATTTCTTAATTATCTTATCTAAATTGATTTCAAAGTAAACATTTCATTCTTATCGTTTGAATCGATTCGCCCTTTTCCTATTTCATTTTGGTTTCATTAACAGAACACTCGCGAGAGATGATTCCGCGGCTGTTCCTTATACATTTCAAATAATATACAATATTTTATGTTTTAAAATTATTTGGTAAATTAACTATAACGATACGATTATAATTGATCTTTGTTTTCTAAACATGTAAGCTTTATTATTATTAATTATTTAATAATAAAAACCCTTTCAACTTTTAAGGAGAGAATTCGAGAAACCTTGATTCGAGATTTGTTGTAGAAAATCTCTATTACTAATGTCCATCTTTACAATTGCAGCTGCATAAGATATTTCTAATTCTACTATATGTATATATTTCTTACACACATACACACGCACGCACACACACACACACACACACACACACGCGCGCGCACACACACACACACACACACACACACACACACACACACACACACACACACACACACACACACACACATATATATATATTATATATATATGTGTGTGTGTGTGTGTGTGTGTGTGTTTTAAGCGTACAATTCGGAATACGGTTTCCATGTGATGGAAACGTTTCTTCTCATCCAGAGAGATCTTTAAAGATTTTTCTCTTTACATGTGTTTTATATGTATTGGGTTGGCCAATAAGTCCGTGCGGTTTTTTAATTATAAATGTTCGATGATTATTTTTATAGAAGGTAATAACTTTAATCAATTATGTATTGGCCGTTGTTATCTACTATCTTTTGCCATTTTTCGGGCAGCTTCGTAATTCCTCGTTCAAAGAACTTCCTGTCTTTCTCGGCAAAAAACTGTTCCAAGTGTTGTTTGACAGCTTCCTCAGAAACGAGGTGCTTTCCATTCAAGGAATTTTGAAGGGAGCGGAACAGATGATAATCTGATGGTGCAATGTCTGGAGAATACGGAGGATGTGGTAAGACATCCCAGCCTAGCGCCAATAATTTTTGCCGGGTTTGTAGAGATGTGTGCGGCCTAGCGTTGTCATGGTGAAAGACGACGCCTCTACGATTCACCAATTCTGGACGCTTCTCGTGGATCGCTGCATTTAATTTATCCAGCTGACTACAATAACATCACGCGCAAAAGATCGTGGGGGCAGCGCAGCGAACCGCCACAAACCGCTTCGAAGGCAGGACTTCACCCGAGCAAGATCATGAGGCGTCGTCTTTCACCATGACAACGCTAGGCCGCACACATCTCTACAAACCCGGCAAAAATTATTGGCGCTAGGCTGGGATGTCTTACCACATCCTCCGTATTCTCCAGACATTGCACCATCAGATTATCATCTGTTCCGCTCCCTTCAAAATTCCTTGAATGGAAAGCACCTCGTTTCTGAGGAAGCTGTCAAACAACACTTGGAACAGTTTTTTGCCGAGAAAGACAGGAAGTTCTTTGAACGAGGAATTATGAAGCTGCCCGAAAGATGGCAAAAGATAGTAGATAACAATGGCCAATACATAATTGATTAAAGTTATTACCTTCTATAAAAATAATCATCGAACATTTATAATTAAAAAACCGCACGGACTTATTGGCCAACCCAATATTTAGACTTATTGATTATAATATTTATTTTAGATATACTTAACGCTCATTAACATTTACTTCTTTCTTTCCAACAATGGGTTATTACAACGCAATTTGACAAATTGCTGACACTTAAACGTAACGATGACAATTAACGTACATATATACAATTAAATCTTTGGTAACCGGCAAGCTTATTATTTTTCGATACTTAAAATCAGAAGAAATGGATTCGATAACGAAAGCATAAATTATCAGTCTGATATGGTGAGTTTTTGGTCGGATACGATATCGCGTTTGTGTAATACTTGATTCATGTAAAAATCAGGCTTAAATTTTCCATTTTTGCTCAGTAAAAAAGTAAGTACATACATATGCTTGTAGAGACATCGTTGACGAGAAAAAGATCAATGGGGATGACAAATCAATATTTTATTGCCCATTGTTTTAATTACGTTTGATACTGAACGAAAGACGTCTTGTACTTGCTTCCTTTACACACACATTATGTTTCAATTTATTTAGCATATGGAATTACACATTCGACAAAATACACAGCGATAACGACACAGTCAATACGCTGTTGCGATTAGCATGTTCATTCGTGGGGATATTAGGCCTTTTCGATTAGCTTGCAAGCTATAGACACGGCGTACTTTAATTACTCTTCTAGGCCACATTTGTCACACAATGACAGACTTATAATAGACTCCCGATGTATGTAATTTTCTTTTTTCTCGAGAAGGAGGAGGAGGTGGAGGAGGAGGAAGAAGAAGCATAATTATAAGAGAAATACGAGATAAACCTGAGAGAAAGTAGCTTCTTAGTTAAGACAACGGATTTCATCAACTCGGACTTGATAATTGTCTTCTCGAGTTGTGACTTATCTTAAAATATTAGTTTGTACGTTTAATTATTGATCTGTTAAGCGAAACATGAGATCTGTCTCTGCTTTTGCTTCACAGCTTGGATTACGTTTCCTTCATTGTAACTTTGGAGAATTTGTATTAATGCATCAATGTTAATTTAAAACTACATCTCTAAATTGTTCAGGTATCCAAAATTAAGAAATGCACAGTTGGATCATGCCTGTAGCGCAAAGTGTTGTGCAATGAACGAAAATACAAGTGCGTAGTGCCTGTTAGTGCATAGATATACGAAGAATATTCATCATTACTTTTCTTTCTTACTTTTTTCTCTTCGCGCATCGACATTCGATGCAACGAAATGTTATATGGATCTTTAACGATCATTAATATATCTATAAAAGTGCAGAAGAACGATTTCTTAACGGGTCACTGGATTTTTTGTTCTTTTTTTTTCTTTTTGTTAAGACGATGGAGAAATACATATTATTTTTTGCCATTTTACATATAATATCGCTATACGTTTCGTATGTATGTATATGGTCATTCGACTATTCGTTACGTCTATTCGTTACACGACGATAGATTGTATTTCCTTTGATCAAGGACGCGAATTATTCGGGCGATCAAACGGCTAGATCGTAACGACGATCGAACTAGTGTAGCGTGTGCCATTCAGCGATTTGCTTCCTCGGTGACTGCGTCATTTGAAGCCAGTGTTCTCGTCCTTGACTGTTACCGCTGTCCGCACCTGTGGCCGGTCCAATGATGCAGGATCCGATGATGGCGTTTCCGCCGATCAACTCGCTGCTCGAGTCCAGCACGCATATCTTACACAGACGTAATTAATTAATTAATTATTTTCTTTTTTTTAAATCTACATATTGTCATCTGCTATTTGTGCAATCCTTTTAAAATATACCGATATACTGTTGTATACCTCTATAGCCGATGATGCGAGTGATGAAGCAGGTATATTAAACGACATCGCCTCGTTCCAAACGGGATTTGTCGTTGCCCTCCTAACAGCCGTTTTCTTCTTCTTTTTTACTCTTCTTTCTCCACAGAGAAGACTAACTTTCGCGAACGGATCCAATGTCTCCTTATCCTGCATTACATATATATTATTCAGAAGTTTACTATTTAAGTTAACTATTAAATAATTAGCGATATAAACAAAACAAACTTTTTTTTGTAAAAGATAATAAATGCAGAGGAAATTAGAAAGTACGTACACTTTAAGAAATATATGTGTCTTATTTACTAATAAAGAGGATAGAAATATTCCTACTAGTGAAAAACAAGTAAACCGAAGGCCACTCTCATTTTTAAAACAAAAGGCGACGCGCAATTGAACGAAAAAGAAACCTTTTATTTGTATTTATATCGATATCGATACAAATCAATATAAATAATCAGCTTATTACATGCGTATATATTATATATGCATATCCTACCTGTTGGGGAAACAGATTTCTAGCTTTCATCATAAGAACCGTGAGCCTCTCGGCACTCGGTAAGTAAGACAATGAAATCAAAACCTCTTGAATCTCTTCCGGTGGTTTGCGTTCCCTCGCTATTTCACCCCATACTTCTACCGAGGAAGTGGAAGAGACCAATTCGAGGCTGTCCATGGCCACTCTTACCGAACCCACCACATCGTTCCTCGAGAAACGATCATAATCGAATACCTAATTGCATCATAACGTTACGTTATTATTCCAGCGATTTCGATTAAATTAGGAATGCGTTTTACTCTACTACTACTACTATATTCTATCCTACGAATCGTTCGATACGATTTTCTACGATATGTAATTGCCTGTAAAAGTAGAGTTTTCTCCTGCAGCTCTTCGTAGCTGACGGGAAATTTGAAATGCTGATCGAAAAACGGATTCGGATCGTTCCGGTGGATCTGCGTTTGTCTTTTCCTGCTGTCCACTTCCGGGCTGAGAGTCAACTTGACGTAGGGGTCGTTGAAACCGCCCTGATCGCTGCCTGCGAGATCGTGTGCCTCGATCAAGTGCACATCCAAATCCGATTTATCAAAGTCATATCTCAAGCGCAGATGAAGCCTGCCCAAATGCTTTCCTGTCCTGCGGTTACGCAAATATCGCGATTAGTGCAGACGTATCTTTATATATAATATCTTTAGCGATAATCAAGTACTTTTTGCATATAGCGAGAGAAAGCAGTTTAAGATCATCAGGAAAGTTTTATAAGCCAAGTTTTATATTATGTACCTGCGAGCGCTGAGAAAGACAGGACCGTCACGTCTTTGATAAAGATCCGGTTGTAAAGAACCAAGTGGAGAAGCAGGTGGTATGGGACCACTGTCGCTGCTAATAGATCGCAAAGAAATAAGCATTTTATCACATTTTCAAATTTATGCTCAAAATATACTCTATATACTGATAAGAGGATTCGATAAAATTTTAATAATTATCCAAGACAAATCCGCGTGCGACCTCTCTCTCTAATAATTAATGCCTCACTCATAATATAAACAGACAGAAATTCTGAAAGTTAATATTATATCAGAATATTTATTTAGAGATTAATTTATAGAGAAAAGAATTAATTAACATATTAACATATTGATGAAATATGTTATATAATTTGTTCTATAATAATAATAATATTATTAATACGTTTATAGAAATAATCTCTCTCTTGACATTTTTGTCAAGCGCGCGCGCTTACCTGAATTTTATTATGTCATTCTACACAGAAATGACGTTCTTCACATTTTCATGAAGATTTTTCATGAAGAATATATATTCATCACGTTTATGAGAATTCTGTTATTTACCTTATGGAAGCACGTGGCGGTGGGATGAGAAGGGGCGATAAGCAACGACTGGTCTGTCTGGAAGTACTTTGAACGGCATTCATCGGCGAACACCCGCAAGTGGAACTTACACCCGTTGCTACGGACGACAAAGAGGTTTGTGAAGGCGACGCATTTCCACTATGCAAGCTGCCCGTGTAACTGGCAGGACTTGCACAACGTGCATCCAAGGACGCCGCACGAGCTGGTGAAGGAGATCTGTGGGATATTTCCAAACTATACGTCCACGTATGTTATATATACATATAATATAATATAATATAATATACCTAATATAAAAGAAAGAAGAAATTGAGACAATTATATAATATTGTAACGTTACTCTATATGATTTAAGAAAACCTTTATTTGTATACGTATAAAAGTTATGTACGCAGTCGTACGAAATCGTCAAGACAAATGAAGAAGATGCATGTTCAACAATTTACAAATGAAAACAAATGTGAATTCCTCAAATGCTAATCCTAGGAATACAACGTTTTATTAGATTTAGATATAGAAAAGTTTTGTTAATTATGATGAATGAATTACCGTACGTATACATGTTACTTATTCAAATAAGTCAGGAAGAATTTTTTGCCAGAACAATCAATATTATCCCTTCGAGGCCACATGGGATGGCGGCCACCCCAACAAAAGTTCAGGGCCCGATATTTTTAAGATAGGCTTTATAATCAGTGTCCCTCAGGATCTCACCCAGGATCTCTGGTTGGGTCCCTCTCTCGAAGATCCGCAGTAGAAAGGCTTTAAGCCATGTCAGTTATGTTTGGTAAACATTTGAAGATTATTATAGGGGTGGTGACCACCACCCCAGTGGCCTCGGTGTATATTCCTTATCGCGACCAAAAATTACAATATTTTTATTCATCGAGCACATTTCGGGTTACCATACATATTTTTAAACAACACGCTTAAGATGTTTCATGAATTTTCATGTGCATTAATTGAAATTATGAGACTTCGAATCCGTCTGGGGTGGCGACCACCCCAGTGTGGCCGGGGCGTATTAAAAAAAGAGGTGTGGCCTCGGAGGGTTAAAAATGTACTAAGTAATTTTGTACTCTGTAATTGTGACTTGAGTAAATTACGCAGCAATACATTTTTATTGTTTATTCATATTCCGATAATCATGCTATTAAGACTTAACTTTACGCAAAGTTAATAAATACCATTCACCGAAACTTAAAGAGAAAGAGCTATTATATTTATTTTCAGATATTCACATTTACATTAAATAGTAATAAAATGAATTGTATTTTACTATATATACTGACCTCGAGCTTCTGCTAGGTGGATACGAAGAAGCGGCGTGTAGAGGATCATGTCGAGCATGATGCCGCCCGTCCGGACCGAATGCTCTAATTTGAGGCGACGATCCTCGATGATTCGAAGAACAAGATGCACCTTCCACCGAGCTCTGCGAGCTAACGGATGAATTTCTAGCCAACGTTCGACTGCTACTTCCGCCCCCGCCTGGATAACTGCGACTCTGATGGGGTAAGCCTTCAGGGAAAACGTATTACATAAAATTAAGCGGGATGAAAAATTATCATCGTAATAACTAGAAGATAGCTTTCGAGAGCATTTCAATTATGCACGACGATGGTTTACAAATTTCTTCGGTAATCGAGTTCCGTCCGTGAAAATAAACGATGCGTCGAGCGCACATCGATATAGATACAGAGTCTTTGAATGAATAATAGAAACAAAACGCGAAATACTGTATACTGCATTAAAAATCGTCGGGAAAAAAACCTTAAATATGCTTGTTTTTGCGTTGGTGCAGACAGAAATATCTATAAACCATCTTCACAGGCATTGATTAAAATCAATTGAGCTTCAACCATTTGATTGTCTTCTTTAAAGATTTAACTATCATATATTTCTCTCTCATAAGTAATATTGCATATAATTTTCTAGGAATCGTATTGAAGGGATGTGGAAAAAGAGTCACTTAAATTATGCATAACTCCGATTAATATTAATATTTGCGTTAAGAATCCCATTAAAAGCACTCATAATTACCCGATTCGGTTACCGAAGGTTGTACCGCGTGTTGCTCCTTCGCAACGTTAAATTCCTGAAATAGAAAATTAGGACAATTAGAATTCTCTTTAATATACCAACAATAACTCGATAGGAAGCTCGTCGGGTTTATTCAATCCGAACGTGCTTCATACTCGTTAAATATTCGCCGGATAGATTTTTAATTAAGTGTATGGCAGCGCGTACAGCCGCGTGACGCGTGACTCTCGCTCCAATTTTGCATTGGAGAATTTTTCGACAAGAAATTTCTAATATTTTTCTCGGATGAGAAATTCTGCTGGAATTTATTTACGCGAAATATCTTTACTTGCCCATACCTGTTCATATTATAAAATAATCATATCGTTGCGGAAATAAACTTGATATTTATTTTTCTATATTTAATGTATCATTATGATGTTTATTATGAATGACACGTGTCATAGGCAATGTATAACATGATAATATTTATTGAGAACATAAAAATTTATATATAGAACAAGAAAAATGTGAGAGAAATGATATACGGTTAAATGAGAAATAGAATTTAAGTGTTTTCTCACAATATTTTTATTTTGTAAAATAAAATCATCTAATTGCATATTTGTCAAATTTGTATTACATGGAACGTAATTGCGGAAAAGCAGCTCTCGCCGAGTAGAGAAGAGAATATACTTTCTTTTCAATAATTCTCTTTTAAGTGATTGCGATTTATATTTACAATCAGGTTCTCATATTAATATAATAGTAAATAATGTGAAATAATGTGAACTCTGACGCACACAGAGCAAATTTTACGTCACTGATGATTCCATAACATAAAGAATACTGATACTCGTATTCAAAATTTCCCAGTAAATTACACATTAATTAATTTGCACTATAATATACCAACGGTTTCGTATATCGACGTGTATGCGTATTGCGCGTATCAATGTATTCTCCGGCATTGCCAGGGACATACGAGACATTAATTACCCTTTGTTTTAGTCATTCTTTATTTCTGCCGTTTCTGGCTTTACTGCTGCAGAGAATTATGTCGATATTTTCCTCTACTGCAGGTATCACTTGCGTGCGTGCGCGCACGTGTGCGTGCAACTTTTCTCCGTGAAAGAAAAAGCAGCATGCATTTTAACGATTTAATCGTAACTTGGTGAATACGTGATTCGTATTCTGTTGCTTCACTTGTCAGCGGAGTTAGCGCTTTAATTAAAGATCGCTTGTTTCAGGAGTTTCAGCTTATTGTTGTAATAATATTCGTTCGGCGCGGTGACTGTTTCACTCATGGACTCATGTGAGCAAAGTTAAGCTTTCTAGTTTTCTAGCAACGGACGTGATTAAATGGATAAAATATATTGGGCAGAGTTGCTTCTAACTCGATTATCAATGTACATTTTGAATAAAAAACGTTTTATTTAAGTTGAGAAATTCTTAAAACTGTAACCTACATGAATATCTAACATTTTAAATATTTTCTGTCAAAAATGTTGAAAATAAACGCAGAATAAGTTATAAATATGTTTGCTAATTTTAACCGTGACTTATACTTCTGAGAAAATCTAGAGTGAAAAATTGTGATACAACCATGAAACGTCAAGGTCAAGATAAATATTTCTATATGCATATGTACATCTTACAATTAGTTTATAAACATATGTATATATATTTAATAATTAACTGCAATGTGTCACTCACATTGCACATTCAATAAGATAGACACATGAATAATGTATTATTGTCTCTAATTATATTGTATATTATGTAATTATATTGTATATTTATACACGGAACAAGGACTTGCTTAGTTTTGTTCTAAATCTGTTCGTTATAACTTATATCGGTCTTTTCGGGCAAAGTTTCATTTTATTTTATTTTATTTTATTTTATTTTATACCTATAGAAATCAATGTTTGATGTTGAAATATATAACAATAACGGAAAGAAAACGTTTCTAAAAACGATACAACAACCACGTAAATAGAATTTAGTCTTGTTAAAGAAATGCGATTTTTATTCGAGATGGTCTTTTAAGGATAGTTTTCAAATGGCGGAAATAATCGAATGGTTTCTTTGATGTTTCGAAGCATTCTCCATAAGCCCTTGATAAGGACGAACCTTTGAATTATGAAGCTAAGGAGGGTAGGGAAGAGAGGGAGAGAGAGACTCAAAGATACCAACTTCGTGTTTCAGCATCGTGATGAGAGGGTAGGTGGCAGTTACGGGGTGAGGTCGCTGGAAGCTACCTTTGACGGGTCGATACTTGAAGCAGAGCACGGAACGGAATACACGGTTCCGCCCATCGAGTCGAAACATCAAAATTGCCATCGTTTTCCTATCTGCGATATTATCTCATCGATTGAGATTTATGTTCACAAAAATATGTACAAAAATTAACATAAGAATCTAAGTGTTTGTGATGTGTAAACGTGCTAACTCACGAAACCTTCTGTATAAAATTTAGCAGAGCAATACCATTGCTTGTGCGTATCGGACGTTATTTGATGTCTGACAAATTAGACACAATCTTTGTACTTCTAACAAGAGGCCTGTAAATGATAAATAAAGGTATATACGAAATCGATACTATCAACACAGAGACTAACAGCTGTTTATCTCGATTTGAAATGTTAATTTTCCTTTTTGCTTAAAATGATTATATTTTTATTATTTTTTGTATTTGAGTAAACTACAGAAAATCCTGGATAATATTTTACGTATGTCACATAATATCGCGTACTCTAAAATTCAGCTTAAATGTGCATTTGTTTCCTTTCTTCGGAGGCAACATAAAATTGTTACAATTTTTTATGTTGAACATTTAAGCAATAAAATACAAAAACTACATGCATTATAGATCTCGATTAAATATCAAAGCGATCAGGATTAAAAAACAGAAATGTAGACGACTTAATTAAAATCATATAGTAATAATCATAGTAATAGATCTTTTCGTGTGAATCAAAGCGGAAAAGCGCAAAACTACGAAATATTAACGACATTAAAAATTCATATATGCACGTGATACAAGAATTTTTTCTTTTTTTCTCTCTGCGAAACTTATTTTATTACGACGTAGCGTCCACTTTAATTTCACGCCGCGGCAGAAAAATTAACTCGCTTTATCATGCAAATTTTGTCCGACACAGCGATGACCGGTACGTAGCGTACTGGAACGAAGTTCCTTGTAGTAGATAAAACATTTCACGTCTGGAATGACGTCCCATATAAGCCGCGAACGCAGAATATTCGAGGACGTAAGTACGACGAGCTCGCACGGAGTGCGGCAGGTAAAATATGTTCACTTAGAAAATGTACCGTCATCGACCATGCATAATAAATATTGGTGGCAGAATTTAGTATAGTCACCATTAAACCTAGGCGTTAGAATAGAAGCGACACAACAAGCGATATAAAACGTGGAAACATTAAATTTAAATCTATGGATTTTTTATTATATATATTATATTATTATATTATTATATTATTATATTATTATATTATAAAATAAAAATTAGTTGTGAATAATTAAAGTTATCTACTGTTGAATATTTTAGAATATAATGCAAACTAAAGCACATACAAAAAGACGTCTTTTCAAAACATAATATTTTGGTAATAGATTTTGCTTGCAAAGTCAGTTCCATTTAAAATTAAAACAAAATTTTTACTATTGATCCACATTGTATAAGATTTTCAAAGCAATTACAATTTAGAATAATGTATAGATTTAGTCGAATATTTTGTTGTCAGATTTGCAACATATGTATATTATAGTATCGCAAGTTTGACGTGATTTGTCAAGAGTTTTAGAAATTGAATGCATGTCAGTCTGTGACGATATCTCGATCACGAATGATCGTGTATAGCTGTCATAGCTGTTCCAATATCAATTAACCACTCCTCGTTCCTTGTCAACTGAAAGGCATTGATCCGGAACGTGGCAGACGTCGTTTTGCGCTGTAAAATTAGCTGTATTTGTTGAATTTTAATTAACTTTTACGTCAGAGTTGTATGTACAAATGTACATGCTCTGTAAGAGTTTGCTACGCAGGATGACAATAATCGATAATCGAAAAAAGATGATAATAATAAAGATTTGATAAGATACAGTAACGAATAAATTTGAGTTTCGACTATATACGTTCGTCTATATAACGAATTATACGCCCCTGATAAAAGTCCTTTATTATATTATATTATATTATATTGTACAGCATTTATTGAGAAATTGAATCATAATTATTTTTATATATATTTAAAGTTGTATACTCGATATCAAATTATTAAATAATCAGTAATTTATATTATTTAGACAATAATATCTTTATTACATTACACCTGTGATTTAAACATATTTGCATGTGTTAGTAATATGTAGAATAGAATACTTTTAAGTTTTTATATTCTGATTTGTTTTTAACAAATTTAAAATATTTGTTATTTAGCGATATTTATTATTTAGTAGATAACAATTGGTAACGATAGGCGACGTCTATGCGATAAACTTAATTCCCATTCAATTAATTGTCGCGATGGCGCAATCGGCTATCGATTCAAATTCTATACTTATTCTATTAACAAGTGAGCGTTTCTAGGACGACGCCGACGCTGAATCGGTGGATATATAACAGTCAACTCTTTCTATGATGAGCTCCAAAACTCAATTTACTTATAGTGATTCCATTACATGAACAACATCAATATAAACTTACGTAACTTTTATTTTACTTGAGGACTTTGTTTCGCAATGTTTTATAAATTCCAATAAATTCTTTAAATATCGCAAAAATTACATGTTTTTGCAAGAGAATTATCATAAAATTGCATACCACAGAAATAGCATTGCTTGGAAGATAGAAAATAATTATAATTAAATCCGTCGTTCGAGATTAGTTGCACGTGCAACGTAAAATGGTCGCGACACGCAAGCAGAGAATGCGGTGAGGGAAGTCACACGCGTATAACAAAGAGAGAAGCCCACGCTAGAACGGACGCAACAAGTGCATCCAGATTTCCGAGGTGCTGAAAGTACATAGCACTATCGCGCGTACGTCTAAAGTTTTCGCGAATAATCCGAGGTATTTTTCTTTGAGATTTCTATCCTCAGCAAAATTTTCAAAGACAATAGCTAAATTTTTTAGATGCTTTCGAAAATCTTCTGGATGTCTCTGGATATTTGAAATTGGTCAAGATATCTTTCGATTTAATTTCCAGTTTTAATTTTGTTAAAGGTAATAAAGATTTTGTTTGGAGCAAGGACCACACATACATAAATATGTGAAAATGTATTTCGCACGAAATAGAAAAAAAATATATACATATATACCCCGGGAAAAAAATTGATGAAAAATACAAAATATAAAATACAAAATCTTCTATTACAAGTACCAAGTCATTAGCTGCAACTGTTTAACACTTTATATACAATTGTGAAATATATATTTAGCTGTACCTCCGAACTGGTCGAAGTTGTACTGTCGGCACTATCGGTATTAGCGACGGAAGAGAGAGGCGATCTCGTGCCTCTTTGGGCCCATCTACCCTTGATTATCGCTACTCCTGTCACTGCGCCGATCCTAGTAGCCGCGCTTCCACCCGACGGGTTGTTCGACATGTTCTTGTCTCCGGTTGCCGCACCGCCACCGCCACCGCCACCGCCACCGCCTCCGCCTCCGCATAACTCCAGGACATCGCCCAGAACCTCTGACAATTTGTCCGGCACTTTGACGAACGCGTGCAAAACAACTGTCCGAGTTGGAAAGTCGCGGGACGAGCCTCGTCCGAGATAATTAGCAAAAGGATGCCGGTGACTCGGATCTAGCGTAACCCTTTACCGCTTTTGTGCCTGCAATCGTGAAACTTTTGCCGTCAAAAGTTTAACGCCGCTCGCGCGCATTAAACACTTGGACGTCCGACGCGAATCTACTGCTTTAACAATCAATTCTGGAGTATCTGGCGTGACTCTCGAGCAAACGTTAAAGTTTACATTCGCATACGGAGTATTTGGAAAGTGGCGCGTTTCCTCGAGCGATTGGAGTTTCGAATTCGTCTCGACGTGGAATAACAATTTCACAGAAAGTCGCGCGCGAATCTCTGTGTCCTGCGATAAAAATCAATATTTATTTACTCGCTTGACTATTAACAGGAATAAATTTTCACATCAGTTAATAGTATAAAAGCTTTTAGTTAATGCTATTAATGAGAAGCTTTTATTATAATAGCATAAATATTACAAGCGTACTATATGTATATACTGAAGGAAAGTATACGAAATAGACTAAATTGATCAAAAATAAAAATAAGCCGTTGAAAGTAGAAAATAATTAAATATCTGATCCGATACCTGTTACCAGAATTTGTGATGTTTGATTCTATCAATTATATTAACTTAAATAATCTCATTTCGATGGATAGTATTTTCAATATCGCGTAATTTGTTATTGTTGCGTTGGATATCACTGCATATCCAACGTCAATAAAGCTCGTGATATTAATTACGTATCATTTGAAGTAAAGATGCATTTGCCTAGAACGTAATTCGCTTTCGTTAAATCAATCAGTCGCGTTACGATATTGCCGTACGTTTGTGGCCGATTAATTACAGCTCGTCACTTTACCTAAACCGATTCGGATATAGCCCCGATAGCACTCTCATCACCAATCGAGATCATACGCGTTTATTGTACGATTAAAAATTCGGATTTTTCTCTGATTTCTGAAATCAGAGCGATGACAAAATTTACATTGTTAAAAATACAGGTTCATGCTTTTTTATAATATATTAGGTTTAAGAAAAATATTAGATTATTGAAAGTAGATTACAATTATACATTTAGGTGATAAATTTTTAAAAATTTAAATGATTAAGGTATGCCACTAAAATCACATAAATTATAATATAAGAAACAACTACTGCTTTGATATTGAGTAAAGATCAATAGATTGCTGGAACAATATATTAGTAATAATGATAATTCTGTAGTACAATATTTATTGAACACAGTATGTTTTAAAAGGTCGAATATTAATTTTACATAATTCGCATTACATATCGTAGAATTTAGTCCAAGTGGCACGTCAAATTTTTCTATGTAAAAATCACCGTCGTCATTTCTAAACTGTTAACATGTAATCAAATTATTCAAATTATCCAGTTTATCCAGAATTTGTTTTTTCTTTTTTATCTTTGACCATCACACGTTTTGAAGAATCGTGAACATTATTAGAACTTTCTTGTGCTATCTTAATTTTTTAGATTAGAATGTCAGGACGATTGTTAGATTTACATAAGTGTCACGAGAGTCATTGCGGTATAAAGCGTTGAATCAAAAAAGAACATTCTAGATCGATTTTCAATAAACACCGCGAAAAAGGAGTAGGAGGTGCTGATCTAAACGTCAATTAAAATCGATATTTATTCTGATTGACGTATCTCTCTACTAAGGTTCCTCAAAATTATATTACCGCGTTATCTGGCTTGGACTTAAGTCTCTCAAGGATTATAATCCTTTTCTTGCAGCTATCCGCATTTTGCCCTACTTTCTACAATTTTATCTTGCTCAATAAAACTCCGCTTCGTTTTTCGCTCTTGAGAATCGCCACTCTCCACGTTAATCGTGTATAAAGCTGAATAGAGGGACGTCTGATTTCATTACGGTTCAGCGGTCGTGTACGACCGCAGCTCATTACTCTGTCCGTGACCCGATTCAATTAATTTTACGTCACAACTGCTTATTTTATCTTTCTCCATTAAAGACGAGATGAATGTCTGAACAGTTACGGATTACAACTACTTAGACGCCACGCTGACCCGATTCGTCGTCGGTCGCCCAAATAGTAACAACAAGCGGACAGCCACGGTTTCACGACACGCAATAATGATTAATTGTATTCTTTATATAGGTACTCTCTCATTAGGCTCACGGTATACTAACTGTTTTATGAGCGTCGCGATCAGTACGATTATCACTCACAGTCACAAGATTAATTTCATTCGAGCACTCTATGAAAATACGGGATACTTTTCGTCGACTTTCGATCCCGTTCTCGGTGCGTCTATCACGACCTGATATGGATGTGTGTCACCGGGTATCACCGTGCCGCGATACTGGGCTAGCCCGACTGACTTTATACGCGCCCGACCAGTGCCAGGGCTCGTCGTGCACCACCAGAAAACGACGATTCGCCGCTGAGCGTAGCTGGTGGCTGAGGGTGGTGGGCGGCCGGTTCCGCCACCGAAGGGTGTGGAGAAAGAGAGAAAGAGAGAAAGAGAAAGAGAGAGAGAGAGGAAAGGGAGAGAGAGAGAGAGAGATGTCCTTAACTAGGGAACGACGGAAGACGGAAGACGGAAGAGAAGATGGATATCGGGCACGAAAGTGAGACAGGAAAGGGTGCGTGCGCCGCAACAGGTTACACAGGGACGACAACGATTTTAGGGAGGAGAATTGGTTCTACTTTCGTTTCAACGATGCTTACTGCGACGATATATCTTAATATAAATTAATAGCGTTGAATAGATATGTTAATTATTATTTGTTTACACTCAGATAACGTGCGATAGCATTGTGCCTAAAAAAAGATTTCTTCCCATAATTATCTTGAAATATATCAATAATAAAATTTTATTTTTTTTAATTGTATATGTACCTGTATTGTGTGTGTGTGTGTTTACTAACAATAAGTTGGTAAGATTAGAAAGGAAATAACGAAAAAAAATTGTCAATTTGCAATATTTCCCTGAATTTTTGCAAAAAGATCGATCGACGTGCGGCAAATAACGAATATTTAATTGTAAACATATAATGACAAACATTGAATAGAAAACAAAAGAAAATTTAATATAAGCGTTACATGCGGGTTCTCGAAAGTCATCGTACAAATTCCACATTTGTTTAAAAATTAGAATCTTCATATTTTTCAACAACAAATTATTCTCTCTTCTGTTAAATTAGATTCCTGTTTAAATAAAGTCTTCAAATTTTAGTTCACGGTTTACTTAACGATTAGCAAAGATCTTCTATAGCTCAATTTGCTAAGAGGCTCTCAAATATTAATTCCGTAACCATTAACGTCTAGACATATTAACCAGACAGTAATGCATTAAATTTATTTTATCAATGAGAATTAAAGCTTAAAGTAAACAACACTTTTTAATTTGATTTACAAAAGATGGGACTCGGAAGAACTGCGCAACTCTTACACACGGTACATGGACTATACATCCGCTCTTGAACTGTGAAATCGTTTTACCCTCGCTCTATCGCATAAGGATTCGTTAGACGAGGACGATCTATATTATGAGTCATACTTCAATCAGAACACACTATCTAATAAAATTTTAAATCTGTTATACTCTCTCTTTCTCTCTCTCTTTCCGCCGATGTATTTTTCAACCTCTTTGCGATCATGACAATGGATATAAGCAAGTAGGCATGCAAACTATGTTATTGATTGTAGACGAGTTGTTTTTCTTGAACTATTTTTCTCACAAATGCAGTGACATTTGAACGACAAATTTATATTACTACTTTGTTAATTTAAATAACATCACGTTTATTAAATAAACGATGTTTATTTAGAGATTTCTTTCTTTTATGAAAATTCGCTCATTAACGAAACGTTATCGTTGTAACTGCACAATATGTAACAATTTGTTTGAAGTGCCTTCTAACAAAATGAGATTGCTATAATGATGGCAATATTTAAATTTAAGAATACCTAAGTCTCGGACAAACTATAGTAATTTCGCGTCTTTTCAATATAACGGAGTATACGGTACATTAACCTAATTACAGTATACCTTCAATACACTTTGCATAAAATAGAAGTTTACAATTTTCCAAATTGATTTGACCAGAAAATTAGACAATGAAACATTTTGTTCATGTTTTATGCAAAAATAAACCAAAAAATTTAATGTAATGCTCTCAACAACTTTTTTAAGAATTGAAAAAAATTAATGTATGTATGTAGATTTATATTTTCTTTACTTAGAATTTAATATCCTCCAAGCTTTAAAAAATATGAAATAATTGAATATACCATATATTTCGAAATTAAATACAAGTTCACAAGTTAAACTTGTATTTAATTTCGAGAGAGAGAGAGAGAGAGAGAGAGAGAGAGAGAGAGAGAGAGAGAGAGAGAGAGAGAGAGAGAGAGAGAGAGAGAGAGACTCAAACAGAATAATTTATTATTTATAATAAATACCATATTATGTATTATTATGTATTATTATTTATTATATAATCAAGTTTATTATACATACACCAGAACTTAGCAGCATATTAAGGGAATAGGATTTCATCAGTTTTAATATCACCTTCTTCAATAATGAATTGTTTCTTTGGTATTTTTAACAGTGTCAATGAATAAATTATAAATTATGTATTAAAGGTAGAATTAAAGGCACAGATATTATACAAACAAATATAAATATTTCTTTATATTAACAAAATCCACCTATCCATCGTAATGTGTCGCAAGCCATATTTCTGAAAATAATCTCCGTCGGCAAATAATATAATGGTTACGTTTACGTAACTCCAACGCTGCAGCGCTGTATCGATCGAAATTCTAGATTCAACGTTCTTGTTCGGTATAGAAGGCTCTTTATGATTATGTATACGTGGAGACACGATAAACGAGATAACAAATTTATTAATCCCATCCTCATTTTGTTTATGACATTATCTGCACATTTATAATGGTGAGAATTATATATTTGCTTCATTAATTTTTGCATAAATGTATATAATACATAATTGTCTTTGTTTGCCCTAACTGATTGCTTTTACATTTTGCCTGTTTGTATCTGCAGCTTGAGTTTCGCGAAAAGTATACCAAAAAAATATAGGTCACATCAATCAAGTTCAACTTCAGCATTACATCAGCATTGTTTACGTCGTATCTGTTTCCGTACCTAAGAAGATTATTTCTTTCTGACATATACTTAACAAAACCGTGAAAACAGAAATGTATTACCTAAATTCTTTTTGGTAAATAACAGTTACTAAAATCCATTAATTAATAAGTTGAAATAAATGACTAATTTTTTTTCTATACGTATATTAAATATTAAATTTATCAAAATTATCCTACAGATACAATTGAATATTTAATAAAATTTTTATTTTTATTTTATTGAAAAAATTAATATATGGTGTTGCATATATTCTTATAATTATACATAATATTATATGTTATGTATATATATTTTATATGTTATATTTAGTATTCTTTGGATATGTGCGAGTCATCTTGTCGTCCTTGTCGACATAAGGCAACATATAAAGCGTTATCCTGTTGTACAGGATCAAACATAGTAAAGTTCTATCCTTATCGACCTTTGGCTAACAGAAACGTCTTACCGACATTTTCATATTTTACCTGCAGTTATAAATTACCGACAAATGCTTGCGATAGCGGATAGATCAGTAATTGTTAGCAAACACGCAAGCGACAATCTTTGCCAGTACATATTAAAAATGCATTCTTAAATTTCAAACAAATCAATAAAAGATATCTTTAAGTGACTTATTAATATTTATCTTATAAAAAATTTGCAGCTTAAAAGTGTTATATTTTATTTAATAAATATGTTAATAATTTTCGGTAAATGATAGATAAGAAGATATAGAACGAGCATGCTAGATGAGTCAAAGATAAAAATATACAGCAATATTAAATATTATATTTAAAAAAAAATGTATATACATACATATAAAGAAAAATTATCAATAAAAACGCGAAAAAAGATAAATGCAAAAAATAAAGACTAATAAAAGTTTTATTAATCTGAGAAGTTAGAAAAGCAGGAAAAGAGTTGCGTAATCGAGTGACAATAATGTTCATCCATTGATATTCAAATCACAGCGCCTTTATTAAACATTTTGTGCAATTTCTTATTATTTCTTTCACGTTGTTGAAAAAATTTTAATTGCTTTAGTAATTGTAATAGAATACAAAAAAATAATAGAAATTTCAAAGAAAGAATATCTAATGAAATTTGGAATTACGTAAAAAGTTACGTTTTTTTAGTAACGTAGAAAGAAGAATCATAATGGTCAATGGATGACTATTATCAGCCATTATCATGTGGTTAATCAATAGCGAACAAACGACTAACTACTAACCCCGGTTTGTACAGCGTAGTAATTCTTTTGCGGCTTCCTCCAGCAGTCGAGCACTTGTGACGTCGACGCTGCGTGGCAGTGATGATGATGAGGCTGATCGTTGTTGTTGCTCCTAATATTTGGTGGATCCGGCCATCGATCCAGATTGCTCCAATTCCATTTCCCCTTTCGCTTCACGGCATAGTAACGATAAACTACGATCGTCATGGCCACCACTAAGGCTAATCCCGTGCCAGCAGCTGCTCCGAATATTGCGGACGAAACCATCATTCTTCTTTCGTATTATGTGAGATGGAGTATTCGTTGCTTAATCTATAAATAAAATACGTGTCATTGTTTCGTCGAAAAATCTGAATCAAAGACAAATGTCTATATTATATCGCGTAAGTATTTAAAAATCTTTTAATTTTTTACACGTCTTTTAGAAGCCTTTTAAATGTGTTTGTTAAATTTTTGTTTTTGTTTCACAAAACATCCGTTGTTTTGCTCATAACCTAGAGAAAATTATATGTGTATTGTGTGCAACATGAAAACTTAATTCTTTTGGAATTTTTAATGTTATTTTAATCTTGTAAAATATCATCACACATAAAATACACATAAAAAATTATATTTTATTAAATTAATTTATTTTTAATGAATTATAAAATAAACTTTTAGCAGACAAGATAAAACGATAACCGTGTTAACCACAGTGGGACAGTGGATGGTTTGTATATGAAACTCATCGTGTCAAACAATTAAATTTATTGACTCCTCTTAAATAAATTAACTGTACGATGGTAATCAAATATTGATAGATAAAGACCAGAGGATAGAAAGAAATAAATAATGTTTATTGGAGCAAATTACACTGGCTAATCCGCAGCGGTTAATTGAACTACGGTTTTAATTAGAAATTATCGATAATGGCGTTGCCATGAGCCGTGAGTAAAATTGATGATTGATAACTATACAGTTTAATTGAGGTCAGATCGAATTAACTCTAAATCGAAAAGGCAAAAATTATAGAAACAGGAAGAACGTGACACAAACTGAACTGTCACGAACTAAAACTGTTAAAACTACTTGCAGTCGCGATCAAAGTTCGCATTTAAATATCGAGATACGAATTTATCTTAATCAAAATACTCACATTGCAATTGCAACGTGTTCTTTGTTTATCAGACATATCCTATACAAAAGTATCTTATTGCAATTAACATGTGTAGGTAATAAATTACTTCCTAGCTCTGTACCATAACTCTCGTCCTATCTATTCGCTTGCAATCTCTGTTTTCTTAACAGAGTTTCACAATTCACACTTTACAACTACATAGAAAATTGTAAGCTTTACCTATTTTTGTAGGAAATATGAATAATTATATGAATAAATATTCAACTTGTACAAGTCATTTAATACAAGGAGATTTTTAGTTATAATCGTATGCTATAACGATAGCTCATTGATTCATCTCTATTTGTCATTGTCTTACTTCGTGGAAATAATAAAGCCATTCAATTTGTTTTGAACATGCCAAAACTCACGCAACAAGAGATTTCCGAAAATTTAAATATTCTCGCGCGACACATCTCTCTGCACTTTTCGTGATT
This sequence comes from Temnothorax nylanderi, assembly GCF_030848795.1. Classification (NCBI taxonomy): domain Eukaryota; kingdom Metazoa; phylum Arthropoda; class Insecta; order Hymenoptera; family Formicidae; genus Temnothorax; species Temnothorax nylanderi. Next base: position 3,021,869 of record NW_027249068.1, on the reverse strand, counting down.
TCTCCAATTTTTTAACTTCGATAACGTAATGGATTCCTCTGCGAGAAATATTCCTAAGGGGAATAACGTGACGTGATGTGTGCACCGAACAGAATATTTTTTTATTAAACAAACGTACGTTGGCTGACCTTTTAGGTCACGGATTGCTCGAGGGTTGCAGACGTATAACAGTGATAGATCGTTAATTATATTTTTCATCGCCATAAACACGCGTGCAATATGCAAAATACATCTTAGGCAATTCTGTTCTCCCGATGTATGTTTTACGCTTACGGGCATAATTTCGAACTTCGGATTTTGTCTGAAAATTGGCCCACTATGCAACACATTAGATGAGTTTATAGCCGTAGATGCGCGTGAACGTAATCGCATCAAATGTACCCTACTCCCTACTCCATTAGAAACTCGCAAAATTTAATAATGTGATCATGAATGAAGCTTGTTTTAGAATTTGTGGTTTGCTCATGTCTCGCTTCATGTTAATGCGTAAACGGGGTACACGAGAATCTATGAATATTTTATCAAACTATGTCACAAGTATTTATAAAGTCAATATACAAACTTTTAGCGTGGTCACGATTCTTAGAATCTCTTTAAGCAAATATATGCTGTCTCAAGCCTATTTCAAAAGAAGGAAAACATTTCTCTGTCGCAGTTACACTAATCCAATCAGCAATTATAATGTAATTTAAAACACAAACACACACACACACATTTAGCGAATCGCAAGAATTCTTTTTTAAAAAGAAAGAAAAATACGATTTTAGATTCATAATAGTTCATACTTAATTTAAAAAATTCGAAATTAATGACAAAATAATTTCGTCGTTGATTTTATCGACGAAAAATAATTCCACGTAATTTCATTAGCTTTAAGTAATATTTTTCTTTTGGTAAATCTAAACAATATTTAATGCGATGTTCATATCTTTTTTTTTTATTTACTCGGATTTTGTAGCGCCTTGGCAACAGTTTAGATACGTAGGCGTGAGTGGCACATTGTGGACTGCGATTCTTGAATAATAATGAGTGAGTTCCTGAGTAAACAGCAACATCGTATCAAGCCGGATACCGTGAAACGCAAATTACGACTGTCTCGGATTATCCGACGACAAGGGTGAAAATGGTGCAGTCACGTACCTCGACTTTGGAAATTTTGAATTTTAGAACAGTCTCTTTGCAATTTAAATTCCTGTCACGAGTTATACAGTAACCAAAAGCTGTTTTGTGTGAAGCAATTAGTAGACTGCAAAAAAGTATATAAAAACCTTTCTTATATTATACAAATAGCAAATAATACGAATCACTTTCCTAAATTGTTTAAAAACCTATCTTCCAAGAAGATATATAATATTCTCTTTTAAATTATTATAGTAGATAGTGGAACTTTTTCATTATCTAGATCACATTAAAAATGATAACAGATTGCAAACTACAACAAAATAAAGAAAAGAAACAGAAATAATAACGAAGAAACAATAAAAGAAACAGTAAAATATAATGCACATTGCTATTTTATAATATCTATTAATTTTTAAGACAATTTATTTTTTTTTAATATAATGTATTTAGTTTATAGTCAGAAAGTACTTTGTCGGCAACAGAAAGATAAAAGATTAACAAAGAGATCGAGATTAGAACAAATTTTAATAAATAATTGTAAAATATTAATCAACAAGCTGCTGCACAAGTGATTAATATTTTATATCCGGATGACAATAACGGTACAATATGCAGAAATGTCGCGCAGTTATTAGATCGGATAATCGATCAGTCTATATAATGTCTAGAAAGAGTACAATGCACGATATTATAAGAGATGCATAAAAGCATCCGTTGCAATAATTTATTCAGAATAGATAGAAGGTATCAATTAATATAAAATTCTACATTTTTCACAATGTTAGTGTAATTATTAAATCTTTGAAAAAAATTTATAATTTTCATATTTATTTTACATATCTGAATATTTTATACGCTATTATAAGGATTTTGTTCTAACGTACAGAGTATTTAATAACCAAATAAATAAAATAAATAATCAAGCTATTTATTATGTATAATTACGAGAAAATCTGTAGACGATAATTAATCCTATTAGCATAAATATCTGTCATGTCAGACGTATTATTCCCATCTTTTCATTGAAATCGTGTCATTAAGGTCGCGATGCTTTCTCAAGCGGATTAACACGATAATTATACTTAACAATTTACCTAGAGACACTTAGGTTCGTTACGAAGTTGCCCTAGAATATCAATTATTTTAGTCTAGCATTCAAGAGAACCCAGGTCAATTTGAACCGCGTCAAAGTATAAAGATTTCGGTTTATGGACGTTGTGAAATGTATGGAAATTGTTCAAGTATTCCTTTTAAGAATCATTAAGATCATTAAAAAGTTATATTAGCATCGCATATCGGGGTCATGAAGCCGTAATTTCGTCGCGGCATTCCCTAACACAGAATTTCATCGCATCATGTGTGATATGTACACGCGCGCACATTTCATACAATGGCATCAATGCCTCAATGCTACAATGCGTCCTTTCGGTACATATCCTCGGATATTCCCGCATGAGAACCAAAGTAAAAGACAATAACGAAATCCGACTATATCCGATGTATTGTCATGTTAATGCTGTGAATATCCATTAATCGTAACGTAACGTCTTGTGTGTAAATTCCTGAAGGAATCTATACATCTCTTGTATAGTAATTTAAAGAGCCATTTGTCTTACTCGCGTGGAAAGGCGAAAGGCCATAAAATCGTACTGCTGTATGCATGGCTAGTTTTCTGCCATGCAAATGTTCACTTTTTCCCCTGGTTAATCCCGAGTATGTCATTGCCACATCATGGTGACAGACCACGAGAAGAAACGTTATTTTTTTCAATTTTATTCTTGATTTGTTTTGTTTGTATTTTTGCATCGGGCAACGTAATTTACTTATACGTCTCGTATTTCTAAACTATATAGCTGTGTAAAATATAAAATATAAAATAATTAAATTTTTAGTCTTTATCTGTTTACTTAAAATAAATGTAATTTTTTATATAATACGTATTTCTTTATTGCATGCATTTTAATATAATTTATCTTAAAATAATAAAATCTGAGAATTCACGCATCTTCTATAAATCTTAAAAACAGATTGGAAATATAATACAATGTCTACGTGGAAGAAAAATTGTGCCTTGTTATTTTTCTGTCTGCTGAGAAGGATAAGGTCTGTGTCACTGTGTATCTGACAGTCACTTCGCGAAATATTATTGTAACAAATTCTGGCGTCCTCTGTTTGTGACTTTCTCGCGAAGTCGCACAAATCAATATTTTCATCTGTAGCTCTTCTATGTAAAATACATGGTTTCATCATGGCGTTTATGCGCTGGTTTACTATTGTTAATATTGTCATTTCTTTGTCATTTCTGTAAAAAATATGAGTTCCGAAAAGAAAAGAATTCTAAATGTTCTTCTTGACCGTGGATATGTGCCCAATTTCGTATTCGTCTCTTGTAAACGTTCATTTACATTGGACATTCGATAAACGGGTAACGATATGCTATCCGTAAGTTTTTCGCAATGTAATCACGTTATCGAAATCTCGACTCGGCTAATCTTTCAACAAATTGGTAACGGGTAACGATCGATCCGCAATTTGACTGCGTTATTGGCTCATACGACTATATCGCATTGTTTTAAAATTTAACTGCAAAGCTGCAAAACTGTGATTTAACTGAGAAATTGTAGAATTTAATAAAATAATTTCTCCTCTGCTAATATAATCAAATAACACGAAAACATCTAATAATTGATTAAAAACAAAGTTGAATATATATTTATTACAATATGTAGAATTTTAAAACGTATTATTAAATTGTTCTTATATTATATCATTTTTTTCAAACTAGTACAATATATTAATTTATTTTATATTTTATATATAGATGTATAAAGTTTTGGTATATCAATCTAAAGAAAAATTCAAAAATAAAAATATTAACATTAAAATGGTGTAAATATGTTACAATAAATTAATAATGTATATTATTGTAACTATATTTTCTTACCTTCGTGACGGAATGTAAAATTCAGCAGTAAACAAGACTATGGGCGACTCGCCAAAGATGATAAGTGAAGAATCCCGTTGTAGTTAGACAGTTTTCAGTAGAAGTAAATAATTTAGTCCGACCGTTCAGTAGACGTATCGGCAATTTGGTCCGTCCGGCTGCTAACGCAATTAAACACTTGAATTATTATAGCTTTTACATTTCAATACTGTCTGCAAAATATTGATTACAATTTTTATCGTTTCTGTAGCAATCTTAATTTAACTTGACGCAATTAAAACGATTATTCCATCGTTAATCATGATAAACACGTCAATAACAATGCAAAATGTAATTATCGAGATCAGAAAAATTTGCTAATGTTATTTATGTATTTTATTTTTAAAATTGATAATCTCAACTAATATGGTTGTTGCTGGTTTCACGGCGCGTCAACGACTGAACTGAACCTCCCTCTCCCTAACGGGGTAACGGGTTTAGCTGTTGGGAAGATAGAGGGTGTGAGAGGGAGGGAGGGAGGGAGGAAAAGAAGGAGGGAGAAAGAGAGGGAGAGATTGAGAAATATCGGAGAGCAAAGGATGAGCAAAGGAAAGATAGGGAGGGAAGGAGAAGGGGAATGAAAAAATGAAAGTAAGATAGATGGAAAAGAAGGAACCGCAGATAGAGATAGAAAGCTTGAGATAGAGAGCTAAGGTTGACCCGGTGAGGTCCCGAGGGAGAACAACTAACAAGAGAGAAAGGAAAAGAGACAGAGAGATAAAATGAAAAGAAAACAAGACAAGAAAATACATACAATGCTGATTGCAAACGAGACGAGAGATACAAAAGATAAAAAGGAGAAACAGGAAAGAAGAATAAGGAACGTGGGAAAAAGAATATAAGGTACATGTCAGACAGAAAAAAAATGTCAGGACGTCAGGTGGCAGTTCACAGTCCACCGTCCACCCACATATCTCGTTGATATTCAGTTTTATCAGAAGAGACTTATCAGCCGGTGAAGCATTTTATCAGTAACAGTCAACAATCATATAAGCTCTGTCTTTTGTCGACGTACATACTACATAGATTGTCCCTTCGACCAAATGTGCGAAAAAAAATATTGAAATCTTACAGCTTATTTTTAACAATAATAATGATTAAATCACCTTGACCTCCTCCGCCCCGCCCCGCCCCGCCCCGCTCACCATCACGTTGCACGTTCTCGCGCACGCCGCACCGTCTCCAAGTCTCCATCAGTCTCCGTCATCCGTCATCCGTACTCCGTCTTCATCCCCCGGCCAAAGTATAAGTAGATACAGTAACAGTAGGTTAAATTCACTCCGTGTCGGCGTCGCGGCTGGTCGCGGCGTCGGCACACTCGACACCTTTGATCTGAAGTGAAATGGTTCGCGGTTCGCCATGATGTTGAGTGTGGAAATCGTGGAAATCGTCACGTATACATATCTACTTATACTGTGCCCCGGCGCCCCCGGTCCCGGCCCGTTATTGGCTCGGGCCTCGGGCCTCGGGCCCGGATCGGCCCAATTACAGGGCCGGCTTTCTATAGATCGATTAACCAACGATCTATCGTCTCTATCGAGTCGTCTATCATAGGTGTGCGCGACTGCCGCGATACTCGCGAGTCGCGAGCCTGCATCTTGTCGGGATTGATCGATAAATCGATCTCGCGTAACCTCGGACTTCAGCTGTGATTACCGGTGCCGGGTGCCGGGTGCCGGTGATTCTACGGATAGTACGAATACTACAGATTCAAAGTTCGAAGACGCTCTCGCGTGCTCTTATTTCGCCGTCCTCGTCGGTCGTCGGTCGGCAAGTGCCGGTATTGTGACTATTGTGATCTGTTGTGATCCGGACCGCGATCATGGCACGGATCCCCAGCAGTGTTCAACGTTCAACGGACGAACGGACCTCGGCCCTTGGCCTCGGATCTCGGATCGCGCTATTATCCGGTGCCCGGTATATTTCTCTAAAGCTATACTGGTCATTGGACTTGCCAAAGGTAGGTAAATCACGTGCGTATCCCGTGACCCGTGACGGGTGCGTTGCCCCGCAACACGCGCCGGGTATCTCTGGTATCTACTCGGACAGCTCGGACTGCTCGCCGTCTGTCGTCTGTCCGGGTCCGACCTCCGGCCACCGGCCATCGGCCACCAAGCCCCACAATACCCGGACGTTAATTCAAAACAAATCATTACATCTGTGCGCAGTGCGCACACATATTTGCACATTTATTTATATGTAACCGCTAGTATACATATATGATGTGTGGTATTAAAGAAATTATATATTTGGATTTTTGCATAAAAAATGTTTATTTGAATAATTAAAATGATTAATTACTCAGACTTTAAATAATATTATAAATATAAAATATTTTTTTGCAACAAAAAGAGAGAGAGAGAGAGAGAGGGAGAACGGTATAAAGCAAAGGAATGTATTATAATGCATACGCGTTTTGGAAAGCGTATTCATGAGACGACGCTTTTATCATTTTGTTAAATACTTTTTAATCGAATAAGGTAAAACAATGAAATACCAAAAGGTAATACTTCATAACTTTTTTTATTACAATATGAAAATTTTCTATCAGACATGTCGACACAACATAAAAATTTTCTGTTAAAAAACATGTTATTATGTGTTAAATTGAATATTAAGTGGTCAAAGACATGGTGCGTAAAGCTTTAAGAGATGATATGAAAATGTAACGCGCACAAAACTAATGAAAGTATGGAATTCTATTATAAGAAGGAATATTAAAGTTTCTACACGTATACGTAAGAATTCGCCTACATTTGCATACACTGAGAAAAAAATACTGTTGCTTCAATAAATGTGGAATCCCGGGGTGCCAGAAACATAAATAGTTGATTCAATTGTATAAATAGTTGATTCAATATTTAAATAGTTGATTCAATATTTGAATTATTTAAACGACTACACTATAGTTGAATCAACTATTTATACAATTGAATCAACTATTTATGTTTCTGGCACCCCGGGATTCCACATTTAATTGAAGCAACAGTATTTTTTTCGCCTACGTAACGTATACGTAAGAATTCGCCTACATTTGCATAATAAATTCCGGTATTTGACTCCATCTCGCGATAAGAGTAAGTTACCTAAAAACGTGATTTACGTGATACAGAAGACAAAATATTCTTGATCCAGATGTCAACCATGAAACAACTACACAAAAATACAGAAAAAATTTAATATCAGTATGATGTAAAAGATATATCTTCTTTCATTAAGCTCTATTTTGAATAAAGTCAGTGTTTTTAGAAATTGACAGATCTTTTTCTATAAATAAAGAAATATACATGTTAGAGCTATATAATATGATATAATAATAATATTATTAAAATTACTATAATATAATTAATAATAGTTATTTAAAATTATTAATATTAAACATTATTATTAATTAAATATATTAATTAATTGAAAAATTATTAAAATGATTATGTTATTATACTATGTAATTTTGTTTTCAACTTTATTTAATAAAAAATGTAACAAATCATATGTGTATCAGCTTCTATAATAATACTAAATTTTTTTAATGTAAACTAGCGTGTTAATCTTTAATTATGGATTATCTTGTTTACGACGTAGCTCTTTTCGCAACAATTTTCTCTAGGCGATCATTGAATCGCAGCAATATAGAATTAATATAAAAATAGAATATAAAAATACATGAGCGATAAATATAAGAATCTCTCGTTATTCTTACACCTTATTATTTTTAGAATTCTCATTTGCTATTATTATATTTGTGCAATATATTAATAAGCTAATAATAACTACAATTGTGTGATTGAATTATAAATTAGAATTTATTTTCTGGATGAAGTAACACAGTAATTTAACAATATAAATGTAGAATAACAAATATAAAATATAAATGTCTACTATACACGTAACAAAAGTATGCAAAAATTTATCATTATTTATTTTTTTACATTTTGTGGTGCGCTATTACTCGTTGGACAAAAATTAATAGATTGATTTTTATTGCTATCTTTTTATAGATGATTTTTATCACTTTAATTTATAAATATACATATAATTTATAAATACATTGTATCGCGAGAGTCTGTCACACGTTTTCTTTTAAGTTTATACATTTTCTGTTTTTTCAGATGTCGATAAAGACATTACATACACATTTTCTATTTTACGAATGGCGAGTAATATAGAACATCTATTTTTAATTGAATTAATTTACTCGACTGTTGATACATTTTCACGTTTTTACTTTTTATGCATTATTTTATTGTTATAAAAAAAATTTTTACATTTATAAATATGTGTATTGTTAATTAGTTAAAGTTTTACATAATGCTTTTTTCTCTTAAAGAACTTAAAGATTGTAAGAAAATGTTCTTCTGCATTAATTCATTAATTCACGCAGAAACCATTAAATTTACAATATTATAATTATATAATTATAGTGAGAGAATTCATGGTAAAAAATACAAGAAATGGCTGCATCTAATTTTTAAACTGTAAAAAATCAATCTAAATTTTGTCAGATAGATAAAAGAAGAAAGACACAATAATGCTATCTGTTAGTAAACCTATACAATTTTTGGATAGCAATTTGAATAATTAATTGAACAATTAAAACCTAATGGAGAGAGATAACGTTCAGATAGATTACTATTCAAGTTTTCGATCCACATGAAGAATATACAACGATGCGAAAGAGTGTAAGAGCGTAAGAGTGTTGGGATTAGAGAAGGATAGAAATGCATGCAGCTTAAAATGCCTATCTCAAAGGAGTTACAGGTGGTTGAACGACAAGAAAGACACGAGAAAAAGAAACCACAAGCACATCGCCTTGAAGTGAAGGAAATCTATAGTAAGATGGGCACAGTTCGATAGTGCAATCGGATTAATGTGCAAATAATACAGATTGAATTCAAATTGGATAATGTGGACAAGAATATACGTATATAAATTGAATATATAAAATAAATGTGAGTATGTAAAATAAAAACTCAACGGAGGAGAATTTTATTGCACTTATATTGATAATTAATTTTGCAATAAAGAAAATGTATAAAATAACAGCAATATTAAAATAATATAATAAAGAAACTAATTGCGTCATAATTAATATATAATTTTTAATAATTTTTTATAAATAATATTTGAAAAATTTGCATTAAATTAAAAAAAAAGCAATCAAGAAAATTATTTTCTTTATGCAGTTTCATCTTATTCGCCACGATAATATTTAATAAATTGCTTTTTAATGCACATTTACATCTGACATTTATTACATGACAGTTCTCTCTGACAGTAGTTGTATAAATGTAAATTGTAATACATAAATACCGAGAAAAATACCTCTCAAATATTAAGAGATAAAAGAAGACGTTATCGACACAAGAAAATGCTATTGACAAACATGTCGAATGGGATGAAGAGAGAAATAAATGCTACGCGGTAAATATCAAATCAAATACGTAAACCTAGTCTCCATCAACAACAATTCGTACTTATTATTTTTTTTATTGCTAATATGCCGTGTGAAGCACGAAAATGTGTAAAAATCTTCCGGCCGCGGCGGGTTAAGAATCTGGAGAGCTTTTACGCTGTGCGCCACCGGCCACCGGCCACCCGCACCGCACCGCACCCGATATATCGCTGCGCTGGCGTGGCACAATCCTCCCCCACGACCCACGAAGGCACGAAGCAGATCCGAATCCATGGCAAAGGTGTAGTTTCTCCGTGGGGTAGCGCTCGTGGCGGGTGGCGCCGCTCTTCAATGTTCACGGTAAAGGTAAGGGTGGCTTTAGGGTGGCAGGCAAGCCCCGATTCCAGTGGATTCCAGGCCTCGGTTAGTCGTGCGAGGTGCGAGGGTCGCGCAAGCTCGTAAGCTCGTCGTCACCGTGCTCGTGCTCGTGCTCGTTGCCGCTGCCGCCGCCGCTGCCGCCGCCGCTGCCGCCGCCGCCTCAACCAGCCTCGACGAGCAGCTGTCAACGAAATTGCTGCCCGATTATAATATCTTGTCTATCCAATAACCATTCGACCGATTTGAGACTGGTAGGGATTCGGAACGAGAGGAACGAGAAGAAGGAGAAGCGGCGGAAGACGACGATGCCAAAAAACGAGCGAAACACGCAGTCGGATGCTTGGTACGCGAGATAGTGGAGAACACTCGACGGATAACAGTGGCGATAGTGACCAGTGATTTCGGCACGATTAGCAGCTTAATTGATCAGGTGCGGTATCCTGCTGATTCGCTGACTGCGCCGCGCGCGCGTCCGCCGTCCGCCGTCCGCCGTCCGCCGTCCGCCGTCCGCCCACCAATACCCTCTTCTCTCACCCTCGCAAACGCTCACGGCTCACGGTACACACGGTGCTGTTTCTCTATTTTCCCTACTGCTACTACTACCTTCTTGCCTATTCCGTTGCATGTTCGTTCGTAGTGCTCGTACACTTGTACCGCAGTGTCGGCTGATTAATGATATAGACGGCTGATTAAGAAACTTAGCACGTAGCGGAGAGGATCAGTCATCAGGGGATAACGCGACTTGGACCAATACAGCAAATAAGGCAAATATCCTGTCGCATCGATCGAACTAATCCGGCAATGTTTTCGACTGATTATTCATGTATGTCGTTTGCTTAGCACTTGACGGAGCAATCGAGCTATCGAGGATAAAGATATAAATAGATGTTCCAGAAGTGAATTGGCAGAATCTTGTCTTGATAGAAAGACTGCGAGAGACGAAAATCAGTTGGCGCTTTATTTATTCATGAAGCTTTCTTGAGAAGACGCGAGCTTCCCGATTCATTTTAAATACATAAAATTAAAGATAATATTTGACTGGTTATAATTAAATACTTTTTAAATATAATTTTACGAGGCTCACGCGACTTATTACTTTTCGCTGGCGTTTACGATTAACTCACTTTATGAAACTCCTTTCTCTCTCTCTCTCTCTCTCTCCCCCCCCTCTCTCTCTCTCTCTCTCTCTCTCTCTACTTTCGCACATAGTTTTATTTCTATATGTATATATCGGCGCCCCTCAAAATTCCTCTCTTCACGATCAATGAACTTGGAAGCCGAGCCGAAAGATAAGCACACATCTCGCGAAATAGTCGAGTTTATGGCTCGTCCAATGTGGATCGGATCGATATTTATGGTAAAAAAAACGTACATAAAAATCTTCGCTCGCGGTAACCAGAGCGTATGTATATACGACGCAGTCAGTTTGTCTTTTTCTCTTTCTTTTTTTTTTTTTTTTAGTTCCGATACGTAACCTTTCACACCTTTTTGCGACGTATGGCCGCATACTTTTAGCGAATTATGCCGGTATGTCGACATTACGATTCAACAGCCAAGAACTTTACTTTTTCTGCCGTAATGCGGATGAGAGTTCTTGCGGTTTTTGTACTCTCTCAATTATTCTATGCGGCCGTCTTCATAAATTCCGGCTAATTAAGTATACGCGTGCAGCGTGTTCTTTCACGATGAATGACCGCCAGGCCGGGCGATTCCGTCCACCTCGTTTCAACCACCCTCGTATTTCAAATTTCAGCCACTGAATACGTAATATGGTTCATTTGAATCGGGCAATTTTAAGTACGTGTTGCATTTACATGTAAATTGATCTCTACCCATCTGAATTAACTCTCATCAACCTATAAGTCATGTTTGCTATGACCTGATCTTATAAATATTAGTTGAAATTAATTGAGGATATAGCTATTCATTCTTTTAATTAGAGCTTATCAAACCGACGAGATTACTTTTAATTTATGTTTTATATATGATATGATTGTTAGGAAGAAAAGTAGAAAACAATGCATGCATATAGCAATATTTTACAAGAAATATACATATTTACGGGTACAATGGTGTATTTTTGTTAAGTTATATAAAGTGTAAGATAAAGGAAAGCGCGAATAAATAATAAATTATTTACTTAAGACTTAAGCAGTTTGCAATCAGTTTGCTGTCCGATCAAAATGTCTATCTCTTCTTAAAAGAAGTAACGCAAGGTATAATAAATACTTAGCGAGCTTTGTGGTCAGATCGATATATCTTAGCAGTGTATAATTAAACGGCATAATTAAACAAATTTCTTTAATGTAGTGTAAACATATTGTAATTAAAATTAACACAACGTAAAAGTTAACGTAAAAATTAAATTAAACACGAAACTCATATAATTTTCAATCCGTATTTGAACTGGATATTCCGTTACGACGTTTTGTTTGTTAACGATGATTTAAGAGTTACACGGGCATGAGTACGTTTCGAGTATGTAGTGTCAAGTCTCGTCGCGATATCCAATTTCAATGCGGAGCAATTATCGTGGGAGTGTGTTTTCGATATATCCGTTAGATCTCAAATGCCATCGAATTTATTGCAAAACCGATTTTAGTATTTCAAAATCACGTTTTTTTTATTATTTCACGCGTCTGTCTCGAACACGCGTGTGTCGAGCAGATCGACGAATGTTCGAGCTGGAGGGTTGTTTGTGCTCTACAATCTATACCTCGAGTCATCATGAGTGCTTTAGCTTTACTGTCGAGAGACGTGACCTAAATGATTTTAAAAGTGAGAAAAATAAATATAATCGATGCGTAGAATTCCCTTATACGTATAGAGCATGCATACAATATACAATGCTCTTGCATTCGAATTTACTGGTGTAAAAATAAGATTTTAAGAAGTCACAGACGAGTATTAATTCCGCAGAATAAAATTCCTAATCTTTAAAAGAGGAATATTTTAAAAACTTAAAGTATAAAAGTATAAATAAATAAAAAGACTTGAAAATATATGCATTTAAAAAGCGATTGTAGCTTCATTCATTTTAAAAAAGTCGAAAATTTTTAATTTTATGAAATTAAATCGTTTATCATACATTTTTCTTAATCTATTTAACTCCTCTAGGATCATTTAGCGGATTTATAAATTTGTTATAAACCTTTTTATCTATTTGTAAATTATAGATTTACTCACGTAATAAATTTCTCTGCATGGTTTTACTCATTTGTAATGGAAAATCAATGTCAACCATTTACAAGCTTGTTCATATCTTTTTATTTGTATATGAAACTGACAATAGAAGAGAAATATAATGGCATCGCCATTATATTATACCATATCTTATTTTTAATGAGATACTGATAGAAAAAAACACACATTTTGCAATGAAGACTGAAAATATTATTCCGTAAATGGCCGATAACTGCACAGTTTATCCCGAGTTTACCCCGAGTTTACCCATTAAACAAGATGTTCTCTTTTAAGCGATTTACACAAGTTTTCTTTATAACAACAACGTGATGAAGCGACCGAGATATAGCTTAATAAATGTTCAAATCATCCGATCGCTGACGAGTTACCTCTTTCATGAAAAATTCAACGCCGGGCGCAACATCGACGAGGAAGATGGATCTTCTATTTATCTTATTTGTAATTTATCGGCGACATATTATCATGTAACGCAGTTAAACAAAGTTTAACGAGTTTTACTTTGACACATTGACATACGCGAGACTTTGTAAAAATGACGTCTCTTTTACCTAACAGTCGCTTCGCTGAGCACAAGCTTACTCGGTGCGCGAGTCACTTTTATGTCGTACTAATTAATGAATATAATCACTTAATGCGTCGACGAGAGAAAACGAGAGATTTAGACCGAAGACTGAAATGACATTGAGCAATAAGAAGGAAAAATGAATCACATAATATCCAGACGTAAGCTGCAACACAGACAAAAATCGTGGAAAATATTAGTAAAACTAAATTCTAAAAAGACATTTTTAGCAAATAATGTTGTTACTAACTTTAGCAAACGATATTTCTTTAGTTTCTATTAACTGAGTAACTTGTGTGAAGTTTTTCACATATAAAATGCTAAAAATGTGCTAGATTTTATTTCTCAAATAACCAGCTTAATAATATTTCTTATATTTTTTTATAATCAACGTCATATAAATAATTATAAGAAAAAATAGGATAAAATTAAAATTTTATTAATTAGATATAGCTTTATATACATAATTTTAATTAAAAAATACGTTAATAATCGCTCACAATCAAATTTCAAGGCCATTTTAGCTGCTGCAACATAAAACTCTTCCGTATAAAACCAATATATTCTTCGCTAGCTTTACAGCCCAAAGATCATTGAATAGATAAGTACAATAGGTTTCGTGCATTTCCGGCAGATTGCAGTATGCTGTGTGTTAACGTTAGAATTGCAGAGTACCTATAATCTTCTCTCTTCCCTCACAAGCGATTCCGTTTCGAATCCCATTTGATGCATCGATACGATTTTAATCGATGTAACAATCATTATATAGATATAGTAAAGAGAAATGTAAATCCTTGAAAAATAAACTATATTTATAATATTTTGAATATTTACTCGATAGAATATGAGAAATCTCGAGCTTTCATTGCAACGGGAAACAAAATATAAAATTGCGATTAATATCGGACGCAGATATAAGTAAAACAAATGCGACATATGCGCGCCGAAGTTTGCCGAAAAGCGTAAATGTAAAAAAACACAGGCTACACTGGCTACAGCCAGCATATATATTATACATATAATCCATCCGTACGCCGTACGGTCGCATTTGTGCACGTCCATCGATTCGAAAGTAGCGTCGTCGTGTAGCGGAAACGTGTGGCGATATCAAACCGGGCGCAATACGACGTTCTATCGTTGTTGATGCGACGTGAAATCGAGTATCGAGGACGAGGATGCTTCAAAGCCGGACACAGTCCGTCTAAATCGGCATCTGCACTCATCTCTGACGCGCATGACAGACTCTGATAGAATTAAACCCGTGCTGTCTATAAGCGATATCGATATAACCGGTCGACTTCGCATTAAACTTGACCGAATGGGTCAGCAACGAAATTACGCGGCATAAAATGTCGTTTTACACGGTAAAACGGAAATTATAGAACACACGATGCTCTCTTCGGGAAGAGCAGGTGTTTGCACGCGACACAGATGCAGATGTGCGACACGCTCTGCGCGTAATTGCTCTCGCCCGCAATAAAAGTAAAAACTTTTCTACTCAACCTCCATATTGTTCTTTTACAATTTACATATGTCACTTTTTTCAATATCTCAAGATTATATTCTGTCCGTCTGTCTATCGACCGACTTGTATCGATAATAACGGATTCTAGGTACTGGTATATAGGTATAAGCAAACTTCAATTTGTATATTTACGAGTCATATACTTATTCTGTGACAGTTCGATTTTCCTGTTATTTTGAACCTGTCACTTTTTCTCGCATCCTTTTTCATTCACCACTATAAGAAACAATTATATAAAGATACGCATTGTCTAATAAGTTTTAAGAATTTCTCAGTCGTGAGGAATATATTAAGCATTCACTTTGCTAAATTCGACTTTTTTTCCTGTCTGTATTATAAAGAAGATGCTGTACTCTGTACTATAATCGCTAATCCATGATTTATTAAACTTTACGGTCGTTTCGGACATGTCTAATGCTTTCGTCTCAGCTATAATCTTTTAAAGTAAATTAAGAAAAGTTAGGTATACGTCAGAAGATCCGTATTTTTCTTCTTTAATAAAATAAGCAAAAATAAAATATGGAAAATTACAGCTCGTTTATTAAAATCCAGAGAAGAAAAGAAGGCTAATCCGATCCACGGTTATACTGATGTACAGACTTTGACCTTAACTTTTTATATTATTCCAGCAAAAAAGTGTTGAAAGAAATTCTCTCCACAGATATTACTGTATGATATATTATGTATTAGATGACACAAAATTCGTCAGCAATAATTTTTTTATTTTATTCAGAAATAAACATTAACTGAAAATAAGCGTGCAGGCATTAACATCAGCTCGTGGTGCTAACAATAAGTCATATCACAGTGAATGTATATATGTGAAACGGAACAGATCTCGCAAGATTTAGCTCTATTTTGAAATGCAACCAATCGACATTTGAATTTTATATATAACAACAAAACTTTCCTTTCTTATTTATAGCTAATCTGACATCTAGATTGATATAGCTAAAAAAAGTCTTTAATAAAAAATTTCAACCAATAATTTGTCAATTCGTAGAAGATTTCGAATTTTCAGATTTTGCATATATTGGTCTTTGTTCACGCAAAATGATGTAGTAGCTGCCATAGATATTATATAGACACGCTATGCACAGTTACAGTATGATTGCAGTGGCAAGAATGACTACATTATCTCGTCGTTGCAGCCAATCCTGAAATCCTCTCGACAGTATGCTCGTCTCTATATAAACTCACTTAACGCGTATGCAGGTTTCGCGTGTAAATTACAATTGCGTGTGATTTGCAGTTGTTATTCAATCGTTATCGTCCGTTGCACTCTGTCACTCTGTCACGATTTTTTTTTTTAATCAACACGAGATAATGCAACGACATTTATGAATGTTACGAATTACGTACATAAGTTAAAAATTACACGAGTTTCTTAAATTTAAATTACATTTCGGTGCCCTAAATCTCTGCCCCATGCTACATTGTATTTTCTAGTATATATACGGTCCAGTAAGCAACAGTCTATTTTTTGCCAAATAAAAAAGCTATAAATTTCCATTTCCTGCCATCACACCGGGCGCGGCGCGACAAGGGATCCCTTCCAGATTCAAGAGTCAACCACGGGTGGAAGTCCTTTGTGAAGTTACAGGCCACACAAGAACACAAAGTGATCGGTCGAATGGCTCGATGTATCGCACTGAATTCTTGCATTCGCTTTTGGTCCGTCATGCAAAACTACTCGCGAACAATGCATTCGGGCCGCGAAGCTGCGTCGCGAAGCCTGCGCCTGAGATTGGGTACAGTAGAGTACAGAGATAACGTTATTATACCGTTCCTAGATTTGCAATAGCGTGAACAATAGCGGTATTTCCTCCGAGCGATGGGACGCATGCCGATATCTCGGCGAAATGAAATGGTGCAGTACAGTAACAAAGAGGCAAATAGGTAGCCGGCGTGCGATCGACGGCTTGCCGAGTAAATAATGGCGGAATTGTCCGAATGCGATACGTGTACATATGGGCACACGTGGGCACCGAAAGTATAGAAGTACATATATCGCGGTAGCGCAATGACTTTTCCATTACCGGATGTTCAAATTTTATTTGTTACGATGTAGCTGTATACGATGGACATATGTATATAAGTAGCGAGTTGAGGTTTTCCACGTATTATGATATATATACATATACTGCAATCGTCAACACGTCAATCGATAACACGAACCACTGACAGAAGCGTTTTATCGCCTAGGACTGCCCAATAGGACCACTAGACCACTTGTCGAATACTCAAATTTATGAGAATCCAACTTTTGATTGTTTATCTCCTTTCAAAAATTATTAAATCGCGAAAATTATGTAATTACAACGCCATATATACAAACAGTAATTAGTAATTATTTCCTCAGCATTGTTAGTATCTTTAAGTCAAAGCTTTGTCTACCTACGGCATGAATATTTACCTTCGATTATCGGATGCATTATTGGCAAGCAGCGTCGCGCGATTATAACTATAGATATATCTAATTTCTATAAGATCTTACCATGCGGACCATATTCCGACAGATCTAGCATCTCATAATTGCCATTGAGCGTCGTCCAATCTCGACCGACATTTGACGTATACGCGCCAAGTATGCATGTGCATCATTACGTGCTAATAAGAAAGTAAGAGAAATAAGGTTCTAACGTCAAAAATATATTGCAATCAAAATGAAATTCTAATACATTTTATAATAAACATAATAATAATATGAAAGAAATATACAAAAGTGTAAATAAAAATGAAAAATCTGAACAATTACAGAACGAACCAGATGACAGAGCGAAACATAACAAAGGATATATCTTATGATTATATTTGTAAAATCTTTCTCTTATACGGAGCATAAACTAATAATTTAAAAAGTTAAATCTTGAACGGATTATGTTCCTTTTACTTCATTGAATTTTATAAGATCGTAATTGAAGAACTTGCTATGCAAAAGTGACGTGTGTGCATGTTTAGCGGAAAATATATTGCGTTATTCATATTTACAATTAGTTGCTGGGCATTTTCTGTAAGAAACCTTGCTCGAACACGTCTGAAAGAGAAACTATAAAGTTCTCCGATCACACATCGTACGAGCCGGTCTTACAACTGCACGCTGAACAAGCACAGGGGACTTCTTGACGGCACAAAAGAGGATATTTTGATGTATTTTGAACTCTTGGCGCAGCTTTGCAGCGCGAACGGGCTTTTATTGCGCGACAGACGGCTTATAACAATATCGACTTATAGCTTTGTATTACATTTACGTTTGCGTTTTCTTGAACAAACAATCGGCGACAAGAGTAAATAGCTGCGTATAGTAAATAGCTTAAATCAAAATTCCACATAATCCAACATAAGAAGAGATTAAAACAGTAACGTGGACGAAAATAGGTGTAGGTATATAGCGTTCAACAACTCGCAAGTGTTCAATTTTAACAACAATTATTCTGAATATAGAGCATCTCATCTTAGCCAATCAATATTGAGAAGAATTATTTTATCATTTACATCAATTTCCTAATTTTTTTGCATTACCTACGTATCTCTATAATTAAATTTTTATAATTCTATTAAATTAAAATTTATCTAGGATTATAAAAAAGGATATCGTTTGATGTGATTATGTTTACTTCTCTATAAATAATACATCGTTAAAAGTCTTTTATTTTCAATCGTTACATAACTCGGGATTTATTAGCTTCAACATTTTCATTAAAAAAAATTTACTTTAAATTCATCAAAAAATCGGTCATTTAAAATCAACGTTGTGCAAATTGAAATACTCTCTTTGTTCTGTCTATTTTTCATCAAAATTCAAAAACATTCCATATACGCCATGTATTCTTAATTTTCAGGTATAGAATTCAATCTTCAGTTATATTTAAAATCAATTATAATCTGCAAATATGTCAAAAATTTCCTTGTAAGTATTTTATTTCACTGAGGCATCTTTCAAGGCGCGTGTATGCGGCAACTTTGATAAGAATGTCGACTTTCTCGCGTTGATACTTGTAATAAATCCTCGCCGTGTTTTTCGTATTACGTCGCAGCCGGAGCATCACGTTTACCGCATGTTTTTTTGCGATGAAACGCATCAATGCGACGCGTGTAACCTTGCAGATAGACAGCCGCTTCTGCGTTACAGCCTTCCGCGTATCTCCCGCACGTAACGTCATAAAATTACAGGCAAATTGCCATACTACCGAAAAGTTTTCCGATAAAACCGTCACGTTCACGAAAAGTCCCTCTACTTTCGTCTTCGACTTTCGGCAAATTGTTTTCTGACGTGAGGCAGGTACATCGTGTCTCTCAAGTGCCAGCTTTCCTATTGTTTTTTATTTTTTTTTGTGATAAAAACAAACTTGGGATGTGTCCCCGAATACTGTTTATGTTTGCATATCAACCGGTACTTAGATACTACTTACGAGATGCGAATTACGAGGGAGAATTGATCTTATAATATTTTTAACCGATATCGATATAAATTTAATTCTGTGGCTAAAGCTAGAACGGAACGAAAATTGAAGAAAAATTCGAAACAAAAGTATGTGATTAAAAAACTATTATTTTAAAAAAATATATAAAATGTAATTGTTTATGGCTTATATCTTATAAAGTTAATTCAAACTAAAACGCTTTGTTTAATTACTCAAAAATATGATTATCTTTTTGCTCTTTTATGACTTTGAAATTTTAATTTTTAATCCCTGGTATTAATTTATCGTTTGCCGTATCGTTCACCATTTATATAGACGACCTAGGATTTTAACAGAATGCATTTTAGCACGATACAACGTAGGTACGTTAAAATGCACTCACCCATAAATGGATTATTTAATTTTGCGAGCGAGAGTAGCTCAGAGTAATATGCACGCCTGCAGGAAATCGAATAAATAAAACTATATAAAATGAAATTTGGAATGTCAGAGAGCATGGCATGTTTTTCTTTTTACGCGGCGTTTACGTTTATGTATCGACGAATATCTAAATATAAATATATTAGAAAAACGAGTAAATACAAATATATTAAAAAACGAAATGTATTGAATAACATTGGCTTGATTAATACGAAGAGATATGGTGTAAAGTTGACCGCAGTAGTAGCTACTACTTTTGGTCAGTTCCGGAAAATGAAAATATCCTCGTTCTATTTTTCGGATATAGGATATGAGGCTTAACATTTCTCCTCAATTTCGTCTCACCTCTCGCGTTTATGAAAAAATCGGGTTGGGATACCTGGTCTGATACGCCCTATATATACATATAATAATATGTTTAACAAATATGCCTACTATGTAGTTCTCAAAATGTGTAAAGCAGATTTCTATATTCTAATAATGTAAATTAAAATTTTACAAATTCTGACCAGCGATACAATTTTTTTATATGTATACATAAAATTTGAAGCTATTTTCCTCATGCATAGAATTGCAGGGAAGCTCTATTAGTTTGCTAGAAGTCCTTTTGATTTGAGCTTCCTTTTGTCTCTATAGCAGGAAACTTGAAATTGAATCCGTTTCAGGACAAGTAACTTATCTCGTAGGAGCACGCAATGAGCTTTTACGGTATTATCTTTGCACCTGCAATCAGTATTGTTCGAGATGAAAGTTAACTATGGACAATGACGCGTGCTGCGCATCAAATGACAATTATCAAACGATTGAATAAAACTTCGTCAATATCGATTTGTACCATGCACGTATGATTATCATTGTGTCTTACGCGGCATGGAAATAGTTGAGTTTTAGTGATTATTTGTAACCCAAACTAGTCATTATCAGGTGTTTGACAATATGAAACAAATATGAAAAAAAATGATATATTTAGTATAGAACAGAAAGTTAACATAAAATACCTTATAAAAATGAAAGTCAACATAAAATATGGAAAAGAAATGATTTATAAAAACTCATATTATTTTTAACGAGATTTAAACCATTATAGATTATACGCATTTGGAAATAGTAATATATTATTTTTAGGAACAATATTACAGAAAATTACCATTTACAAATCCTCAATATTAATTGTTGCTGAGAACATTTTCATATTAA
The DNA here is from genome assembly GCF_030848795.1 of Temnothorax nylanderi. NCBI lineage: Eukaryota > Metazoa > Arthropoda > Insecta > Hymenoptera > Formicidae > Temnothorax > Temnothorax nylanderi. The sequence goes on along the minus strand of NW_027249068.1, from coordinate 3,000,662 downwards.
TAAAATTATGAAAAGCTATATAATAAATATATACAATAATTTACGAATTTTTTATAAGACTTTATAGCAAAATTGTATTAATAATAATTTAAATTTTTTAAAATAATGCGCACAAGACTAGATTAATTTTTATATTTGCTAAATTCGATCGAGCAACAATTATTGTATTTACACTAACTTGTTGTTTACTTTGGAGACAACGAGTTATTCAACTGATTGTTGTGAGTGTCCTACGTCAATTTTCGTACAAATCACGCGGATAGTATAGAGCGAATGTAATTGATGTGTAGTAGTTACCTTTATGTGGGCTTATTGTCTTATTGATTCGCTTCGAAATCTATTTAGGTAGAATAAACGGCGCTAGACAATAGCTCACGTTCAACAAGTAACGAAGCTAAACGATTACTAGATCACTATTTAGCTATCAACCAAACTAACCATGCTAGTAATCTTTAACATTTGCTTAAACCGAAAATTTTTATCAATTATTAAAAAAATTATATATAAATATTTTAACAAATTTAATTAATAAAACGGGATGCTGTTATAAGTCCTTCCAATTATTCAAGAATTTAATATATACAAATAAAGATACAAAATGCTTTCAACACTGCCTTTTGTATTATAAAAATCGACATTAGTTAACTTTTAAAAAATTAGGCAAGAAATTTTGTCGATTTTGAAAATCAATTTTAACTCCGCATTTTTTTTTTTTTACTTCGGTTTTAGTTCGTTGAGAAAAGAATGCGGCTGCACAAAGTTGTCGCATCTTTACTTGTTATCTTTTCCTTTCGACGAGCATGTTGAATAGGAGAAGGAGATATACAAGAAACGAATGGAAAGAGAGAAAGAGAAACGCGAAAAGACCTACATAAAAATAAGAAAGACGAGTTCAAAAAAGAGAGATCCTGATAAAAATTGGCAAAGTGGGTCGTAGATTATCAGACTTATACCTTTTACTCGTTATTTCCGTCTTATTTATTATTCACGTCATTTATCGCTTCCGTTCAACTACGCACAGAAAACGCATGCAACGGAAGAAAAAGAAAAACAGGATAGAGAAGGCAAATCGATACAGGGAATAATCGGATATTATATTGACACCGTTTGTACATTAACGTCTAGTATAGCTTGATTTTCGAGACTAACTGCTTTCTCGATAGACGATAACGTACTGCGCTTTCCGTTGCTCGAAATATCGTATTGCTGGATTTTTAGACAGATAACGCATTATTACATTTCCCCATTATTCGAAAAATTAGACTGTTAAATTAAACTCTTTAGCCTATTCTTTCCCTAGTAGAGAAAACTGCGTAACAGTAAATAGCCGTAACAATGATATAATTTTATATCTTAATTTTTTAATTTTTTAATTATAATGCATATTTTCTCATAAATAACGTGTAATTAGAGAAAATTAAATTTACATGTAAAATTGTAAATATATATAAGTGAGCAAAATGTAGACTGTTATCAGTTAATATCAGGATATTAATAGCTATATGATTCATGTAAGTTATTTTAGATATCTTTCTATTTTAGAAAGATTTCCTGCAATTATTTGGCTTTCATTCTGTGAGGCATCCATCATGTTCATTGTCCACTACGATTCAGCTGTCTATTCGACTTTGGAAAATGCGTTAGGAAGAGATAGACAGCTAGCGGGCGTGGTTTAATAAGTTCTGCCGTTTATTCAGATAGCGCAGGAAAATAAGAGGTGAGACGATGCGAGAGAGTGGATGAACTAAGAAAGACAGCATGTCTGAAAGGAGAGGAGAGGAGAGGAGAATATAGAGGAGAAGAGAGAGGAATCCAATAGTCCAATACCCCCGGCTAGAGGGCTAACGTTCTTTGTCTCTCTCCCGGATGCCAGAATGCCAATAGCTGGCGTGCCTCGGGCTATTCCTGCGCACCATGATAGGTCGCACTAAGTATTAGTACACTACTAACATCTACATATATCGATACGTTGCCGTCGTCTAAAGTCTAAAATCACCACCAACCAGACATGCAAAATAAATACGAACAACAATAAAGCGTACTCTCTGATGCCGTATTCTCAGCTGTGATCTCAGTAATGACTTTACAGCTTTCAACATTCGGAGCATACATTTCAAATGTAATAATGTTCGGTATATTAATTATGCGTAGTACAAATAAAGCATACTACACTATACTATATTTATATAATGTACGGTATTATACACACGTCGACCATTGTTATCTGGGTCTGCTTTTAATTCACGTGCATGCGAGACTATTTGAATTGTGGCACAAGTTATAGAGCGCGAATGAGTCTATCCTGTGCGCGTTACATATAAAAATAATTTTGGTTTAACGTTCCATTATTTCGATACCTGCACCCGAGTATGAATCCGAAAAACATCTGAAAAGAGATGCGTGTAACTGGTGGGATCTCCTCTTGGTTTAGATAAAGAGTGCCATCAAATGCTGTAGAACGTTGCTAAACTATGTCTAGTATAACTATATAGAGATTATTGCAATTTGCTGAGGAGAAAATTATTGCCTAAAGATTTACTAATTCTGCATTTTGCAGAGCTTTTTTTATATAACAGTACAGCTTTTTCATTTCGTTTCGTTCATTTCTGCATGCTGTCGACGAATCTTTGTTGTTATGTGCAGTCCAAACTATAAATCGTTGCTCTCTGCTAATTACACATCAGCGATTCTCAAATATCTTCTTCAAGTCAAAACTCATAGTATACTGTGTATGTTAATTAGTAAAATTTTTATATTAAAGAAATAATTTATTGACCTCTTTTTATCTCCAATAACGCATGATATACTAATATACCGTTATATGTTAACTTTGAGAAACATTGATATAAAAAAAATTAGGTATAAACGGTGTAAGGTACATTTGAATGCGTATAATCTAACGATTGAGCAATTAAGTTTATCGATATGATAATGTGCAATGATGATGCTGCGAACCCGAAAATAGAACTGTGTACCGCGACCACCGAAAAGTCGTAGTTTCACGCGACTGTATATGTGTTTATCGTATATTTTCGCTAACTGATATCAATGCAGAACTGGGAGCGAATGTTTATCGGTGAATTTCTTTAATTATCGATTTGCGGAACGTTGTAAACGAGTAGGGTATTCCCAGAATTCGTCGGGGATATGGATTTTTCTCTTCGGCCTTGTAACATGGTCTTCGTCACAAGTGGTGTTACAGCATAGCGAAGTGTCGTACGGCGAAATCGATAAATGTTATAAACGCGCATATATGCATATGATCATTATTTAGGCGTTATGAATAAATCTCACCTCTTCATCGTACATGTATGTTTTGCTTTTTGGACAAATTGAACTGTTTCACAAAACATCTAATGTTTAAGTAATCACTTACATGATATATATTTTTTTAATATAAATTTGTTTGAATTTTTTTAATTCAAATAATTTTCAGTCAATGCTGACAATGAGATATCAAATTTACCAATGAAATAAGCAGCAAAATACAATTTTTTAAAGGATTTTAGTAATAATACTGAAATTTTATTCGTGATAAATGTCAAGATGCTACTTAATCTGCATCAGTAATATTCGCTAAAAAGCGGTGATAAATTTAGTTTTTTAAGCAAAATTCGATTTTTCCGAGAGTTCGTTCGTTCACCGTCAGAAAATAACACTTTGTCGCGTGTAAAACATCGCACTCTGCGCTGCGGCAGCGGGCAGATGGACCGGATGGACGTGGTTTTACGGAGTGATGTTTTGTGGTTTCTCATATTATGTGTGTGTAACTGCTTTGCGCACCAGTAGTACTAGACGTAGTATGGTCGGCCGCTAGAAGAAAGAATTTACGTTGCGCTCGAGACAAATATCACGCATTGACGTAAAACTGGCATTGAAAAGCGAGATAATTTAATTAAGCAAACAATTTGTCATGTTCGCATAATATAAATAATTTCATAAAGGAGCTAGCGAACAAAGCTCGTTCTTAGTGCTTATAATTATATATTACAAGCGATGAATATACTGCATATATATTCCAATTTAAAACTGCAGGCCGATAAATGTCGGACTGAAACACAGCTATCGTTGGAACATTAAAAACCCTTTCCTTCCCGGAATTAAATCGACGCGATTTAATTATCTAAAAACTGTAAAGAAATTATTGCGAAAAATAATTTGGATCCTGACTGAGATAATATTTTTCGCAATAATTTCTTTACAGTTTTTAGATAATTAAATCGCGTCGATTTAATTCCGGGGAGGGAAGGGTTTTTAATGTTCCAACGATAGCTGTGTTTCAGTCCGACATTTATCGGCTCGCAGTTTTAAATTGGAATATATATGTATATATTCGTCGCTTGTAATATATAATTATAAGCACTAAGAACGAGCTTTGTTCGCTAGCCCCTTTATGAAATTATTTAATTAAGCAATTTATACTTGAGTTATCATATATCGCGTTTATCATTTTCTTTATGTCTACCTAATTTTTCACATTAGAACTATAAATTCTCTAGTCTAATTGAACAAAGTCTCTTAATTCAACAAAATATTTCGGAAATTGATTAATACTTCAAAGATTGCAACAATCTTAAGCCTCGACATTGCATCTCGGTGGTCTTATCATTCTTTTATTATAATAGAACAAATAATTAGTCCCGCGATATCCCGTTTGAGTTGGACGCGACCAAGGTTGCGATTACAGCGAACTACATCAGTAAACCGAAAAGCATTTCTTAACGAAAGGAGCTTTGTTTCCAGAGGCCCTTTGAAGTCACTGTTGGCAGCGATAATTAAACGAGTTTGATTGATAAGCAAAGTAACTAACTAAATTCATGACAGCAGTATTAGATTTTATTAAATATATTTATTTATTATCTAAGATAAAAATATTCACTGTAATAGATATTATATAGAGAGCGATAAAAGCAGATAGATATTTTATTATTTTAGATATATATATTAATGGATAACATTACCGTTGTGTTGTTAATTTAAAACCCGAATAAAATTATTATCTCTCAAAGATCATCGAACCGCGAAGATCTCTTAATGTACTTGCTATACGAACAACGATGCATCTAAGTGCATTTATTAACGTGTCAGAAGGTGGCCAACTTCTTTCCAGTCTCCACCCAGCTTTTAAGGTAATTAAATGGACAGTCGGGACCGTCGAGACCGACGGACTGGCAACGAAAGCTTTAGCTTGGCGTGAAGGAGGCCATCACGTTATACTTATATTACGTTCCGCGTTGCGTGTTTCCGATGATGGATTTAGGACGTGCGAGAAATGAAGCTAAATAAAATTATATTCTTATAAAATTATGAAAAGGACAGTAACTGGATTTAACTTTTAACAAAAGAAATAAGAATAATATGATAATATCTTTGTCTCATGTATATCGAAAAATATCGTTTTAAGTGGAGAGGAAATCAAGGATTGGGAAATTGTTCAAATCGTGATAAAATCATGCTAAAAAGGGTTAAATAATTTGTTTAATGCAGATATTTTGATGCACAAGAGTATATTTCTTCATTGGACACGTTCCTTCTTATTTTGTTCATCGCATTGCCGCTCGTATATGTAAATTCTACAAAGTACGTTGTTTTGAAAAATATATTTATGTATAATAATGTACGTGTATGTAAGTATGTACGTCTATATATCTTTTAACATAGTTCTTCACCATACGGTTGCTTTGCTGTGAAAGTAAACTAAAAAATGGATGGTGTCCAGGACGAAACAGCTATTCAGACGTACAGAGAATGCAAGGGACGAAGATGGAGATATATGTTGTAAGCGCTGATGGAACCCATCACTCTCTCGCAAATCTGATTACGTTGTCCCGCTAGCTGCGACCATATTCATCCACCACTTCTCTTTGAGAGAACGTATAGTAGTAGGTAGCCTCACACGTGCGCGTGTACGTCGCACAGCTCACCAGACTCCGATGAACCAGACTCCGCGACCATCTCTCTAAAATCGAATAGAGGTTTGTCTCAGCCTGCATTGATTTCCGCCTCGTTTAGCATCTAGGTATTCTAGGTACGAGGGATTCGGGGAAAACGCAGGGAAAGAGGGAATCGCGCGAGTATTTACAGACAATTCCGGTCTATCACCGGAAGCACCATGGAATGAGGAAATGACGAAACACAGAAATTAATTGACTCGATCGTTGCCGCATGTGTATTGGCGCGCGTGTGTCATATAAAAGGGAAATTTTTATAAAAATAAAAATAAAATCCTCGGAACAATTTGATTCTTTCTTTAGTTTTGTGTGTTCGGCAAAAAAAATCTTTTTTTGCGAATAAAATAAAACTTAGAAACCTTTGGCTGTAATGTTTATTCCAATAAATAATTTATTGTTTTTTTTTTTTTAATTGTGTGTAAGAAAGTTGACTTATGTTTTGCCTGTGCAATAACCGAATCGCAGCGATCAGTATTATAATTTGTATTAATATTTTCGCTGTTAATACACCGCGTACAACAATGATGACTACAGTTGCGCCAACGGTGCACCATTTTAACCCATTTAACATTAATGTAAAATTTAATGCAAAGATTACTGTAAATGATGCGTTCCAACAAGATGTATGTATGACATCTGTCGATGACAATTTCATTTTATTAAAATTAAATTTGTTACATCATCAAAGGAATATTACTAATTCTATATCTAAATGTCAATTGCAAAACATTTCATCTCTTTTCGATTAGTTAATTAACAATTTGCTAGCAATACCATACAAACATGGTAGAAATGTGGTAGATAAATACATATTGTAGTATACAAAAAACGCACAAAATTTATAACGCAATATCTCTTTTTTTTTTATTAACATTTAATGGAAACCATATAGCAGTAATATATCGAAGCGTCGTCGGCTCTCCAGAGATAGCAGGAAAATTCTTTTCCGAAGTTAGCGTCGGAAATTATAGAGGGGGAAAGGCTCCTCAGAGACTTCTCTTTCACGCTCCTCCGACATTCATGCACCTATCCTATAGTTTACGTATAAAGGGCGGATCCGAAGCAACACGAAGAAAAAAAGAAGCCCTTGACACGTCCCATTGTAGATTCCTTCTTTCTCACGAACTTTCTCCGTCTTTCTCGTATTCCGGCAGCCATCCTTCTTCTCTCAAACAATTTCCTTCCTTCTTTGAGATGGTTCTTATGCCCGGATAACGGTGAAAGGAGGAAAACTCTTGCGAGAGAGGTGAGTCGAGAATGCGGCGGTCTTGAAATTCCTCGCGATCCTAAAGCATATTAAACTTGCCTAACGGGTGACCTAGTAACCCGCAGGATCGTACCTCGTTAGAACTTCCTCTGAAATAACGCATTTTGAAGAATGAGGGACAGATCGATGGCGAACGTCATCGAATCGTACAGTGCGAATGACTCGGAAACATTTAAGATTGATGAGACAAGCTAGCGAAGGGCGTGCAAACAACGTTTACAACTTTTTAAGGTTGTGGACTTTAAATTAGAATTAATATTGGATATGGTTTACTTACCAGAAGAAATAATTTTACTGAAAAAATACACTATTTTAAATAATAATATAGGATTTCTTATAATTCGCGACTTTCTACAAATTCTACAAATTCTCTGACGTATATAAAAATAAAGTGAACCTTTCTTTAACGAAAATGTCAAGGGAAAGATTATTATTTGCTTCAATTTCTCAATCTTCAATTTTTTATATCTTGATATATAACTAAACTTTAAATTAAAATTCTCTTAAAGTAAAATCTCCGTCAAGTTAACTAAAGAAGATGGTTTTGCTACCTGCTTGCCGCTTGAGACTTTGCTGAAATTCGTTGAAAATACTTCATCTTCAATCGTTTGTAACTGCGGAACTATAATATTGGTTTCTCGATACTTTCCCTCAGATAAGAATCCACATGAACTTTATCAGAGAATCTGGTGTTAAAATTGAGACGAAGAAATGTAATAATTTATGGCTTTTCTAAAAATAGCGCTTGAAGCAACATTTCTCGAAAATATTGTATATAGAAATAATAATTCTCGAGAATGAAACTAACAATAAGATTATACAAATAATAATATATTGGCTATAACAAGACTGGACTAATTAAATATGCATTTCCTTAGTTCATCAAACAAAATATTTCTTATATGCCTAGGATATCACAATTAAATAATTTATTGTTGCTCCATTAAGATAAAAAAATATACTATTGTTAACAATATTTCCTCTCAGAACTCTTCTTCACGTAGGCAGAATTAAACGGCGATTACTCAAGTCCGATAAAGTTGATAAAGAAATGATTGTATAGCAGGATATATTTGATTTGAAAAGTGAACGTACTAGTCAAATATCCAGTAAATATTTAATCTATATCCCTATTTCCCTCAGGCACTTTCCGATGCATGCGCAGACGAAGATACTTCACTATAGAGTTCGATATTTTACTTTCTATCGCCTTTCGTCTGCCTCTCTTTCTTGATATATTATTTTTTTCCTTTTTGATATATGATTTTTGACGCTCTACATGATAAAAATTCGAGTCAGATTTGGTTATTAATAAAATAAAATATATATTTACGATATCCCAGACATAAGAAATATTTGCATAATGAAATAAGGAAATGCATATTTAATTAGTTCAGTCTTGCTATAGTCAATATATTAATTTCATAAATGCTGTAGATTTTGAAGAACGTTAAAGACTTATATACGTATCTATGTATATCATGTTAATGTCATGACTGCTTGGGAAATAATGTAAGTATCATCAAACATGGTTCAAATATACATATAGATTTGTTAAAGAGGCATAAATTAGAAGCTGGGTACAGCGCGTTGCTCTTTGCAGTTTTCAGCCCTGCACGATTTACAATATCTCATAAATATGGACTAGACAACAGAAAGTTCAAAGCTTATCGGATTTTACTTAAAAAAATGAACATCCAGGTACCGACCCGACATTATAGCAGCTATATATTATCAGAGATTGGATTTTATGAAGCTGATGATAAACATATTTATAACGAAAATTGCAAAGTCAGTAATTGTAAAGATCATTAATCCAATTTACGTGCGTCACAAAGTAAAAACTTTCAAGGTAATGGACTTGTAACAAATGATTTATACGTGTGAATTATTCATGATAACTCGCTAAGTTTGATTCTAAAACTTTGCCAACTATCGGCAATAATGAGCAGACTGGTATATACGATGCACGATAGGAAATCTTGGTGAAATAATTTTAAATGACTCTTAATAAATGTATCTAATTAAATACCTATTTAGATAGAATAAAAAATCGAAATATTTACAATTTTTGTATTTGTTTTTTATTCTTTATTTATATTCCGCAGCTAATCGGCGCCAGTCCAGTTATAAAAATGATAATATCTAATTAAAAACTTTTGTATATTATGAATTAATCGAATAATATCTCCAGCGCAATACCAAATTAGAGAGATTTTAGTAATCTCGGTTACCTTGACACAATGACACAAATGTAACTAGAAGTAGTCCAGCTCTTGGCTGACCCACTTCTTCTAGTTATTGTCGACGAATTTTTATTATATGAGCATGCATCTTTTTCCTATAAACTGAAACGACAACAATAATAACATTTTTGTGCACGTGCGTAATAATATTATTTATAATATTATTTATAAAATTGTAACTAAAATAATATTTAAATATAATTTCGGAACATTTTCTATATTATATTTTTTTCCGTTATAGAAGCAATCCAAGTAATCGATTTCTAGCTAAATTAAAGGTAAATTTTAAAAGTATCTTTGTAATCTCTCCTTCGGCTTTTGTTTGCAAAAAAGATGAAGGAGAAACAGAAATCAACCATTGAATAGATATACTTGAAAATTTCTTTTGCTTTCTTCTCAATTTCAAGCTGAAATCTTACCACTAATTGCCACCATTGTTCCCACTAGCAGAAAGAGTATCAAAGAAACAAAAGCAAAAGTGTTACTTCGTCGACACGTGGCCTCTCTACATTTCTGCTTGTATTCGAACGTAATATTCTCTTTTTAATTTGCAATCCATCGATCGCGCAGCTATGTATATATTAATTCATTATTAAAATCAATCAAGCATTCTTACTTAAAAGAAGCAGAGATTATTTCTTAAATAAATTTTTATTAAACGTTTGTACATATAAAAAATTTATATTAAAGTGCCATATACACACTAACGTGTGTTTTTATATTATTGCGATATTGGTATCAATAAAAATCAAATATCTTTATATTCGCAATTGCATATCAGTTAAATAATGATCAGTTAAATAAAGAAAACACATTTTAATTATTTTTTGATCCCTTAATTAATGTAGTTAAAATGCTGATTTCGTAAATTTGTGTGCTTCAGGGTTTACAATCTTACAGGATTTTTCGGGTTTAGCTATGGGTTGGGCTCTTACCGGACTCGGAGTAGCTTTGATCATCGTCATTGCTGCTGGTGCCACGCTTGTCCTTTGCAAAAGGTAACACACAATAGTAATTTTAATATAATAAAATCCAATAATATCGCGCATCAATCCAGTTATCACTAGAGAATAAAAACTTTTATATAATTGAAATAGAGAATCACAGGTTTTTTAAAGAAATATTCATATATGTACATATTTTATATATAATATAGCGTACTGAATGTAATTAAGTAAGCAAGAAAGCTATCAGTTCACAAAAAGTAACTACGAATGTTACCCTTAATTCTCAATTTTTCTTTGATAATCTCTTCTTTGTCCGTAATCGTTGGCGTAAGAATATAATGGTATACCCCTTTAGAAACTGGTAAACGCGTTAATGTGTGCAACAGGTGAAAGCGTCATTCGACGAACAATTATTACACTACCAATTTGGTATTTGTCCAAGCACAAGCTTGATCCTTGATATTCTTCCTCGGAATAATAAATCAAATCTTTGTTTCACCCAGAAGTGTATTATATGAGAACAATGAGGGATAACTGTGAGTTTAAGTAATGTTGAATTGCTGTAAGCATGTGAATGATTCGCGATTAGTCTAAAGAACAAGATAAAAAACAAGATGTGGCAAACGCAATTGAGAAAAATGTGTAAGATAAAAAAATAATATAATTTATTTAAAATACATTGCATAGATATTACATGTTAAGAGCATTCTGCATAATAAAAAACAGAAGATATACAGAGAAATTAAAAAAAAGAAGTGATTCATTTAATATTCTTTACAATAAAAATTATATAGGAAATTAAAAACACATACATACAATTCACATAGTTAAATATAATTTTATTATTAAAATGTTTAAATAAATCCATTTAGATTACGACAAATAATCAATCATAATAAAGTAATCAAAAACTTATGAACGAAAGAATATCGAGTGACGAATCAGTTTCAACTTTGTTCATCAGCTTAACAGCTTATTTTATTTTGTTCTCTAAAATTCGATCCGTTATTTCCGAATTACAATTTCAAATAAGTTATTTCATGATACGTGGTATATGCATAATTAGCGTTTAGCTTCTGTAGTCGCGTCAATCCCACAGATACTGCATTGGATGGCAATTTGGCACCAGGAATGTCTGGAACGTTTGCGAGGAATGGAGACAAAGGCTTTCTTGGCTTTGGGCACCGCGGGAAGAAAAGGTAATGTATTTCAAAACGTAAGTTAAATTACATTTGGATTTTATAAAAAAGTTTTATTACTACTTTTTGTAAAAATTTGCAGTTGTTATCTAAAACAATTATTTATAATTAAAATATATTTTTTATTTTATTTTAATATTTGATTGCTAAACGCCAAATATTCAATTTTGCCTTGAGAATTTAGAATTTTTTTTCTGTTATTTTACAATTATATTATTATTATTATTATGGTTAATTGTAAGTGTTACAATTTTAAAACAAGAATACAAGACATTTATGCAGAATCTTTAGAATATTTTTTACAGCTTTATATTATTATAACCTTATATTATTTTAAATTATGTCCAATTATATGGTACTATTTAAAGGTGGGATTGGTAAAGGCTCAGCATCCAACCGCCCAGACAATACCAGGCCTATATCGCCAGACTGGGAATGCCTCTCAACATCTCTTGCATAGCGATAGCGACCTCCGGCTAGATGCGCAAGGCGCCTTTACCAGGTATGCGATCAATTGACCAATTACGATTTTATAATATTCGCATACAATTAATCAAGTTACTTCAATCAGATTATAAAATTGTCTACATTATGAATATAAGTAATTGAGGCTAAGAATATTATAATGTGAATAATAATGAAATTTTTTACACAAAGAAAGAAACCTTAAACAACTATATTTTGTATCTAATGTCTTTCATAACAAGATAACATTGAGTTAAATTAAATTTAAATATGTTAATAATAAAAAATAAAAAATAAATACCTAAAAAAATTATATACATATAAAATATATTACATCTTCATACTGTTGTATACAGATTTGAGGCTGTCGACAGGGATCTACATCCGCCTCTCGGCAGCAGTGCGATACCACCTCAACCATTGAGGCCTGCTCCGCAACCACGACCGACCGCTCGTCCGAGGCCGTCGCCGCTTCAGACGCCGAGTACTGTCGACTATATTAGAATGCACGAAGCCGGTCCAGGTCCGTTGACGCCGCCGCCGTCGTTGCAAAGAGGATCGATACGATCGAGAGCCCCCGGTCCGTCCGTGTTTCTCTTTCAGAGCGAACCGTCGAAGAATCACGACCCCTTCCAGTCGATCGAGCGCTCCACCTTCGTGTTCGACAATGGTCCTGCGAAGACGATAGCGGAAAGCATCCAAATGACACCTTACTCTAGTCAAAACCACGTAGATTCTAGATTAATCAGGTATAACATATAGAAAAGCTTCCGATAAGCGATATTTCTCCTGATGGCTTTAACTTTAATATATATACTAATTTATTTAGGTCACATAGGCTAAAACTATAAAGCCGCTTATATTCCATCTTTTTACGTGGACTTTACAGGCAATTTGAGCCTCCCAAAGAGCCGGCGTGGCTCAGATACGGTATAAGCGAACCTCTAGATAACCGTCATGACAAGTTGAACGACGAGGATGTCAATAGAAGTTATGGCAGCTACGAGATCGTCCAGAGGAATCATATCGCGCGACCATACGCGAGGAATGAATCCAGAGGGTTTGCGGATAACTTCAGCATGACGAATTCATCGAACGCAGCTAACCAGATGATCATGGAGTCGATATACGGACCACAGACCATTTCAAAGATGCTTCAGAACAGCGAGGAGCTGAACGGCGACCTCAATCGAAAGAATAGCGATATGCAGAACATCGAGATGACTCCGTTCAAGAGTACTTCCGGCCATCAAGAAGATATCGATTCCTACATGTTTCACAGCGATCTATCCAAGTCGCATGATCTTCAGCGAGTCTCGCAATACATTCAGAGCTTGCCTGACCTTCCTGTCTACGAATCCATGAACGAGCTTCAGGCACGCTCAAATCGTGAATCGATACTGTTCGCAAGCGCAATTCAAGAATCGATCGTAGACGAGACGAAAATCGCGAACGAGTCTGCCTTGAGCCCGATACCACCGCCACCCGCACCCCCGGACCCGTCTCAGGAGATCACGAAGAAGAGTAGCCCAACAACCGGTGAGAGAATCTTCAGCGCGCTCAGATCAGTCACCTCACAGAGCTACATAGATGCTTCGGAGTTTTATAAGTAAGTTATTAAAAACTGATAAAAGTAGATGTGTTTTTAACATATAAATTAATCTATAATTCGATAAACTCATAATTTTTATTTTTCTATTATAAACACTACTTGCATGGTTATAGTACACATTGTACAATTTTTCAAACATTAAAACTTTTCAAGATTAATTTAATTTAAAAATAATTTTTAAATATTAGAGCAAACACGCACAATTTTATTACAAATCTAACTATATGGATTTTCTTATGGATAATCCTTATGGATTTTTTAATACTCAATAGTGAAAATATTTTTATTGTTTTTTTTTATATCGAATTATAACAGGATATATTATTTCTTTATCCCTAGTTCGGTACTCTCCTCAGCGCAGCAAGTACAGCGACTTGCGTTTCCAACGACATCACCACCGTTTGTGAATGATAACACTGAAGATCAGGATGCCGAATACTTGCAAGATATGCGAGATATTTATGCCGAAACCGACCCAGACCTGACTGGTCTCGATGGCTCGAGACGGAGCTCTGATCTTTACAGTCCTGAATTAAACCTCGAAGCTCATAGAACAGCGCAAGAAGTACTATATAATTTATTTTATCACTTTATTTTACATAACATTAATAATAACTTAATAATAATTGTTGTTTATCCTTGTTTTTAATTTTGTTTCTCTTGCCTATAGGTGTACAATAGTCTACAAGATCCACCGTCGTCTCCCTTATTGCTTAAGGATCACAGTCACGAGTCTTGTACTTATTTATCAGATCCCAGTTTTACCCGAACGTCAGAGGTACATATACCTTTTAATCTTTTTGCTGATTAAAAAGAAATTGATTGAATTGTAAGAAATATTTGATAGTGTAATATACTTGGTTTGGTTCCTTAAATTAGAATTATTTTCCAGGATATTTTTAACAGCCTCGAACAAAGACGTAAAAGTATAGAAAGACTGAATGGTATTCATGAATATGTAGAACTTGATGCTGCCGATCCCTCGAGGTATGAACGTTACCATAAAAAATTACGCAATGTCAGGCTCTTTATTACCTTAAATTACCTTTCAATTATTATAAAGTCAAAACGTGTACGTTATGTGTGTTAGGAGAAGGAATAGCCAGGAACTCTATGCCGCCTTAGAGGAGGTGCAATTGAAGAGACGACTTTCACAGGCAATGATACATTTTTCTTAAAAACGTTACAAATCCTTTCACAAACAATATAAAATAAGAGTATTATTTGTGATTTTCAGAGTCTGGAGGAGTCGTACCTGGGTTACGCAATAAACGACTACGGTAACACCAGATCGGGAAATCGTCGAGGTTCGCTAGGTCCCGAGCCGGAACCACCACCCGACGAATCCACTTTAAAAAGAGCGATTAGTTGCGAGAGCGTATGTTCCGATACTAGCGTCAACCTGAACGATCTGGAAGAAGCACCTATCGTAGGTCACATCTGTGTTGGACTCGAACACGAGAGGTGGGGTGGTCGCGGAAGCGACTGCGAAGGCGATCTGGCCGTAAGCGTCTTGGAAGCCAGGGATCTCGTTGCTGCCGATGGCTCTCCCGCACAAGATACTTTCGTTAGGTAAATATCTTTTTTACCTACTAGTATCATATATTATTATTATTTATTAAAAATAGAATATCACGTTAATGATAAATATATCTTAAGAATCTCTTATATACATATAGACTCTAGCATATAATACGTAGGATGTCTCATTACTGCCGTATTAGGACATTCTTTTATGACATTATTTAACAAATTACAAATTCTTAGTAGAAAAAATTAATAAAAGACAACTAATTCATAATTAACGGAATTCTCAGTAGATATACTTAAAGATTATTTTTTCTTCGTAGAGTGTGTCTACTACCCGACAGGCAGACTCATGTGCAAACGAGAATTTATAGGAGATGTCCATCACCTAGTTATCAGGAGAAATTTTTATTTCCTCTCGATGGCGGTCCAGCAGGCAGAACACTTCTTGTTGAGGTGGTCTTTGCTAATAATTTCTTGCCGTATAGTTTCTATTTGATACATGTTAAATATATACGTAATACGTATGAATATAATTAAATTATTAAATAAATAAATGACGTAATTTACATGAATTTGAGACATGAATTCAAATAAATTACTTTTTTTCATTATTCAGGTATTTTCCGATGAATCTAACATCGGCGGCGGCGCATCCTTAATCGGCGAAGCCAGTTTGAAGCTCGGACCTGCAGCAAGACCGCCAGCTACGACTTGGCTGGCACTCAGTGGACCTGCCTTACCCACTCCGCATCTAGGAGAGTTGATGTTCTCTCTTAGTTACTTGCCTACGGCGGAGAGACTCACCCTCGTAGTAGTTAAAGCGCGGAACTTGCACGGAACAAGTTTATCTCCGGGTGATTTTTTCGTCAAGGTAATTCAGGCATCGCTCTTCTATACTTGGATAAATATAGTTTAAAAAAATGTTAAAAATATTTTTCATCAAGGTATACCTACTTCAACAAGGGAAAAAGATGCATAAGAAGAAGACATCCGTGAAAAAAGGCGAGAAAAGTCCAATCTTCAACGAGGCGATAATATTCAGTGTGCCAGCGCACGCTTTACAGGTTTTAATAAATTTTCATTTTTCTCAATAACAACAATCGTAATAAAGACATGATTTAATTTCTAAAAACAATGTTTGTAAATACGAATCGTTAAGTGAACTTTCGAATTAATTAGCAATAGTTCCTAATTGAACAATAGTTCTCGAGCAAAATCTAAGCTTTCAAGTTTGTACCTGGTTATATCCCTTCTCCTTGTGGGAATCGTCTCTTTATCAAATGATTAACTTTTTTCAGACTATACAGCTGAGATTGACGGTGGCGGAATTGAACGGAGATCAAGGTACAAATTCAAAGGCATACTCTGTAGGGCACATTATTGTAGGATCTACCTCGACGGGAAAAGCGCTGGCTCATTGGAGACAAATGTTAACGGCCTTGCGACGCCCGGTCGCTATGTGGCATCCTCTCAGGAAGTAGAAACAGAACCGCGTTCCATTTAAAAATAACCAGAGAACTGCAATTTGCGAAACAATCCTAAAATATCACTTTTAATCCTGAATCCTCTCGTATAAAATTTGGTGTCACACACCCCTTCTTTGATATATTTAATATCGGGAAGGATACGCATATGTATAATCTGTGTAAAATAAGATAAAAGTCTCACGGAAATGCGCATTACAAGCGCATATCCTAAAATCTATTTACTGTTAACGGTCGTTTAGACCATCGCGTCGCAATATGCGCGATATTGTTGATGACGGAATTTATGAGCGAAATTGTATGCACACTACTGTATCGCACGAACCAATACTAATTATCGCAATTATTCAGTTAGTCGAATACTGAATTCATCAAGCACGAATGAGCTCCAAAGTGATCCGCACCATCGTTTACGTAAATCGTGATATGGACAATTAGAATGGTTTGAGTAAATTTTGCATTTAGATTGTTACTTGAAAAATCGTGCAAATTGCAATCAATTGCAGCAATTAAATCTTCCTTCTAAATATTAGATAGGTAGACCTATTTAAAGGGATTCAACGCGGCCGACTGAAATGCCGACTGAAGCAAAATTTATGTGTTCTGTTACATATCTCTTTCTAAGCAATTAACTTTTTTAAAGCAATTAATTCGTTTTGGATCCCTTTTACGAATATTTTAACTGTAAGTTTCTCTCTCTCTTAGGAATTAGATTATAAACTAATCTACAGAACTAAACTAAACTAAACTAAATTAAACTAGAGACTACAAACGCTTGACGCTATACAACTTTAAAACCGATCATGTAGTTGTTAGCAAAACATTGAACTTTTTATTTATCATTCGCTGTAATTCGCTTATTATTCACCCCCCCCCCTTTTTTAGGAACAAATAATTCATAAATTTTGAATTTTTTCTATATCGATCGCTTTTTCTATGCTAATATATATGCCAAACATGTATGATTAAATAATTACTATTTATAAAATACATAAAGCTGATGCACAATTATCGCCGTAGATGGAAAATGGCAGGATGTATTTTTTCACGAATATTTTAACCGATCAATTGATTACAATCCATTCCATATTCAACGACGAGGCGATCCATGCGACGAAAAATCAAATCCCGATTACAGTATTCGATGATGTCGGAATTATTTTGAGGCTGACAAGACTCGTAGTAGATATGATGATTTCGTTACATCCATAAAAAAAAGTTACACGATCCTACATAATCGCCATAACTTCCTGATAAATGTTACATGTTGATCATTTGGACGATACATTGCCTTTTAAAAACTAAGGGTCACAAGTTTTGACGATCACTAGAGTTTAATGTAGGATTAGCTTTAAGAATATCATAAATTAGCATGTAAGGGAGATGCTAGACCTTTCTATATAATAACTCCTTAAAGAATCGCTGCTGTATGTTTTAGTGACCCATACATAGCGTGCGTGCCTGTTCCTTCGCGATTTACACTTCGAAAATGTTTTTAAATTTATTCAGCACAGATAAAAAAGTTTAAGTGCAGAGTTTATTAGGCTTCGGTAATAACCAAGAATGAATGAATCAGATAATATCCTTGTAAATAATAGATGAATTATAGAGAACTGATGGGAATTATTCTGTAAATTGTATTCAGTTTCTAATTAGGATTAATTCAATTTTGAAATCTTCTCTTGAAAAATTATATATATATATATATTTTTTTTTTATTCGTCAATAGAGAGAATTAAACAATTTAATTTTTTACATCTTAAAATAAAGATCTGTTATAGTAAATGTTTTCCAATCTTATTTTAAATATTTAATTATGTGGACTTTCAATAATACAAAGCGCCGTTAATATTTACGATATAAAAAAATAATGCGCGAAAAAATTTTATTTTCAAAATCGCTTCTGAAGATAAAAAAATTCATTTATGCAGAATAAAAATTCCTGTAAGTTTGTCTTAATATGCCATACATATATTTTTTCTTTTTTTAGAAAATTTATTTTACAGAACGCAATCGAGGACATTAGCATGTGAAACGGTTCCGACATCGTTGATCGAACTCGTCATGTTCGATCACTACTAAAACAAAAACAAAAAACGATCGCTAAATGACTCGCAAGGATTAGACAGCCTTTTGGACCTCAACGCCTATTCTATATCTATATAACTTTTGTACCTCTTCATATACATAATAAAACTCACAAGTTTAGTCTTTGTACGCGTGCACGTGTATGTGTGTACATATATTATATACACATATAAAAGAAAGCGTTACAAAAAAGCATTACAAAATTTTACTATCTATACTGTACACTCTTCATCATGGAAACCCAACTAATTCCACTTCACACTTATTAATAACTTACGCAAGTTTTTCTATCGCCAATTACTAATGGGACTAATATCGCTCACTTCTCATTAATTTCATAAATCTAATTGTAAGGCACTCTTTGCAAACAATACTTATCTCTCCTCATTAATATACATATATATATATATATATATATATATATATGTGTGTGTATAATATATACGTGGTGGTTCGCGCGAGAATAGTTTAGATAGACAATATCGATTTGAAGAATGCGTATTTTGCGAAAGGTATAATAACAGATGTCTCTAATAACAATGGAAAATTATACTATTGAAAATGGACGCAGATAGATATCACAGATCTTTGGTTCAAGTGTAAATTCTTTTACAAGCTTCTTATTGTATCGTGATATTTAATTACTCTATTTCTGGCTTTAAGCTTTAATTTATTTACTTATTCATTTATTGCTCATTTTTGCTAAAACTGCTCAAATTTGCTTGAATTTTTATTTATTCATAATTTGTAATTATGTTTGTGAGAACAACTTTATCGTGCTTTCTTTAAGCAGCTTGGTCAAAATAGTTTGCTCGATATAGCTTCGAATCGCGTACATATATACGCGCAAATTATAATTAAAATTTAAAAATTATAATTTAAGTTATACCTATAATGATAAAGCACTGTACATAAATTGTACGTATTGCGTACGCATCAACTGTATGCATACATGTAAGCCAAGATAAGCAAATTAGCATTTAACACTGTTGTATATCAGCACAAAACTAAACTTTTATTCTTCATACCTATACGCGATTTGCGTCTATGCACATATAATACGCATAACGCATACTGTTGGGTGTCTATGTTTGATACACGTAGACACTGCGTATACACGGTATCGCAGAAAACAGCTACAATTGGAAATACGGTATATATAGATGAGTTCTGTTTTCCAAGATTTTTATTTTAACGAAAACGCGGTTGCGCTTTCTATATTAATTGTAATTTAAAGATATCGCTTATAAAAGAGATAAGTATTGGAGTTACCGTATATTATTGGTACGCATCATCTTCTGAGATTCCCGTGTATACGTGCTATATGTTAAACCTGACACATTTGCGCAGGACGAGTTCAGGGGAAAAAATGAGAACTGTTTAATAGTTTACATCTCGTTTTTCAGAATTTAATTTTGTCAGAAGCTAGCTGTAGCGGTAAAACGGAGGAAGGAATAAGTAAAAGAATAAAAAAGGAAGAAAGAGTAATGAAAAGACGGATAGAAAAGAAAAGAGTACACGATGAAGCGGAGGGAAAACGATGAGAGAAGAAACTCAAAGAATAAAACACAGAGCAAAAAGTATCCAGACAAAAAGAAAGAAAATGGAAGAGAGAGAGAGAGAGAGAGAGAGAGAGAGAGAGAGAGAGAGAGAGAGAGAGAGAGAGAGAGAGAGAGAGAGAGAGAGAGAGAGAGAGAGTGCGAACCGAGTGATAATGACAATAATAGTGCAAAGTGATTTGTCCTACAAATAGCGTTGCTACGCGTATCAATATATAGCTTCTGTTCATAAAATTAAGTAAAAACGGATTACTTTTAAATAATTCGATGCACGTCAGTCAACATATTATGTGGGAAATATAATGTGTTACCAGTAATACATTAAATTAATAAGTTATAATTAATAATAATTTACTATGTTAATAATTTGTAGGACGAATCACGAAACACGTAGCCATTGCATGAGTGTGTACGATTCACATATACAAAATACTATAAAATTTAAATTATTTTATATTTTTGTTACGCCTCTCTGTGATATAATAAGGGCACATTCACCCCATCCTGTATATGTATGTGCGTTATATAATCTTCGTATCTCGTTGATTAAAATGAAACCTTTTAAAGAATGAATCTTGCCAAGCCTTCCCTATTGCATTTCGAAATGCACTCGAACGTACCTCCATTAACTCTGAGGTTAATAAAAAAAGTCCATTTTACAGGATTATTATTGCGCAATAAATTTTTATAATTGAATAAAATCGATATTAATCTTTGCCGAAATTAAATAAAAAGCGCATAATTAATTAATTTCCAAATTATTCAATATAATTAATAGATATGTATATATAATGCACAATAATTACCAGACATTAGAATATATCTATGGATGACTGGTATTTTATCCAAATAAGTAAAATGTGTAATTTATTTATTTATTAAAATATAAGTTGTGGACTTCAACGTTACAACTGATGTTGGTAAAATGATGGTTTTTAAAGCAGCAGGTACGTTTGAGATAATGTTCGCGGAAGATGCATCGTTATACATATACGATATCTTGTACTATATATACTATATAATATATTAATTGTACGAAAATCATAACTGCATTGACTTGTGGAAAATAATGCAATTTAACGATGGTGGGCGGTAATTGTACAGCAATTAGACATTTGTATGCTGTGTAACATGTCTAATACAGGGTGTCTCTCTGAAATAGTGGATCAGAATTTGTTGATATGTTCTCTTAAATTATGAATTAATTTCTTCTTAAAATTCGTTAAAATTTAATATTTTTCATAATTCAATAATCTTTAAATTAATTTTTAATTAATAATCTTATATTTATAATAATTAATAACTTATAATTAATAATAAAGTCTATAGACTTAACATTTTATTATGTAGATTACGAAAATGAGTAACAAAATATTACTTCGTATAATTTCAACTGGACTTGAAAAAAATTTTAATTTAAGATTTAACCTTTTAAGGACAGGCATGGCAAATAAACCACAGCGGTATACTGAAAAAAATACTCGTCCTTAAAGGGTTGTGTCCAAATATTTACCAAAAGTTAAAAAGTGAAAAAATTGCATCTAAAAAAATCAATTCTAAATTTTCCAAAGACTTTATATGCACTTTTAAAAGCATTGGCCCACTATTTTAGAAAATAATTTCCAAATCCTGTGTATACATAATTATACTTATACATAAATGCGGAAAGTCATGTAGGTACTATTAATTGTACACGAATCATTGTTAATCATGGTTGCGGTTCTATTTACACAATTCGTTTAATGAATAAATTTAAAAATATATATATTTCGATTAATGGACAACGCCTTGCATTTCATTATCTCATCTGATAAATAATTTATTCTGTTAAATCTAAGAAGCATGCAGTTACCTTATTATTTACTTTATCAACAATTTAATAAACATATTATTATGTAGAATTTTACGCGCTGTCTTAATTGATTTCTTTCCTAATTAGTTCAATATTTCCTATTATTTGAAAAATTATTTCTGTTCAGAAATTAAACATAGATATAAAATTTATTTTATTTCTGATCTCATACAATTTACAACTACAATAAAGTACGTATTTTTCTCAATGCTTTGATTTTTAAAATAAAATATATTATTATACGATTATATAGGTATCTTTTCATACAATGTTTGTGAGATTTACCAGGGAAGTAATTATTATATTAATAGATTAAAATTGTTCAAAAAAAAAAATTACATAAATTTATAACGTTATAAAGAAGTAAATAATTATGCTTAAAAATAAGTATTATTTATATTTGACAAGATAATTAAATTTTAATAGCGTTTAATTTAACTGCATATTTTGGACATATGAAAACTTAAAAAATATATATAAAACTTTGAAGCGTTGGTGTTACACGATGGCGGCCAACATTGGTTCGAAAAGGCAATCAATTGTATATTTGTGATAGCTTAAAATTATTCACTAGATATTTCCTCTAAAAATAGATTGGGATAGAATCTCAGAGCTTCTATCGAATCGTCCCTGCAGGCTTTGCCGTGCTTCTCCGTGACTAGCAATCGTTCGCGTGCTAATAATACCGATATACCCTCTGATTGTGCAAGATCTTCGGCCGTCATAAATCCTTTTTCTTTCAACTAAAAATTTTATGTGGTAGATACAGTAACGAAGTTAAATAATTTTGGCTACATTTATCGTGTTATTCAATGCTTACCAATTCCGTTATACGATCTACGACAGCATTATCGTCGTGAGAACGAATTTGAAGTACCATAACACCGCTATCAAAACTTCTCAACACAATTGGTAAACCTAAGGGCGCCAATTGTCTGCTGGCGTGTAATAAATCCTCAGGAGATAAAAGTTCCAAACCTCTCGCTCTGTTTACACGACAGTAAACGTCTGTGAGTGTCATCATGCCGCCGACTTCCTGCAACCAGATATATAACATTTCTTTAATCGTTCTTTACATTCAATAAGCGATATATCCTGCAAACCTTTATCGGCTCTTCCAAGATATATGCAAGCTGTTTCGCTAATTGTTCCAAGTACTCGTTGCTACTCTTGTACGCATCTCTCGTTACTGGATCGTCGATACCTAAGCTCATTAAGTAAGCCTTAAATCTGACAGTTTCATCCTCCGTTATATCTCCTTGTCTTGCCTGCAATGATCCTGCATTATGAACCTCAACCTGTCAGCTTTATAAAGGAATTATTGAAAATCACCCTTATTTTAGCCGAAATGGTCTTTGAGATTGCCACCATATCTTTAGCCATATCCATAAGTTTCGTAAGATCTTGAAATGCCAATGATATACTTTCGTCAGTTTCTTTCTGCTTCTCTTGTAGACTTCTTTCAATACCTATAATACCCGTTCGCGTTTTTATGCGAGTTGGCAGTTTTGTGTTTTCTTGATTATCACGTACATTGGGGACGATTAATCCAGGAGCAGGAGCAAACTCCCACATTTGTCTCATAATAGTATCGGACAATTGCGTTATAAAATTTGGATCGAGACCTTCTTTAAACGACAATTTAACATAATTGTACAAGCTATTATCCGTTGGACCAGGCATCTTATCTACAAATATATAAACGTTCCATTTAACTAAATAACTTGGAAATAATTCCCATGTATCTATATACTCGTTAGGCCTTAAATCTTACCAACTGCAGGTTCAGACAGATGTAACACAATCTTCTTACTACGTCCGAAGGAAAACGGACCAGGATTTTCCTCTTCGAAGAAAACGATATGTCTAAGTGACAATGACAAGCAGGTATTACCTCGTGGTATATCGCCAGGCCTGCCCCAGAGTATTCTGTGACTAGTTAGGATTAATTCACCATTTTCGAAATTTGTCTATCGAAGTAAGAAATTATTTTAGTATTAATATATCTACTTAGGTATAAAATTAGAACGATTAATTATAAGATCTAAACATCTAGCGCACACTTTTCTCCGAGCCACTGGGAGAAATTCTGATCCTTTCAGCCGCAAGTAGCATCCTTAGTATTATTACCTTTGTGTCACCGTCGTAGAGGCGCACGACCATATCACGTCTCACATAAACCTCGTTTGGCATAAACCGAGAATCAGCGTATTCGAACCTGTTCATCGTGGCGACTGGCGAACTGTCTGTCAACGTCAGCTGTCAAATCCTGTCAAATCCAAGTGTCAAAGCGAAAAATCATATTTACCTCATGTGATTGCCGTAAACTAAGATTGATTTAGATGGGCTGCCGGCAGTGGCGGCAGTGCCGGCTCGCGCGCGCGCAACGCCGCCGCTCGGTACCCTTGAACTTTAGCCAACGAGCAAGTTTATCGACGTCGTGAGGGAGAGGGTCATGAGCGTTGATCGACCATCGGTTAATTAAATATCATATTCAAGTATGTCTCTTGTTGATTCAAAAATTTGCAACAACCAATCTCATTGTTCTTCAATAAATGTGTGAAATAAAAAAATTAACAGAGATATATATAAAAATGTGCGACCTACCGTTCGAACGTAAATCCATGGACAAATTCCGCTTTTAAAATATCGATGCGTTCCAAAACTCTTGAAAAAGAGTTTTGCGCTCGTCGAACGTATGTATCCACAATTGTCCACAATCCACTTGGATCCAGTGGATCCACTGCGATGCCGACTGCCGGCAGACGGCAGAACGGCGAAAAAAAACCACCCTGGCCGCTCGAGTAGCGGCGGTGTTGGGCGCCTGGGCCGCCTGGGCCTGGCGGTGCGCTCTCATCTTCGTTTTGCGTAATCGTTGGATGTTTCGGCCCGTATTCTCGTATAGTCGTATATACCGTATAGCGAATAGCGAGCTCAACAAACCCTCAATGTGGCGTTTGAGTTTGGCAGGTTATGGATTGAGGTTTCGGGGTGTGGCATCGTTATTCGGCGGGTCCGCGTCCGCGTCCGCGGAACGTTGCGAAACGCGGCAGTAGCGACCTACCGAGTACCGACGTGATCTTTGAGTGAGACGCGCGCGACGATCGTGCAAGTGTTCGTGCACGCGAAATTTCTTCGCTCGTATATCTTTTTTTTTTCTTTTTCTTTTTCTTTCATTCTTTCCTAACGCAAATGCGCGAGAGCTCGGCGTTGCTTCCGTAATTCCGTAATTTTACGGCAACTTGACGTTTACACGGATTACTTGATAGAGCGAAGGAAATCGTGGAACAATCGCGGGAGCTACGTGACGTGACGATGTACGGGACATTTTCAAATCGATCCCCGCGTTGACGCGTGTCCGTGTCCGTGTGTACATTACCTCACGTTTGACGCAAGGTAGACAAGTCGCTAAGCCGCACGACGAGGCAGGCGGCCCGCGGCAGGCCACGGTCCATGAAATCACGTGTAACAAACGCGACGTGGGATGTTGAGCGCAACCACCCCCACTCAGCCCCACGAATACACCGAGATGTCTCGGTTAGCCGACTACTTTGTAGTGGTCGGCTACGATCACGAGAAAGAAAGTAAGTCATTGTCAAGATTGCGCTTCACCAAGATTCACCATTTTTCTGTTTAGTATTATTTCAGTTTAATTTAATTTTTTACATTAAAATAAATGATGATTAGATGTCCAGGTATTGAAGAGAGAGAGAGAGAGAGAGAGAGAAATTGAACAAAGTGTACAATTGAAAATAACAGATATAACTGGTTTAACATTCTGCAACTACATGTAGCAAATTCTCAGTGGCAAAGGCTCCACTAGCTTGCTATTGCACTAACTATGCACATCAACAAATATATAATATATATGTGCATCTGTTTTATATATGTGCATGTTTTTGTGATTGTAGGGGGTGGTGTGAGTAGTGGAGTTATATTACAACGATTCCCAGAGAAAGATTGGCCAGATACACCTTTCATCGAAGGAATAGAATGGGTAAAACTATTTCTTTTGGAAGACAGATTTGTTATGTCGCCATGTTATTTACATATTGTGTCCTACCTTATAGTTTTGTCAACCACAAGGATGGGCCTTGTCAACGGAAAGGCAAGAGCCACGCTTCTTTGTTTCGATATTGACGGATATCGATGCAAATCGACATTACTGTGCTTGCATGTGCTTCAATGAAACGGTATCGATTGTGCCGAGCAAACCTGTGGACGAGGAAGAAGATCCCGTAGATGGAGATAGTCGGCCCTTGGTCAGGGCGATACCCGCCATTGCACATCATAGCATTATGTACGCACCCAAATGTCTGGTGCTGGTTTCCAGACTCGATTACATAGAAACATTTAGAGTATGTGAATATTTAATTATACATTTAATATAATTAAATCGTCAGCTATGTGTTTTCCTGGTAGTTTATTAATAATGATTTATTATTCTTGTAGAATTGTCTCGGTATTATATACACGGTGTACGTGGAAAATCTTGGTATACCATTAGAGACGTTAGTCGGAAACATATTAGGATGTATTCAAGTACCTCCCGCTGGTGGGCCACAGGTACGATTCAGCATCGGAGCAGGGGATCGTCAGGCGCTTCAACCACCAATTAGTCCGTCTCTTCCCATAACTCATACTAGTGTAAATTTATTATTTCAGCAACTAGGTAAGAACGTAATTATGATGAAACATGAAATTTGCAATGATTTATGCACACACACACACACACACCCAACAACTTTCAATATATATTCAGTTATATTACTAGCCGATAAATAATTTTATTTCTAGGTATTCGCAATGTGTTAGTATTATTTTGCGCAGTCATGACAGAACATAAGATACTTTTCCATTCTGCCAGTTATTCTCGACTGACCGAAGGGTGTCGTGCCCTGACTGCATTGATGTATCCATTCAGATATTCGCATGTTTACATTCCTCTTTTGCCAGCGGCTTTAGTCGAAATTCTCAGTACTCCAACACCATTCATTATGGGGGTACACAGTTCGTTGAAACACGAAGTTGCGGAACTTGTAAGGAAAACTTTTATATAACCTTGATAAACCATTTATTCTAATTTAAACTCTCGCTTGCTATTTACAATCGTCCTATTTACAGATGGATGTAATAGTTGCCGATCTGGACGGAGGTTCCTTAACTGTTCCGGATGGTGTCTCGCTTGCTTTACTACCGGAACCGTTGCTCTCGCAAACGCAGGATGCGTTATCTCTGGTGTTGCAGCCAGAATTGGCGTGCGCGGATTACGCGTTTCCTCCGCTCGCAACGAGAGCTCCGCATTCTCCCATGCTCGACAAGGAACTCAGAGCAGTGTTTATGAGAACCTTTGCTCAATTGTTGCAAGGATACCGAAGCTGCCTGACGTTGATACGAATACATCCGAAAGCTGTTATCACTTTTCACAAAGCCGCGTTTTTGGGGGAGAGGGGTTTAACGGACTGCGATTTCACCACAAGAGTTTTGGATTGCATGTTTTTTACATCTTTTATCGCAGAAAGAGGTCCACCGTGGAGACCTTGCGACGTGTGGGACGAATTGTACAGTAATTTGAGCGATCAGCTGAAGCAGGAAGTGCAGGATCATCGAGTTATACTGACGCACATCCAAGAACTAGCGCAACAGTTATATCTGAACGAAAACCCGAATCCTCAACCATACGTGCAGAAGATCCTGAAGCCACCCGAGGGTGCGTTTGCGAGGATTCATCAGCCTCTCTTGCCACGTATCAATCCGGAGCAGGTTCAAGCGATCATCGACGAGGGTCTTGCGAAGAATAATCTCAAAGTCAGATTGTCGTCCTTGAGGCCGATTCAACCTCGCATCGTGCCTATGGGTCCGCACATTTCATTTGTTCATGACACTAGGCACTTGGTTAGCAACTCCGCTCGTAGACTAGAAGTATTACGCAATTGTATCAACTGTATATTCGAGAATAAGATCTCGGACGCTCGCAAGACGTTTCCAGCTGTCTTGCGAGCTTTGAAAAGCAAAGCGGCTCGGTTAGCGCTCTGCATGGAGTTGTCGCAACATGTAGTTGGGAACAAGGCTATGCTAGAGCATCAACAATTCGATCTAGTGGTGCGTCTGATGAATTGCGCGCTGCAAGACGACTCGTCGATGGATGAACACGGAGTCGCCGCTGCACTGCTGCCGCTCGCCACCGCGTTCTGTAGGAAGTTGTGCACCGGCGTAATTCAATTCGCGTACACCTGCATCCAGGAGCATCCGGTGTGGCAGAATCAACAATTTTGGGAAGACGCCTTCTATTTAGACGTTCAGAAAGACATCAAACGCCTGTATCTGCCGGGTGACAATTCGCCACCCAGACTTATGAACGATGGTATTCTGAGTCCTATCAGTCCGCGGGATGGGAAAGAATTTCCGTACCGCGATCGATATTCCATCTATCAGGCTCAGGAACCGTCGGCGCTGGAAATAGCCGCGGATCAGATGCGGATCTGGCTGTCCATCGATCCCGAGAAACAGAAAGAGCTGGTGAATAGCGAGGAGAGCACCATGTACAGCCAGGCCATTCATTATGCCAATCGAATGGTCTATCTACTAGTACCGTTAGATATCGGCTCAAAGACGCATCGTCAAGATCACATCTATGACGACGAACGCGCCAGTAACAGCATCACGAATAGCGTGGCAAGCGACAGCGGCGACGCTGAATCCGGATTCGAGGAGACTGACCCGGGGGAGACTGGCAGTGCCGTCATTCGGATGGTCTCGCGATTCGTCGATCGCGTGTGTACCGAGGGCGGCGTCAGCGCCGAGCACGTGCGTTGCCTGCATCAAATGGTCCCGGGTGTCGTTCACATGCACATTGAGACGCTCGAGGCAGTCCACAGAGAAAGCAAGAGACTGCCACCGATACAAAAGCCGAAGATTTTGACGCCAAACATGCTGCCTGGCGAGGAGGTGATAATGGACGGCTTGCGCGTTTACCTGCTGCCGGACGGCAGGGAGGAAAGTTCCTCGGGATTACCCAAGATACCGCCTCTCTTGCCAGCCGAGGGTGCAATCTTCCTCACGAATTACAGGATAGTGTTCAAGGGTATACCTTGCGATCCGTTCGCCTGCGAGCAATTGGTCGTCCGTGCTTTCCCCGTGACGTCTTTGACTAAGGAAAAGCGCGTCGCTGTGCAACATCTGGCGCATTTGGATCAATGCCTTCAAGAGGGTCTACAATTACGTTCTTGCACGTTCCAGTTGATAAAATTGGCCTTCGACGAGGAAGTTACGCCCGAGAATATCGACACTCTGAGGAAATTGGTGCACAAAGCTAGATATCCGCCGCACATCTTCCATCATTTCGCGTTCAACGGTCAGGTCTTGGTCACGCAAACGGCACATCACAAGGGCAAGGAGAAAAACGCTACCCTAAAGGGTTTTGCGAAAAAAACGCTGTTGAAGACCGCGCGAAAGGCCGGTTTTAAACCGAAACAATCGTCCAAACGGCAAAAGTACGTGCTACCGAATATGAATCTCATCAACAGCAACAACAAGTACATGACGTCGCCTGGCCGAATGAGCCTACCGATGACCGATAGCAATGATCTTAGCCACGACGACGATCTCAGCGTGGACGATTTCGAAATACCCGGGGTGGTGACGCAACCGCCGACCGATGCCAAGACCCTCGAACGTTTGTCCGAGCGTAGCTACGTCCGGGACTGGTACCGACTGGGCCTCTATTCGAACGGACCGCACAACAATCGTCGCAACGAACCCTTCCGACTGACCTCGGTGAACTGCGCTTACATGATTTGCCGCAGCTACCCTGCGCTTCTGATCGTGCCCACTTCCGTGTCGGACGAGAGCATTCGACGCTTCTGCAGACTTCATCGTCACAGTAGAATGCCAGTTGTCACCTGGAGACATCCGCGAACAAAGGCGTTGCTAATTAGGGCCGCGGGTTATCACGGGAAAGGTGTAATGGGCATGCTGAAGGCCCATCCGACCTCCGGCAGTAATCTAAAAGCCACGTCCTCGGAGACTACCTCCTCTCTGGAGCAAGAGAAATATATGATGGCACTTGTTGCCGCGACCCCGCTCTCCGTACTGCGTCAAGGTTCCGCTTGGGGTATGTCCGACAGCTCTCTAAGTATAGACTCGTTATTACTGGCGGCGGAAGATCGTAACGCCACGCCTGAACAATCGCGTCGCAATCCGTTCAACAAACCCCTCGGCACTCTCAGTTCGTCGGCCGGCAAAGGTCCCAAGAATTTCGGTCGATGGGGTTCTCTGAAAGACAAAAGACACAATTCGCAGGCTTCCTTAACTTCCGTTCATCACCAGCGCGGGACCGTCAGACATTCCGCGGATTCCGACAGCGGCACGGAATGCGTTCACACGTTTCAACGCGCCGCTCTCTACATTCTGGGCGAAAAGGCGCATATGAAAGGCGTCAAGGCAGAATCCACCCCCAAGACGGACTTTATTCCGGTAGAATATTACGACGTGAGGCACACGAAAGCTGCATTTAAGAAGCTGATGCGAGCGTGCGTGCCTAGCTCACCGAACGTCGAACCCGATCAAAGTTTCTACAGACTCATCGAGAGCTCGGAGTGGTTGCAGCAACTGCAGAGCCTGATGCAGCTAGCGGGGGCGGTCATAGACCTCATGGATATGCAGGGCTCGTCGGTGGCGGTTTGCCTGGAAGATGGTTGGGACACTACGACCACCGTTTGTTCCGTAGCGCAGGTGTGTCTCGATCCGCATTACCGAACGATCGACGGCTTCAGAACCTTGATCGAAAAGGAGTGGCTTGGATTCGGGCACAGATTCGGCCACAGGAGCAACCTCGCCGCGAATTCGCAAACGACAAACTTCACACCTACGTTTCTACAGTTCCTCGACATAGTGCATCAAATACAGAAACAATTCCCTCTGGCCTTCGAGTTCAACGAGTACTATTTGAAGTTCTTAGCTTATCACTCGGTGTCCTGCCGCTTTCGTACATTTCTATTGGACTGCGAGTTTGATAGAGTGGAGTGCGGTATTACCGCCATAGAGGATAAAAGAGGTTCCTTGACGAGTCATCACAAGGGCGTGGACACCGGTAGCGACGACGAAACGATCTATCCTGGTGGTAGACTAGCGGGAACGAACAAACAAACACTTGGCTGTAATCTTGGACAAAGTATATTCGATTACATAGAGAAACAACACGCGAGATGTCCGTTGTTTTACAATTTTATGTACACCCCGAACACGGAGAATCCTGTTTTGCGACCAGTCTCGCATCTGCCGAGCTTGGACATCTGGCAGTTTTACCTAGAAGAAGAACTGGCACACGGTCCAGCGTATGATCTTGAAGTGCTGCAGCAGGATTCCCAGCAGGAGGAAGAGGCCGAAGCTGCGGATGGCGTTGTTAAGAGCAATCGTAAAGTGGTTACTCAGGGGTGATTATTTAAATGTCACGTTCAACGCTCGCGTGAAGAAATCGCTCGCGAAATTACAGATTACCATCTTTTCCAGATACGACGGAGTCAGCACAATGGTGCCCGACCAGTTTTCGCATCTTTTAGAAGAAATTCACAAGTTGGAAACCGAATTGGGACATTTACCGCAAAAATGGAAAGTCCTCTGGGATAAACTCGAGTTGCCAAACACTGACTCCCTTGCTGTAAGTCGCAACAGAATATTCATGCAGTTCTTTATACCAAGTTATTCTCGCGAGTATCATCGCAAGAAAAACTCAAAACATACAATATTTAACACTTTTATTTTTGAATTATATTTTTCTTCTTATTTACGATGTGTGAAAGATTAAGTCTTGAGACTTTGTCACAGTCCGAATATATTCGGCATAATTTTAACTATTATAAAACCATATAATCGTTATCGATTTTCTTTTTTTCTAGCGGCACGCATCATTCAGCACGGCACTCGTACGGTATCACGGTCGATTGATTCATAAACGTTCTACTTTAGAACTGTTATTGCGTGGCAAACTTGCCGGTGGAAATACTACCGGAAACGAAGGTTCTGTTTATGCGCATCCACACAGGTATCATCATATCATCAATGTCAATCTGTAGAATCTGCTTAGATTGGTTGATTACGTACCATCAATGCAAACATTTGCTAAAGGTTCGAACGACTGGATTCCGCGACGCCGACTCACTGCGACGCGTGTTCCGGCGTGTTATGGGGTCCCGTGAAGGCTGGATTGAGATGCATCGATTGCGGTCATGTGTGTCACGACAAATGCGCGGATACTGTGCCAAAGAATTGCACAAAATATAAAGCTGTGACGGATAATCTCCAGACTCACACACTTACGAGAAGTGGCGGCGATAACGGAAGCGTAAACTCAAGTATGCGCTCATTTCATTAATCTAAATGGCTAATTAAGCATTTCTCACATAAACTACTCTTTCTAGTTGTGCCACAACTATTCTCTTCAATCTACTTTCACTACTATGTACCTACTATTATGATCTTTTTCTTGTAGGTGTGACAACTATACAAACATCTTCCCAGCAATATTATGAACAATTCTCGAGTAATGTGGCGGAAAATAGAACGCACGAGGGCTATCTTTATAAACGAGGAGCTCTATTAAAGGGCTGGAAACAAAGATGGTTCGTACTAGATTCTATAAAACATCAACTGAGATATTACGACGCAGTGGAAGACTCGCATTGTAAAGGATATATAGGTATGTAATCGAACTAAAAAAATATAGGTAATGTAAGATAAAGTTTAAAAGTAGAACAAAGTGTATATTACAAAATCACATATTATAGATTTAGCTGAGGTGGTATCTGTCACTCCAGCTGCGCCAATGCCAGGACCACCAAAGAAAACAGATGATAAATCCTTCTTCGATGTAAGCACATATTCTACTTTATGGAAAAATACACGCGGTTTAAATATAATAAAAAATTTTATAAAAAATGTATCAACACTTTTCAAGATCAATCACTTCAAGGAAATTAAAAAATATAAAACATGAACTTTTATACTAGTAATTTTTATAGATTCTTAGCTTTTTTTCAATTTTGCGAATCGATTTATTTTTATATAATATTGTTGAAATGTAATTTTTGCATGATAAAATTATTTTTTTTACAGCTTCGTACAAACAGGCGAACATACAACTTTTGCGCTGCTGACGCAGCCACAGCACAAGAATGGATCGAAAAGGTTCAAGCGTGCTTACAATAGTGTCACAACGCTTGATTATAGTACTAATTTCAAATTCTGGATGTGACTGATATATAGAGAAGAAAAAACACAGATTTTAATTTTGTTACATAATCTTGTATAGTCTAATTGTATGCATCATAGACTGCAGTAATCTTGCTTTAAGTATTTTAAAACGCAAACTCTCGTTGGACTGAAAAATAGTATCATAAATTAAATGTGATACATCCATATCCTCAATATAGGATTAGTATGTGAATATAATGTACATTTTTTTGTGATTATATCGTTATATTAAATTTATATTCATCCAGCTGGAAGATGAGAGATCGCTATATAATGCGTCGCGCCTAAAAATTCTTTTTATTTTGTTTAATATATTTTCTAATATTAAATTATGATGAATTATAAAAAACGAATATAGCTCATATATAATACATTGTGCACTGAAATTGTCTATTGAAATGTATACAGCATGTCTCAAGATCACCATAGTTTCTGATATCTGTGAATTTTTTAGCAAATTGGGATCAATTTTTCCTTAATAACGAACTATAAATTGATTATAAATTAACTTAAAATAAACGATTGCTAATCGCCAACTATCTTTTAGCAGCACAAATAAATTGGACCCTATTCTTCAAGTAAAATTTTTTCTCAGCGAAATTTTTATTTGGATTGTGTTATATTACTAAAATGGCTAATATTTTAACCAAGAAAAGACGAATTCTAAATTTTTTCTAAATTGTAAAAAGATCGCTTTCTCTCTTACAAAATTGGTTAACTTGGGATATTCTGTGTATATAAATAAATATATATATATATATATATATAACTATTAAATATTATTGTAATTAATATTATTACTTGATAAGTTGCGAACTTGTTTGTTAAAAGTGTTAAGTTCAAAGCTTGTGAGAAAGACAATTTCTATCTCTAAATATGTTAAGAATACTTGATTAATACTCCTGCCATGCTGACAGTAAAATTAAATTAAGAATACATATTTGGAGTATTTTTTATCATAGTTTGAAAAGTTTCGTAATTTGAAAACAAAAAGCGATACTATTGATATATATTTATCGATATATACATTTTCGAGATTTTACACCATTTCATATCACATACATTACTCGCTAAAATCCTCTTCGTCACTGAAATAGTTATTCTTTTTATAACGTTTCCTCGGTGCAGTCAAAGTTTCTTTTCTATCATATTCATCTGCTTCTCTACGTTCCATTTCAGACCGTTTTTGCTGAAATATAAAGTAACATGAGTAAAAATGTGCATTTTTTGCTCCATAAAATTTTAACTTATTCATTCGTCTCTTTTCACGTTTTAATTAAAAATTATGATTATACCTCAAGTGCAATAACGGCACTTAACGTTTCTGGTTCCTCTTCCGTATCATCATCGACGTTATAGACGTCGTCGATGTTGCGTTTTGGTTTTCTTGTCGCTTCATCGCTATCGCTATCATAATAACTTGTGTCGTACTTTTCTTGTTTCACATTTTTCTTACGTATCCTGACTCTTTTCGCTGGCGGTTCCCTAGGACCTAATGAGTTGTTGCTGCAGCAATACGATAAATGTCCTTCCTGTCCACATTCATAGCACTGCGACTTGTCGGGATAATCTCTACGACGTATAAATTCAGTGCTGCGACCATTGTCGACTGCTATTGAACTTTTCAGAGTGCGACCAAGTACCTAACAATAAAAAAAAAAGGGAAGAGGCTGTTAACAACATATAGATAATCTCTATTGGTGCTATTTAAAATTGTGATTTTAGCCTTTATCTCCTCTTTTTTAAATTAAGGAAAGGCAAAAAGCATAATTTCAATTAATTTCTCATTAGAACAACTCTAAATGAGAATTCTGCAAATTAAACGTTT
The DNA here is from genome assembly GCF_030848795.1 of Temnothorax nylanderi. Taxonomy (NCBI): domain Eukaryota; kingdom Metazoa; phylum Arthropoda; class Insecta; order Hymenoptera; family Formicidae; genus Temnothorax; species Temnothorax nylanderi. Next base: position 2,965,384 of record NW_027249068.1, on the reverse strand, counting down.
CATGTTGGAATTTTTTTAATTTTCTATTTTACGAATATAAAATAAAATTTTACTGATATTTTAAAGCTACTGATAATGATATTCCTTTTTAATAAGTTTTAAAATTATATGGTCGCGCAGAAACGCATATCCATGTGCAATCGAATTAATGCTCGAATAACTACGCAACGTGATTATTTGGATGACGTGCGCCATCAAACAATTAGAAAAATAAATAAGTAGTATAAATTAAAGTTTACCTCCGTATTATTGAGAGCTTTCGCACAAGACACGGCATCTTCCGTTTTAAGAAATAGCACGAAAGCAACGCCGCGACTACGTCGCGTTACCTTGTCTTTCAATATTGTTACTCTGTAAATAAACGACATAATATTTTGCACGATATACATATATGGAGACTCGACGCTTGACAACAAAATGCTTATAAGTAACTCACTTGACAATTTTCCCGTAACTTTCCAATAGCTGATGTATATCATTGTTGGTTAAGGAGAACGGTAAATTCGACACGTAAACAGTCGATTTACTTGGAGCGATACGACCGTTCATATCTTCATAAATTTATTTTATAAAAATTATGACAAAGTCTCTACAGTTGGCTTCACATTTGTCTTTTTTTTTGTTACTTTAATATTTGAGCTTTCAAATATCTCATCGAGAAGCATTTCACGGATACACCATAGATAGAGACAAAAGTAACTGCTTCCAATTTAGGTTAGGATAAAGATGAAGTAAAAAAAAAAGTTCTAGTTGCTATTGCTGAACTGGCTGCACTAGTTCATTATATATATATTGTGATGTAAGGTTTTTTCAATAATATTATATATATTGCATTTATTTATCTATATTTTTCCATATAATTGTGCACAATCAAAAATGTAAAACAAAATGCGCTCATATTCTGATTTTTATTCTCATTATAGCCTTTGCCTCCTGTAGAAATTATGGTTTATTATCGATTGCAGTATAAAAGATTACAGGCGATATTTGGAAGGAACATCCGTTTGCAAGAATCCTTTTAAACGTGATATATTTTCATTCTGCGGAATAGTATTTAAAAAACTACGTGATTGGTCACCAGTATACTTTGGCATATCTAATTTATATTCTCACGAAATAAATCTATAAATCTTAATTTAGATTTTATTAATATAAGCTACATATGCATATATGTATACGTATCTGAAAAAAACTTGCAAGTTGAAACATTATAGATTCTTATCCCAGACTCTTAAAGGTGCTACCGCTGTAAATAATCTCGAGATCGAGATTATTAGAGATTTTACGCTTCTGTTGTAAAATACATATTTTAGCTTATGTTTAAATTTGCTTTTCAACAAAATAATCAATGTGTCGGTGCACAACGATAAAATTCACATGTACAAGCTCATAAGATGTCTTCAATAATACCGCTCCTTCCTAAACAGCTTCCTAAATATAGCAATTTGATTAAATTTTGTGGGCTTACTGCTAAATATATTGTGTGGCAAAGTCGGTATGGCTGCATTGCGCTCGTTGCATCACCGTCCGCTATCAACACAAACGTTACACAGAGTATAAGATAAAATAAGATATAAAATGAAAATTTCCGTTAAAGAGTGTTGCTTTAAAAATTAAACTATAGCCATGGTGAAAGTTAATAACATATTACAGAAGCAAATAAAAAATACAATATTACAGTATTCATGATTCTGTTATCCCTTCGCTATCTTCGTCCCATTCAGCAGTGAAACTCTGCACTTTCTTATGTTGTTTATCAGTAGTCTCTTCCATGTCTTCCTCGCCCATGTCGCCCTCGACGTGCTCTTCCTCAATGATCATAACAGATTCTTGTTGCTCATCCATACTATTGCTCTGTTCGCTGCATTGTTCCTCATCGTACTCTACTATCTCCGTTTGTTCTTCGACATATTGTATCACTTCTTCCACCTGATTATCAGCGCACTCCTCCAACATCTCTTGAGGCACCTCCTGCGCCTCCTCTTCCTCCATAACTTCCTCCATAACTTCCTCCTCGACTTCCTCGACTTCCTCGACTTCCTCGACCTCCTCGACCTCCTCAACCTCCTCGACTACCTCCTCTACTATCTCTTCGGTTTCCTGTGCAACCTCGCCGGGCTGATAATCCTCATAGGATCGATGATCGGCCTCCTCAGCACCATGAATGTACACGATCATACCGTCGTCCGTGCCCTGCATCACTATTTGCTCATTATCGGCGATATCCAACTGTTGCGGCTGTTGATGATGATTGTTCTCGGCATGCTGATAACTTTCATCATTGTTAACTAACATGATCATGTGCTGGCTCTCCAATTCGTGCTCATTATAATTGATGTTATGTGTAATATCATCCAACATCTCTGGCACAATGTATTGCTCCTCATTCGTAACTTTCACCATCTCTATGGTTTCTTCTTCCTGTGTTTCCGGAGTAGTCTCAGCATCTCCGACACCGAGGGAAGCGGCTATACCGCTGGCGACATTGCTGAGAGCCTCCGCTTCGGATGACGGTTCTAACGGAATAGTCGGCGCGGACGGAGGCTCGGTGGTGTCTCTCTGTAATTCTTTATGCGCACAGTCCAGATGTACTTGTAAATTTGTCACGCGCACAAACACCTTGCCACAGTATGGACAACGATGGCCCTTGGTCTCTTTACCATCCGCCATACCTACATGTCCGCTATTCAATTCGTGAGTGGTGAGTTCAGTGATACTCTTGAACGACTGATTGCATTGGTTGCACTGAATATCTTCCGAAGGTAGAGCGTGATGTCGGTTAGGAGGCCGATGATTATGATTTATCTGGTGACGCACCAGCAGAGTTTCCGACAAGGCAACGTATGAACAGGACTGACATTTCGGAAAGCACATGCTCTTCGGCGGCGGCACATTGTGCTTGGTATAAAGATGATACATCAAAATGTTACGCTTAGTTGCCTTATAGCCGCAATGCTCGCAAACCCTCGGATCAAACTTCTCCTCGTGCACATCTTGCATATGTCTTCTATACATGTAATAATTGGTATATTCCTCGTCCAAATCACACTTGTTGCATTTCCAGGGACCTGTCTCGCCGTCGATACTGCCGTTACACTTGGAATCGTTTTCATCATTATTGCTGGACAACAGATGGTCCGATTTTAAAACCACGTAAGATACTTTTGTTTTGCTAGCAATATTACTGTCGGGGGATTTTGCTTCTTTCTGCATGATCTTCAAACGAATATTTTTATTGTTCTTTACTAAATGGGGATATTTTTTTAACACTTCTCTGATGATCTTTGCGTGATTGTTGATAGAATCATCGGTACTTGGGCGATTCGTCTTAGGCTTTTCCACATTTTCTTTTTCCTCCAGATCAAAACGTACTCGTTTAGACGGACCATCTTGAGATCTCTGGTAATTCTTCGATATACTCCAATCATCGTCCGAATTTGTGTCTCTCAAGTTCTTTTCGCTCTCCTGATTTTCCTCTTCCTCATCTTCGGTTGTATCATTTTTACTATCTCTGTCGGGCGAATGCTTACGAGAGGAATTCCCTTTTTTATCTATGTCGGATGCTTGAACAATAGGCTTTGTATTATACGTAATGTCATCGAATGAAGAAAATACTCCCAGAGCAATATCATCTGCTTCCGGAAGATCGAATCTGGATGGGCCAGGAGTCGTTTCCTGTTTATGTATCGAAGATGCACTGTGGAATGTTCGTACTTCATAATTCATCGCTGGTATGGGTGGAGATTCGTCCAGCTTTCTCTTCCATATGGGAAGTCTTAAAAGATAGAGATTATTGAAATGTTATCGTTTTATAAGACTGTGTTTGGAGCATTACATTATGGAATACGTACTTTCTACCTGGCAATGGTTGCCCAGATAAAGCCGGTGTAGTCGAACTGGTGGAGCTGCTGACAATCGCTTTTGTAGTTGGAGTTGAAGGTTTCGAGACGGCTATCACTGGACGCGTAGGTGTTTTTGCCATATCATCTTGCATTTTGCTCGTGTTAAATTGAGCGTCGAGCAACTTTGTTAGGACCGTCATGTTCATTTTTTGCGCTGTACGATACAAAGCATGTTGCTCCGACGTCCAATATTCCAATTGTCCAGTGTACATAAAACTGTATATAAATGTGCAATTAATTAAATATAAACGACAAAAATGTTCCAGCATGAATATTAAAGCGTGAATATAAGTGTGAGGGTGAGATTAATTTTTAGTTGGAGTTTGGGTCCGAGAGTTCTGACCCTCGTCCCATGTATGCCTTGGTTTTATAAGAGAATGATTGGAACATGAAAGGAGTATGAGGTGATTGAAAACCCATATTAAATATATTAAAGCAATAAATATTAAAACGTACCTTATAATAGACTTAACACACTCGTAAGGCATATCTGAAGGCATAATTATTACACCATTAAAATTTGCATCCTTCTCTTTTTGCTGTTCTTCGAGTTGCATAAAATAGTCTGTACATGTTGTCACCACAAGTCGATGAGCCTGAGAAGAAATTTCTTTTAATAATATTACTGATAATTTTAAAAATATGTTTAGAAATATTTTTCGATATTATTGCTTCATACTAATAACGTAAGCATCACATTATTTATACCTGTACAGTAATGTCACTTGTAGGAAATTTAATTTTGAGATCGAGAAATTGTTCCTCCGAGTAAAGAGTCTGAAGTCGTTGAAGAAAGAATGATCCCCAATTATCCACTTTTACTTGCTTCAAGCCACGCGCAGGGGGTGACTTCTCTTGAATTACTCCTGACTCCATTATCAAGTATTTGACAAAAGTATCGATACCTGGTTCAATATATAATAGCTATTATATACTGAAAATAAATTTTATTTCTATGACAAATATTATAAATAGAAAGTTATATATGTATAAACGGTCCAAATTTTTCTACTTTTCAGAAGATAGAATACCATATGACAATCAACAGAAAAATTAGATTTTAATGAAAAATATTCAATTTCTAAGATTTAATAGGTAACGAATATTATTCATTCTTTAATTCTACTTTGCATTCTACTGTTTATAGGTATAAGGTATTATAAACCGAATAAATATAGTCTAGAATAAAGTTTTGTATCTTATTTTTTCTACTTTAATGTAAGATTCTGGGATCAAAGTTAACATTTAGAATTATAGTTATGTAATATAATTGTAATCTATTGTGCAAATAATATTACGGAGCAGTAAAAAAAATAAAATAAGCTAATTTCATAAAGAACATACTGTCGCTGCAATCTTCATAAAGCCTCCTTTCCTATCTACTACTTATTTCTCTAATACATTTTCCAAAATAATTTTACTTCATTCGAATACAATGCTAAATCCCTCTCTTTCCAGTTTCGCGCAAATCATAGAAGAGCTTTAAAAGCTTTATTAACGGCATTAATTTTATTAGCGCAATGGTGCACAGCGGACTAATCTATTCCTCGAAAGTAACAAGAGAGTGCCATACATGCGTAAGACTTGTAACGTAATTTCAACGTATTTGACGCGATGCTTCACCTAATCGCGCTTCTTATCGGGAGAATCCTAGAAAAAAACATCTCGCTACGTCTTTTACCTAAGAAGAAGGCCAACGCGAGTTCGGGGAGGTATTGCTTCTCATAAGTGGGAAGATGAGAGAGGAGGCAGGCAGATAAGATCGCGGGACGCGGAGCTGTGCTAGAAACGGGAAGAATTACAAATCTCTGGGACGACGACGACAAGGACGTTACGCACGAGACAACAGCCACATTTTCTAACAGCCCGGGCCCCGGGGCCCCGGAGCGAGACGCTGGTTCGCGACGTTCGCGACGTTCGCGTACGGCGTACGGTATACGCGTCCGTTGGCCGTCCGCGAGCTGCCCAGCCGCCAGCCGCCCGTGATCGACGATGACGGATCGACGGCAATGACGGATGAAGAATCCAGTGGCTGGCCCGCCCCGGCCGTACCCGGCGTACCCGCCGTACCCGTGCACCCGTGCCCCGTACGCGGGAATCGAAAATGCCCTATTGCACTTATAATTCACATACCTATTCAGCAGGATCTCAATATTTCCCGTTCAGCACCATCTCTTACGAATTTTCTCAGTATACAATCAACCGCAAGCATCCCACTGTGTGCCGTGACTCACAGATGGAGCTATACGCGTTCGATCCGGAACCGAGAGCCGAGAGAGCTCAGTCCGATCAAGTCCGATGTCGCACTTGTCGCAGTTGCGCCGAAGCGACCGGATGTGACGTCAGTCAGTTCCGGCGTAGCGTCTAGCGTCAGCGTCACTAGCGTTTCGTGAACACAGATACGTTTGAATTAAATATTAAGGGTGCCGTCCCATGCAGGACGGAATTTCGGAAAACGGAATCTCGGAATCATTCTGATTGGTTAGCCCCATGGGGCACAGTACAAGCCCCATGGGGCTAACCAATCAGAATGATTCCGAGATTCCGTTTTCCGAAATTCCGTCCTGTATGGGACGGCACCCTAAATATATAAAAATTTTATGTAAAATGATCGCCTGAAAGCATGGCAGCATTGGCAGCCAGAAATCTCTTCTTACATTATACATTTCTAATCAGACATATGTGAATTCATGAAAATTGGACTTGCTTACCGCAATTAACCCCTGGTTCCGATATTCACTGCCAGTACTGAAAATCTATAGTTTGCGTCACGTATACTATAGATTTTCAGCACTGTCAGTACACTGCCAGTAAAAAAGGAACAAGGAACACAGCCTAACTATCCCCCTCACACTACCACGATAAACAGTTCTGATTCGTCTATCGTGGATTTTATCCAAATAGAATAAAGCGATCTAATCATCTAAAAATCATTTAAATGGCATTTTAAAGTGAGAAAATGTCCTTAAGTTACTTATTATTAGTCTTTTTCACGAACGAGTACTTTTGGACAATTTTGCGGAACCTCTGAAACAAAATTCTAAATGCCATTCACACACACACACACAAGCATGTCGCGTCTCATGCGATTATTTTTATATTTTGATGATCAATAAAAAGATTAAAATTGTTTCTCCAGTCACCAGGATTCCTTCCTTAGGGAGAATGGACGTCTTTATGATCGTATTGATCGTTCATCATAATCATATACTTAAAATGGCCGTACAAGCGTGCAAGGCCAACAATTAAAAGAAAGATTGCGGACATTTATGGTAATGTAAGGGACGAATGTTTTTCAAGCCCTTAGCCGGCTTAGCCCTTACCAGGTTACCAGTTATCAGGTCATCACGCGTCGGCCGTGGAGTGATGCGATTGACCGGAGTGATGTTCTAGCCTTCTAGCCATAGCTCCAAACCACTCCAAACAGTCCAAACGTTGTCGCTCGTCGCCGAGGGCGAGAGGCGAGAGGCGAGAGGAGATTGAGGAGAACTGACAAGTGACAAGATGAACGCGACGACGACGGAGGGTAGAAGAATACAGGATCTTCCACCAAAAGGTGGCTATGGCCCCATCCAAACGGAAAGAGTGAAATTGCGTACCATTCTTGGCGGTAAAGATTTTGCTGCGACAGATTTTATTAGCTGGTTGGAAAGGTTAAGGAGGCACGTCGCCAAATTATGTAATAATGTTGTCATGAAATTTTACAGCTAAGAGCACGCTCGGGCTTCTGGTGGGCACCACGATCGTCGGATTCTATGCCTATTATCTCAATTATAAGTGCGTCAGGCGACAGCAGATCGAGATGAGAAGCGCACGCTTGGCGATATTTCCAGCATTATTGGCGGAACGAGATAGAGCGTAAGAATGCTGAATGTCTCACGAAATGTATCTTTAACTTGAAATTCTGTCAACTTTGGGTGCCTGAGCCTGACAATCTTAAACATTTACAATTAAACGTTTCCAAAGCCTACAATCGCTCTCTTTTTTGGTTTTTCTTCACGCAGCGTCTTGAAACAAATGAGACGTAATCGAGATGTCGAAGCAGAATTGATGAAGAATGTCGAAGGATGGGAAGTCGGAACGTACTTTGGGGAACCTATATTCTTCCTGGATGATGAAAATCAGTGGAGAGAACCGTTATTCTGTGAACATTTTGTGCACGCTGACTACGATAAAGTTAAAGCACGGTCTGAGCGTCATGGATGGATGTAGGACACCGTAGGAGTATCGTGTTATTAGTACTTGGCATTCAGATGTTAGCCAGCTACGGATCGTAATACGACAACCTGAAAAAGTAGTCTTAATAATAATAATAATAATGAGTATAATTATTGCAAGTCATAATTATTATCAATAACATCTTGAAACTATATAGGTTATAATAAAATCGTTACGTAACATTTCCGTTTGTCAATATTCTTTCATCTTTTTTCTCTTCACATTTCTTTGCGATAAATTTCACCTAACGGCAAGTACGTTCAATGATAATAATCTGGTATACAAGTTTTCTCTTTTTTAAATGTAGCAAATATCAAATGGAACATTATAAGATAAAATAGAAATGCCTATTTTACGCGTATTTTATTTTAAAAAATTAAGCGAATAAATATATAGATTCGACACGATACACATCTCGAGTTTCTCTCTTTTATTTGTCACATCGGCCTACTTATTTGTTTGTTCACATCACAGACACGTTGAGAGTCGAGATAGGTCTAGCATTGACACTTATCATTTTTGTCCATCAATCTCGAAGAGGAGAAAAATGCAGGTTTATCCAAGATACCCCAAGATATATAGAAAAATAAATGGCATTCCAGATCTATCTCTTAACGGTTACGTGAAATCTATTTAAGTTTTCTTTCCTGACCTACTGAAAAAACCAAGGAAATTTGTATAATTTCTTTGTAAAAGGAGCTTTCTAAAAATATAAATGTAAGTCCTCCAGCAAAGAAGTCTAATAATAAGTCTAATAATTCAAGTTTCTCTGTGAACCGTTAAGCCCCTTGCACAATGCCAGGCAACAGGCAATAGGAACAGGAAATAACCAAAAAATCGTTAATTACAACCTAAAAAATTCGAATGCTATGATTGGTTGGCAACAGGCAATAGGCACATAATTTCCAACGCGACGGAAACTTCGTGTCTATTGCCTGTGTCACTGTTTATTCTGCATTTATACATGATTTCTGATTTCTATTCCCTGTTCCCTGTTCCTATTGCCTGTTGCCTGGCATTGTGCAAGGGGCTTTAGGCTTTCTGTAAATGTAAATGAAGCGAAATCGATTAAATCAGCTGTTATCTGTTATTGTCGTCGCGTTTCAAGTTTATGCAACTTGGACTTGAATAGGATTCATTTTGGCTCTTGTCAAGATACCTAATGTCAATATTTAAGTTCTTTTGTCAAAATATTGCGATAAAAATCGATTCCAAATCCTCGTTAGAAATCTATTTTTAAAATCACCCTCGAGACTCGAGACGCGAGAGTCTGATCGAGCAAAACATCTTCCTTAGTTCCTTTGTAAAAATATATGTATGTAACGTAAATGATATAAAGCGCATAATAATCTCCCGATTCGCGATTCGATGGAAACGCAACCTATAAACAGTATAAACGATCATCGCGCGCAAGCTACGAGGTGCGATAAACCGAACACACTATTAATTCGCGCTTAAATCGATCGAGGAGCATTCAAAATCCTCCGTCCGTCCTCGTCCTCTCGCGAGCGAAAGTGTCAATGGCCAATGGCCAATGGGCGATCGACGATCGGCTCGCGCTCGCGGCAATCGCCAATCGGCGGCGCTCTGGCGTCCACGTGGACGCGGCAACGGCCAGCAACGGCAACGGTGGTTGCCGAATGGCGAATGCCGCGTATAGACGCGCGAGTCGGTCTTGTCCTAAGTGTCACGTGCTCGCGGCGCCGTTCTCGATTTTTCCTCGGCGAGGGCGAGTGGGATACCTACTGGGAACTGGGACAATGCGATTTCTAAAAACGCGGCAACGCGCTCGCGTTCGGCCGGGCTGAGGGCTCGCCGCGGCGTCGCTCGGGGCATTCGGAGCTCCGCGTTGCCGTTCCGTCGCGTCGGACCGTCACCCGTCACCCGTCACCGGCGCCGAAACAAGTGTCTGTGTACAAGATGGCGGCGCCCAGAGTGTTCACTGTCGCGAAGATCGCCAGGAAGCAGCAGCGTGTGTCAGTGTCAGTGATCGAGTGATGTAAGCGATGCCGCAGCGACGAGTGTGAAGTGACGGGACACGGGACGGGACTGAAGGGTGGCTGTGGAGTGTGGAGGCTGGAGCTAGTGGAGCTGCGTGCGCGCTAGCTACGGCAACGACGACCCGAGACCCGACCCGAGCCGATCCGGCCTACCGACCGACCGACCGACCGGTGCGGTGCGGACGGTGCGCGGTGCGGCACGACGCGATACGGCGGAGTCGCAGAGTACGGGACGGTGTAGCGCGGCGCGGAGTGGAGCGGTGCAGGGCAGCGCGCTGCCTAGCCTATCCCGATTCCCGGGTAGAGCGGTATCGCAGCGAGCCGAGCATCACGGCGGCGGCAGCAGTAGCAGCGGCAGCGACGGCGGCGGCGGCGGCGGCAGTGGCAGTGGCAGTGGAGGCGTCTCGAAGGATGCGGCCCGAGGAACGGAAGAAGCAACGGCAGCGACTCGTGGCGTAGCCTTGGCCAGCGGTGGTTGGTCAGGCAGGTAGACCGTAGACCGTAGACGCGGTAGACGAGCAGGACCGAGGTGTGGGACTGCGGGCCTGGTCGGTGTCGGTGGGAGAGCGGCGACGCGACGCGACGCGACGCGACGGCCAGTTCGTCGTTCGTCCCGTCCCGGGCAGCGTCACGACCGCGCACCGCGCGCCAGGCTACCAGAGGCTACCGGAGGCTACGTCCGCTACGTCCGTCGCAGACATCGCAGTTCTCGTCCGTCCGGCTGGGTGTGCGGAGATAGCGTTGAACCGACAACGTTGTCGCGCGTCGCTCCCCAGTCCCCCGGCTCCCCGTAGTCTCGCCATCGACGCCGACTGACGCCGACGGCGACGCTGCTACGGCTACGGGGGCAAGCGAGAGAGGGACAGAGTGCGAGAGGGAGAGAGAGAGAGAGAGAGAGAGAGAGAAAAGGAGTGAGAGTGAGAGAGAGCGAGAGAGCGCGCGCGAGGGACGCGGAGCTTTCTCGAGAGAGAGAGAGAGAAAGAGAGAGAGAGACTGGCGACATAACGATGGCGACGATATCGATGACTACGACGACGACGATGACAACGTCGACGTCGACGTCGACGGCGACAGCGATGGCGAACGAGCCAAGGAAATCTTATGACGAGCTGTGTCGCCTGTGCGCCTCCTACGACGCCGTTAGGATGCACATATTCGGCCAGGAAGGCAAGAATCGCCAGCTCGTCGACAAGATCCAGACGTGCTTGCCGTTCAAGGTAAGTCTACTAAAGTCTCCTTCTCTTTGAGTCTTTGTTCGGACATTCTTTGCCGTGCCGATGTTATCCTGTTCCTCGTGGGACTGCGTGGGACTCGATTTCGATCTGTTTCTCTCTATCTATCTCCTGTCTCTTTCTTTCCTCCGTCTCATTTTATCATCCGCAGCGTCTCTCATTTTTCCTTCCTTTCTCAATTTCGTTTACTTTTCTGAGTCACCTCCCTCGGTACTTCGCGGCCCTGCACGATTCGTCCTCGATCTTATTCTCCCGATAAGAGACGGACAGAGGCAACTAGGCAAGGAAAGAGCGAGAGAGCGAGAGAGAGGGAGGGAGAGAGAGAGAGAGAGAAGAGCCGATTCACGGACGACTCGTTCGATGTCGACGGGGCGTTACTGGGTGAAGGTTTTCTTCCCGCCGTCCGCCGTCCGCCGTCGCGTCGTCACCATCGGCCATCGCGCTCGTTTGCTCGCTCGCTCGCTCGCTCGTTCACCGAGCGACGCAGAGCGGCGTCCAGGCGTCCTCGGTGACGAATTCCACCCGGTGGCCATCGCTTATCGAGGACGTTGCGACGGCGAGGTCGGCCTGACGCGAGGAGGGACGCTTCGTCGCGCGACGCACTGGCGACATTTTGTTTGCCGCTACGGCACGCGTTTGACGCTCCTCCACGAGACTTGATCGTCGTCGTCGTCGTCGTCGTCGTCGTCGTCATCGACGAGTCGAGTCGCTTCATCGATGCGGAACGACAAACCGCATTCCGAGATATTTCGAATTTCCTCTACGTCAATATTTTTACCGTCACGTGCATCATCCCCCTGGCAGCACCGGTTTATCGTCGTTTTGTTAATTCTGCCTGTCTTCCGTGCACGTTGGGGTTTACCGAATCCCACGCGTGTTATAGACTTCAATTGTACACGTGAGCACGTGGCATTTAAATTTTAAGCTAAAAGATAGAAAATATGCCTTGTACGAAACATCATCTTTCCTAAGATGCACTTGTATTATTTTTTAAGAAAAAGATTCAAGTATGATATAAAAGTATTATCAACTTATATCTCGTAAAATTAAAAAAAATATGCTTTCGGAATATATCCAAGATGATAATGTATAATATAATGTAAAAGCAGCTTACGATAGTTGTATTAAAACGTACTAAAAATACATGAAATTTTATTTTATTTTTATTAAGCTAGTTAAAGCTGATTTTGATTAAAGAATTTTTGAAATAGGTGTCTACTATCTGTAATAAGGGAGTCAGGATATCTTATAAAAATTAATAATTAATAATAATATAAATAATAATCAAAGGGATATTAAAATTTCAATAAAACTTATATAATCGTAGCTCATTCTTTGAGGCTGTTTTTACTATGCAATGATTTACCTAATACCTTCTACAGTTTTCAATGTATATATCTGGAGAAAAATTTACAAGATAAATTTACATCTAAAAAATATTCCTGATGGATATCTAGATAACTTGAAAACTTGAAATATCTAGCTATTGATTATATATTTATGTATTTATTATTTTATATAATTATAAATTGTTGCCAAAATCATCCGTTCAATATCTAATTTAATTGTCCCTTTTCCTGTTATCAATTTAATTTATTTCCAATAGAATATTTACAGATATTCTTTAGCAAGAGACAAAATTAAGAATTAGATTTATCAAGGCATTACACTAATGTAGTAAAACTTAATACATTTTTAATGAAAACATCGAAACTACTGTTTCAGATAATTGAAGACGATTGTTTGCCAAAAGTCCTGTGTTATCGATGTATGTACAACTTGGAAAATTTTTATGACTTTCGGACTGCGTGTGTTAACGCAGCTGCTTGGTTGGAAAGAAATAGGCCGAAGGAAGGCGTAAGTATCTGAATCCAAAATGTTGAAACATTAGCTCTTTGTAAATTTCCATATTTTATTTAAAAAATTAGTTGAGCAAAACTGAAATGTACTCTTGAGCAATGTGTGTTACCAATTATTCTCAATTATTGAAATTAATTGGCTTGGTATTCTACAATTTTCTCTGGTTTGAATATTTAATATTATATTAAACATATGATATTTTATTTAAAAAGGGTATATTTTTTAGTACATTGTATAATTTAACAGTTACTTTTTGTATAATGTCTTAATAGAAAGCCTATGTTTAATATTTTTTTAAATACATTGTAACAGAAGAAAAAACTTTTGGGGATTGTAGTTAATAAAATCCCAAAATAACATTATCAATATTATAATTTGCAGATTTATAATTTTATAAAAAATACTGAATTATTGCACGTTATATCATAGGTGAGTGATGATGGCGCAAATGACAGCGCACAATTCGGCGAGGTGCACGCGGAGCTTCTTAAAGGAAAGGAAAATATGCCAGTACTTATTCCGGAGGCACCTGTGGTCAATCCTAATGCGGCATTAGGTACACCACCGAGATTAAATTCGGATGGTGAAGCGGATCCCGAGATCGAAGAGATTATCGACACGAGTGAAGGTACGGATGAAGGTACGCTCGCGCATTTTGAACTTTATTCTTTTTATTTTGCCCGATAAACGAGTAATTTGTCGCTGACACGTGTTATTTTGATATGAAGCTACAGTAATCGACGATTCGGAAGATCGACGATCGGAATACGAGATGGCATACGAGATGGACATGGAGACGAATCCTAGCGACTTTTTGGAAATGACCCCAATGGTAACCGAGGAAAATGAAGAGGAGTGCGGTACGAACAACCCGAGTGCCGCGAATACTCAAGATACCGCAGTCTTTTCACATACGCAGCCGCAAAAACATGAAGTCTTTGTCTGTTCCCTATGCAACAAAGCGTTCAGTTCCAAGGGTCACTTGTCTCTGCACGCGAGAATTCACGTGGGTGAGGGTGATGTGATCGGCGAAAGAGTAATCACCGATGACCATACTTCGTACCAACGACCGTATCAATGTGATCTTTGTCATAAATCGTATTCTACTGCGAAACATCGCTGGGGGCACGTTTCTACGACACATCGGTAAGAGAGAGAGAAAGAGCTTCAATGACATACTACTATTTTACACATAAATTGTCTGCTAATTTGTGGCGACTTAAAGATGTCTTTAATCAATCTTGTCAAACACTCACTTGCCTTTTTATCTCTTGCAGGGGACATCCTGCGGTAACGTGTGCATACTGTTCTCGCATATACTCGACGCGATATAATCTCGATGAGCATATAAAATCACGACATGCTGGTCTACCGCCACCTCCGGAATTATCAGTCTCCCTTTCGCGCACAGAAACTCGTTATCAGTGCCAAACATGTCCAATGGTGTATACGGATTTAGCAGATTTCAATGCGCATCGGCAGATATGCACACAGGAACAACGTACAGATCTGTTGGGACAAACCGAAGCGCAGAACAATAAGATTTTCGCCGACACGTCCGATATCTCGAGTATATATTCGGATGACGAGAACAAAGACTTCAGGAACGCTGAGGCTAAATTGGCGAAAAATCCGCAATTAACTATATTGAAACAAGCGCTGACTAAAGGAGACAGTCTAAAACGAAATTTTGACGATGATGGGTCGACATCCAGCAGCAAGCCGAAAAAAATAGTTAAGTCAGGTAAAACTTAATTATTAAAGTAACAATAGAACGAAAATGTCACATGTAGGATTAAAACCACCTAATTTTGAACGTATTGTTATTTAGAGGAGGGCGAGACGAGTCCTCAGAAGAGGTGGTATTGTGAAGCTTGTCCAGAAAGTTTTACATCGGTGGACAGTTTGAAGGAGCACGAGATTAGGCACGATGCCGAGAAACCATTTATTTGCATACTGTGCAAGAGAGATTTTGTATTGAAATCTTCATTAATTAGGCACATTACATTGTCACATGGCGTTGATCCTACTCCTATCATTGACAGTGATAAGTGTTTAAAAACAACGGTAATGCCTCAAAATTGGAACGATCGAGTGGACGTCAGTGTTTATGAGCAAAGTGAAACGAAAGAACCACCAGAGCTCTCGTCGTCGCCTGAGGTAATGAATAATATAGATTTTTATTGTGTACTTTTATGATATCATACATAGAGACATACATTACTGCGATATGTTACGATATGTTAAACAGATAAATTTAGAAAATGATGACAAAGATTATAAGAACAATCACGAGAATATAGAAATCGAAACGGTATTTGTATGTGAGACCTGTAAGAGAGACTTCAATGACCGAGCGTCATTATGGCTACACATACGAGCGATGCATAAAGAGTACGCTGCATTTACCTGTGGAGTGTGTTTAAAGATGTGCTTTAATAATACGCAACTTCAAAATCATGTCTATATGTATCACGGAAGGTCTAAGCTTTTAATATCGGAACAAAGAAGGTATAGTCGCTCACATTCTATAATTTGTATATTTTCTTTTTATACTTTTTAATGTCATAAAATACGCAAGTATGCATTATATAAAGTACAATAAATATAATATGCGTTTTACAACTATGGTTACAGGTACAGTTGTACGATATGCGGTAGACAGCATGACTCGAGAAAAAAGCTAATCACTCATGTCTCGATACATAATGTCGATCCTGCCTTTGATCCTGCGAATTTTGTACAATTAAATAGTAATTATTATAATGAAAACTTGAATGGTAACGAAGGAAATGAACAAGCATTAGATTTTGACGGAGAAGATGGCGAGAAGGTCGATTGTTACATTTGTTATAAATCTTTTCCGACTGAGGATCATCTTATACGACATCAGAGAAATGCTCATAAGGTAATGCTGAAACGCGTGCTAATTTTTCAATAAGAATTATATAGCAATTTTGGCAAACAATGTTATAAATAGTACAAATTTTTAAATTTTCTTTTCTTTGTCGCAGTCTGACCAGATAGTTTCATTAGGAGAAGCTGCGGGTAGTGGAAATACTCTTAGTGTCAATGGTAATGGCAACAGGGCGCAGTATCATTTATTTTTTGTTTGCGAGGTATGCGGTAGCTCACATTCGAGCAAATGGGAACGCTGGTTGCATATCAACAATACGCATAACGACGAATCTTCTATTAAAGTAAGTTTGAGAGATGAAAGGAAACTGATTCTTATCATATTGTTTTACATGTTATTCTAATTCTGTATCATCATACCTAGTGCGAATGGGAAGATTGCGGAAAGATATTCGCGACGAAGTCGTTGCGTAACGAGCATCTCCAGCATCATGCGGTACAAGGACCCTCGCCCAACACTTGCGAGATATGTGGGAAATTGTGGCCTACTCGCGTCGATTATTGGAAACATGTGATGGGCGTACACGCGGACACAGTGCCTCTAATTTGCGGCGTTTGTCTGAAAGTATTTTCCGACGTTATGCAATTAAGCGCACATGTCAAGGCGAAACATTGGCCGCTAACCAGTGGTGATTTCTGTTGTGATATTTGCGGTAGACCGTACTCCAATAAATCAAAGATGTCTCGGCACAGAAAGATCCATGGCTTGGAAGCGGCTATGGACACCGCATGCGATAATAGCAGTTTCAATGAAACGACCAATGAATCGGTTAAGCCTGATCACAACAATGGCGCTTCGGAAATAGAATTAAGTTGCGAGCAGTGCCCTGAACTCAGCTTCACGACATTGGACAGTTTGTGTAATCATCGACGGATAGCACATGGTCTTTTCCCGTGCGATTTGTGTAACAAATGCTACGGCAGAACGTCGCACTTGTGGAAGCATGTGAATAGAGTGCATAAAGGACACGCAGATGTGACTTGTCCTTACTGCGCAAAGACAAGCGCATCAAGGGATCATCTGGCAGCACATATTGCCAAGATTCATAGGTACATGCCCGCAATGGGTAAGGATAATCAGAACTGCGTCGCTTCCAAGTCCCTGAGTGTAGACGACGGTGTCTTGCATTATTGCGAGAAATGTAACAAGGGATTCCACAAGCGCTATTTGCTCCGTCGTCACATGAAAGGCTGTCAAAACTATCGTAAAGATCCTGGTGCATTGTTAACTCGTTGTCGGGCCTGCGAGAGGATATTCAAGGATCGTGCGAGTCTACAGAAACACATTGAGAATCATCATAGCACGTACACTTGCCATTTGTGTAACGAAACGATCACTTCCAAGCTAGGTATCATGACACACAACCGCGTCAATCATATGGATCACCCGGATCTGACGTGCGACCACCCAAGTTGTAAAAAACTCTTTCGGACTAAAGAAGATCTGGAATCTCATCGAAAGGATCACAAGTATCACAACAATCCGAACGTTTGTGATTTTTGCGGTGACACCGTGGAAAATAAGCTAAAACTGAAAATGCACGTGTTATCGTTGCATCGAAACGAGATCGGAGTATCCTGTGGTGTCTGCCTCATTCCAATGAAGGACCCCAAAGATTTGAAGAAGCACGTGGAAGCCGAGCACAGCAGCGTTCTTTCTAATCCAAACACGTGTCAGGTATGTGGCAAGCAATATGCATCCAAGTGGAAGGCTTTCGATCACACGAAGAAATGTCATGGCAAGGTTTTCCTCACGTGCAAACAGTGTCTAGCGGTTTTCACGGATGAAAACGATATACGCGATCATTACGAGCATGTGCATAACGTTCCGAAGGACCAATTAGCCATTTTCGAATATAGAATGGATATTGGGGCAAAGAGAGAGGGTTACGAGACTCCCGATATTATTGTCAAGGAGGAACCGGATGACTTGGAGTTCGACGAGGAAATGTGTGACGAGAGTTCGAACGACTCTCGTAAACGTAGAAGATCGCCAAACGACACGTACGATTGCGAGATGTGTCCCGAGATCTTTCTCAATTCGGACACTCTTGCTAAACATTATCAGAACGTCCATAACACCGACCCCGTCCGTATGTTCAAGAAATTCAAAAAAGATAGCGATAACAAGCGCAAAATGAGAAACAGAAACAACTTCGAATGCAAGAATTGCAAAAAGCAGTTCTCTACCAAGACCTTATTTTGGAATCACATCAATGTATGTACACGGCGAAACTCGATAGGTAGATTTGACATCCCAAATAATGTCCCGACATCAATTCTGGAGTCTCATCTGAAACACAACAATCAGATTCAACGAGAAGAACTGCCGACGCTACCACCGACGAACGAATCCAACTTGAACATTCCCGACTTCAATCTATTCGAAGATATTAATTTGCAATTGTCGGCTCAGAAACCTGTGCCGAATCTTATGCCATTGTCGCAGATGAAGGCGACAGGTAACAACGGCAAATGCTCGAGAAAAGACTCGCGCAAGGTGTACGACGAATCGACCAATACTGAGTGCACGTGCGAAGTCTGTGGTAAGCAATGGCCCGCCAAGAAACATTTGTGGCAACATCTGATTCGTTTCCATCGCGCCGAAGCTGCCGTTACGTGTGGCGTATGCTTGAAGCTGTGTAAATCTTATCAAGATCTGGCCGACCACTTGAAGGCCGAGCATGCTCCTGTTTTGTCGCCGGAGGGCAACAATTTCACTTGTAAGATATGCGGTAGGTATCACAACGCGAGAAGCAAATTGAACTTGCACACGGGCATCCATATTGGGAACCACCAGTGTCAAAAGTGCCTGCAATTTTTGGAGAGCGAGGAAAAACTCACCGAGCATACAACGAGCTGTAATGGCAAATCTGAGTTTGAAGATCACGCAGTGGCGGACGAAGATAACGCGAAAAACGATAACGACGAAAAGGGTAGTTTAATCGCCGATGAGATGTCGGTCATCGAGGGAGCGGAGGAAGCAGAGGAAGCGGATTTCGAATCGGAAGGCGAAGGGAGTAGGGATATTCACGATGAAGAAAATTCGGAAAATAGCGAAGAAGACAATTCGGAAAATAGCGATGATTCGGATAGTGATAGTAATAGTAGTTCGAGCGAAGACGAAAACGAGAACGAAGATGGAGAGGAAGAGGAGGAGGAAGAAGAAAATGAAAACGAAAACGAAAATGAGTCTGATACAAGATCCACTAGTCGAGAGAGCGGTGATAGTGTATCGTGTAATTCCGATAGCGACGACGAATCGGATATGGATGACACGGAAGTGAACGCGACGGAAAATAAAGCGCTACAATTGAGCGATATCGGTAGATTCAGGATACGCGGTGACGGTATTCAAGAGAATATGCCGATGGAGAAGAATTCCAAGGATCAGAAAACCTATCTTACGTCCGTTACCTCAGCGACGGTTGTAGAACAAACTGGACAAAGTAATTTGAATGATCTGTTGATTCCCAATGCACCTGCGAACATGGACAAATTTGAAGCATTTCGTCTCGGGGAATCCGCTAAAGCTGCGGCGAACGATGTAGACTTGTCTATGTCTGACGATAACGAAGACGATTGTGATAACGAGGGAGACGATGAGGAAAATAATGATGAAAACGAGGAAGAAGATGGTGAAGTTGGTGGCGAAGATGAAGACAAGGATGAAGGTGAGGCTGAGACTGACAATGAGACTGAGGCCGATGAAAGTGAAAATGAGGACGAAGCCGAGAAAGAGGAAGAAGAGGAGGAAGAGGAGGAGGAAAATGAAGATGATGACGACGACGACGACGACGACGACGTCGGACCGCCTGTATTAAGTCCAATAATGCCTTTGTTACCAGAAAATGAATCTGAGGAGCACAGCGGCACGGCAGATCGCACGAGGCACAAGCTCAGTCCGATGGTTTCGCTGAGTATAACTAAAGAGGAGTGTGATCTGGAGGGGTGTGAAATAACCGAAATGCCAAATGATGTGGAGAACGTATCCAACGCAGTCAACCTCTTCGCGGCTAATAACAACGATCTGCCCGTAACGTGGGACGAGAACTTGGATGATAACGGAATCGACAATGGCGATTGCAACTCCGACATTGGAGACAGGGATATGGAGAAAAACGAGGAATTCAGTAAGGAGTATATCAAAATAGAAATGAACCAGAACGATGCTTTTGAAGAGAATTCCGAGAAAAACGAGGAATTCAGTAAGGAGTATATCAAAATAGAAGTGAAGCAGAACGATGATTTTGAAGAGGATTCCGCGTATGAGAACGTAGTGGATAATAGTAGAGGTGATGGAGACAATCAAGTGCACGAGGTGCATAATCTGGACGGAGCTGTGTTAATGGTGACTACTAATGAGGGTAATCAGATTTTGATAGAACCAAACGTGTTAGATATCGATAACGAGGACTCTAATGCCGAAGCAACGCAGTATATTATCGATTATGCGACGCGAAATGAAACCGACGTCATGCAGACGGATGAGATGCAAGGTATGTCCTACGTTCAAGATACATCGGAGAATGAGGATAGTACGGCGGAGGTTGACATCGAGGAGTACAGCAGTGACGTGCAGAAACAGTAGGACACGAGTGCCAAAACTGAGAGGAGATCTAGAATAATAAATCTGTAATAAAGTGTAAGATAATTAATATGGATGCTTGGGACTTGAGATTCTCAAAAAAGAAACGACATATGTACCTTGAAAAACGATCACAATATTGTATAGTAGAGTAAGCTTGTAGCTTATAGCTTTGGAGGATTTTTGATAGACTGCGTAAAAGAGAAAGAAGGAGAGGAGGAGTAAGAAAGAGAAATCACGACGATTTACACGTTTCGTTTTCATTGATCTGCCAGAGGCTTTGCATTCACGACTTGCGCAACGTTGCAAGCTTCCGACTAATCGTTTCGAAAGGTAATATAATTTTGAATGATTAAACATTGTACTACATAAGGCGTTATTTAGATTATTGTGAAAGCTACAATTTACAGTATCTTTTTTAATTTCCTATATTCGACGGATATCAACGATTGATTACGGAATATCGTTTATTTATATCGGTAACACTTTGTTGACAATAATATATTCTCCGGCTATTCCCGCCATGTTCACGTCAAATGCCATCCGTTAGACAATAGGACACAAATTTATGAACTTAATGATAATTTAGTCCTATCTCAAATTTAAAAAACGATGCTAAGCAGGATCAAAATCTACGAGTCGCGTTACAATCAAATTCCTTTCTTTCTCTTTTTTTTAAATCCTATAATAATTTTTTCTTCAAATGATGACTCTAATCATTTGTAAACATGAAGTAAGAAGAAAGTAAGAAACTATGCTGATTATTACAAACAAAATGGCACGAAGTGAACGTCAAAAGACATTGTATAAAACGCGTTGATTTTAATGCTATTATTTGTATGCGATTACACGCTTGTCCGATTTCTCTAATTAAAATTTTGCAAATCGACTTCCTATGTGTTTTTCTGTGCAAATTTATTCTATCAACGAACGATGACAGAACTATACTAAAACTTGAATTATCGAATTAGATGCGTAAAAAAAGTTGAGTATATTATAACGGAAATAACAAATACTATCTACGTTTTATGTCAAGACAGATTTAGCATCCTATCTTTTAGGGTTCTTTTTCTTAGCGTAGCGAAGAAGAAGCGATAATCGTGCACACTCGCTATATTTTTTATGGAAGTGAAGAAAGAAATAAAAGAGTTTATGTGAATAATAGCTTTAAATGATCAATCTGTACAGTTACGTAATGTGAGCGTGTTTGTACATGAGCGAGCGAGTGCATGCGTGTATGTCGAACGATACAGACGCGACTGAAGACTTATATATTAAAGAAAGAAAGCGTACCTCGATTTAAAATATTAACAATTAGTTGAGATTAATGCGATGGTAATTGCTTCGTATTATATCATAATTTAACCGTCTTGCAGATTTTCTCAATTATTCGAATAGTCGAATTTTTTCAATTAAGAATCGCGAATATCAACGGGAGAAAGAATCGTTGTGTCGTGTTTGGATCGAGATTTTTTTAATCCCGCAGTTTTTTATAGATGCGTAGTGACGAAAAATTAGATATAAAAAGTTGATTTTTAGAGATAGATGGTGTTTATCTTTATCGATTTCTAACATGTCAGCGATCTCTTTTTTTCCTTATTATTTATTATATTCATTCCAAAGTAATTTCTAAGATACATTATGCTCCTTATGAAGGATAGTTACTGATTTGCCATGCGTATTATGCGATTGTATGTGAACGATCTACTTGGTACTGCAGAGGGGGGGGGGAGATTGAAATTGGAATGTTAACGGTCATTTAGAGAAATATTTAAATATCGTAAATATGAAAATTTATAATATCTTTAAATATTATGATTTTAAAAAAGTATGTGCATGATGTATACATATATATATATATATATATATATATATATATGTATGTGTACATACGTGTATATATATATAATTATTTAAAATTCATAGTATTTATAGAATATGTATATCGTTCCAGTATTGTTCCCACGTCATTTAAAATCGTATTCTTTTTTTATATAACAATTGCTAATATTTACAGATTAGTGCCACTAAATGCGACTATTGCTGCATTTTAAGTTTATAGAGAGAATGATTATAAGAATAAAGTACATTCACAATTTATGTACTACGAATGTATGTTATTTACATATTCAAATGAATCATACATGAATTTGCCTTACACAATTATGCATGAAAATCGTTCAGTCTGGAAGAACTTTTAATCGTATTTAAAAAATTAACGAGACGGAAATGGAGTCAATGTCAATGAGTATTATTTCCCAAGTTTTTTGCTCTGCACGAATGGAGCGTGAATCATATGTATTGTGTAATACAGACATGCGAGGACGTTACATGTATAATTTACCATAAATTATCATTCATATATTTGTTCACAATTCTCAGATTACAATAATTATTCTCCATGTGTTTTTGCAGAATGAATTTCTTATTTTATCCTTTTCGATTATTTCCTATCCCATAAAGGCATACGTAATTGGTAACTATGTATATTATATATCTATACATCATAAAATCAAACATATATATATATATATATATACATCGCATATTATTCTTATTGCTATTTTTACTTGTGAATAATAGAATCAATTTTTTTAACGAAAGTTTAATAGAAGTTTAATACAAATTACATCAATATATCTCCAACAAACTTAAAAGATATACTAAAGCAAATTAATACTTCAAAATGTAAATAAGTAACAAAATATCGTTCTATCAGTTAACGATAAATAAATTAAATTGAGATTTTCCCCCGAGAAAATGTTTCATTTATTTCGACGTACGTTACAAGAAAATATTACATCTGATTTCTTGCCTCTGATGTTATAATTCAATATAGCTGCAGCGAACTGGTCTAGAGCTCTAAAGGTTGGTGTGCCTAACTCAGTCATTCTAACTGCGATGTCAAAAGCGAGGAAATACACGCGATGGATCTTGGTGCTTACGTCTATACATATAAAGGACTTTTCGTCAAGATTCTACTCTAATTTGATCAAGTAAACCAATGAAGAACGTCAGTAATTTTTCCTTTCGTTTGATACATAAAATACTTTTCATAAATAATATTTTACTTGTAAAACACACAAGTATATTCATTGTTTGATATTTTAAATCTTACCTTCACCATTATGTTCTAATTTGATGATGTTTTTTTATTCATGGAAGAATGGTAATGTATATTCGAGAAAATAATCATAGAGTTAAATCGAGATTGGTTAGTTTATTTGTCCTTTCGCAAAATATATTGAATTTTTTAAACATTTTTCTTGAGATTCGTTCCGCTTGCAGAGATATGAATTTCTTACAATCATCAAGATTATACACGCTATATGTATATAATATTCACATTTTACTTTTTATAGAACTGTTTATAATCGACACATTACATAGAATTTTATATATGTATATATACACACACGTAACAAAATGATTGTACGATATTACAATTATATGCAAACAAAATAAGAAATTCTTTGGCCATTGTCATTTTCGTCGAAGAAAAGTTTTAAGTTCGGAAAACATCTTTAAACGCTAATCGTACCTAAATTTAGGATTTTTTAGATTTCGAGATTCCTGAAAATTCTCGAAATCCTTTTGCAATTGCTTTAGTTGAACTCTTCTTTTAAGTTTCATGAAATTTCTTCTTCGTCCTTAATCTATAAACTTATTCTCGAAAATTTAATTTGTTTTATTCATGATTTTTACAGTTTTGCGATCTATTTTATGATACAC
Source organism: Temnothorax nylanderi (assembly GCF_030848795.1). Lineage (NCBI taxonomy): Eukaryota > Metazoa > Arthropoda > Insecta > Hymenoptera > Formicidae > Temnothorax > Temnothorax nylanderi. The sequence goes on along the minus strand of NW_027249068.1, from coordinate 2,940,936 downwards.
AGTTAAGACTAGTATGTATGGTATCTCGACATTTATTATAATTACAAACTCCTTTTATTAGGATTGTGTCGCGAACAATGAGTTTCAGCATACAGTCGATTGATATATCTATATAACGTTACATAGATGTTGAAATATATACAAACAAATTACATCACATTTAGTGCGAAACGATTGGCCAGAAACCCTAACGCTAACAGATCACTTTTAAACATTGCACGGACAAAGAATAACTTTTCACTAGTATAAAAACGACGATCGTATGATCACTGATATGATTTTTCTTCTTCATCAAATTAATATAAATTGTAACTACGCACATTTCTATCTGTTTCGTTATAGACGAGATTCACGTTACATAAAAATCAAATCTGTTAAAATAGCGTTCCACCTCTCTCTTCGCAATATATCACTATTTTTTCCTTAAAAAAATAATCTTGGAGCTTTTAGAGTTCGGGGTCTCATTATTGGTAAATTTTTTAGGACTTAGGCTTTTATGCCCACGAGTATTATAAAATATCTTTGATCGCGTCTTTTCGTAGCTCCGTTTGATATTGAGCGGTGGAGCGGAGCAGTGGTAGAAATCTTTTTTTAAAAAGATAAAAAATAAAAGGATTCGTGCGAATATTCGATGCGAATTTAAATCATTCCGTTACATTGCTTTTCCTTCTGCAGTACCAAAGAGAACCGTACGTATATATAATGACAAAAGGAAGGCGTTCTCTTGACGAATGATTATATATTACACGTAGAAGATAAGATACGCTATATCTTCTGATTTGCACCAATTTACCGTTATTAACCCGTAACTCGTCACACATTCGTGAATCGCGAATCGCGACGTGATAAATTCCGCCGACTCCGATTTCTCGCCTATCTCGCGAAGAGGTGCCTATCTTCGGGATGGGGGAGAAGTGATTTTCTATGTGGTCCCGTAGCGCGATCATTCCCGGTGCTGATCCGGTCGGTCGTCATCAACACTGCGTCTGATCGCACTCGTCGTGGGAAGTATCGTCGCCGTCGCCGTCGCCGTCGCCGCCGCCGCCGGCGCCGCCGCCAGCACCGCCGTCAGCACCGCGTTTGATGAGGACCCGCGTGTGATTGTTGTTGCCATGATTACCTGGCCGACCCGCGGCGATCACCTGCACAGTCTGCTGCTGCAGCTGCTGATCCTCGCTCGGCAATCGCTTATTACAGTCGTCGTCCCTCGGCACCGCCGACGCTGCCGGCTGATAGTCACACCTTCTCCTCTCCCGCCATCGGACCTGCGGTCGAGCGGATAAACTGAAACAGTCAACGTTCCATAATGGACTCGACTCGGGCACGCTGCTGTCACTGGCACGATACGGACGGATCATTCGTATACACATATATATTTCTTTTTCCCTTTTACCCTGTTTCATTCTCTCTCTTTCTCTCTTTCTCCCTTTCTCCCTTTCTCTCTCTCTCTCTTTCTTTCCCTCCCGTGGACAACACATGATTAGTGGCCCGTTAAAAACGCAACATCGCCCCATTAAAAACGGCTGGCAGTCCACGTCACGTGGGTTAGTATGCGTGTGGGTTAGTACCGTTGGTACGCGGGTGAATTAGTCACAGGAGAAGGACTGATCGTGTGCGTTAGTCCGCATCGCACCATTGACGAGTCGTGCATACGGGAATTTCCAATCGGGAGACCATTACTCTCTCCTATCTCCTCTCTCTCTTTCGTGCAAGTGCAAATTCTCGTTAAAATTGCAAGGGTGTGCTTCATCGTTCCCTAACATCAGGTAACGTAGAATAGTTACGTTCCAGGACTTTCTAGATTACTATTATGGCACGTAAAACGTAAAATGGTCCACGAAATTCTGTACTCGCGATCGAAGAATCGGTGGATTGAGAGGAATTGATAGAAATTCGTTCCCCGCATGCTTGTGCAAATTCCGAATCGCCAAAGTCACGAATGCTTTGAAATAATTTAATTCGTTTTCTTCTGTTTAAAATTAGAGGATACAAATTTTTGATAAAAACTATAAAACATATGGTATAATACATTGTTTTTCTTCCATCTCACATTGGGGACAGCATATTGTGCAAACCTCACGGACATTTTCATGATCTTTCGATGATACTTGAAACTAAATAAAAAGCAATATCTCCGCGTGTCTCGTATTCGTTTTTTATTTGCATCGTGTATTAAAATAGACAGATTATTAGCATAAACGCCAATTAAATGTCAAGGGAAATTATGACGTAGCTATATTTTATCACCTCGAAAGGATTAAAGAGATTACTAATATAATCGTTCGTGAGTTATATACAAAGTAATGGAAGTATGCTGATAACAGAAAGGAACAGAAAGATTTCAAAGGCCGCTGAATTAATCCACGATTTCGGAGATAAGGAATTCAATTCCACGAAACGGGTTTCCTGCCACTTTCTCTTAATCCACCTGGTTCTTTGCTCAGTCTTATTTTTTGACGGGTGTCGTGGAAAGGTGGGCTGGAAGCTTAGGCGTCGTTTAAATCGATCCAATCGCAGGAGAACCCTGTACTTTTCGTCAATATTCCATACCGAGACTGTTGTGGCCGTGCAGGAATTGGCTCGTTTTCGCAAAAAGGCGCTGCCATCCCACTTTCTCTTGAACTGTGCTATTACCTGTGCGGCACCACGAGGGAAAATATCATTACATAGCACGAAAGTTACTCCGAAGGCAGTGACGACTGTTTCCGTAGTCATAGGAACTTACCTCGCCATTGCAGAAGCAGAAAAGCACAGCCACACAGAGACCCTGGAAGAGAGAAATTACATTTTACCTCGACGACATCGAGCACGGGAAAACGTTTCCGAAGAAAATTCCCGTCGACTTTATTACAATTTCTTTCGCATGAGATACGGTATTTTCCGATTAACTCTCAAATTTAATCGTATCGCCAATGAGCTATGAAATTTTATTCCCTTCTCTTATTTCACTCTACATTATTATTGTACGCACGGAAAGTTGCAATATTTATCCTAGATAAGACCAATTCGATCTTAATTTTTCTTTTTAACGGCGAGGTCAATATTTTAATAGCTACCAGATTATATATATGAATATCAGTTAAACTGGATATTTAACTGCTGCATTAATTGCTGTATTTAAACTAACTAATTTGTGAAACAAAGCATAGATGGTTATATTTCAGGGAAACTTATATATATATATATATTTGCGTTTCCCATACATTTCCTTACATACTTTTATTTCAAATCGCTCCTATAGATAGATAAGGAATAAATGTAACAAAGGAATTACAAAGTTAATCGATCGAAATTACTTTTTGGAATGTTTCTCGATGCACGCGACACGCGACATTGTTAAGATATATGCGCATATGTACGTTCTAACGACTATGTTTTTCAGATATAAAATCGTTACACCGAAAAAGCTTTCAAATATCAAGATAACTGATTCACTCGACAGAATCGTTCAATTAAATAGCGATTCCATCGATTTTATACGATATAAAGCGATTATATAACAATGCAGTCATGTCGGCAGTGTCGTGCGTGAAAGCGCAATTTCGCACAAAATTTGATTGCTCGATACTCGTATTGCTTCGGATGAGAATCTAAAAAGATATCTCTCTGTCCTTGTGTTTACGTCGAGAAAAAAAATGTAAATATTGCTCAAAGAATTTATCGTTGTTGAATTTAGGTGCAATAGCGTTCGAATATTCCATATATAGTGTGTACCAGTATTTTTTCCATAGTATACAAAAAGTCATATCTCTGACTAAACCGAGTGGTTAAAAAAACAAATGACTGCATCATGTTTCAAAAGATATGTGATATACGTTTGTTTCTAACTACAATTCGCTATTTGATTTTGAGACTGGAGATTTCCACGAAAGATTAAAATCCCGTTTTTATTCCAGAGAGAACACTTTGTATTCATCGGATTTGATTATATTTGTAATGCTATATGTATTTCAATATTTTAAATTGGCGAAAGATAAAATTTACTTTGTTAATTTATTTGTTTGTGTGATACATTTTATAATATATACGTTAATATACATGAAGAATTTCCGCAATATATAATATATAATAAAAATCAATTTTACATTGACGAATGCGTCGAGATATATGAAAGAGTAGGCTGCAATAAAGTACAGTGCATATTAAATGCATGAAGCTTTCCGATGCACGGAGATTTATAATCTTGATTTGATATCTGTTCGAAACATATGCCATGAATGCCATGATGCGCAATAGCGCAATACGATTTTCTGAATACAGACCCATTTATTATATGATTGTGTATAATTTACTTTATATCGCTTTTAATTGTAAAGCAATACGCAAAGGTTTGAAAGTACCAACCTGAAAAGAAGCTGTGATTGCAGAAAGGACTTCGTAAAAGTTCTCCCAAGGATGGTTCTTTGGTGGCCGAAACGGAATTACTAAATAGTGAAGGCCCAAGAGAGGCACTAAAAGTAACGTGGCCCTGATAACAAAATATTAAACGTCGTCATAAATTGTCCGTATTGTGAATAATTATTGTCATTAGTTTGTAATGTGAAAGTACAGTGTTCTTTCGTTAATAACAAATTATCAGCAATTACTTGCGTTTCATTTAAATTAATCATATTGACATTTCTTTTCGTAACGATGAAAAAAGACTGTGAACTGTGACCTGTGACACAATTAATAGTATTGGATAGTATTATTTGGTGAAAGTTGACACGTGTTTGTCAAAATAATTGCGGATAATTTATCGTGATTAAAAAATTGCACTGTACATGCTCGTAAATCTCTGTAAAAGGGATACGTTTGTTACGCTCTTTGTTACGTTCTTTTCGCGCTGTCATGTCAATGTACAATTTGACGTGAAAGGTAGCATACAGAAAGTGAAAAATTCAACTACCTGAAAGCTTGCAGCATAGATCGTGAAGGGCGCGTTCCAATGGCGGGACCGGCACGTAACTTCGTGAGAAGTACTCTCACGATATTAAATAGGAAAAGCAGATTCAACAAGGTGGAAACGCATACGGGATAAATCAGCGCGTTCATATAGTTGCCCTCGTTGATCCAGCACCTAATCGTAACAATAATTTAATTCGTTATTTATCCGTTTATTTATAATTAATATAATTAACTGTTAATTCGTTTACTGGCTAATGTAACATCATATGTTATTATTTTATTATGTTAATCATGATGTATAATTCTGTCAATCTTACAATTCACGTGTTCTTTTTAATTGTGTGTATAAAGACATGAAAATTTATATTCTGAATTCTAATGAAGTATATTGTAATAAATTGTGTACACGGTTTTTTCTAAAATTTTCTTTCAAAAACGTTGAATACCGCAGACGCATCATGTCTGCCACTAAGAAGATTAACGAAATGTTTATTGGTTCATTACAAAATACATTCAACATATAGTTTTTCTACTTTCATTGAGGAATTGCTTCGTGCACGAACGTCGTTATCTTTGAAAGTTACACCTTTGACAGATTGATATATTGTGCATGTCATTCGTCAGATACAAACCCGTATATTTAACACCTTTAATAAGGAAATAGGAAGTATAAGAAAGAAAGCGTTCGTGTGCATCGAAGATGATCGATCGTACCTCGATTCTTGTGTGTACCTAAGTATATCCACATTCGTGTGTACAGACGCTTAATATAAATCCCTATTCTAACAAACTTGATAGGAAGACGATGAAAAATGTCAAGGGAATAACTTCGCGATGAGCTCTCTGTAATAAATACAAAAACTAGAGGAAGATACATAACAGATTGGAGGTTCGCTGCTAGATATTGCCTTTAGTGCCGTCCGGTTATAAAACATTTACCCCACGTGATAGAAGGAGTATATTGCAGAAATATATATCGACGAAAATAGATGGATAAGCGAAGAGTAGCGGATGCTGACGTCGAATCTTGTGTAAAACAATCACGAGAAGACTCTAAAAATAAAATCTTTCCTTCGCGGTATAACAATATATATAGATATACATATGAAACGACGAATATAAGCCAAAGTTAATAACAGACGACTGTATTTTTATCGAAATTTGAGTTACTTCTCTCGATATAAATAACTTGTTAAATAGACGATTCCGATCGATCTCAATGATCGTCGGCTATTAGCCATTGCTAGCAAAGTTATTTCTTATTTAACATAACAGATTGCATGCTTTATCGAAAATACCGCCGTTATCGTGACATGCGAACGTTTCCGTAAAATTTCCGCATCCACAGTAACGATCGACTCGACAACATTTGCTTTCAATATGACATTGTTTTCATCAACTTGATACTTTATAACGTGGCGTCGATGTGGCTCGTTGTCGAGCCGTTTATTTCATCAATGTTCCGATATGTTTCAATCTGCGTCGCTTGTAAAGCTATTCGTATACACATATCCGCGGAACGGATGTATGAATGTTTCTGGCATCTGTGGTGCAAAGATCGAGTATTCTCATGTACCATTATTTCATATAATGGTATGTGCCGTGTAGAATAGTTTTCAAACAAATTTTAATATTTCTACTGAATAATCATTTTAATTAGCCGGTAACAGCTGTTATATTGATAATGAACGTCATGAAAAGTCATTTAACATACATATCGACAGACATAAAATCGAAATTGAAACAATGTTATTCAATTAGTAGAAGTTAATTAGATTTTATTTGAACTCTAACTAAAGAATAAAATAATAATACAAAAAATACGTGTACTAAAGCGTATCCGATTAAGATACAAAATGTATATCTAAGGCTTGTAAGATGATTAGTTCTAGTAAATAATATGATTGAAAAACCATCACGTTCTACGATGCTGGGCCAATTACTTAATATAGTTATGTACTTAAAATTTTAGCGTAGCGTGTTGTAAATTTAATCTTCAAACTCCGTAAAAGTTTTAAAGTCGAGCGACGTACAGGTGTAATGGATGCCTTATATTGAACTATGGCACGATAGACCATGACATTCGAAATTGCATAACGTGGCATATTCATCAAATGTTGCCCTTTCATTAATTTCACAACGTCCTCTGGCCTTTATATTTTGTGCGAAACTCACGTTGCGGAAACTTCCGGTAAAGTAAAGTACTTATACGCCGCGCACTAGGAAGTTGCGAGACGAACCAAATAAAAAAATCGTACAAAACGCGTGCATGCTATACACGCATACCTCGATGAATTGTTCTTCCAAAAAAAAAAGGGATAGAATAACAATAGTTCTTTTGTGACCGAGACCTCGCTTTTAGTAAAGTAACGAGGGTGCTCAAAAGTGCTGATTCATTCTCGGAGATTTTCTCGGGTATACTTATAGTATAGAAGAAGGTAGCGGTATGTTTTATTAGCCCTTAAATTTCTGATCGCATCAAACTTCGATGAAAACTCAAAAAACTATGAAGGTAAAACTAGATTAGTCGAAATATTACTTAATCGTTTTAAATCGTGATACAAAAGAATAACTGAATAACGTACTATCGCAAAATTTATATGGATATTATGCAAAGTTTTATAAAAATACGTCTTTCTTAAATTTCCTGAAAAAATAGAAAAAGAAGTAGGGATACAAAATGTAGCTATTATATTGTTGATCCTGACAGATATGAAAATATTTCTACCTTATTTCACATTTCGACCATTTTTCTTATTACTCTTATATAACGCGGTCTTCTCCATATACAAATTCATGTCTTAAAAGACGATGGCGTCTTTTAAGATGGTTCATGCATAAAGGATTATACATGAAAATCTTTTTGGGGAAAAAGGTTTCTACAGTAATTTATGTAAGATGATCCTCCTATCGTCGGCTGTAAAAAGATTTCGCATAAAAAGGTCAAACGTGAGATTTAGAAAAGTTTTAGATAAGTTTTAGATAAGAAAAAAAGGTCTTTGGGATCATGTTTACTGTTTTCTTACATGATTTAGATACAATCTAACAAAATAGAAACTTGCTTAATGTACTTCTTCAAGGAAAAATATATAATTTTCTTGATGATTCTATCGCGTTTAACACAAAAAACCTTTGTTAAAATAATAAAATATTATATAATTTATCAGAATATTATTTTAACATAATAATTTGTAAACTGCCAAAACATTTTGTCAATTAGGTATGCAAAAGGAGACGATTACTTTGTTTATATAAGCATACCGATTTCTCAGCATGTATATCGACAGTTTTCGTTCGGCTATCGTATATAATGGAACGGTAATGTGATTGTCGCACCGTGGTTTCGATCTTCTACCACGGCACATTTAGCTACCGTGGCTTCATGGTGGCGGACATACCTAATTTTACCATCACGTACGCAACCGACCGCATGCTGTTCTTGCTGAGAAATTAGAGTAGACCGGCACCCTTTCCGTGGTCGGTCGTGCCACAGGTCAATAGTCTCCTTCAACGAATCCCAAACACTTCAATTAATAGGCTCGTTCAATTCCCGTGGTCGTTTATCGGAAACGCATTAGTATTACAGATCCGAAAGCGAGAGTTTCCTTAATTCGGCACGGTCATATTTTTACACGCGCTACGTGCCTAACCAATTGGAGAAACATTTGGAGATTCTGTTTTCTTTTCTTTTTAGTTTCAGTTGTAATATAATTCTAAACGGAATTGTAATAGAGTCACGATTCACCAAAGAATCATGATTCGGAATCCGTTACATACATATTTAATATTTCTAATTTAATGTACATTTAATATTTGTCATACAGTATCGGTCAAAAGTTGCATCATCTTCAAAAACATATAAAACGCAAGTAAATTATTTTCTTTGTATTTTCCTCAAAGCATTTCTATCAAAGTGTGAAATAACAGTACTAAAATAAAATTCGATAATATTTATGTACGTCTTTCTTCATTAAAGTAACGAGTTTCCTGTTTCCATAAGCTGATGTACTCTCGACCGGTATTGTATAAGATTTGCTTGTTGGAATCTGTGTGGTACCTAAGTCTGTTTTAGCATTCTTCAGCATTTTTACAATGAAAAGTGTTTAACGCTATCCCTCATAAAACGTGGACCTCAGATAAAACTAACAAGAAATATGTTAATCGATTGTCGGACCATATGTGTTATTCGTTTCTTTCCCAACACACAATGTTTGATTACAGGAATGCTATACAAGTGAAGTTTTTAATTTCCATTCTATAAATTAATAAATACGATATTGCATTAACCAGTTCGAATTTAATGCTATAAAAAAATAATAAAATGTAAATGCGACAGTAACTTTACTTCTTCTGCCTATTATATACGATAAAAGCTTTTTTAATCCACTTTGAGATTCAATCTTTTATTCGATTTTGATTTTTCTTTATCTATTTTGTGCAACAAAAGCTTCTTTTAATGTTGTTGGCATAGTAGTACGTTTTACAAACGTGACTGACCATTGATAAATTATTACTTACTGCTCGGTGTCCGCAGGGTCGTCGCTGGATGCACGTAATGCTGTGTATAAGGTGACGATTACAGCTGGCACTGGCCACCCGAGTCCCATCAGCCAATTCACTAATTTGTGCTCGCTAGTGAATGCACTCACTAGCAACGTGTGCAGGTAGAAGCCTTCGCAGAGCATCCAAGCGTAGTTTGTTAATAGAAAGTAATGAAGGACTACGTGCAGAACGCGACATGGTATCTGCAAAGTACGCGCACGACAGTTTATGAATGCCTCTTCAAAGTCACTCAAGTCGTATTCGCTCTTGCGAACTATCCGAGTAATTGTGCCACACTAAGCTTAAATATAATATAACAATATTTCCTGATGATGTTGATAGGTTTTCCCCATATTTTAATAATTCTATAATCAAATAAATTGTTATCATTTTTAACAATTTTCTAATTACATTATTCCATATATTTATCATTGAAAAATATTCTCTCCCGTATTTAGCTTCGTATCACAATTAGTCTGATTAATTCTATTATTCTTTATATTCAGTTTATTTTAAATAAACATCCATTTTCCATCAGCATAGACAATTTTTAGAATTTTTATAAATTGCAATTGATACAATTTTTATTAATTGTAAGCGTGTATTCTTTTTCTTTTCGATACATACTTACAATTAACTAAACCGCTTGAAAAGAAAGAAACTAGTTTTAAAGTTTTAATGATAGCACAAATGCTCTATTTCCGTTGTCTTAATAAATACGTATCTTGAATTATAAATGAAACATAGTCCTTTATTTTCATATATCTTTTCCCTTTTTTATAGACTTTTATAATATTTAGATTCTTAATACGTACGCCATTATTAAGTAGTAGATCCGTATTCGCTACTATGAACCTGTACCAAACCAGCCATAAGGCATTGTTGAACGCAAACGAGATGAATAGATTCATATGCAGCGTAATCCGTGCGCATCTGAGAGATCTGCGTGTAAAGAAACAGGAAAGTTCTCTCAATCGCACTTCTCTGAAGCCTTTTCAACGAGTCCTAAACTTCATGTTACAGAACAGTAAAGAAAGATCTAAAAGTGTTTCACTAAACAATTGTATATGAGTGACATCCGTCTAGATTAGGTCGCTAAACAGCATACTAATTTGATATTTCGAATAGAATTAATAGTCTACGTCTTTGTTAGTCTCTTCAGTGATAAGACTTACTTATTTGCTATAGATAAGAAACATCTAAAACTTGTTCAAATTAAATGACTATAATATATATAATAAATAATATAATAACACATTTTAATTTTTCTAGAAATCGATCTAAATTAAGAGCTTTTAATATTCACAACAATATGTTCTTTTTGCCTTTTATCTTTTGAGATACTTCTTAAAAAGTAAACTTCTTGTTCTCAGATTTTGAGAAACTACGAGTTCTGTTATTAAATTAAAAAAAGATATTATATATTTCCTCTTAAGCGATCCAATTTAATCGTATCTCAAGCGCAGAGGATACATCTGAAAGTAATTCTCAAAGTTTTTGCATTAACGTACTCTAGCGCGCATACAAATTTTAATATCCCGTTGAGATAGCAGAGATAATAACAACGTCGATAAATTTATAACTTACCGGAAGTACGTGAGAATTCCTAAGGAAAGCAATAGAGCTACCAAGGATATCGCGTATCCCGCCTCGTAGATTCCACTTATACTTTGCTGCCACTGTAATCATATTATCAAAAATTTAAAACTTCATTCTCACATTTCAGACCAGTTTGATAATTTTTAGAGTGTTGTCTTAATTTTTATTAATCCATATTACGCGAAGGGCGCGAGTTACGATCTTATTATTTCGTCAGAAAATTTCACAGTTTCAGATTGAGGGTCGACTACGATGTAGTAGAGAGCGAGTAACGCGAATCTGACCCCAATCGTTTCTTTGATTAATTATCATGTCGCCGTTGCAATCTCGTTGCGCGTGTACCGTAGAGGAGGCTAACTACCATCCAGATTTGTTAAATAAAATTATTATTTTTATTTTTTAGAAAGTATATTCTTTCAAAAATATAAATTTAGTAGATAATGTAGCTCAAAATTCACGCAGATAAAACAAATTTTTCGTATTAAATGAAAAGAAGTTAAATAAGTTGTTTCGAAAATAAGAAGAAACGATTGCAAAACAGAGAAATAGTGTAACTACTAATAAAACTTTATGGTGATAAAAATATTGAAAAAATTGTGAACGGTATTCTCTTTTTTCTTTTTAGTATATTTCAGGGCGAAAATTTCCAGGACCTATATAACAAATATAAAAATCTACATTCGAGAAATTTATCCAGGCCAGTCACGACTCTCCTCTATCGCTGTCGTAAACGCATTTTCGTAACAATATTCAAACCTGAAACTAGTTATTGGAAATCCTACGGATTTTGTGAATGTCAGAAAGTCGAGAAACTCGGAGCTCAGACTGAAATCATAAAAAAACTACGAGTCTCACGCAAATCGATTCTCCCATTTTTTCGTTCCGAAATATGCACGAGCAACGCAGTTCGCCTGGCGTTGTCGTTTTAAAATTCATCCGCTTACGAGATCCTCCGTGTCCCTCGGCCCCCTCGCAACCAACATATACTTCCTTTACGCCGTCGCATGCAAATCTTGCCGCATCTGCAAAGCAAAGTCGGCTAGTAATAGGGCTTCGTAACGTTGTCCTATGTATGACAAATGCCTGCCAGGCACGAAGTGTTTATGAGGCTCGCCGTCCGAAAAACATGCCTCATGACCTACGTCGAGGACGGTCGAGCTTGAAAAATTAATCGAGCTTGTTTCGCGTACGGAAGGAAAATTTGGGCTTTGTCCGAAAGCCCGAGCGTATAATCTCGCTCGTTATAAATATGTAAGACAAGCAGACGCTCCGCGATTTGCCATCAAAAGAATCTATTCCCGTATTTATTAGAAGTGGATGATGATAGTAGAGAGCCTGGGGAAAGGCATTAACCCGTTGTTCCCCGCGGGATAGGAACCAGCATTATTCTTAACCGCCACCGTACGAACGCGAACGTCACGTTACTTATTAACGCTACGGTTGCACGAAAGCCTACAAGTCTGTGCTTTCATGGCACACTATTCATGGATAAGGTGCTGCAGCTTAAATCGCGCGCAAATGTGAATTAATATTTAACTCGGAATGTATAAATCTCTTTGAAGTACAGGCGTTTACGCGAATGCTCTCAAGACAAAACAAAATTTAAAAAAAAATAAAAGCTACTAGATATATGTATATGTGTGACTTGATTCTTTTATTGTCGAATAATTCTTACATGTTATTACGTTTCACGAAATATAATTTGCTTTGGCAAAACTCGTTGTGAAGGCGATCTAATTTTTCGCAAGTGTTTATTATAATTACCACATAGCCATTATATCATCGAAATAAAGGCGAAATATGACGATTTAGCATAGCAATTTCGATATATGTAAAATATAGTGAGAACATTTTGCTGTTAATTCTAAATGGGATAAAGCAACGTTTCGATATTAAGTTTTCAATTTCAGAAGTCGAATAAGCCATAAAAGAGCCAAGACATGTGTATATATCGAATAGGATTACGGGGCACGCGATTGAAAGCGAAACATGAAGAGTTCATATCTTTAATCGAATCGATAAATATCATAATTATGAAAATTAGGTCCACACCGCACAGCTTTAAACGGATTTCACGCCGTGCTACGGTAGTTGGAGCTAAATAATTCATGAAGTTCGGATATACGCAGTCTCCGGATACTCCGGATACCGGGCTCTACCTTGAGATTACACGGCACTTGATACGTTAATAGTGTAGGTAGGTACGAGCCGGGTCTCTCTTCTTTCGGCTGGCCCAATCGGATTAACGCGGGTCCCGGAAATTATACCGCTGTTGCATGCGGGGACACGATAAATTTTATCTTAGCGAACAAAGCGATAATTGTATCCCACCGTTTCACCCATGTTTATTATGTATCGATAGTGAGGATTACACTATCTCCCGGCCGCGCTACATTGCAGCTTATTGTCGTTTGCGTCCGCGATCCCGTTAATATTAGGAGATAGATGAATCCTCAATTTCGTACATGTCGTATTGTCGAATTGAAATCGAGCTATCGCTGTTTACCGATCGTATTGGATTTTAGTGCGAAGTTCCCGCTGCGAACGCAATGAATTCGCGCGGAACGTGACAATATCGCGCGATACCATCAATTTCGACAATCGAGAGCTGCAAATCTATAAAATAATAAATCAAAACGATATAAATATTTACACTTTATATATTGCAAATTTTCAATTATTATAATATATAATCATACAATATAAGTATCTTTTTTCTGTTTTAATATTATATATTTGAAAAATGTTTTTATCTTAATATATTTTATATCTCTTGCGCGTGTATAGATAACATCCAAGTTTTGCATATAACTGAGTTTTACTAAAATTGCAACTTTGCACTTTTATTGTTGCAACGATATATATGTATTTCTAGCAGAATAAAACGGTAAGATTAGTTACGTATAGATATTATGCCAGTTTCGTAATATTCGATATGTAAAATGGAATGTATTTGACATATATCTTTTCGTCAAGAAATATGCTAAAAATGTTGCATGGATTAGTTGCGTGGATGATGTCTACACACTATTGCACGAATATTAGCAATTGTTGTTCGTTCACACAATAACACACACACACATTAAATCTCTCTACCTTAACGGCCCAAAAGATGATTTTTAGGAATTTTTTGTGGAATAATAGATTATCTTTTCAGAGGTTTATGTTTTTACTCATATTTTAACTGTGTATACAGTGGCAAGCCCATTTTTTAAATTATACGTCACTATTCAATATCTTGTAACTTCAACAATTTCTCAATGAAATTTGAAAGACATATTCTCCAGATATACTTTTAAATAATATGAAAAAAAAAAGAAAAATGGTATTTTTATAAAGTAGAGGGACTTTTTAACTAAATAATATTATTAACTTTAAACACTTGAAACAAATAATGACTCTACAATGGGTTATACAAAGAGTCAAAGAAGTAATCTTCAAACTAAAAGTAATGGAAATGCTTCTAACTATCTCTTGTCCTTGCCTTCCATTAGTTAATCTCTATGATTATCTCTCTCCCTCTCTAATAATTAGAACTGGAAATTTAAGAGAAAGCTTCGGAGCAGTTGCTTTCCGCGCGCGGAATATAAGAGAAAATACAGAGATTTTCAAGAATTAAATTTCAGAACTGCGAATAAACAGGGAAATCTTGTTTACTATTTAGACACAAGTCAATGCAAACGAGGACTTATCAGTATATTGGTTCAACTGCAAACTCAATGAAATATCATGCAAGTATTACATAACATTTTATTGCAAATTTTATATAACCAAGTGCGACCCTTTCGTTCTTATAGTTCTATTTTCTTATTGTTAAAAGTGTAACAAACGTCACATAAATTTTAACTATGGCATTTTAATTGCAAGTTAAAAAATTGTGATCAAAACGTAATCTTGTGAATAATATGTCGAAGAATAATTATGCAAAGAATAATCATGCAAAGAATAATCATGCAAAGAATAATCATGCACAGAGTAATTATAGTGCAAATATCATACATGACCGTCACATGACATTTCATTGCAACTTTTATATAACCAAGTTGTGCAACTCTTTCGTTCTTCTTCTTTTCAGTTCTTCTTACTCCTTGCTAAAAGTGTAATAAACGTCTGTCACAGAAATTTTTCCGGAACTTTATTCGAACTTGGACTTTCTGTGAAGTTGTTATTTTTCCTGGCACTTAATAGGTCGCGTAACGGCCAGGTTACATGTCTAAATATCCCGGCCGTAATATCACGCGACAAAATATCCCAGCCATAAGATCCCTGAGACTAAATATACCGCGACAGTATACCCCATGACAAAATATCCCGTGGCAATATATCTCATGACAAAATATCCCATAGAAATATATCCTATAAAATGTAGGGTAAAAATTTGGTATAATACTGACCATTCCATGCAGAAATATATTCAAAATTAAACTTATACACAAAAACTTATAATTTAGTAAAGTAATAATAACAGTTACATACATAAATACACATTAATCATTGAAATACAAATATAAATCGCCTCACACTACAACGTTCTGACCAATACCGGGTAAATAGTCGAGTAACTTAAAGCGATTATAAAGTTTCACAACATTTTTCAATCGCAGATCATAATTAACATACCGTTTGCGTCTTCTCGATCGAACGTTTCGGCCAGCATTTTGTTGTTCAACTATTAATTCAGTTAAATTTTGCTCAGCCTTTAAACAATCTATGAATTTACCTATCTAAGCATGATTCGCACTAATTTGCTCATTAAATGACTTGTGCCATCCTTCAACAACGTTATTTATTCTCGGTACATCGTTAACAACTGTATCGTAGTTATTCCACATTTCAATGTCAAGCAGAGCCTTCCAGCGTTTATTACGACGAAGTAGACCAATCCAGGTATGTTCATAATAATCTACAACTTCGCGCAAGTCATCACGATTATCAGTAAAATATTCAGAATTTTCAAGTACTTTAATCAACATTTTAATGGCAAACGCAAAATCGCTATCGCTACCATACCGATTTTGCAACCCAGCAAACTGTACATGTCGATAAACACATTGAGCGAAATGGAAATGACATCCTTTGATTGTGGTATCAAGAAAACACGATTCGAAAGCGGATATAAATGATTGCTCGAAGTCTACCATCAAAAAATCAGGATTAAGTCGAGGTTCAAGTTCCTTCAACACTGACAACACCGAAATGTACAAACGTTTTTGTTTCCCAGGAGCTAAGATATAAACTAATGGAAGGACCTTACCATCATGATAGCAATGAATAGTGTATAATTGAGCAAAACATGCCGGTACACTTTTAAATGTTCCGTCCGCAAACCAAGCATCACATGATGACAGGTACTCCAAATTTTTTGCAGTAGAAAAAATCAGCGTTCGTTTTTTCTTACCGCTATCGTAAATAAAAAAACTTTTCCCTTTATTAGTAACTTTGAAATGTTCTGGTATTTCAAGATCTTCTACATTGCTTGGGTTCATTAATTGAGGATTAGCGCGTGTCCTCGTCCGTTGTACAGTTCGATATAAAGACGAAACACTTGGCAATTCAGCAGCAGCCGATTCGGTTATGTTGGAAATTACAGCAGACACAATTGCACCTGTACTCTCTGAGGACTTTGCGGCTCGTTTCTTCATATTTCCAATAGCTATTCGCGACTCAACATATCCAACATTTGGACCATGATTGTGTTCAGTCATTTTCAGAACTGTTCCTGAAATTCAAAAAATTACACACGGAACAGTAACGAGAAGCAAAACCACTTACCATTCCGTTTCATTGAAGATGTGTATACTCGACTGCGACAACTATCCTCATACTTAATGCATCGCCAGACAACAGCATCAGTATTTTCACGATGTACACCATAAATAAAACCATGAAGCACTAATTGTCGCTTCCCCTTCTGACTACTTACAAATTTCAAAGGCATCGCACACCTGACCGCACAATTCTAATAGATTTAACCGACTGACAACCGTATCGAAAGTAACATCCAGACATATATTTACCATTACACATTCCTTATTATTGTTTATATCCGAACGTCGGGATAGGGGCATCGAGGCGTTCGGCGCTCTACCTCAGGTACAGCGCACATAATACATTCCACGTATAATTCGTGAGAACAATTCATGGGATAATTTATCGTGGGATATTTTGTCATGTAATATATTGTCATAGGATATATTGTTGCGGGATATTTTGTCGCAGGGATACTAAGATCGGGATATTTTGTCGCGTGATATTATGGCCGGAATATTTAGACGTGACACCAACGGCCAAACTGCATTAAAATAAATAAGTAACTTCACACATATTTCTGATCATGCTACATTGTCGATTGTAGCGCATTTTGTGCAATTTCATAAACAGCGCTTTTAGATAATAAATGCGTTGCAAATGATTTCCTTTTAAAATAATTGCCAAACAAAAGCGAGTAAGTTGATACTGACGATGAGAATTTCAATCAATTTACATGCTTTCGGAGGACGGGATTGGTTCAGTATACAATTACCGTCCAATGCATTTTAAGTGCGTTTATTTCCATAAGCCGTTTCCTAGTTTTACGATAATATTTATCTTAAAGTCCAGATGTTGCAGATGTTAGAAACGCGAATCGATGACGATGTGTAAACGTTCATCGTGTATAGAAGTGAATACAAAGGCTTTTGTCATACCGTCGCAGCACTACAAGCGCAAAGAATCGGTTTCATTTGAACATGCAACGGCGCGGCGCGTACGCGACCAGAATTCAGCTCACGGCAGACACGTGTGAATTAAAAACTCGGGAACAGACCGCCATCTCCGCGAGAAGCAAATGTATCACTGTGTAATTTGCAAAACAAAAAAAGATAGAGAGAGAGAAAAGAGATAGATAAAGGGTGCGCGCACAAAGGTAATTCGATTACGACGGCGTATCATTAGCGTAGTCTAATGAATTCGTTCGCAATTTCGTGTTCCACAGAATAACTGCCGAGATTAGAAGGATTAAGTAAACAGGAAGATTACTCAGATAGAAATCACTCAGGCAGATTACCTAGCTGGACAAGAATGGCAACGCTACATGCAAAAATACATATATCCTCTCGAGCTTTTCCGCTAAGCCGTCTGGCCTCATTCTCTGGACCCGAAAGATAAGTGCGCGTCTTATCGTCGTTCATAAAATAGGGTACCACGAAGTATTTTTCACCATTTCTTGTCCTTCGCATCAAATCCCTCACATTGTACGAATGATTATAATTGAGTAAACTCGTGTGAGCAATCGCGTCTAAATTGTAATTATGCGAAGAACTCGGTATATCTAATATTAAATTAATTTTCATGTTAATTATTTGACGTACAGTAGGATAGAAAATTGGAATGCGAAATACTTGTTATGTTGTTATGTTGTTGATAGCTTGGAAAGTTTGATCTCTAAAATTAGAAACTGAATAAAATTGAAGAATTATGCAGGCGGTCATTTTTAGAACCAAGTTGCACAATATTTAAAGTTTTTCTTACGTTGCTTCCTCAGTTGTTTTTCTCTAAATTTTTCAACTATTAATTTAATTAAAAAATTATTTTGCTGTCCCTTATTTGTGCTAGTAGTGTTGTTAAAATCATCAAAACGTTTCTCGCTCTTTTCAAGCTTTCCACATCCTTTCGCAAAGTTTAAAATTCTTTACTCGGTGCTTCGAATTTGTCTTCGTTTCATCTTGCGGTAACAAAACCTTGCTGTAAGAACTCGAAACGGGCTCCGTGGCGAGCGTGGCATTATGTTCGCAATTTTAGCAGCGTCGCGATGAAAAAGGCACGAGTATCGACATTGACGTCAACGCGTACTAGAAGTGAATGCCTTCACGACGACGTGATGGATACACTAAGAGAGAGAGAGAGAGAGAGAGAGAGAAGCGGCTATGACGGGCCACGTTCTAAAGGATGATCACGCTATGTGTATCGGTACCGAAATGAAGCTGGTCCTAATGAATAGAGCGCGGCTCGTCAAATACATGAGAAGGGTTGACACGGATGGCGTTACGTAAAAGCGACTCCTCGCAAGCGGGAAACGGGAAACGCTTCATCGTATTATCGTACTGCCTCACGCGTCAAAGGCACGTTGCTTTCCGACGTTAATCCTGTAAGAGCGGCGCCGCGCGGACGTCGAAAAATTTCTAAAGGGCGTAACTAGCGGCACGAAGGTCGCTTAAGATTAAAACCCATTTGTCTCGACGGATAAATTGCTTTGCCGCTTTAACGGTTTCGATACATCAGAAATATTTGGAGAGATACTGGCCGTTAAAAGGATAACATTTAAAGAGATTTGCGTATTGACAGAAACTGAGAAATTCAGGACAATTTCACGCTCGTTTCATTTCTACGCCTCGCGTTCTCTTTTTGCTGAAATTTCCGGTGCGCGCATCATAAATCTGTTTCACCGAGCCGTCACAGTTGCAGCGACGAGAAATCAATTCTTCGAAAATAAATCGCGAGAAACGTTTTTTTTTACTCTTTTGTTTTCGCCGTAACGTTATTATCCGAAATGACCGAAATATCGGCGATGCTCAAACAAATAATGTAGCAGACGCCGCCGTATCGTCCGTTGCAAGGCAGATTGCGAAGTCGCGTGATCGCTGAAATTGTTCCTCTGTGCAACGTTGCGATGCAAAATAAGTAATACCCTCCCTGTCGGATGCAGCGTGCGTGTCTTTCAAATATTTCAACAAATGCGCGCGTCCCGTTCGCTCAAACGATATTAGCTCTCCGGCGAATATACGAGTCGGCTGATCGTGAGCCTTCAGGCAGAATAACGCGGAATCGAACCCATGTCAGAATGGCGATGTCCCGCACGAGACTGAGAGGATGTAAAACTGGGACTCGCGTGTGAGAATTTGTATGTTATTTCCCAGAGGGATTAAGCTCTTTCTCCCCCCCCCCCCTCCTCACCCTCTCCTTCGCGTCGTCCGATAATTTTAACCATCGAATTTTTCAAATATCTTTAAAGGTCGCGATCCCTTTTATACGGCAATGTTCTTCGATATTCCGTCTCTTTGACGTGGTAAAGCTAGAGATATCTTTGATAGTCAATTTATTGTATACGCGAATAGAGGCAAATACATTAAGAAATAACTCACGCTCAGATCCTGTAGATTCACACAAGTCGTGTAATTGCTCCATATTTGATTAGATTCGGGATGTCGGAACCACGTACCGTTCAGCTCGCAGTATTTGTGCGCCATCACTGCAATAGAAAGTGTTGGAATATCAAATGAGATGTATAACGTATAGGAATGTTGAGAAATAAAAACATCGTTGAAAAATAAACATCGGCATTTATCGATTTTTTAATTACCAAACCTTAGCGGCATCTCTGGTAATAATTATTATTAACGGAATTTCGCACGACCAGTCATTCTCTATGACATTTTTCATATTGGAATTAATTAAAAGTCCCTCAATTTTTTTCACTTTGATTAACGATACGCTTTATACTTCAATGCAATCTTCTCGCTCCATACGCTATGCAAACAAGTAAAAAAATGTATGTGCCACAAATGGCCATGTGCCTTAAAAGAAAAAGAATTTACATGTGATTTATATCGTTTCGACGTAGCATATTTGTCAATGGTTAAAAGAGAGGTGGAAACGCGAAAGGAGAAATATATATCCTGACGCTGATTGTGTAATCATCCACGAAGTTACGTCCGCTTCTTGTCGAAGCTCGTTCAAACTTCCGTCTATCCCGACGAACAACAAGCTAATTTAAAATTTCCCGATGCAGAGTAGTTTGTAAAAACTGTGCCGGCGGCGTCGCATGAAGAATCAAGAGCTGGCGGTCCACCCATTAAGCGGATAGAGAGGTAGGATTATTCCTCTTTGCGCAACCACGATTTAATAGTTCGCAAATAAAACAAAATGCAAATTGAACTTCAGTCCACTCTGCACTCCTACGAAACGCCCGCGCCGCGCCGCCTGGTTAAACTTATATCTTTGGGAAAAATGAACTTTGACTCGCGTAGCCACCTTCTGGCGTTTTAATGCTCTCTTCGCGCTCTTTTCCAGACTTAATTAGCTGATGAGGTACGATGTAAATATCCGGAGTGTATGCAAGTAACTGCGAGCTAATCTGTGCGTAATTACCTTTCTGTTTGTCCGAAGCGCGCGCGATCTCTGATCTTTATAAATTCTCACAAATAGAATGACGTGGTAGTCGATTCAAATAAAAATACGTAATATAATTTATAAAAGTAAAAGAATTGGAAAAATAGATAGAAGAGACATCGAAGCCATATGTTATACTTATTGTGCGCTTCAATTACAATGCATTGTAGATTGCGAGGAATAACATGTTTGACGGAGACGCTTATCAATAAGTTTTGTCAATCGGAATATTATGTACTATATACAAGAGCAGAATTACACCCAGCACAAACGACCGTGTCGGCAAGCATGGAGCAGCGATTAAACTCCATTCGTTGTAAAGAGAGTTGTGGGGAAAAGTACATTACGAAGACGCGACCGCGAGAAATGGCATGGTCGCACGCAAGAGAGTCCGAAACGATGCGAGTCTTTCCTCGAGTATTACCCCGTAATTCGCCGCAAATGGCGCAAAGCGAAATAGCGTTTCTCGTAACAAATGCATCGCGATACAACGTGAGTGAATAATGCGGCGCGCAACTTGCTCCGACAACAACGGAATATTAGAGTATATTAGAGCGAATCGCCGTAATTCGAAATTCCGCCATGCATGCCCGAACTCCGGAGCTATATATCACAATAGTAACAGTTCTGGACATATCGCCTTCGAGGGAAATCAATTTTCCCCTCGAATATATCCAAATTACGTGACGCGCATCGTCACGTGCAAGCAATTTGATCCTGTAAAGCCTACCGGTTATTCTGGCAATTATTTCCCTTTCGCAGCCACGCTTAGACTTGCGGCTCTCTCTACTCTCTCTTCCTCCCCCTCTTCCACCCCACCCCTCTTTCTCTCTGTCTCTTTCTGTTCTAACATTCTGAAAACCATTAAAAATATCGCCGCGATTGTTCTACGGTGCAACGTATCCAATTTGCGGATTAACTGGCACAATGCAGATCTTACTAAAAAAAATTTAGATAATTATGACTGGTGACGAATTAAAACAGATATAGCATCTTCTGAATATTCTTTGAAATAGTAGCTGTTGTCCAAATAGAACACGATATTTCCTGGAAACAATTTATGTTTCATTTCCTGTTAATTGAGCATTAGCGGCAATGAAATTCACGCACGTTAAATACTTTCGTTTGTTCTCTTATGGGCAGATAAGATTATAACATATGGGATGGGATTATAACATTAGAAATATGATCCCGTTTTGGTGAGAATGTTCATTTCTATAGCAGGAATTATCGATAACACCAAAGTGCAGTTTTATATATAGGTACGTAACAATTGTTTTTTTTTTCGTAAAATTGCGGATTAATATTTCAAAATTGAACTAAACCAATAATCAAACAGTGTGATATAAAAAATAGATAGGCAGGATATTCTGGAACTGTGATGATAAAATTGTGATATTATTATTTTATCAACAATACATGTACTTTTATTTTTGGGTATTAGTTATACAATTGTTTAAATTAAAACACTTTTTAAAGTATTATTAGTGACAAGTTTTACACGTAGCAGATAATCTTATCGAATGGGTTAGGGTCTTTAACAACCATTGCAGAGAAAAGTGCAAGAGAGAAACGTGCAAAACTGAATAATTCAAATTTGATTGAAAAGCTGCGTTACATGCAATATGTTTATTCGGAAAGAGAAAGAAGGGAAAGAAAGGGAACACACGAGAGGAAATTACGCGCATAGCGCATAGCGATTATTTGCGAGCTCGTGTGTGGTTGCTCATTATTTTGTGATGAGGGTCGATCGATCGCGAGAGTCGGAAGACTCGCCTACAAACCCGCCGGATGTTCGCCGAGCGTAAGGTATCGATGTCTGCCCTTAATTCGTCCATCACCCCTTTCTTGCATCTTCCCTTCCGACAGGCGCCGTCGTTACATCACATTTATCTTCCCCCAACTAGATGCTCCACCCAAGCTTTAAAAAAATATATGTACATATATATATATATATATATATATATATATATATCTCGTCTAGTTCATCTGTATACATATACAGATAGGTATATACAGATGAATGCGCACACCCAGCATACACGCAGTGGCCTTTAACGCGGAGCTCTCTGTGCAGCTGTGGCGCGACACGACGAGATTTATTCGCAAAATTAGAATGGCAAAGCGCTCGTTAAAAAAGGAATGCGCGACGTTTAATTCCCGAATAAAAGCGGAACGCAATGCTTGTCCGGCGCACCGCACCTGCGACCTACGATCGGACAAGCAAGAAAAAAAGGGAAAATAAAGAAAAACAAAAAAAAAACGAAAGAGTATGCGATACTCGGCGGTCCAAAAGCGTTTCACGATAATAAGGAGATAACGAAACGCCATTAGCGGCCGTTGTTTCCTGAAATGCGATCTCGTTGGAAGATAACAGTTTCGCTAGGGACTGCGCCCGCCTGCCTACGTGCGGGCATATGCTATTTTGCACCTCGAATCAGCATACCTAGTCCTACCTTTGACCCATTAACCATTCCGGACGGTGCGGTCATTTTAATTAACGAGATTAACAATTAACGGAAGGGAGGATATTAACGGGAAATATGAGGATATGATTCTCTTTCCGGCAGAGTACGGATTAATTCCGTTTGGATTAGTAAATGAAACGACATTACGTTCATTCTATTTCACAAATATTTTATAGATATTTTTAACATTTTTCTAAAAAAATCTCTAAATCTATAATTTCTAAATAAGAATATCCTTTAACATCGATCTCACTCAGCAAAAGTTTCTTCAGAATTATTACATAATTTGCAAAATTGATCCATATTTTGCACAATATATTATCTTTAAATCTTTTTTCTTCTAGTTTCTTGCCTGACATTAATTTTAAAAATCATCGTTAATCTAAAAGAATAATAAAAACAAGCGAATTTTAAGTGTTTACGAAATTATTTACGAAACCGTGTTCAAATATAAAAAAATGTATTGTAAATTGATTTTTATACATATTATGAAGCATCAACATTACTGATAATGAGTGCAAATCTTTTATTTAATTATTGTAATATGCATTCTGTAATATTAATTACATCTCTGAATATATAATGTAAATGCATGTACATAAATAATATAAACCGGTTTTCAATGCATTACATTTTCAATGCCTATCAAGAAAATGTAATAATAATAATAATAAGATCAAGATAATTATAAACCCTCTGCAGTACAGTTCATCATATAAATAATACGTATTATGGTAAAAACTTACACATAATAAATACACACAAATCAATATATTATGTTGTCTAAATGTACTTTTATTTCTCTTTTGAGAAATTAGTTTTGAGCGCATTAGTTTTGACTTTCAGCTTCCCTCAGTAACAACTTATCAGGACAGAGGCTGAAGGTGATGAATGTTAGTAGATTCCCTACAGCCCCAGACTAATATTACGAGCTCCCTAAGGACACGGAGATGACAAACCAAACGCAATTAAGTGCGTGTCCGTCGTAAAATCCTTCCTGTTCATCAATCCTGTCGTAACATGATCTTTTGTAAAGCAGCTATTATTAAATCACAAAAGATTTTGTTTCTTTTGTATTGGATATTAAACCATATTAAACCATATTACTCTTTAAATGTCAAGCATAGAAATATTTTAGAATTTTAAATAGGTAATTTTGTATATATTTTATTTCGTTTATAGATTATGTACAAAAGAATTAACGATATATATATATATACAATATAAATAAATTAATGACAGAATATATCCTTATCGCCATAAGTATATGTATATATATCCATCAATGTCTTGAACAATTGTAAAAAAATTCAAATAAAATATACTTTGTACATTAATGTTACAAAAATAGAAACACATGTAAAAAAATTGAAAGAATTTTTTTAATAAGTACTGAAAGTTATTTGTGTATCGAAAATTCCATCTATAGAAAAATGTAATAAAAATATTAAGGGATTGCTTCTTATTTTGATAACTTACTGGTAATACATCCCGTCCAATATTCTTGCTTCATTTATATATATGTTCTGTCTTATATTTTTACTCCAAATTCTTCTTCTTCTTTTCTTCCTCCCTACCTTGTCCAATAAATCTCTCTCCATGGATTCAGTTAAGTTAACGCAGCTAAACTCCTCTCTCATCTCGTTGCAGCAGCTGGCGATGCACTTGGCAAGTTTTGACGGAAACAAGTTTCTACGAAACGTCAAAGGGAAAAGTTTGGTATTGAAATATTTTTTCCTTCGGAAAGGAGCGGTCCTGGTTCGGGGCATGCAATCAGGCGACGTTTGTGCACAGTCGAGAAAGAATGATTGTGCATATTGTGTTCGAAATGACTGGTCCGGAGAAAGAAAGAAATTGTCTGGGAGTAGCCAGAACGATTCGCTCGTTCGCGAGATTTGCACGATGCACGGATACGCACAACGATCCGAGAGATGATGCGAGTCGCGGGCCGATATCACACCTCGGATATCTTTGGATATCAAGTACTGTGAAGTGAATTGAGCAGCATCGCGAAACTTTGTTAATATCGTCATAGTGCTCGGGCGAAAGTTCCGGTACCTGTTTCGCCGATACTGATACATCGCGCTACGATGACGCCGACCAACGTCGACCAACACCGACGACATCGACGGTCGACGGCGCGGTGCGGTGTCGCGGTGTCGGCTGTCGGCGTTACCCATGAAGGATCGATAACGCTCTCGAACGATCTCATGCGCGGCGTATCAATTCGCCGCATCCGTTCGAGGACAGCGAGTGCTTAGCTGCAGATTCGACGCTAATAGATCATGGACCAGAGGAAGAGGAGGAATTAATTAGTGTTTGCGTAGTTCTTGATGTCTGGAAGAGACGGTACGATGTATTCGTTAAGCACTGTTGAATACGCTTGGAGAAACAATTTTTGTCGACATTTTTATTTCACAGGAATGTGTGATGCGTGGTTTTAGAAGGAGCTTCTAAAGTATCTCGTAAAAGTTGATATTATAGCTAACCGCTATCCGACCTACTTTTATGCGTGTAACATCCAGACGAAATTTACATTTGATCTTGAGTGGTTATCGAATCTTCGCTTTTTATTGAGAATTAAATCGGATTTAGAACCGCACCCGGCGTTTCGGCGAATAACGTTGAGAGATACATTTTAACGCGGAGCTAATCGATATTCGTTTCGTTGCTCCCGGATTTTCACAACGTTTACGTTTACTTATATCCATAGAAATCATCGCAAAGTTTATATAGTTACACTCGACGTTATCCGTCGTAAAAATTCTGAAATCAAAAATCCGTGCACGTTTCGCGCGTTGCGCATTAATTAAATCCTGACATAGATATCTCAATATAGCTATAGAATATAACGTAAATCATATAGAAGCAAAATTGGATATTTTGCCTCTTGAATACATTCATAAAAATATAACAATAAAATGTTGTAATACCGAAAGGGAATGGTTATCTTTTCAGTATAGTCGTACGTTTGTCAAACACATTAGTGTATGTAAATATGCGCTTTCCAACGATCAAGTGTGTGTTGCACATTACTGCGGTTTTTATTTCTCTTTTTACCCTAATGCCCTGCGCGGAGAGTTTTAACGGAGAGATATATTTGCAGCTGATTTATTTCGTTTACTTTTCGTTTACTTTTATTTACTTCTCACAAAATACTAAAGATTCTCTTCGCGAATATCACGTAAAGTGACCTATTTTCTCGTCAGTGTTAGTCTTTTCGCGACAACGCGACGAGACCACAGCTATATGGCGTGGCCAAGTGTCACTCTAAAAGCACTATCCTTCTCCATATGTGTACAGCTGAAATGCAATTCTACAAAGTATTGTAAATCGTTCAAGATACTACTGCAATTTGTCTATAATTTAATAACATGTCCCCGCTATGTGATTCATGCTCTATAAATTTAACGAAAATCTTCGGCGAGTTATAATTATAATGATTTTTTTTATACGAAGGATGTTTTCCACAAGTTACTTACAGCGGTCTTATGTATAATAAAAGCGTTGAAAATTGCGACAATAAAAGCATGCTTGGATACAAAAGGAGTCTATACGAAGGTCCAAGCATTCCATGCAATCAGATTTTTCGTTTTTGATAGCCTAAAAGTTTTTAGCTCGCAACGTAACCGTAACTCGATCCATTAAGTACCAAAGTAGGGAAGTGAGCTATATCTAAGATGTTCTATTTTACCAGAACAGTTTCATTTTACCAGACCAGTTCCATTTCTTCTTTTCCAGCACGTAAAGAGAAGAAAGAGATTGAATGAAGGATCACGAATTCGTATCAATTTCATTCTTTTGCTTCGACAATAGAGTCAATATTAAAGATAAGCTAAAAAAAATGTAATATATATAAGCTTATGCTTTATTAATATATTCAATTTTTTAAAATAGCACAAATATTTTTATAATATTTAATCCATTTAATAACTTTTTAAATTAAAAAAAATTTACACATGCAAAAAATAAAAAAAAAGATATAATGATTTAATATTATTAATAAATAATGAATGATAAATGCAATCAGAGAAATCTTGTTCGTAAATCAACTTTTCGGTGTGCTTTGTGGAATTTTCTTTTTATGTTGCTGTGTCACCTTGTACTTATTACTTGGCTTTAAGAAACAGTTTTATTATCATCACTTATTAGTTTATTCTACTAATAATATTTAAGATCTACTCATTCTATTTATTGTTTATACGTTTCAAACATTTATCGTTGTTTTAATCCTTAACGATTCTTTTTCATTAGTAATGTAAGTTATTTCATTATTAACTTTATAATGTCATCACAAAAGAACTCACATTTAACAAAACGTAATCAATTTTTTCCGAACAAGATCAGATAAATTTTGTGAATGTAATAAAATGCCCATTATGCAAACAAGCTTAAAAATAATAATATGTTTATTATGTTAATTATAATCGCATGAAATATTTAAATGTAAAAAATACAAGTAAACTATTAATATGTTGACTGTCCACTGTCCAGCGAATTTTCTATATAGAATTATTCACCTAACTTAATGACTCGCAATCTATTCGTTGTATGGCAAATATTATAAACAAAAATTACACGATAGCATGAAGCATGAAGAGGAATATACACTACAGCAATTTCTTTTCCTGCATTTTTTATATATTGAGTTTTGAAGGTTACTTCGAGTTTTTTAAATAAAATATCTCATATTTTTGTTTTTAATGAAAATGGAAAAAGCATTGAACGCTGGATAAAAAAAAAATTAAGCCATATTAGATCTAAAATTTATACTTAATAAGATGTTTGCAATAGAAGTTCTACTCGTATATTAAATACTGTTCAAAGTGCTGACCAAATCGATACAAACATTTAATCGATTTATAATTAAAAAACATTCTACAGTGTAAATTAAGAGATTCTAATACGTGCTTTTGTGATACGTTCTTACATATCTTTTGGTGGTGTTGGTGGCTTACAATAATTTTAACTTTATTTTTATTATATTAGTAGAATCAGCGTAGTAGAATAAGGTAAGTGATGATGGACCAAGAATGGGACCTTGAGATACCAGGTGGAATATTGAAGTGGAGAAAGGAAAAGGGGAAATTTCTCAACAAGTGCTGCTTGTGCTATGCTCCTCCTATTTATAAGGATTGCAATAAAAAGACAACAGAGCAGAATAGGCCGTATTACCTACTGCCGAAGTTTAGGAGACTAGGAAAAGGTCGTGACTGACCGTCTAGAATGCTTTTGTAAAACCAAGAATGATCAATACGGTCAAGGACACAAAATCGAATTTTCACAGTATACAATATTCTTATTTCAAGGACAAGCAACAAATAAGCTACTGTGATTGACGATCCCTTGAGTGCGCGCACATGCAATTCGCGATAACAAAGCCGATTAATTATATTTTGCTGAATTAACATACATGGTATGAAGATTGTATCGCTACCGCATCGAAGGCGCGGCCCACATGTTCCGTCCAATATCTCCGTTTAATTCAGGGAACATGACGCGATTATTATCACCTTCGTCGCTATCGATCAAGAATTAAAAACAATCGCGAGGCAACAAGATCACGGAAACATTTAAATCGGATAAAACATGCGCATCGTATACATGATATTTATCAACTAAAAAAAATCTGATAATATCAGAGATAAAACACGGTCGCGAATATTTCAAAGTTTCAAAGATCTACGTTTTACATAATCGATATTAACAGGTGAAATATCTGTCATAAATAATACATACAATATAATAATAGAAACTATTAAACCGATGTTGATGCGTATTTAAAAAACAAACATATATAATACTTATAAATATTAAAGAAAACAGATTTTTCATCGTAGATGGCTATAATGTCCGTTACATTGCTTTCCGCGGAATACCATACGCCAAACCTCCGGTTGGCGAACTCAGATTTAAGATAAATATAGAATCTTGTCGTTACACGGAAAAAAAGACTTGGTTGAGATAAGAGAAAAAATGGTCGCCTCGACCAAGTCTAATGCGCCTGAATCCGGGATCACTCATTTATCTTGTTATTTGCGTGAGTCAATTTAGCATCGACACCGGAGAACCGGCGCCTGTCGCATGTAACACTGATTACACTAAAGAAAGTGGTCAAAAAAATTGACTTACACCACTATGGCTTTAACCCCTCCATATATATATATATATATATATATATATATATATATATAAACTAAAATGTCTGTATATAACTTTAAATGTTTATATAATCTTATAAAATAAGTATTTATATATAATTGTTTCTAAGTTTTTTCCGAAAGCTGCGCCCTCCGTGCAAGATAGGCTCTTGTGCGGAGCAAACTGGGCTCCGTCTTTCGGAAAGAGACGTTAAGCCGTTGGTCCAAAGGGTTAAGTGAGAGGAGAAGGGTAGTATTGGATGAGAATTGAATAAAGGGTTGGGAACGTCCCTACAAAACGCCTTGCAACCCTGAGGGGAGTCAATAAACGTATTTATCTTTATAATTGTTTCTATATTTAGGATCCGGTATCAGCGGAACCATGGTCCGGTGATAGAGACGCCTCGAAGTACGGAAACAACGCTGTTCAAGTAAATCTTTTCACACGCGAAGTTGAGGGCGAGATGAAGATTGTCTCTATTTAAATGTGTACACCATGAAAATCGAATCTTAGAAAAAAAGTACAGTTATGGTATGGATACATGGAGGTGGCTATTTTATAGGCTCCGGTGATGCATCCTTCTGTGGTCCCGATTATATTATATCGTACAGAAGAAGACGTAGTATTGGTTACTGTGAATTATGGATTAGGTTCTCTAGATACGTTATCCATTATTTCGATATGTATTTCCTGTATGTTACTTATGTGCGTTTTTTTCAAGTTTCTTCAAAAGATGTAAACATACATTGAGACTTATTTTTTTTTATATTTCAAATATAAAAAATTCATGTATTGTAGCCCACAAACAAGTTACGTTAGATATTAATATTTGTCTGCAACATATAGACGTATATAATAAACTGAGCGTTTCCATTGGAGAGTTTCCGGCAAAATCTGAAGGACAGAAGATACCTATGCTTGCGGAGACGCTTTCCTTTCCTAATTGTCACAATTCAGTCTATTATGTACGTCTATGGTCTGCAATCAAATATTAATACAGAAAATAAAAATGGTTATAGAATGAATACAATTACTTGTTATTAAGAATATTAAATAAGAGTAAGATATTCTTACTTAATTATTACAACAAATATTTCTAAAGTCAAAGCAAATACTTCTGTAATAAAAGCAAAAGGTTATTTATAATAAATAGAGAATTATGTTTTTATTAACTCTGAAACAATACTTTTCGTTCTACGTTTTGTTTCGTACATCTATTTTTATCTTGAATATGTCGATCTTATAAAAAAAAAGAGTTAAATGGTTTCAGGCTTTTTGAATCTCAACGATAAAGTGGCAGCAGGTAATCAAGGTCTAAAGGATGTGGTCATGGCGTTAAAGTGGGTTCAAAAAAATATATCAGAGGTTGGTGGAGATCCATGTCACTATCTTTGGCGAAAGTGCTGGTGCAGCCTATCACACATTGTCTAGCACTATCTCCATTAACTAAAGGTTCAACCTACAAACTTATCGATACAGAAACCTTAAATTTCATCCTATTTAATCCTATTTAATCATAGATTCATTGATCAACTTGATTGTTTCAACGAAAGCATTCAAGCACTGACGCATTCAAAAATAGAAAATATCTCAATAAAAGAGAAGTTAAAATCATTGTTTCAATAATTGTCCATTTTCTTTATTAAAAAACACGCTATTTTTTCGATCGTACATGTATTGTGTATGTGTGTGTGTGTGTATTGTGTGTAATTGTTACTTTATCATTATTTGCAATTTTTTCAAAGTGAAAAATACTGTTTACTGTGCCGCTTATCGCTGCAGCAGAAGAGATACTTAATGTACGCGCACTTATAAATCGTGTAAAACAGCCTCGTCCCGTCGGAGTTACCCGGTAGATGATAACGATATTAAAAACAACGAATTACTGCAGCAACTTTTCTTCATTTAATCCCCACTCTCTCCTCCTCCTCCTCCTTCCCCCTCCCAAAGAGAGCCAATCGAGCCATTATAGCACGATGTTCCGACATTCAGTTACACGAGTATATATATGGTTGCATAATCGTAGCTCCACATACATAGTTGCACAAGCTAAATCAGCGGATTCGTTAACGTTGTTATTTCGTCGTTCTTCCACCGTATCCATCATGGACAATAATCGAGTGGACATATACGTGCGTGAGGGAAGATTAATCGGTATCGTTGAGAAAGCTGTCCATGGCGGTTATTACGTCGCCTTCCGAGGAATACCGTACGCGAAACCGCCGGTTGGGGAACTCAGATTCAAGGTAAATGACATTCCCTCACCAAAGTTCAGCGTATGCGTTCAGCATAAGCGTTTAACTCCAATCTTGGACGAGTTAAACTGACAGCTTCGCTTCTCATCTGTCTTTCTTTAGATTTTGAATTAGACAGGTACGAAATGTCAGTTAAAGAAATTATAATTGAATAACACTGATTTAAAAAAATGACTATTACTTATCTTGCCGGATCATTATTTTATATTTAATTAAATTGGCAGATTACATGGATTATTCATTGCACTTTGGATTAGTATCTATTCTCTCATAATTTACAATTAATTTTCAACTGTTAACATATTTTTTAAATTTAAATTATCAATTCAATCGAGGTATCAGTGGTATATGTATATGAGTTAAAAAGAGCTTTGTAGAACAAAAAAGCCTTCAAACTTTTTTCAAACTTTAATATTATTGTAATACTACTAGATAATTTCTTATAGCTGAAAATAATTTTTATTGGTATATTATCAAGTTAGTAACTTGCGAGACTTGTGGAAAACTAATTTTATAATTTTAATAAAGAAATAACACGAATGGATTCTTCACATATGTATACACGGAAAAAAATGATATGATGCACACAATCAGAAAAATTTAGTTGTAAGCAACCTAGCTGCATCACCTAGTTATCTGTGAGTAACAATTATGTGTATGGTTGATGTGACTTATTTACTTTTATATGTCAACTACATGAATGTAGTTGCGCGGAATTTGGTTGCCACAACCAGAACTTGGATGGACTATCTATCCATATAGTTGCGTCAATCGGGATGAGGCAGCGATGTCAGAAAACAAAAGCGACTCGCTATGCCGCGCATACATTTTCTATAAGCGCGTAGTGAGTCATGAGTCGCGTTTCTCTGCACGCGATACAAAGACTGGTGAATATAAGTGAAATAAGTACGGTGAAAAGTGTCAAATATAAGTGCAAGAGTGTATACATATCGTGCTGGCTGAGGAGTTCGTCGGGTCAACTTATTTATCATTTTCTATTATTTTCTATTTCGTCGTTATAGATGAGCGTTGCAAAATTGCGTTGAAACGTATGAAACTGTCGTACCTTATTGGATTATAATCATACATACCTTCAAATAATCCAATAAGGTACGACAGTTTCATATTTACAATAACCATTTAGGTGTGATAGGGATTTACTTTTATACTACATCAAGACATATTATCTAAGCCAACCAAATGGTGTAGTTGCCATAACAATATTTGTAGTTGAAGTATCAAGAAATATCAAGAAAATAGGTTGGTTGCAGCAACCAGGTATCGTCACTGCTGCAACAATGTCACTCAACAATTGCTCTGTGGCTGCAGCAAACACATAACTGGTTGTTCCGTATTTATTGAATCTGGTTGGCACAACCAGATTTATGTGTGAGTCAACCAAGTCAACCATACTGTTTTTTCCGTGTAGTATTCAACTGCGACGGTAAATTTCTAGCGTGATTCGAATAAGTACAATGATTTATTTCTAGATAAGTTAATCTTTTTGTTATAAGATTCGTGTAACTGAAGCATATAGAAACAAAAACATGAACAGTAGAACTTAATCGGTAAATCGATCAATCACAGTCGAGCGTTCTTTTCGAGCTAATCTACCATTCTCGAGAATGCTCGCTTGTAACTAGTCGATTCATTTACTGCCTACTGCCTAATTTCTACTACTGCTTCAGTTTTTCAATGTGTCACGACTTCAAGAACGCACACGGAATATGAGAAAAAGCGGCGCGAACATCACTTGAAATTTTCGTGGTTCGAATATTCAAGCAACGCAGAAATTTTATTACGTATATTGCCAATAGGCTGTTATTGACAAAATAAAGAATTAATATACCGATTGCAAAATTCAAGACCCTCAGTTTTGTTTACACGTAATTATGAACTTTGTGCTCTCTTCATAATTAATCATCCGCTTGTTGACGACGTAGATACACACGGCGAAAATATCCAGCAATTACAATTGTTGCATACGGAATGAAAAAGTATCCTTGAGATCTGAAGAATCGATACGCGCACGTGTCAATCATTTATATTGAAAATTTGTCAATATTCTCCATACATTCGTGCGTGTGGATCAATTATAGGGCAAATTACGAATTTAGAACAGGTTGCATAATCGCACGTGTGCGTTCTTTTTATGAAGAAAAAAAAATACAATGCTAGATTAATTCTAAAATAAAGGCAATGTCTATATCTATACAGGATCCGCTACTACCGGAAACATGGTCCGGCGGCAGAGATGCCTCAAAATATGGTAACATCGCTGTTCAAGTTGATATGATGACACGAGAAATGGTAGGCGACGAAGATTGCCTCTACCTGAACGTATATACTATAGATATTATGAAAAAACGCCCAGTTATGGTGTGGATACATGGTGGCAGTTTTGCCATAGGTTCCGGTGATGCCACCTTCTATGGTCCTGATTATATTGTTCGGAAGGACGTGGTACTGGTTACGCTAAATTACAGACTAGGGGCTCTCGGTACGTTGCATGTTACCTCAATACGAAATTGTGCGACATTTACGTCTCGTAGTTTTTTAGAATTAACGTTTTAGATCTTAAACTTTTTTTTTTCAAAGAAATCGTTTTGTACACTGATTTTCTTTTTAAGATACCATATTTTAACCCATATTTTAAAGACAGCTTGATATTTTGTAGCATTGTACCTACCTACATATGTATAAGGTACTGATATGTAGGTATTACAATGTTACATATTCATATTATGATTCATATTATGTTGATGATATTATCTATCTTTGCGTCATTTAAAGCAAAAATGTTTCTTAACAGAAATATTATACCATTAATGTGAATTTTACTATTAGATGTATATTAACCATCTACTTTTAATTTTGATTAATCAAGTTTGCAAATAAAAAATGCATTAATTACTTCAGGTTTCCTGAATCTCAATGACAAAGTGGCAACGGGTAATCAAGGTCTAAAGGATGTGGTTATGGCATTACGATGGGTCCAGAGAAATATATCGCAATTCGGAGGAGATCCGAAAAACATCACTATCTTTGGCGAAAGTGCTGGTGGAGCTATCGTGCATTATCTAACTCTGTCTCCGTTAGGCAAAGGTGCACAACTTATGCACTTGATACGCAATGATATAAAATCCGTAAATTTCATCGTATTTAATATTCAAAGACTTATTGGTCATTTTAAACTCGATTTTTCCTCAACGAAAACGTTCAAAATTGATACATTTTAAGATAAAAGAAAAAGAGTTGTTTGCCCAAGTCTCTCTCTCCCCCCCCCTCTCTCTCTCTCTCTCTCTCTCTCTCTCTCTCTCTCTCTCTCTCTCTCTCTCTCTCTCTCTCTTTCAAGTGAATAACAAATTTATTGTTATAAAATCAATTTTAAGTAAGTATAGAAGATATTTAAAAAAGTTTTTATTTAAAACTTTTGAAATTTTAATTTCAATTTTAACGTTAAATTAGAATTTGAAAGTTGTAGGAAATAACTAATAATTTTTCCTAAAATATTTTCTCAAAAATAAAATCAATTCTAAAGTGATCTACAAAATAGTGATTAAAGGAATATTTATCGGATAAGATTTTATGACAATTAATTAATATATTAAACTAAATTTGACTGCACTTTACAGGTTTATTTCATAAAGCGATATCACAAAGCGGCGTTGCCGCGAATCCTTGGGCCTTGACTGAGTGGACGAACAAAGCGATGAACAGAAGTTTTCAACTTGCCGAGAAACTTGGAAAAGCGACATCAGACCCGAAAGTCGCCTACGAGTTTCTTAAAACAATTGACGCGAAAAAACTTATAAAAACCGCACACAAGTTTCTTGCCACGCAAACGGTAAGTATCTCAATATTTTATTAAATTATGCTTTAAACAAGCGCAATTGATTATGTGAACAGGTGGTACGAAATATTTTCATTAATAATACTTTTTTGCACAGGATCGTCTACAACATACTATAATGTTTACACCCAGTTTAGATTACGAGTCACCGAATCCATTCTTTCCGGAACACCCATGCAAGTTGATGCACCGCGGAGTTAAAGTGCCGTTCCTTTTAGGAAATACCAGTTGCGAAGGGTCTTTTCTCATAAGCAGTACACTTGTCGGACGTAAGTGCATTTGCATGCGCGTTCGCTAAATATATCTCCAGCCACTGTAGCGCATTAATTTTCATATTACGTGACCTACTACGAATAATACACATTGATATTGTGGATAATATTATAGACAAAATTGAAGTGTTAATAAATTAGAATTTTTCATTAATTGTAATTAAAAAATTATACGTCAAAATAATCATCTTTGTTCTAAAATAACGTTACTTTTAACATATGCTTCGTACATACGTTTATAATTAAATCTTACAACAGTTAGATATTGCTCGTTTTTTTTTATTTTTCAGTATCATCAATGTTACACACATGTCATATTTAACGAGCCATATGGGAGAAATAATAGAATAGAATATTTTCACGCAAACAGATTTTCTCTTTAGTGAAGTAAATTATTTTCTTAGCAAATAAGCGCCTAAAATATTATCTATTTGCTATGCTATGCTTGTGTAATCGTTAAAAGTAATATAGTTTTTAAATTTCAGAAATAAGCAAGGAAGCTCTTAAACAAGTCAATTCCGATTTTAAAAAGACTATGATGCCCGGAGTTTTATCTGCATTGCCAAAGATACCGATCACGGTTGAAGAATTACGATTTTTATATTTTGGTAACAAAGCAATATCAGAAGAAACTCTAATAAATTACGCTGATTTTCTTGGAGATGCCTTATTCTACCGTGGTACCATGGAAGTGATCGATATCCAAATGAGTTCTGGTGGTTACACGCCAACATATTTGTATAAACTTTCATATGAAAGTAAAACTTCCCCCGCAAAGAAAATAATGAACGTTACGCTTCCAGGTAAAGTCGCTATTTTACTTAAAACCACACAAAAGCCTTTAATCCTCTATAAGGAATACGAGTACATTCATATCATGATTTAATGTTAACAAACGACTCTGAGTTTCTACATATTATTTTAAGAAATCGAACATATATCAAACATTTAAAAATATTTGACTTAAAAAGATTAAATATTATTTTGCAATATTTAAACAAAACATTAATTACTTTAAGAAAATTCAGTTTGCGTTTTTAAAATTGATCTATTATATGACATTATTTTAGGAGTGGCTCATGGTGAAGATATATTTTATTTATTTCATCCTCATATGATGAAAGAGTTCAATTTACCACCACCTGCTCCTAATTCGAAAGACTATAAAATGATAGATCGCTTAACGCAGATGTGGACGGATTTTGCTAAAACAGGGTACAATAAACTTAATTTCTTTTTTTAACGTTACGGAAATTTTATAATTATATTAATATATATTTAATTTTAAATTTTCAATTTATAGAGATCCAACGCCTGCTATTACGGATTTGAATCCGATTAAATGGACTCCATTAAAGCACGGAGATGTATACGATTATTTAAATATTGATATTGAACCTCGGATGGAAATCATTCGTAAAGGAGAACAGCGCTGCGATTGGAAGAATATGAAACACAAATTATGAGATTCTGTCTGCTAAAATATTTACATTAAAATTATGTTTCTTAATTTCTATTAATTTTATTTGTGACAATTATTTCTTAATTTTGTGATAAATATGTTATACCCAGTATTCTTAAAGAATTTACAATGTATGGACATATTAATAGATATTCTTTTCTATGTAAAATTTGAAATCGATTTTTGTTATCGAAAATGTTATATTGATCAAAATAAAGTTGGAATATATACAAATATATTCGAGGAGAAAGTGACGGAGAGTCTCAACCGGTTTCTCCAAATGTTCACGAATTAATTACGATAGGGTAAGCTACAAGATTTGAAATATATATTTCTTTTACTAAAGATTTATCTTTTACTAAAAGTAAATATCGTGTTGACTATAGTTTGTATTATATTAGCTTAAACTACCCGGCGTTACCCAAACATCTTATATCGAGAACATCAGCATTTGTTGAAATGTGAAAATCAAACAACAACATATTGAGTTAATAGAGAACACACATTTACAAACAGACATTTCAGTTTATATATATATATATATATGGAGGGGTTAAAACCATAGTGGTGTAAGTCACTTTTTTTAAACTATCGAGTTAAGTTCATAGATGCAGTCTACACATGCAGATATGTTGAAAGAAGAAGAAAAAAAAAGTGGTCAAAAAAATTGACTTACACCACTATGGCTTTAACCCCTCCATATCTATCTATATATATAAAGGAAGATGTCCTGACTGACTCACTGACTCACTCACTCATCAACGCCCAGCCCAAACCCCTGAATCGAATTTTCACCGAAAGTATATGAAATAGGGGTAGAATTTTCCGGGAAGTGCCACTATGTGTATAGTTTTTCGTTACCGATTTTCTGGAAACCGGTTTTTTTAATTTTTCTAATTTTTCGAGAAATAATTGACCGAATCTCAAACCCCTGAACCGAATTTTTACCAAAAGTATATGAAATAAGGGTAGAATTTTCCGGGGAGTGCCACTATGTGTATAGTTTTTTGTAAACTCCCTATACTTTATCTTATTTCAAAATTTATTCAAAATATGCATAGAATTATACGTGGATTGTTAGATTATACTATTCTATTTAGCTATATATCGTAGTATACAAGATTTTATTAGTCGGGAAAGGTATCTGTGTTTTCTATAGGTGTAGACATCTCGTTATATTAACTGTAGGGACCGCGATCGCGTCCGCAGATCCGAGCGCGGGTATGATATTGAAGGCGGCCTGAATGCGCCTGAATCCGGGATCACTCATTTATCTTGTTATTCGCGTGAGTCAATTTAGCATCGACACCGGAGAACCGGCGCCTGTCGCATGTAACACTGATTACACTAAAGAAAGTGGTCAAAAAAATTGACTTACACCACTATGGCTTTAACCCCTCCATATATATATATATATATATATATATATATATATATATATATATAAACTAAAATGTCTGTATATAACTTTAAATGTTTATATAATCTTACAAAATAAGTATTTATATATAATTGTTTCTAAGTTTTTTCCGAAAGCTGCGCCCTCCGTGCAAGATAGGCTCTTGTGCGGAGCAAACTGGGCTCCGTCTTTCGGAAAGAGACGTTAAGCCGTTGGTCCAAAGGGTTAAGTGAGAGGAGAAGGGTAGTATTGGATGAGAATTGAATAAAGGGTTGGGAACGTCCCTACAAAACGCCTTGCAACCCTGAGGGGAGTCAATAAACGTATTTATCTTTATAATTGTTTCTATATTTAGGATCCGGTATCAGCGGAACCATGGTCCGGTGATAGAGACGCCTCGAAGTACGGAAACAACGCTGTTCAAGTAAATCTTTTCACACGCGAAGTTGAGGGCGAGATGAAGATTGTCTCTATTTAAATGTGCGTACACCATGAAAATCGAATCTTAGAAAAAAAGTACAGTTATGGTATGGATACATGGAGGTGGCTATTTTATAGGCTCCGGTGATGCATCCTTCTGTGGTCCCGATTATATTATATCGTACAGAAGAAGACGTAGTATTGGTTACTGTGAATTATGGATTAGGTTCTCTAGATACGTTATCCATTATTTCAATATGTATTTCCTGTATGTTACTTATGTGAGTTTTTTTCAAGTTTCTTCAAAAGATGTAAACATACATTGAGACTTATTTTTTTTATATTTCAAATATAAAAAATTCATGTATTGTAGCCCACAAATAAGTTACGTTAAATATTAATATTTGTCTGCAACATATAGACGTATATAATAAACTGAGCGTTTCCATTGGAGAGTTTCCGGCAAAATCTGAAGGACAGAAGATACCTATGCTTGCGGAGACGCTTTCCTTTCCTAATTGTCACAATTCAGTCTATTATGTACGTCTATGGTCTGCAATCAAATATTAATACAGAAAATAAAAATGGTTATAGAATGAATACAATTACTTGTTATTAAGAATATTAAATAAGAGTAAGATATTCTTACTTAATTATTACAACAAATATTTCTAAAGTCAAAGCAAATACTTCTGTAATAAAAGCAAAAGGTTATTTATAATAAATAGAGAATTATGTTTTTATTAACTCTGAAACAATACTTTTCTTTCTACGTTTTGTTTCGTACATCTATTTTTATGTTGAATATATCGATCTTATAAAAAAAAAGAGTTAAATGGTTTCAGGCTTTTTGAATCTCAACGATAAAGTGGCAGCAGGTAATCAAGGTCTAAAGGATGTGGTCATGGCGTTAAAGTGGGTTCAAAAAAATATATCAGAGGTTGGTGGAGATCCATGTCACTATCTTTGGCGAAAGTGCTGGTGCAGCCTATCACACATTGTCTAGCACTATCTCCATTAACTAAAGGTTCAACCTACAAACTTATCGATACAGAAACCTCAAATTTCATCCTATTTAATCCTATTTAATCATAGATTCATTGATCAACTTGATTGTTTCAACAAAAGCATTCAAGCACTGACGCATTCAAAAATAGAAAATATCTCAATAAAAAAGAAGTTAAAATCATTGTTTCAATAATTGTCCATTTTCTTTATTAAAAAACACGCTATTTTTTCGATCGTACATGTATTGTGTGTGTGTGTGTGTGTGTGTGTGTATTGTGTGTAATTGTTACTTTATCATTATTTGCAATTTTTTCAAAGTGAAAAATACTGTTTACTGCGCCGCTTATCGCTGCAGCAGAAGAGATACTTAATGTACGCGCACTTATAAATCGTGTAAAACAGCCTCGTCCCGTCGGAGTTACCCGGTAGATGAAAACGATATTAAAAACAACGAATCACTGCAGCAACTTTTCTTCATTTAATCCCCACTCTCCTCCTCCTCCTCCTCCTTCTCCTTCCCCCCCCCCCCCCCAAAGAGAGCCAATCGAGCCATTATAGCACGATGTTCCGACATTCAAGTTACACGAGTATATATGGTTGCATAATCGTAGCTCCACATACATAGTTGCACAAGCTAAATCAGCGGATCGTTAACGTTGTATTTCGTCGTTCTTCCACCGTATCCCATCATGGACAATAATCGAGTGGACATATACGTGCGTGAGGGAAGATTAATCGGTATCGTTGAGAAAGCTGTCCATGGCGGTTATTACGTCGCCTTCCGAGGAATACCGTACGCGAAAACGCCGGTTGGGACTCAGATTCAAGTAAATGACATTCCCTCACCAAAGTTCAGCGTATGCGTTCAGCATAAGCGTTTAACTCCAATCTTGGACGAGTTAAACTGACAGCTTCGCTTCTCATCTGTCTTTCTTTAGATTTTGAATTAGACAGGTACGAAATGTCAGTTAAAGAAATTATAATTGAATAACACTGATTTAAAAAAATGACTATTACTTATCTTGCCGGATCATTATTTTATATTTAATTAAATTGGCAGATTACATGGATTATTCATTGCACTTTGGATTTTACGTACACTTGGGCGCGACATTCAGAGAGTGATTTATAGACAGATATAAATATCAAATCAAGTATAAAATCTGATTCTACTACAAAAAATAGAAAATTATAATTAGTATCTATTCTCTCATAATTTACAATTAATTTTCAACTGTTAACATATTTTTTAAATTTAAATTATTAATTCAATCGAGGTATCAGTGGTATATGGTATATGTATATGAGTTAAAAAGAGCCTTGTAGAACAAAAAAGCCTTCAAACTTTTTTCAAACTTTAATATTATTGTAATACTACTAGATAATTTCTTATAGCTGCAAATAATTTTTATTGGTATATTATCAAGTTAGTAACTTGCGAGACTTGTGGAAAACTAATTTTATAATTTTAATAAAGAAATAACACGAATGGATTCTTCACATATTTATACACGGAAAAAAATGATATGATGCACACAATCAGAAAAATTTAGTTGTAAGCAACCTAGCTGCATCACCTAGTTATCTGTGAGTAACAATTATGTGTATGGTTGATGTGACTTATTTACTTTTACTATGTCAACTACATGAATGTAGTTGCGCGGAATTTGGTTGCCACAACAGAACTTGGATGGACTATCTATCCAATAGTTGCGTCAATCGGGATGAGGCAGCGATGTCAGAAAACCAAAAGCGACTCGCTATGCCGCGCATACATTTTCTATAAGCGCGTAGTGAGTCATGAGTCGCGTTTCTCTGCACGCGATACAAAGACTGGTGAATATAATGTGAAATAAGTCGTGAAAAGTGTCAAATATAAGTGCAAGAGTGTATACACTCGTGCTGGCTGAGGAGTTCGTCGGGTCAAACTTATTTATCATTTTCAATTATTTTCTATTTCGTCGTTATGGATGAGCGTTGCAAAAATTGCGTTGAAACGGTATGAACACTGTCGTACCTTATTGGATTATAATCATACATACCTTCAATAATCCAATAAGGTACGACAGTTCATATTTACAATAACCATTTAGGTGTGATAGGGATTTACTTTTATACACATCAAGACATATTATCTAAGCCAACCAAATGGTGTAGTTGCCATAACAATATTTGTAAGAAATATCAAGAAAATAGGTTGGTTGCAGCAACCAGGTATCGTCACTGCTGCAACAATGTCACTCAACAATTGCTCTGTGGCTGCAGCAAACACATAACTGGTTGTTCCGTATTTATTGAATCTGGTTGGCACAACCAGATTTATGTGTGAGTCAACCATACTGTTTTTTCCGTGTAGTATTCAACTGCGACGGTAAATTTCTATAGCGTGATTCGAATAAGTACAATGATTTATTTCTAGATAAATTAATCTTTTTGTTATAAGATTCGTGTAACTAAAGCATATAGAAACAAAAACATGAACAGTAGAACTTAATCGGTAAATCGATCAATCACAGTCGAGCGTTCTTTCCGAGCTAATCTACCATTCTCGAGAATGCTCGCTTGTAACTAGTCGATTCATTTACTGCCTACTGCCTAATTTCTACTACTGCTTCAGTTTTTCAATGTGTCACGACTTCAAGAACGCACACGGAATATGAGAAAAAGCGGCGCGAACATCACTTGAAATTTTCGTGGTTCGAATATTCAAGCAACGCAGAAATTTTATTACGTATATTGCCAATAGGCTGTTATTGACAAAATAAAGAATTAATATACCGATTGCAAAATTCAAGACCCTCAGTTTTGTTTACACGTAATTATGAACTTTGTGCTCTCTTCATAATTAATCATCCGCTTGTTGACGACGTAGATACACACGGCGAAAATATCCAGCAATTACAATTGTTGCATACGGAATGAAAAAGTATCCTTGAGATCTGAAGAATCGATACGCGCACGTGTCAATCATTTATATTGAAAATTTGTCAATATTCTCCATACATTCGTGCGTGTGGATCAATTATAGGGCAAATTACGAATTTAGAACAGGTTGCATAATCGCACGTGTGCGTTCTTTTTATGAAGAAAAAAAAATACAATGCTAGATTAATTCTAAAATAAAGGCAATGTCTATATCTATACAGGATCCGCTACTACCGGAAACATGGTCCGGCGGCAGAGATGCCTCAAAATATGGTAACATCGCTGTTCAAGTTGATATGATGACACGAGAAATGGTAGGCGACGAAGATTGCCTCTACCTGAACGTATATACTATAGATATTATGAAAAAACGCCCAGTTATGGTGTGGATACATGGTGGCAGTTTTGCCATAGGTTCCGGTGATGCCACCTTCTATGGTCCTGATTATATTGTTCGGAAGGACGTGGTACTGGTTACGCTAAATTACAGACTAGGGGCTCTCGGTACGTTGCATGTTACCTCAATACGAAATTGTGCGACATTTACGTCTCGTAGTTTTTTAGAATTAACGTTTTAGATCTTAAACTTTTTTTTTTCAAAGAAATCGTTTTGTACACTGATTTTCTTTTTAAGATACCATATTTTAACCCATATTTTAAAGACAGCTTGATATTTTGTAGCATTGTACCTACCTACATATGTATAAGGTACTGATATGTAGGTATTACAATGTTACATATTCATATTATGATTCATATTATGTTGATGATATTATCTATCTTTGCGTCATTTAAAGCAAAAATGTTTCTTAACAGAAATATTATACCATTAATGTGAATTTTACTATTAGATGTATATTAACCATCTACTTTTAATTTTGATTAATCAAGTTTGCAAATAAAAAATGCATTAATTACTTCAGGTTTCCTGAATCTCAATCACAAAGTGGCAACGGGTAATCAAGGTCTAAAGGATGTG
This sequence comes from Temnothorax nylanderi, assembly GCF_030848795.1. NCBI lineage: Eukaryota > Metazoa > Arthropoda > Insecta > Hymenoptera > Formicidae > Temnothorax > Temnothorax nylanderi. Next base: position 2,896,580 of record NW_027249068.1, on the reverse strand, counting down.
GTTATGGCATTACGATGGGTCCAGAGAAATATATCACAATTCGGAGGAGATCCGAAAAACATCACTATCTTTGGCGGAAGTGCTGGTGGAGCTATCGTGCATTATCTAACTCTGTCTCCGTTAGCCAAAGGTGCACAACTTATGCACTTGATACGCAATGATATAAAATCTGTAAATTTCATCGTATTTAATATTCAAAAACTCATTGGTCATTTTAAACTCGATTTTTCCTCAACAAAAACGTTCAAAATTGATACGTTTTAAGATAAAAGAAAAAGAGTTGTTTGCCCAAGTCTCTCTCTCCCCCCCCCCCCCCTCTCTCTCTCTCTCTCTCTCTCTCTCTCTCTCTCAAGTGAATAACAAATTTATTGCTATAAAATCAATTTTAAGTAAGTATAAAAGATATTTAAAAAAGTTTTTATTTAAAACTTTTGAAATTTTAATTTCAATTTTAACGATAAATTAGAATTTGAAAGTTGTAGGAAATAACTAATAATTTTTCCTAAAATATTTTCTCAAAAATAAAATCAATTCTAAAGTCATCCACAAAATAGTGATTAAAGGAATATTTATCGGATAAGATTTTATGACAATTAATTAATATATTAAACTAAATTTGACTGCACTTTACAGGTTTATTTCATAAAGCGATATCACAAAGCGGCGTTGCCGCGAATCCTTGGGCCTTGACTGAGTGGACGAACAAAGCGATGAACAGAAGTTTTCAACTTGCCGAGAAACTTGGAAAAGCGACATCAGACCCGAAAGTCGCCTACAAGTTTCTTAAAACAATTGACGCGAAAAAACTTATAAAAACCGCACACAAGAAGTTTCTTGCCACGCAAACGGTAAGTATCTCAATATTTTATTAAATTATGCTTTATACAAGCGCAATTGATTATGTGAACAGGTGGTACGAAATATTTTCATTAATAATACTTTTTTGCACAGGATCGTCTACAACATACTATAATGTTTACACCCAGTTTAGATTACGAGTCACCGAATCCATTCTTTCCGGAACACCCATGCAAGTTGATGCACCGCGGAGTTAAAGTGCCGTTCCTTTTAGGAAATACCAGTTGCGAAGGGTCTTTTCTCATAAGCAGTACACTTGTCGGACGTAAGTGCATTTGCATGCGCGTTCGCTAAATATATCTCCAGCCACTGTAGCGCATTAATTTTCATATTACGTGACCTACTACGAATAATACACATTGATATTGTGGATAATATTATAGACAAAATTGAAGTGTTAATAAATTAGAATTTTTCATTAATTGTAATTAAAAAATTATACGTCAAAATAATCATCTTTGTTCTAAAATAACGTTACTTTTAACATATGCTTCGTACATACGTTTATAATTAAATCTTACAACAGTTAGATATTGCTCGTTTTTTTTTATTTTTCAGTATCATCAATGTTACACACATGTCATATTTAACGAGCCATATGGGAGAAATAATAGAATAGAATATTTTCACGCAAACAGATTTTCTCTTTAGTGAAGTAAATTATTTTCTTAGCAAATAAGCGCCTAAAATATTATCTATTTGCTATGCTATGCTTGTGTAATCGTTAAAAGTAATATAGTTTTTAAATTTCAGAAATAAGCAAGGAAGCTCTTAAACAAGTCAATTCCGATTTTAAAAAGACTATGATGCCCGGAGTTTTATCTGCATTGCCAAAGATACCGATCACGGTTGAAGAATTACGATTTTTATATTTTGGTAACAAAGCAATATCAGAAGAAACTCTAATAAATTACGCTGATTTTCTTGGAGATGCCTTATTCTACCGTGGTACCATGGAAGTGATCGATATCCAAATGAGTTCTGGTGGTTACACGCCAACATATTTGTATAAACTTTCATATGAAAGTAAAACTTCCCCCGCAAAGAAAATAATGAACGTTACGCTTCCAGGTAAAGTCGCTATTTTACTTAAAACCACACAAAAGCCTTTAATCCTCTATAAGGAATACGAGTACATTCATATCATGATTTAATGTTAACAAACGACTCTGAGTTTCTACATATTATTTTAAGAAATCGAACATATATCAAACATTTAAAAATATTTGACTTAAAAAGATTAAATATTATTTTGCAATATTTAAACAAAACATTAATTACTTTAAGAAAATTCAGTTTGCGTTTTTAAAATTGATCTATTATATGACATTATTTTAGGAGTGGCTCATGGTGAAGATATATTTTATTTATTTCATCCTCATATGATGAAAGAGTTCAATTTACCACCACCTGCTCCTAATTCGAAAGACTATAAAATGATAGATCGCTTAACGCAGATGTGGACGGATTTTGCTAAAACAGGGTACAATAAACTTAATTTCTTTTTTTAACGTTACGGAAATTTTATAATTATATTAATATATATTTAATTTTAAATTTTCAATTTATAGAGATCCAACGCCTGCTATTACGGATTTGAATCCGATTAAATGGACTCCATTAAAGCACGGAGATGTATACGATTATTTAAATATTGATATTGAACCTCGGATGGAAATCATTCGTAAAGGAGAACAGCGCTGCGATTGGAAGAATATGAAACACAAATTATGAGATTCTGTCTGCTAAAATATTTACATTAAAATTATGTTTCTTAATTTCTATTAATTTCATTTGTGACAATTATTTCTTAATTTTGTGATAAATATGTTATACCCAGTATTCTTAAAGAATTTACAATGTATGGACATATTAATAGATATTCTTTTCTATGTAAAATTTGAAATCGATTTTTGTTATCGAAAATGTTATATTGATCAAAATAAAGTTGGAATATATACAAATATACAAATAAATCGTGAAACATTATTGTGTAACTTCATAAAGTGGGCTTCATCTTGACTTAATACATATTAATTTGAGGCTTACTTGCAAATATAGTGAAAATATAATGAAAAATTATTGAAAAATTATAATGGAAAATCTCGATCTCTTCGTTAAGAATTAAATGTAATTATAAATTCATAAAAAATAACACTGTAAATTTATGTCCATTCTGAAATATTTTCTATATTTATATATATTTTAAATATATTCTATTCTTTTCTTCTTCAAAATTTGTGTGTTAAATTTAAAAGTGATTTCAACTAACTATTATGCAAATTTCAATTCTGTGTGTGCTCAGTAAGAAGAATTGATCTTTTCTATAATTATATTTGTACAATTCTGTGAGTTAATTTACATTTACAGTGCATCGGGGAGCATTTCTTCATATTCCTTGCACATTCGGAATAGCAAAACGCATAACAAGTTTTCATAGTTGTACACTGAGAAATATAACAAAAGAGATAATGCAAGTTGATGTGCATCACATGTTTATGTGCTGACGTGCATTACGTAAAGTATTAATCATCGGCGTAGGCTATAAATAAAACTTGATCAACATACTCGATTCTAATCTCACTTGCTTCTTGAAATGATTGATATTTTCACAAACACATCTACGCAACACAGATCAATAAATACGCTGTTTGTCAGTCCGCTCGTCAGTATTCCAGCGTATCCAACATGGACAACAGCAGAGTCGAAATATGCGTGCACGAGGGAAAGTTAATTGGTATTGTAGAAAAAGGTGTTTACGGTGACTACTACACCGCCTTTCGAGGAATACCATATGCGAAACCGCCAATTGGAGAACTTAGATTCAAAGTACGTAAAGTTCTATTATTATGAATGCATTTTCAGAAAGAGATAATAGTATATTGTGCACCAAGGGAAGAAAGCTGCGTTTTTCAGACGAGTGTGAAATTTGCCGCCCGAGCCGAAGGCGAGGCGTTAAATAGAAAGAGAAAAATAGAGCGATGGGTGGTCCAGGGGCAAAGCCCCTGGTGGGGGGTGTAGAAAGCGAAGCCCCCCACATAACACAAAATTAAAATAATAATAAAATTTCAAAAAAAAATACAAATTTTCGAATAAGATACAAGCCGTTTTCGGTCTAAGCTTAGATCTTAGGCAGCTCAATATTAATTTCCGTGTATATGTATTATTATTATACATACACTGAGAAAAAAAACCTGTTGCTTCAATTAAAGTGCTATCACGGGGTGTTAGTTTTAGTCTAACTGTAGTGCAATTCTCGTCTGTAACTCGTTATGCTGTCGTTTATGTACTCATAACACGACAGTTGCGCAGGTATAGGTATACTATATGCACAGAAAAAAAGAAGTATCAAATCAACACTGACATACTTGTATATACGTAAGAATATATAATCTTCTTATATAAGAATTTCAACTTTTTATTTCAAGTTTTCTTTCTTACTTGTTAATTGAACCGCATATAAAACGTCGTTTAACTATATAAATTACTTCATTCAAGCAAGTTTTCTTCGTTCAACGCAATAAAATCTTATTTCAAGATTATATATTCTTACGTATATACAAGTATATCAGTGTTGATTTGATACTTCTTTTTTTTCTGTGTGGTAAAAAAGCTGCGTAATGGCAATATAACGATAATGCTACTGCATAAGGAGTCACGGAATCGCAGCTCTGATTGCTTATCGCTTATCGCTTATCGCGCTTTAAGAAAATTAAAAAAATACGAAAAGTCACAATTCCTTTACAGAAAATTATGATTAAACGATACCGATAAATGATATCTGTTTATCAAGTATATTATGTAATTATTATATAATCTGTTTGCTTTTTATTATTATATAATCTTATTACATAATCTCTTTTTCTTTATCTTTACATATGTAAAAATAACATGATAATATAAAATATTAATTAATTTTAGTTTTGGCTCAACTAATCGCTTATCATGCCGTAAGGAGATTAGAAAAATACGAAAAATCAACTCTTTTACAGAAAAATCCGATTAAAGGTCACTGATAAAGCTATTTATCAGTTGTGTTATGCAATTATTATATAATCTTGTTATATAATCGTTTTTCTTTATCTATACATATCGCACCCTGAGAAGAATACCGTCACAACTTAAAAAATTTCGATTTTGAGTTAAGCCCATAAAAAGTACGCCCAAAATGTTACCTATGTGCTACAATAGTGTCACAAGTTTATATGCGAAATCTGCTGCATGGGGCTAAAGTGTCGTTATTCTTGTAAACCAGTTATGTTGTGATTTCTTGAATAAATAGCGCTGTAAGCGAATTGACAAGTGAATCATAGCTGACTCTTCAAGCTCTTCAAGAAAAAATATAAGTTTTATTACAACAAAATATCATAATTGTAATTGCGTTAGTTATCTCACAATTCACAGAAATTGAATAAAATTTATTTAAAATCGTGAATTTTTTAGTTGTGACAGTATTCTTCTCAAGGTGCGATATTTAAACATGAAAGAATAATAATAAAATACTATTATTTAGAACAATAATTTAATAAACTAAAGAAGATTACGATGAACAAATTTTTATGCGCGATTGTTCGAAGAAATAACTGATTTCGAACAATTTATTTGTAACATAAATTAATCTTTTAATTTGTTAAACAATTTGTTGATAATATAAATTAGTAATTAAGTTTAAAGATATTAGTCACAAAAGAAAGATAAACTAGCATAGACGTCCAGTGCACGCCGTTCCTGATTCATGCGGAACTTACAGCTCATTCGTTAGCTTTAAATTGTTCTTATTTAAAAAGTACTACTCAAACGCAATTTTACGTAAAGAAAAAGTTGTTTCTTCTGACTCAGAGAATCGCACGGTGCGCACGAATTTTGAAAAATTCTATATATGAACAGATTTTACGCATTTATAGGATCCGGTACCAGTGGAACCATGGTCCGGTGGTAGAGACGCCTCAAAGCACGGAAATATCGCTGTTCAATTGAATGAGTTCACACGCGAAATTGAGGGCGATGAAGATTGTCTCTATTTAAATGTGTACACAACAAAAATTGAATCCTCGAAAAAACGTACCGTTATGGTATGGATACACGGCGGTGCCTTTTATACGGGTTCCGGTGATGCACTCTTTTATGGCCCCGATTACATCGTGCAAAAAGACGTAGTTTTGGTTACCTTGAATTATAGACTAGGCGTTCTAGGTACGTTATTCGTTTCAGTATACAATCATTTATGGCATTTAATAGTAAATGGTTATTGTATCTATTTTAACGATTATTTCACCTGGATATGTTGATTTCTTACAGACCTCTCATTCCCAAAGTTAAACATTTCAAAAATATAAATTTATAAAAGAAAAAAAGTTAAATCCACATTTATTTATATCACGTTTACAATACGTTATTTACTTTTTGTATACAAGACTATTTATATTTGCCGCTCATACGATCAGTGTACTAGAAACAAGTTATGGCGCGATTTTTCCTTGGGATACAAAGTAACCATTTTTTTTTTAATTTAAACGAATCGACTTTATGAAAAAAAGATGTATTAATGACTTCAGGTTTCCTAAACCTTAACAACAAAGTGGCAACGGGTAATCAAGGTCTGAAGGATATAATCATGGCGTTACAATGGGTCCAGAAAAATATATCAAAATTCGGTGGAAACCCAGAAAATGTCACTATCTTCGGTGAAAGTGCTGGTGGAGCCCTCGTACATTGTCTCACTCTGTCTCCATTAGCTAAAGGTATAATATTTTTGTCGATATAGTAAACTTATCGATACACTCATAATAATTTTGAATCTTCCAATCTCATCCCATTTAAACATGAATTTATTCATAATTCAACCGCGATTTTTCATTAACAAAAACATACAAACACTAGTAGGTTTGGATATGGAAAATAAATACTCTATAAATCTATTAAATAGATAATAAATTCATACTCTTTTTCTCTTTCAGTTAATTTCCAACAAGATATAATAAAAAATTAATTATTTGTAGTTTTTAAATAAATAATTCAAAATTTAATTACAAAGTCATATCAGTAAAATATTAAAATTTATAAAATAACTAACAAATTTCCGAGACAGAGAAAAAAAGAGAGAGAGAAATTGTCAGTAATGTAAAATTAATCACAAAGATTAAGACTCAATGATTTAAAAAACTTGAATTTATCTTAAAATAATTTGTATATAAAAAAAAAGATTTTATGATGACAAGATGTATACTGTATAGAATTAATTTGTTACGACTGTTTTACAGGTTTATTTCATAAAGCGATATCGCAAAGCGGCGTCATAAGGTGTCCTTGGGCTTTTACCGAACAACAACTACATTCGGAAAAAGGTTTTCGGCTCGCCGAGAAACTTGGAAAAGCGACCGCAGATCCGAAAGTCGCTTACGAGTTCCTCAAAACAATCGATGCGAAAAAGCTTATAGAGACTGAACGGAAGTTTCTCTTAACGGAATCAGTAATTATCTGAACATTTGATCGCAATTATACGAGTGCAATAAATTATAGTATGCACGCTACTATTTTTAGTCTATGTGAATAAAATACTTTCTTTGATAATAATATTTTTTTCGCAGGAGCGAAAACAATTCAGCTTGATATTTACACCCTCATTGGATCACGAATCATCGAATCCATTTTTCCCGGAAGATCCAGAGACGTTTATGTGCCGCGAGGTTAAAGTACCATTTCTTTTAGGTTTTAACAGTTGCGAGGGATCTTTTATTGTAGGCAGTAGCTTTAACGGACGTGAGTTTTATTTTTATCTCTATAAAGTATTTTTTTAATCGCTTCGAATTTTCGTACAATGTGTTGTGTTCAAAATAATATTAGTATTAGGTGACCTAGCAAACATGCACTGTCAATGCTTACAATTAAATGATATTTTCACGAATAATATTGTACATATATCTATATAAAGTTAGTAAATTTTATTAATCCGCAATTTTGGAATACATATATAAGAATCATAATTAATTGCTAGAACATTTTTGTTCCAAGATAACTTTATTGTACGTTTGTCTATAGTTAAGTTTCATTATCGTAGAGCGCGTTGAGATAAATGTATATTTTCATATGCCGTATTATCTATGTATAATATATATATATTATATATATATATATATGTAATATATGTATCTCTCTCATGTCGCATTCTTTTTATCAGATCACACTATATGAAAAATGTTAAATAATGTTTAGACAACATATTTTCTTTGGCAAATATGCTTAAGTCAATTATTTTTTCTAGCGTGAAAGAAAGATTTGTTAAAATATTCATTACTTATCACGCAACAATTTTATACATAGAAAATAATACTAAAATGTCTTTAAAATTATTTCAGACATAAGCAAAGAGGATCTTGAAACAGTCAATTCCAATTTCAAGAAAACTATATTGCCCAGATGTTTATCTACATTATCAAAAATATCAGTCACAACCGAAGAATTGAAATCTTTATATTTTGGTGACAAAGCAGTGTCAGAGGAAACTCTAATGAATTACGTTGATTTTATCAGCGACCAATTCTTCTGTCGTGGCGTAATGGAAGTGGTGGATATTCAGACAAAGTTGAATAATAAAGATAACAAAACGACGTATCTGTATCAATTTTCATACGAGAGTGACACTAATCCCTTGAGAAAAATATTTAAAGTTCAGATGCCAGGTATTATCATTAATTCATTTAAAACTATTTAACAACTTGTAATTATTTCAAAACTATCTAACGACTTTTAATTTTAGAGAGTATGTATAGCATTTTATATTGTAATTACACATATCGCAATTACAACATAAAATAACTCCAAATATTTCTAAATTTCTTAGTTTTTAAATCTATGGGTATGATTTTAAGGAAACAAAGACGGTTTTATTTTATATAATTTAATTTAAAAAGTAATCTGTCTTTTAAAGCATTTAGAAGATTAATTTATAGATTTAATTAACGGTTAAATGATAATATTTTATAGGTGTGACTCATGCCGAAGAATTGGCGTACTTATTTCATCTTTATATGATAAAAGATTTGGGCTTGTCAGCACCTGCAGTTGATTCGGAAGACTATAAGATGATAAATTGTTTAACGCAAATGTGGACAGATTTTGCTAAAACAGGGTATGAGAATATCTTCTTTTTTTCGAATTTTAAACGTATTTTTTTAATATTCGCGACATTTTAATTTTATTACCTATCGCGTATTAATGATTAACTCTCAATCTGATTTAGGAATCCAACGCCTACTACAAATTTGTGGTTGTCAGTGATCGATTCACAAAGCGGAAAATACAATTATCTGAATATCGATACAAACTCGCAAATAAAGGTCTTCCGTAAAGGAGAAGAAAGATGGGATTGGGAAAAAAAGAAAAATAGGTTACGGCGCTAAAATTTTATCTACGTTAAAATTAGGTTTCTCCGGGTACCTTTTGCGTTTTATATAAATATTCTCTCGTTATTTTTCAAAGATATTTTATATAACGGAATGTGGGCACTATTGTTATTCCCCTTAAGTTCAGGATCGGTTTTAGTTAGTGGAAATAAGGAGACTATAATGTTTTTTGAACTATGACTTATTAAAATCGAGACATTTTTCACGATTATTAAACTTAAAAAGTATTAGTAAATCATGCAATATATTTGTCGCTAAATTTCAAGTAATTTTAACTAAATACTGAGGATTTCGCAAGATAAAATTAACTATAAAATCGTAAAGGAAATGAAATTAAAAAAAAATAAAATATATTGTTATATTTAGTATTGTATTCAATTTTTCGTGTTTTTGTATCATTAATATAGCATATATATCACTTCCATGTATTCTCTTATATTTATTTTGTATATCCTGCACAGATCGCAGCTTATTCAGTTTTTTTTGTATTTCATAATATACCTATGCATATTCAACTCTTTTAAATTTAAAAGCAATTTTGATTGATCGTTACATAGAATTGTCTTTCTCGTTGAATTAAACTCTAAGAACTTCATGTCAAGGTTTTTTTCTAGAAAATACCTGTCATTTTTATTCCCATATAAGTTAATATTTTCTTTAGAGACAAATTAACTCTAAATTTGACTGAAACATTGCTTCACCATCCTTACCATCATTGTCGTATATGTCGCATAAGATATCTGAGAGGTAAATGAAAAGTAAGAAATAAGCAAGCTCAGAGCATCATCTAACAATGGGGCAACTAACTTTCGTAGTACAATTCTAAGATGATACATCACTGCTTTTAACACGTTGTCGGGCCTCGCGTGTGGAACACAAGGCGCATGCGTTTCTCGTTCGAGGCTGTCGCTCCTGGTCGTTCCTTCGCCTTTGTACAGTTCCTTGGCAAGTTCGAGCACATCACTGATCGATCGTTTCGTGAATCCTCCGGTCGAAGTGAACAGGTCGAAAGAAAGGTAAGCCACGATATCACGGTGCAAAGTTCGCGGAAGAGACTATTATAAAGCATTATACAATCGACCGGAATTCGATGAGATTTAATTTAAATCTAACGTTTGCAATTAATTGTACACGGATGCATATATCAAGTTACGTGCCGCATTCGGCCAAAGACAGAGCCGATCTGTCGCGCAGCTGATGAAAAAACGGTCTTCCGTTTTTGCGGGTGGACTTGGTCTCGGTTGTGCATCGCATGCTCATATATCGCGCATCGTGCATTTCGAGAACGGTAATATTCTAAATATGCAGTGACCGCGTAACGTGAATTCTCCACGTGAAATTTTCCGTTACCAAGATGTTTACCGCGAGCGTCGATCACGCATCGATTTGACTTTCCACTAATCGAATGACAACATACAGTACCGGTCAAAAGTATTGCGCACGCTTATGGAAAGGGAAGTCGTTACTAATAAAGAAAAGCGTACATAAATGATATAAAATCATCGGCGTAGGCTATAAATAAAACTTTATCAACATACTCGATTCTAATTTCACTTGTTTCTTGAAATTATTGACATTTTCACACACACATCTACGCAACACAGATCAATAAATACGCTGTTTGCCAGTCCGCTCGTCAGTATTCCAGCGTATCCAACATGGACAATAACAGAGTCGAAATATGCGTGCACGAGGGAAAGTTAATTGGTATTGTAGAAAAAGGTGTTTACGGTGACTACTACACCGCCTTTCGAGGAATACCATATGCGAAACCGCCAATTGGAGAACTTAGATTCAAAGTACGTAAAGTTCTATTATTATGCATGCATTTTCAGAAAGAGATAAATTAATTTTAGTTTTAAGTAGTCTAACTGAAATGCGATTCTCGTCTGTAACTCGTTATGCTGTCGTTTATGTACTCATAACGACAGTTGTGCAGGTATACTATATGCACAGAAAAAAGAAGTATCAAATCAACACCGATATACTTGTATATACGCAAGAATATATAAGGCATAACCCCTCCTTTTTTTGAAGTCAGTTAACAATAAAATAATAATATAAAATAAATTAATTTTAGTTTTGGCTCAACTAATCGCTTATGATGCCGTAAGGAGATTAGAAAAATACGAAAAATCAACTCTTTTAGAGAAAAATCCGATTAAACGACACTGATACAGCTATTTATCAGTTATGTTATGCAATTATTATTTAATCTTGTTATATGATCGGTTTTTCTTTATCTATACATATCGCACCCTGAGAAGAATACCGTCACAACTTAAAAAATTTAGATTTTGAGTTAAGCCCATAAAAAGTACGCCCAAAATGTTACCTATGTGCTATAGTAGTGTCACAAGTTTATGTGCGAAATCCGCTGCATGGGGCTAAAATGTCGTTATTCTTGTAAACCAGTTATGTTGTGATTTCTTGAATAAATAGCGCTGTAAGCGAATTGACAAGTGAATCATAGCTGACTCTTCAAGCTCTTCAAGAAAAAATATAAGTTTTATTACAACAAAATATTATAATTGTAATTGCGTTAGTTATCTCACAATTCAAAGAAATTGAATTAAATTTGTTTAGAATCATAAATTTTTTAGTTGTGGGAGTATTCTTCTCGAGGTGCGATATTTAAACATGAAATAATAATAAGAAAATACTATTATTTAGAACAATAATTCAATAAACTAAAAAAGATTACGATAAACAAATTTTTATGCGCGATTGTTTGAAGAAATAACTGATTTCGAACAATTTATTTGTAACATAAATTAATCTTTTAACTTGTTAAACAATTTGTTGATAATATAAATTAGTAATTAAGTTTAAAAATATTAGTCACAAAAAAAAGATAAACTAGCATAGACGTCCAGTGCACGCCGTTCCTGATTTATGCGGAACTTACAGCTCATTCATTAACTTTAAATTGTTCTTATTTAAGAAGTACTACTTAAACGCAATTTTACGTAAAAAAAAGTAGTTTCTTCTGACTCAGAGAATCGTACGGCGCACAAATTTTGAAAAATTCTATATTATATGAACCGATTTTACGTATTTAGGATCCGGTACCAGCGGAACCATGGTCCGGTGGTAGAGACGCCTCAAAGCACGGAAATATCGCTGTTCAATTAATTGATTACACAGGCGAAATTGCGGGCGATGAAGATTGTCTCTATTTAAATGTGTACACAACGAAAATTGAATCCTCGAAAAAACGTACTGTTATGGTATGGATACACGGCGGTGGCTTTTGTTGGGGTTCCGGTGATGCACTTTTTTATGGCCCCGATTACATCGTGCAAAAAGACGTAGTTTTGGTTACCTTGAATTATAGACTAGGCGTTCTAGGTACGTTATTCGTTTCAGTATACAATCATTTATGGCATTTAATAGTAAATGGTTATTGTACCTCTCTATTTTAACGATTATTTCACTTGGATATGTTGATTTCTTACAGACCTCTCATTCCCAAAGTTAAACATTTCAAAAATATAAATTTATAAAAAAAAAGTTAAATCCACATTTATTTATATCACGTTTACAATACGTTATTTACTTTTTGTATACAAGACTATTTATATTTGCCGCTCATACGATCAGTGTACTAGAAACAAGTTATGGCGCGATTTTTCCTTGGGATACAAAGTAACCATTTTTTTTAAATTTAAACGAATCGACTTTATGAAAAAAAGATGCATTAATGACTTCAGGTTTCCTAAACCTTAACAACAAAGTGGCAACGGGTAATCAAGGTCTGAAGGATATAATCATGGCGTTACAATGGGTCCAGAAAAATATATCAAAATTCGGTGGAGACCCAGAAAATGTCACTATCTTCGGTGAAAGTGCTGGTGGAGCCCTCGTACATTATCTCACTCTGTCACCATTAGCTAAAGGTATAATATATTTTGTCGATATAGTAGACTTATCAATACACTCACAATAATTTAGATTCTTCCAATCTCATCCCATTTAAACATGAATTTATTCATATTATTCAACCGCGATTTTTCATTAACAAAAACATACAAACACTAGTACGTTTGGATATGGAAAATAAATACTCTATAAATGTATTAAATAGATAATAAATTCATTCTCTTTTTCTCTTTCAGTTAATTTCAAATCAGATATATTAAAAAAAATTTAATCGTAGTTTTTAACTAAATAATTCAAATTTTAATTACAAAGTCATATCAGTAAAATATTAAAATTTATAAAATAACTAACAAATTTCCGAGGCAGAGAGAGAGAGAGAGAGAGAGAGAGAGAAATTGTTAGTAATGTAAAATTAATCACAAAGATTAAGGACTCAATGGTTAAAAAAACTTGAATTGATTCTCAAATAATTTGTATATTACAAAAAAAAAGAAAGATTTTATGATGACAAGATGTATAGAATTAATTTGTTACGACTGTTTTACAGGTTTATTTCATAAAGCGATATCGCAAAGCGGCGTCATAAGGTGTCCTTGGGCTTTTACCGAACAACAACTACATTCGGAAAAAGGTTTTCGGCTCGCCGAGAAACTTGGAAAAGCGACCGCAGATCCGAAAGTCGCTTACGAGTTCCTCAAAACAATCGATGCGAAAAAGCTTATAGAAACTGAACGGAAGTTTCTCTTGACGGAATCAGTAATTATTTGAACATTTAATCGTAATTATACAAGTGCAATAAATTATAGTATGCACGCTATTTTTAATCTATGCGAATAAAATGCTTTCTTTGATAATATTTTTTTCGCAGGAGCGTATGCATTATAGCTTGATATTTACACCCTCTTTGGATCACGAATCATCGAATCCAGTTTTCCCGGAAGATCCAGAGACGTTTATGTGCCGCGAGGTTAAAGTACCATTTCTTTTAGGCTTTACCAGTTGCGAGGGATCTTTTATTGTAGGCGTTTACGGACGTGAGTTTTATTTTTATCTCTATAAAGTATATTTTTAATCACTTCGAATTTTCATATAATGTGTTGTGTTCAAAATAACATAATATTAGTATTAGGTGACCTAGCAAACATGCACTGTCAATGCTTATTGCTTACAATTAAATGATATTTTCACGAATAATATTGTACATACATCTATATAAAGTTAGTAAACTTTATTAATCCGTAATTTTGGAATACATATATAAGAATCATAATTAATTGCTAGAACATTTTTGTTCCAAGATAACTTTATTGTACGTTTATCTATAGTTAAGTTTCGTTATCGTAGAGCGTGTTTAGATAAATGTATGTTGTTAATTACGGCATCATATGCCGTATTATCTATGTAATGTATCTCTCTCATGTCGCATTCTTTTTATCAGATCACACTATAGGAAAAATGTTAAATAATGTTTCGACAACATATTTTCTTTGACAAATGTGCTTAGATCAATTAATTTTCTAGCTTGAAAGAAAGATTTGTTAAAATATTCATTACTTATCGCGCAACAATCTTATATAGAAAATAATACTAAAATGTTTTTAAAATTATTTCAGACATAAGCAAAGAGAATCTTGAAACAATCAATTCCGATTTTAAGAAAACTATATTGCCCAGATGTTTATCTACATTATCAAAAATATCAGTCACAGTCGAAGAATTGAAATCTTTATATTTTGGTGACAAAGCAGTGTCAGAGGAAACTGTAATGAATTACGTTGATTTTATCAGCGACGAATTCTTCTGTCGTGGCATAATGGAAGTGGTGGATATTCAGACAAAATTGAATAATAATGATAACAAAGCAACATATCTGTATCAATTTTCATACAAGAGTGAAAATAATCCCTTCAGAAAAATATTTAAAGTTCAGACCCCAGGTATTATCATTAATTTATTTAAAACTATTTAACAACTTGTAATTATTTCAAAACTATCTAACGACTTTTAATTTTAGAGAGTATGTATAGCATTTTATATTGTAATTACACATATCGCAATTACAACATAAAATAACTCCAAATATTTCTAAATTTCTTAGTTTTTAAATCTATGGGTATGATTTTAAGGAAACAAAGACGGTTTTGTTTTATATAATTTAATTTAAAAAGTAATCTGTCTTTTAAAGCATTTAGAAGATTAATTTACAGATTTAATTAACGGTTAAATGATAATATTTTATAGGTGTGACTCATATGGAGGAATTGGCGTACTTATTTCATCCTTATATGATAAAAGATTTGGGCTTGTCACCACCTGCAGTTGATTCGGAAGACTATAAGATGATAAATTGTTTAACGCAAATGTGGACAGATTTTGCTAAAACAGGGTACAAGTATATCTTTTTTTTCGAATTTTAAACGTATTTTTTTAATTTTCGCGACATTATAATTTTATTACGTATCGCGTATTAATGATTAACTCTCAATCTGATTTAGGGATCCAACGCCTACTACAAATTTGTGGTTGTCAGTGACCGATTCACAAAGCGGAAAATACAATTATCTGAATATCGATACAAACTCGCAAATAAAGGTCTTCCGTAAAGGAGAAGAAAGATGGGATTGGGAAAAGAAGAAAAATTAGTTACGGCGCTAAAATTTTATCTACGTTAAAATTGGGTTTCTCCGGGTACTTCTTGCGTTTATAAATATTCTCTCGTTATTTTTCAAAGATATATTATATAACGGAAAGTGGGGGCACTATTGTTATTCCCCTACTATTGTATAAGTTCAGGATCGGTTTTAGTTAGTGGAAATAAGAAGACTATAATGTTTTTTGAACTATTACTGATTAAAATTAAGAAATTTTTCACGATCATTAAACTTAAAAAGTATTAGTAAATCATGCAATCAAGTAATTTTAACTAAATACTAAGAATTTTGCAAGATAAAATTAACTATAAAATCGTAACAGAAATGAAATTTATAAAAAAAATGTTTTTGTTATATTCGGTATTGTATTAAATTTTTCGTGTTTTTGTATCATTAATATGGCATATATATCACTTCCATATATTCTCTTATATTTATTTTGTATATCTTGCACAGATCGCAGCTTATTCAGTTATTTTTTGTATTTCATAATATATACCTGTGCATATTCAACTCTTTTAAATTTAAAAGCAATTTTGATTGATCGTTACATAGAATTGTTTTTCTCGTTGAATTAAACTCTAAGAACTTCATGTCAAGGTTTTTTTCTAGAAAATACCTGTCATTTTTATTCCCATATAAGTTAATATTTTCTTTAGAGACAAATTAACTCTAAATTCGACTGAAACATTGTTTCACCATCCTTATCATCATTGTCGTATAAGATGTCTGAGAGGTAAATGAAAAGTAAGAAATAAGCAAGCTCAGAGCATCATCTAACAATGGGGCAACTAACTTTCGTAGTACAATTCTAAGATGATACATTACTGCTTTTAACACGTTGTCGGGCCTCGCGTGTGAAATACAAGGCGTATGCGGTTCTCGTTCGAGGCTGTCGCTCCTGGTCGTTCCTTCGCCTTTGTACAGTTCTTTGGCAAGTTCAAGCACATCGCTGATCGATCGTTTCGTGAATTCTCCGGTCGAAGTGAACAGGTCGGAAGGAAGAAAGGCGAGCCACGATATCACGGTGCAAAGTTCGCGGAAGAGACCATTATAAAACATTATATAATCGACCGGAATTCGATGAGATTTAATTTAAATGTAGCCGGTTGGAGAGAGAGAGAGATGTGCGTGAGATTGTAGTGACAGTTAATTAGTGCGTGCGAGTAACTTTTGCAGTTAATTGTACACGGATACATATCAAGTTACGTGCCGCATTCGGCCAAGATAGAGCCGATCTGTCGCGCAGCTGATGAAGAAACGGTCTTACGTTTTTGCGGTTGGACTTGGTCTCGGTTGTGCATTGTGCATCGCTTGTATATCGCGCATCGTGCATTTCGAGAACGGTAATATTCTAAATTTGCAGTGACCGCGTGACGTGCATTCTCCACGCGAAATTTTCCGTTACCAAGATGTTTACCGCGAGCGTCGATCCCACATCGATTTGACTTTCCGCTAATCGAATGACAACATACAGTACCGGTCAAAAGTATTGCATCGCTTATGGAAAGGGAAGTTGTTACTTTAATAAAGAAAGGCGTACATAAATGATATAAAATTTTATTTTAGTATTTTATGCTATTTTATGCTTTAATAAAGTACTTTGAGAAAACAAACAAATAATTTTAATGATTTAATTGCGTTGTTTTATATATCATCGTCAACGATAATTATTCAACCTCAATTAAATCATTAAGATCTTTGTTTTTTTTTCTCAAAGTATTCCTATCAAAGCATAAAATAACAGTACTAAAATAAAATTTTATAATATTTATGTATGTCTTTCTGCATTAAGTAACGACTTCCCTTTCCATAAGTAATGCAATACTTTTGACTGGTACTGTACGAATATGATCTTTGTTTAGATTTACTTGAGCGAAGGTGACAATTCCGGATAACGAAAGAGGATAAAGCAGAGATTCGCACACGCTATTTACGGGATATATTATACATATATAGAATATTTTCGTTTAGTTCGTTTCGTTCGCCGTTTGCCTTTAAACGTCACAATGGACTGCGAGATACCTCGCGACTTGCAGATGTCTTATCTGCAGGCGATTCAAAAGATACCGGGCGATACCACTGGTGAGAAGTGGCGTTGAATCGGAAGATTGATTTTGCATCAGGATAGCGAGGATCTTGAGCAACTTCCGCCAGAATTGCTGCCTATACTGCGCGTGGAAATTGCCGTCAAGAAGAAGAGGCACGAGGAAATAACGTCGGCGCTCAAGGACGAGGACTTGACGATAATAAACCGGGCTTTTAAGGCCTCCTGGTTTTTCGATGGCAGCCACAAGGAGATCATCGACGTCGCGTACTTCTGCAGTGAACGTCTCTTTCCTTACGTTTCCGTAAATACGAGGACGCGTATCGTGATTACACTCGCACATCGATTGTCCGGCAAGGATCCGGTTTTCGCACAGCAAATGTTCACGGCAGTGGCATCTACTTATGGCATTCAAACCGCTTATCCATTGTTCATGGCTTGCGACGATGATTTTGTTTGTAAAATGATCGAGGAAAAGGGATTCGTGCTGCCTGTAGAATTTGTTAAAAAGGTCTTTCACAAAAATCCGGATTTGGTAGTGCGTTTTCTCAAATTATTGAATCCCGAACAAGAAAATACGACTAAGCGCACTCCCTTGGCGATCGGCATCAATAAATACAAGCGTTTCTTGCCCAAATTAACAAAGAGACGAATAGAAGCTTTCGTCGAACTGTACGAGACTTATCGACCGAGTATTGTTCTGAGCAACACGTGTGCCGAAATATTTCTGAAAAAACGAAGTAGCTTAGGCCCAGAAATTGTTCCTTACAGAGCCAAAACCCGAAACTTGGTCCCTATATTGTCAAACTATGTCGACGTTGAATCTCGAAGATGAAGGGTTCTTTTAGGAAATGAAGCTGTTTCCTGACATCCCCGACGAATATGTCATGAAATATCTTGATCTATGGCTCAAAACGATAGATAATTTTCAAGAAATGGGATTAGATGTCGAGAAGATAAACAAATATACTGTTGAATATTTGGCAATGTTTAAATCAATCGTTTCCAACCTTCTGTGCGAAGAATTCGTCGAGAATATACTTCAAAAATATTTATTCCACGTCAATATTTATGTATCTGAAAGAGCGAGACATTTTCTGATATTGTACATTTTCCCAAGGGATATGGACAAACACGCAGCGCGTTCTAAAATATTCATCGATGTGTTGCGCAAGATATCTTTCGTCAATGAGGACGTGCCTCAATCTCTTAAAAATTCACACTTCTGTCTAACCAATAAAACTGTGCGTTTACTCATAAATGATTTCGTCACTGCCTACGTTCGGACGTGCTTTGATTGGGACACGTCTATTAATTCACAAGTCATCGATTATATGCTAATGAGATTTTCATCTGACTTGTCACCTAAACAGGATGCGAGGTCTTATTTGCGGTTATTCTATGCGAAAACGTTGCAAGAATGTATGGAATCTTCAAGCAAGGAATCCTTTGGTCTGAGAATCGGTCAACGGTTGCCCGAATTAATCAATATCTTCTCGCCGATATTAATCTCGATCATGACCGAGATTCTCAAGAACTTGTTGTGCCACGTAAATTACGAAGTCCCGTTTAGCATCATGGAAGGCCTCATTGAGGCTGATAATACGTATTCTTGTTTTATGGCTGCGATGATGTTCCCGTCGTTCCGGGAGTTCCGACAAATGGCAAAATACGATCAATTGATCGAAAAATTCCGAAAAATGCAAGACCCTACGATTACGACTGTTTTATACAATCATTTTTATAAATGTTATTGTTGAAGACAAATCGACTTAAAAACTGTTAATTAAACGAGTCGAAGGAACTAAATACTATGGCGAGTGAGTATTATGCGCGTACCCCCACCGCAATAATATTTTATTACGATAAACATTATTTTGTTTCGTTATTGTATAATTGATAATTGAATTGCAAGTGTATTTTTGTATAAGTTAAACTATTAGTGCGCAAGTTTCTTTTTAATAATATACTCACACGCACATATGCATTCTCATTGAAATATCGATTTTCTATTTTGGGAGATACGTCATGCCTAAAGTTTTTCAGTTTTTCAAACTAAAATGTTTCTCGTAGGGATAAATGCATATATTATAAGAGTTGCTAGTTCGACTTATATAAGATAAATAAAATAAAGATACGCATATTTTTAGTCTTTTACAAATATTATAGGAGTAAATGCGCAATGTGAGTTAAATAATAAAGATTTTTTCAAAGCAATTTAAATAGATACGGCATTGCACAGCGTGTATCCATTTGTCTCAATTATACATATATTATTTAATATGCATTATATATTATATTATTTACTATCAGTACGTTTTTGAAGCAAATAATGGATGCATTCTTTGCGGCATACAATGACTTTTTTCAAACAAACCTTCTAATATCTCCTTTAAAAAATCTTTTTCTAAAATACACGATTTATAATAATTTCGAAGAAAGTAATAGAATTTTTTTTACTCTAAAGTATGCGACTTTGAAGCTCTTAAACTGATTTCGAATAATTCAAATTATATTTATATGTTCCCGTGTTAGCATTGATAAAAATAATACTGTCGAACGGCGAGCCAGGATACTAAACATATCTGTTGATGTATTAATGGGACTTATGAGCAGAGAATTCGCAAGTTCTTTCAGTGAATTATAGATCGTGCGACACAAGCTTTTCATAAAAACAAATGAAGATAGTTGATATCATCGGGTAAGTAAATTGAGATATAAAGTATATTTTAAGTATTTTATCTTTACTGAAGATAATATTATCAATTAATGTATATTATCAAAATGCAAGTCATTTATTATTATCTGTAATATGAAAGAGAAAGAGAGAAAGAAAGAGAGAGAGAGAGAAGTAAGAGAAATGGTAAAAATATAAGATAAGAGGAATTTGAAATGCCTAGGAATGTGATTTCTCGAATCATCTTTTCGAAAGAATATAAAGATAGTTGCCGTATGTTAATTACACACAACCAAGACTTATTTCACTCGAGCAAGTAGAATTTCAAATGAAAAATAACAGTAGTAGTCATTAGTTATAACGACCATTAATAACGACTGATTGTTCATCGGAAAGAGAAAAAACGACAGCGTGATTAATTTTATCGCATTGCTGCAGCTACTAGCGTGTACTTACGTGATGCATCGAAGCCAGTGATGAAATCGGGACATGGTATATAAGCTGTTGATCCCGCTGGAGTGTTCGGCCAACAGGACCATCCATCGAAAGTGAATCGACAATATGGCTCTGAAATAAGAGTTTGAATAAAAGATTATAACAGAATGGTAGGTCAATGACCTCGTAAAATGCGTTTGCTAACGTTTGACAGCGCGCCGGGATTAAATCTCAACATATAAAAAATTGCGTAGCAATATAATGACATCGTAAGGAAAATATCATAGCGCCGCGTCAGTTGACTACAGCAAATTGGGTAAATTTTCTCATGCAATATATGACGGTCGTAAAAAAAGACAATTCGTAACATATTACTCATGACCACTAAAAAAGAAATATATCCCGAAGCACAAAAGACACATTCCCTACATATACGAGATTCGCAAGAGGCTCATAAAATCTTCTCGTTTAGGAGAATAGAACAAATTCGAAGCCGATCTGCACTTGTACAAAAGTATTGCAGGCGTACAAAAAATTTGACCGATTTATATATTTCAAGATATATTATAAATTATAGCATACTCTATTACATATTTTCATAATTGATATGGAATATCAAGACACATGATATAAAAATATCATGTCTTAATATATCTTGAGCTTGTATGTCTTTTATTAAATTGCTATTTGTATCTTAATACGTTTTCTTCGTATATATAAACTATTCATAAATGCATAAAAAGAGTACAAGAATCCATGTAGAAAAAATAAACTAACTTTGCTCTGTATTAATGCAAAATCACGTTTAAGGGATTCCATCGTGGTTACAAGCTCGAGAAAGTTCGCATTTGCTCACAGGATTCAAGTTTCGAAGAAACGCTGATAACATGGATTTCATCCAAGATCTCTTGCGATTTTGCGCTAACTTTTATTGAAAATAAATCACTTTCTTCTTTCTCTCGTATGACTAGTCTGAGAGAATGGCGACATACGCGATCGTACAGAAAGAATAACTGAAAAAGCCACATAGAACATTTTCCCTTTCGAATTCCACGAAGCCAGATAACCGCACATTTTGAAAAGTTAATATTACGGAGATAGAACAAATTTTCTAGGATTAATGTTTGCGTCCGTTTACATTACAAAAATTTTGTTCATGTGTCACTTAAACATTAACATTTATATGTCGGACATAGAATGTCTCTTTGTCTCATGTAGAACACATTTTGCATTTCCCAAACGTCTAACAGATCACTTTGGCGAGCATTTCACGTCAGAAACTATTTCAAGGTATGTAACATTTTGGAAATTCTTATATCTTTACGGTTTATGGAGTTTTCCGATATGATCAAGAGAACTTTATGCAATTAAATTTGCAAAAATTCTCTTGATCGGATCTCTTGCAAATAGTTCAGAACAAAAATAACTTTTTTAATCTATAGTTCTCTTATAGTAAAATAAAAATATAAATGTATATCAAAATTTATCTTTTAATTAATCAAACAAGATTTATTTTAATAGAATTTTAAGGTTGAATTATTTTATTAAAATGTAGGAAAATAAAAACAATTTACTACAAATGACCTGTTACTAAATTTTTGTTGGACTAAAATTCATCCCAAAATTGTTTAAAAATCTTACCCGAAGATGTCATTAGGAAATTTTTTTTGATGAAACTTACATATTAATTGCAAACAGAAGACAAATCTATAAATTTTATTTTTATATACGGAATAAAAGCTTATAAAATACAATCCAGCTAATTCCAATTGTAAGTTTATTTTGCATCACATTTACGCATTATGTGTGCTTGTACGAAAAAATTTGCATGAAAAGCAATGAATTTTAAGTGTTGTGTAAATGTTAAAGAGATATAAAAATGTTAAGTTCAAACATTTTACTGACTGAACGTTAGTATACGTAAATTTCAAAAGTTAATATAAAAAAGTTTATTATTAAAATAATTATTAAAATATCGTAAACTTTATTGTATTTCGATCAATTACATTTTGTTCAACCATATACGCACGTAAAGCATTTCAGGTGTCTATAAACTTGTTTCTTACTAGCGTAAAAAGTCAAGTGTACCAGTTGTAGGTATAAGTACAAGTTACAAAAGTTTCAATTGTAATAGTTGTACAAGTATAACGATTAGTTGACAGAAATAGCGCGGAGAATAAAAATAGTGTAATTTAACCAGAAAGAACATTTACGTGTACAAATATTATTATAATATTTGATATTGTATGTGTAGTGATGATATATAATAAAATTAGTCGAAAAGCTTTTGAAAAAAATATAAATTATAATAATTTAATTAATTAACAATTTTAATATAAATTTTGGCGGTCTATATTTGTTATATTTCTTATTTCATTAATTTATTTTAAAATTCTCTTTCTATTTCTTTAATTTTTCAAATAAATTTTAAATTAATCTAACTTCTTTAAATTCTTAATATAAGATTTAAAAATATTGAATCAAAATATAAATAATATACATATATATGTGTGTGTCTATGTATGTGTGCATGCGCGCGCACGAATATATGCAGATAAAAATAGTGTGTATCACAAAAAAATACAAAGAATAAAATAAAAATTATAATCTGCAAAATGTATATTCTGAATTACGTATATCGTGAAAGTCTTCAGATCAACTTCGACAGATGGACTCCAGCACGCTTGGAACGCAACGCCTGAGGCGTTTATTTACCACCACCACCACCACCACCACCACCTCTCCACTCATCTCCATTATCGTGTATCTTTCCTATAGCAAAGGAACGGTCAGTATTCATAACCCAACTGACTGCAATGAACTTGTGACAGACATTCTCTGCGAGATCTCAGAGAGTAAGCAATATTTTGGATCATTAAATCATCTCTTTCGCCGATCGTTACAATTTGATACAAAATTGTCGTGTGTTATCGAATAATGAGTAATTATAATAACGAGTATATTATAATTTCTCTTCATTGTGCACACAGTTTAGAGTGTTACGTATCATTTACGAAATCGCAAAATTTACGACTGAAGCGTTTATTTCGTAATTGTACAACAATGTGCAATTTGTAACAATGGAGATTATTATATCAATAATTTATGCGCAATAATAATTTTTAGTACCAGATAGCAGGTAAAGTCCATCTGTAATGTGTAATACGCAAGAAGCCTTATCTTTATCGATTCTCACGTTGGGTTACTTTATTTTTCAGTTCTACTGATGTCCCCCCCCCCCCAGAAGTATGATGAGTAATTGCGATTAGCTAAAGTAGCTGCAATAACAAGTACTGCCTAGTCACTACGCATATCAGGGATTACGTAAGGTGCCAAACATTACTAGATGTAACATATAGTGACGCGAAATCGTGACGAGCTCACTAAATCAACATGAAGGTGTTGCTATCGGTTCTCCTCGCGATTTTGGTATCCGACCAAATCGCTAATGGTTACCGAATTCTCGGTGTGTTCCCGTTACACGGCAAGAGTCATTGGATCATGCAAGAGGCACTGATGAAGGAATTGGCGAGACGCGGTCATCAGGTTGATGTGGTCACGCATTTTCCGCTGGAAAAGCCGGTACCCAATTACACGGATATCAGCCTGAAGGGCAGTCTTCCACAAGTTATGAACAATATGACCGCGGCGGAAGTAAAAGGTTTCAGCACTCCGTCTATATCCAATTTAGTTGCGATGGCTGGAAACGGCATTTGCGCGCTGTTGGACCACCCAAAGATACAAGAGCTGATTAAGAACCCACCGCAAGATCCTCCCTATGATATCGTCATACAAGAGGTATGCCCGATGTTTTCAAATATATGTTCGATCATCCTTGCGTTGCATAAGAAAATTTCTACTATTTCAATTTAATTAAATATATTAATTATATCTACGTAGCCATAAAGTTACATTTTTAATATAAATTACAAATTTTTTTGTGACTTTTCATGTTAATTTTATCTTCGAAAAGATATCGATCTATCGACTATCTAGTATCCTCTAAAATTTTCTAATTTTCTAATTTTTAGGGCCTTTATAATTAAATTTTAAATTTCTTTTTAAGTAAAATTTATTTAATACTAAATGCGGAATTAGATTTTTGTAATTATTCATATCTCTGAAGCTTAATCCGCGAGAAAAGCTTTCGGCGTTCTTTATAACACAAAAGCTATTAATATAATTCGACACATTTTTGTTAAGGAAAAACTCTTTATTTAATTAAAAAATTTATGATTAAATATAATCTGCAAAAAACCAATAGGATATTATGTATTCATTTCCAAAAAAAAAAAATTATACGAAAGAATCGACACAATTAGTAATCAGCGCAAACGAGAAAATGGTACAACTTTGTTCGTGTTCATAAGGCCATTATCACGAGATAAGATAGTACTAGCACCTAAAGTCTGACAAAATAATCGATTCCATAAAACACTTATCATGAAATTACATAAAAGAGATAGTAGTCGGAAAATTGTAAAAATAAAAAAAGACTTGATTTTTATATTTAATATACACTATGCAGAGATAATTAATAAAGTTAAATAAAACGCGGTTGGAACATAACATTATTAAACGAAAATTATCACCGCTTTTAATAAGATGTTAATTAACTGACTCGCGCTACAACCTGTAACGTGGCAAGTCGTCAATTATTCACTAATTATTAAATATTTATTACGCACGACAGACAACGCTGTTTGATTTTATTAAAGTTGCAGCGTTTTAGTACCAAAAAGCAACTTTTGACATAGAAAATCCCGCCCTATTATGTCAATGATAATAATAATGATAATTTCGAGGCCATCGCAAAGCCATTAATTCAAATGCTCTCTTACAATACCTGGATATTGAAATACGAGTGTTACATCAAAATTGCCAATTTTGCAAAGCAACTCGAATCATTAGGATTCTTTATGACTATGCATTTTTCACAACAATTTTTTCGTTGCTATAAAGATTCTTCAACGCTTGAGTCAAGTCTCGATATAATTAATTTAACTCATGAGTTCTGAACTTTTGCGATATATTTGCACAACATTCGGCTATATACAACCTTAAATAATAGTTTAAATATCGTGACGCAAGAATGAGAGACATTAAAATATGATCCGATCCGACACCGCAAATATGAATATTTGCACGCAAATGCTGCGTGCAAATATTATGCTATTATATACATATCATTATAATAATATAAATAATATATCACGGAACGACTGTATAATTTATTAAAATAAATTAATTAAATTGGATTCCATCTTGGTTTAATAAATCTTGGTTTAATCAATCTTGGTTTAATAAGTCAAATTAGAAATTTTAATTAATTAATTTGCACTATAGCTCAATTTAACTTAACTATATCTATATTTATTAAATATTAATATAATAAATTAAACTAAGAATTACGATAATGAAAATAACATGGCTCTTGTATAAGAAACCTATTTGTTCTAATTGTACCGCCTTGCGCTTTCTGCGTTTAAAATGGAACAGTTATATGTATATTCACACTGGAGGGAAAACGAGAAACGAAACAAAGCAGAAAGAGCAACTATAACGAACAGATGTAATGACACGTGAAATTGCCACACTCAATATAATAAACCGGGAACGTTTGAATCTCGATATGAGTTGTATGATACTTGTTACGTTCAATTCAATTTGCCTCATTCAGTGAATATCACAGTGTTTAGAGGTTCTAACGAGCTTTTACTTGTTTCCGAATGATTAAATGCAAAATAGTGAATAAATGATGCAAGAATAGACTAGATGTGTTAACTGTAGGTATACTCGTAACACGAAGGATTTATAATCTCGAGAAATGTGACGTAATCAACGTTAGCGTCTAATTAAATAGATAGTTAGCCAACTTGTCAATCGTTGAAAAGCACTATTTTCGGAAAAAACGCAAAAAATGCATAGTTATGAGCCGAGTTCTATAAATACCGATCCCAAATTGCCTCGTTAAATCAGAAATTTCGATGTAATATTTCAGCGTGATATTACGTATTCGTTCTTGTTACTTGAGATATGAACGTCATATCTATTTTTTCTCTTCGCCATGTGCAGCGACGCAACGTGTCATAATGATAATTTGTTTCTCATCTCTACGAGTGATATCTCAAAGTCATCGCGTCAGGGTCTAACTGTAACTTAACTGCATTGTTAAATGATCATGATCCGCGGTGCAAAGATGCGCACTCAATATCAAGCGAGTGATTATATAAGATGTAATTTATTGAGCGCAAATAATTATAATTAATCAATCGATTGACAATATGTGCAGTTGTTCGCGGCACCGTGTTATCTAGCCTTCGGCCGTCATCTCAAAGTTCCCATAGTCACCACGGTAGCCAGCGTTTTCCATGACTGGCTCAACGAGGTGTCCGGCAATCCGGCGAATCTTGCTTACAACCCGAGCATGTTCTCGGAGTACGGCCAAAACATGAATTTCAAGGAACGTTTGACAAATTTCCTATTGTCGCATTATCTTTCTTGGCAAATGCATTATTATACGAATGCCCAATTAAAATTTGTAAAGGAGCACTTCGGCATGGATTTGCCGCATATCAAGGATTTATATAGTGATGTAGCTTTGTATCTGGTCAATAGTCATCACTCGTTAAACGGAATCAGACCGATGACCACTAACGTGATCGAGGTCGGCGGTCTGCATCTCAAGGACGATAATCCACCGTCACCGGTATGTTTCAGTGAAAATCGCTTTTTCCATTATTCGTAGCGCGTTCTTCTTAAATACAATGAGTAGAATCGAGATCTTTTTTATCGTAAATATAGTATTATTTGTTTTCTCCTTTCGTTTAAGATCAAATAAAAATGAGAAAATAACTAATTAAAGAAAATTAAAAAAAATTTAATAAAATTTGTTGATATAAAATTTATTATTTAAATAAATATGCAGAACGTAATATTAATAAAAAATTAGAACAAAATAACATTTATGTTTTAGGTGCAAAGATATAAAATAAATTTTTATTAAAATAGTGTTTGTTTCTAATATACATGTTGATAATAACTAGACTGTTCACGTTTGCCACAAAATTTTCATTAAAAATGGGCAAAAATGTTGTATATAGGAAGTACAAAAATGGTTGGACGAGAGCAAGGACGGCTGCATCTACTTTACATTCGGTTCCATGGTAAGGATCGAAACTTTTCCTAAAGAAATGATACAACAAATTTACGCGTCCTTCGAGAAGATTGCCCCGGTTCGCGTACTGATGAAGGTCGCGAAGAAAGAGGATCTGTTACCAGGTTTACCAAAGAACGTCATGACGCAATCGTGGTTCCCGCAGATCTCCGTTCTCAGTATGTAATTCTTGCCAGTCACTCTCCTATGTACTCACACATTAGAGTCAGACTGTCAAAGTAACGAACTTTGTTCCTTCATAATTGTTTCGAGGATTATGATTTCCGATAAAAATTCGTAAATTTTGTATATTGCAGTAATATTTGCATATTAAAAATTACGTACAGTCAAATCAAATTCCTAAAACATTGAACTAAATAGAAATCGAATAATTGGTTTTCTGTACGAAAAAATACTCTATCATCTTTTAAATTATTATTAGTTTCGTGCACTGTGCATTTGTTCAATTCCCAATCGCAATATTTTCACAATAAAGAAAAAAAACAGTGTCACTATAAATTTCGCAGAGCATAAAAACATACGAGCTTTCATTACGCACGGCGGGGTCTTTGGGACGCAAGAGGCAGTCTATTGCGGAGTTCCTATGATTGGCATCCCTCTGTTTGGCGATCAAAGCATCAACATTAAAAATTATGTCAACAAAAAGGCGGCTATTTCGCTTAATTCAGTAAACGAAGTCACCGAGGAAAAATTAACTTCGGCAATAAATAACATCCTGAAGGATTCCTCCTATCGGTAAGTCCTGAAAGACTACATTGGAAAGTCATTGTAGAATTGTCTGCTAATTGTAACGTGTTCATCCGGTTTTAATGAAATCATAACACTGATCAAGAGAAACTGCAAACATAGAATGTACCTCTGCTGAATTTACATTAGATATTACGTTTAGTAACGGCGATAATAACGTTATAATTTATATAACAACATTTTGTTATTAGAAAAAATACTAAATGAAGTCAAATATAATATACATACAATATATATTATACGTCTATTATATCTGACTTTATTTAGTATTTTTTCTAATAACAAAATATTGTTTAAATAAAAAAATGTTATTCTACTTAACGTTAACATAATAAAATTGTGCAACTAACAATCAGAATATTAAAAGGACTTGAAAAGTCGAAATTTACTGCTTTAAATCTTATTAGCCAATTTCATCCGCAACCGGTTGCACCGTTCATATCGCGGAATAAACAGAGCATGTACTCTCTTTTGTAACCAAATCTCGCTTTACTTTTATAGCTACAAAAAAATCAAAATTTCATGATCCAGCATCAAAGAAAAACGTGATATGATGAAAAATTTTGCTCATTACAAATTTCTGAGTTTTGTCATAATATAATAGATTCTGTCTATATAAACATTAGCCCCGCTATATTGATTGCTAACAAACTTTTTTCTTTTACTCGTTTCAGTGAGAATGCAAAAGAATTGTCGAAGAAATTCCTCGATCGACCGATGAGTGCCTTGAATACATCTGTATTTTGGGTGGAGTATATCGCAAAATACGGAAACATACTTCAATCACCGGCACTTAATCTCTATTGGTGGCAACAGTGTCTACTAGACGTTTACGCCTTTATATTCGTCGTAGTTATCACGGTGCTTTATATCGCGCTGTTTATTCTTCGAAAATTAAAAAATCTCTTGTTCGGATCGCATACTTGTGCAAAAAAGGACAATGCAACAATGAAGTCAAAGAAGAACAAGTGAAAAGATGCTGTATAAATAACATTTCTCTTTGTTGTAATAAATTCCTCTTAGAGATCGTTATATTTTTTTTATACATATGAAAAAAGAATTTTAAAACAGTTTATTAAGAATAACGGTCTCGTTTAATGCTATATATAGCATTTTAATAAAATATATGTTTAATTACTTGTCTGTTTTATATATATAGAGGAAAGTGCCCTATTATGAGATAGGATCCTAATATGAGATGGCGGGGTTTTTTCATGGTGGGATCAACAGATAGGGCCTATATAGGGCCTTTTAGCTTAACATATCTCATATTAGGATCCTGTCTCATAATAGGGCACTTTCCTCTATATATTTTTTTTCCAGGGAGATTTCTTCCTAGAACCATAGCGTAGATATATATATTCAATAATGTTTATAAAAACTAATAGCATTCTTAATATTTATAGTGAAGGTTAATTTATTTATTTGGGCACGCCAAGTTTTTGAGTCTCGATGTTAAGTTTTTTCTTAACTTCTCACCTGGATATTTCAGCGTTTATTATTAATATACATGCAGAGAACCAACGAATTAATATAACAAAGTGTAAATGAGAGAGCTAAATACTTCTTACTTAATATATAGATAGCAGTACTAAAAATTGTAATTCAGATTATAACATTGATACTATATGTATATTATGTACTTGATTAATTGCATTGATCTTACGTCTATTTTTGAACAAAGTTAATTTTAGACATCTATTTTTTCCAAAATCTACATATATATACTTTAAAAATACAGTAATTAACCAGAAAGAACATTTACGTACACAAATATTATTATAATATTTGATATTATATGTGTAGTGACGATATATAATAAAATTAGTCAAAAAACTTTTGAAAAAAATGTAAATGATAATAATTTAATTAATTAACAATTTTAATATAAATTTGGCGGTCTATATTTGTTATATTTCTTATTTCTTTAATTTATTTTAAATTTCTCTTTTTATTTCTTTAATTTTTCAAATGAATTTTAAATTAATCTAACTTTTTTTAAATTCTTAATATAATAAGATTTAAAAATATTAAATCGAAATATAAATAATATACATATATGTATGTGTGCGCGCGTATGTGCGTGTATGTATGTGTGCATGCGCGCGCACGAATATATGCAGATAAAAATCGTGTGTATCACAAAAAAATACAAAGAATAAAATAAAAATTATAATCTGCAAAATGTATATTCTGAATCACGTATATCGTAAAAGTTTTCAGATCGACTTTGACAGATGGACTCCAGCACGCTCTGCACGCTTGGAACGCAACGCCTGAGGCGTTTATTTACCACCACCACTTCCACACTCATCTCCATTATCGTGTATCTTTCCTCTAGAGTCTAGCAGAAGAACGGTCAGTATTCATCACCCAACTGACTGCAATGAACTTGTGACAGACATTCTCTGCGAGATCTCAGACAGTAACCAATATTTTGGAGCATTAAATCATCTCTTCCGCCGATTGTTACAATTTGATACAAAATTGTCGTGTGTTATCGAATAGTGAGTAATATTATAATTTCTCTTCATTGTGCACACAGTTTAGAGTGTTACGTATCATTTACGAAATCGCAAAAATTACGACTGAAGCGTTTATTTCGTAATTGTACAACAATGTGCAATTTCATGTGCAAAATGCATACGTACACGGAAAAAAATTTAGCTAAATTTAGTCGTAAAATAGGGATAACTAATTTTTTTGCAGCAAGAGCTATATTTTTTGCAACGAGAGCTAAAGTTTAGCAATAGTAGCAAAACCTTTTGTTCTCGCTGCAAAAAATGTTAGTTATCCCTATTTTACGACTTATTTTAGCTATTGTAGCTAATCTTTTTTTTCCGTGTAGATAACAAAGAGATAATGGAGATTATTATGTCAATAATTTATGCGCGTAATAATTTTTAGTAGCAAGTAGCAGGTAAAGTCCATCTGTAATGTGTAAAACGCAAGAAGCCTTATCTTTATCGATTCTCACGTTACGTGTTACTTTATTTTTCAGTTCTACTGATGTCCCCCCCCCCCCCCCAGAAGTATGATGAGTAATTGCGATTGGCTAAAGTAGCTACGATAACAAGTACTGCCTAGTCACTACGCATATCAGGGATTACGTAAGGTGCCAAACGTTATTAGATGTAATATATAGTGACGCGAAATCGTGACGAGCTCACTAAATCAACATGAAGGTGTTGCTATCGGTTCTCTTCGCGATTTTGGTATGCGACCAAATCGCTAATGGTTACCGAATCCTCGGTGTGTTCCCGTTACAAGGCAAGAGTCATTGGATCATGCAAGAGGCACTGATGAAGGAATTGGCGAGACGCGGTCATCAGGTTGATGTGATCACGCATTTCCCGCTGGAAAAGCCGATACCTAATTACACGGATATCAGCCTGAAGGGCAGTCTTCCACAAGTTATGAACAATATGAGCGCGGCGGATTTAAAAGCAGGTTTCAGCACTCCGTCTATATCCATGTTTGTTGCGATGGCTGGAAACGCCATTTGCGCGCTGTTGGACCACCCAAAGATACAAGAGCTGATTAAGAACCCACCGCAAGATCCTCCCTATGATATCGTCATACAAGAGGTATGTTTTCAAATATATGTTCGATCATCCTTGCGTTGCATAAGAAAATTTCTACTATTTCAATTTAATTAAATATATTAATTATATCTACGTAGCCATAAAGTTACATTTTTAATATAAATTACAAATTTTTTTGTGACTTTTCATGTTAATTTTATCTTCGAAAAGATATCGAACTATCGACTATCTAGTATCCTCTAAAATTATGTAATTTTCTAATTTTTAGGGCCTTTATAATTAAATTTTAAATTTCTTTTTAAGTAAAATTTATTTAATATTAAGTGCGGAATAAGATTTTTGTAATTATTCATATCTCTGGAGCTTAAGCTATTAATATAATTCGACACATTTTTGTTAAGGAAAAACTCTTTATTTAACTAAAAAATTTATGATTCAATATAATCTGCAAAAAACCAATAGGATATTATGTATTCATTAAAAAAAAAAGAAATACGAAAGAATCGACACAATTAGTAATCAGCGCAAACGAGAAAATGGTACAACTTTATTCGTGTTCATAAGGCCATTATCACGAGATAAGATAGTACTAGCACCTAAAGTCTGACAAAATAATCGATTCCATAAAACTCTTATCATGAAATTACATAAGAGAGATAGTAGTCGGAAAATTGTATAAATAAAGAAGACTTGATTTTTAATATACATTATGCAGAGATATAATTAATAAAGTTAAATAAAACGCGGTTGGATTAAAAGCAAACATAACATTATTAAACGAAAATTATTATCGTTTTTAAGGTGGTTCGGTCATCAGAGCATGTCAAGAAAAAATTATGAATTAAAAATGTTAGAAAGAAAACCTAAATACACTTAAATTTTCAATTTTGAGAAGATCTAACGTCTAGTTTTTGAGATATTAAATCTCAAAGTTGGCATTTTTAACATAGATTTTATGAGAATTTGTACCGAAAACATACATTTTTCGAGAATTTCACTCACTATCTGTAAAGAAACAAGTTCAAAAAACTGAATATAACATTGTTTAATTCTTCTAGCACTTGTGAAGTATAAGACAAAACAACATTGACGTGTAATAAGTCCAAAAATTTAATCAAAACCTGATGAATTGTCGCGTTTCTCGTCGACCTTTCGATCAGCTGTGCGCGACGTGAACATTTGGCAACGCCGCGCTGTGTAGTGTTTTCTTTCCACAGCACTGCATTCTTTTGCAAGCAAATCTCCCATTATCGAAATTATTTGTTACCTTCCATTATTTTTCAACGTAAACACAATACATAACCTCACTCGAACACATAGCACTGGCATGATAGCTGCCTACAGCGAAGAGATGCAATGTCGCAACATTTCTCTTGTACGAATGTCAACTAAATCTTGAACTGTTTACATTTATCTATATCAGTAGATATAAATTGATACATAATCGAATAAAAAGTTACATTATAAAACCAGTAATTATACAAGCGTCTAGAATATATGCATAAAAATGGTTTTTCTAAAAAAAAAATTTAGACTATATTGACTCAGCGGTACTAGCCGAACCACCTTAATAAGATGTTAATTAACTGACTCGCGCTACAACCTGTAACGTGGCAAGTCGTTAATTATTCACTAATTATTAAATATTTATTACGCACGACAGACAACGCTGTTTGATTTTATTAAAGTTGCAGCGTTTTAGTACCGAAAAGCAACTTTTGACACAGAAAATCCCGCCCTATTATGTCAATGATAATAATAATGATAATTTCGAGGCCATCGTAAAGCCAATTCAAATGCTCTCTTACAATACCTCGATATCGAAATACGAGTGTTAATTACATCAAAATTGCCAATTTTGCAAAACAACTCGAATCATTAGGACTCTTATGACTATGCATTTTTCACAACAATTTTTTTGTTAATTATATAAAGATTCTTCAACGCTTGAGTCAAGTTTCGTTAATTAATTCAACTCATGAGTGCTGAATTTTTGCGATATATTTGCACAATAATGCCCAAAATTTTAGATATCGTGACGCAAGAATGAGAAACATTAAAATATGATCCGCGACACCGCAAATATGAATATTTGCACGCAAATGCTGCGTGCAAATATTATGCTATTATATACATATCATTAAAATAATAT
Source organism: Temnothorax nylanderi (assembly GCF_030848795.1). NCBI lineage: Eukaryota > Metazoa > Arthropoda > Insecta > Hymenoptera > Formicidae > Temnothorax > Temnothorax nylanderi. Next base: position 2,862,007 of record NW_027249068.1, on the reverse strand, counting down.
AAATAATATATCACGGAAAGACTGTATAATTTATTTAAATGAATTGATTAAATTGGATTCCATCTTGGTTTAATAAATCTTGGTTTAATAAGTCAAATTAGAAATTTTAATTAATTAATTTGCATTATAGCTCAATTTAACTTAACTATATCTATATTTATTAAATATTAATATAATAAATTAAACTAAGAGTTATACGATAATGAAAATAACATGGCTCTTGTACAAGAAGCCTATTTGTTCTAATTGTGCCGCCTTGCGCTTTCTGCGTTTAAAATGGAACAGTTATATGTATATTCACACTGGAGGGAAAATGAGAAACGAAACAAAGTAGAAAGCGCAACTACAACGAACAGATGTAATAGGCCAGTCATATTAGACATCGAACCTTCCAATTAATCTTCCCAGGTTGCAACCACCATGAATCGTTTTGATTTGAGGTGCTATATAAGTAGGATTTATTTTGCTTCGCAAAATTAACGGAGAATAAAAGTTATTAACAATATTATCAACAAAAAATGCAATTCTTTTTATTTTCTCTCAAATATCTCAAAAATCGCGTTTTTTGTTGATAATATTGTTAATAACTTTTTATTCCCCGTTAATTTTGCAAAGCAAAATAAATCCTACTTATAGTACCTCAAATCAAAGCGATTCATGGTGGTTGCAATCTGGGGAGATTAATTTGAAGGTTAACCCCCTAAATTTGTCTAATATGACTGGCCCATAATGACACGTGAAATAGCCTCACTCAATATAATAAACCGGGAATGTTTGAATCTCGATATGAGTTGTATGATACTTGTTACGTTATTCAATTTGCCTCATTCAGTGAATATCACAGTGTTTAGAGGTTCTAACGAGCTTTTACTTGTTTCCAAATGATTAAATGCAAAATAGTGAATAAATGATGCAAGAATAGACTAGATGTGTTAACTGTAGGTATACTGGTAACACAAAAATTTTATAATCTCGAGAGATGTGACGTAATCAACGTTAGCGTATAATTAAATAGATAGTTAGCGAACTTGTCAGTCGTTGAAAAGCACCATTTTCACAAAAAATTTCGCGAAAAATGCTGCATAGTTATGAGCCGAGTTCTAAATACCGACCCCGAATTGCCTCATTAAATCAGTAATTTCGATGTAATATTTCAGCGTGATATCACGTATTCGATCTTGTTACTTGATATGAACGTCATATCTATTTTTTCTCTTCGCCATGTGCAGCGACGCAACGTATCATAATAATTTGTTTCTCCTCTCTACGAGTGATATCTCAAAGTCATCGCGTCAAGGTCCAACTGTAACTTAACTGCATTGTTAAATGATCATGATCCGCGGTGCAAAGATGCGCACTCAATATCAAGCGAGTAATTATATAAGATGTAATTTATTGAGCGCAAATAATTAATCAATCAATTGACAATATGTGCAGTTGTTCGCGGCACCGTGTTATCTAGCCTTCGGCCGTCATCTCAAAGTTCCCATAGTCACCACGGTAGCCAGCGTTTTCCATGACTGGCTCAACGAGGTGTCCGGCAATCCGTCGAATCCTGCTTACATCCCGAGCTTCTTCTCGGAGTACGGCCAAAACATGAATTTCAAGGAACGTTTGACAAATTTCCTATTGACGAATTATCTCTCTTGGCAATTGCATTATCATACGAATACCCAATTAAAATTTGTAAAGGAGCACTTCGGCATGGACTTGCCGCATATCAAGGATTTATATAGTGATGTAGCTTTGTATCTGGTCAATAGTCATCACTCGATAAACGGAATCAGACCGATGACCACTAACGTGATCGAGGTCGGTGGTCTGCATCTCAAGGACGATAATCCACCGTCACCGGTATGTTTCAATGATAATCTCTTTTTCCATTATTCGTAGCGCGTTCTTCTTGGATACAATGAGTAGAATCGAGATCTTTTTTATCGTAAATATAGTTTTATTCGTTTTCTCCTTTCGTTTAAGATCAAATAAAAATGAGAAAATAACTAATTAAATAAAATTAAAAAAAATTTAATGAAATTTTTTGATATGAAATTTATTATTTAAATAAACATGCAGAACGTGATATTAATAAAAAATTAGAACAAAATAACATTTATGTTTTACGTGCAAAGATATATAAAATAGATTTTTATTAAAATATTTTTTATAAAATAGATTTTTATTAAAACAGTATTTGTTTCTAATATACATGTTGATAATAACTAGACTGTTCATCACGTTTGCCACAAAATTTTCATTAAAAATGAGCAAAAATGTTTGATATTTCATTGACATATTAATGCGATTATACATAATTATGCGTATAGCAATTATGAAACTATGACTACGTTTTCAGTGCATATTTAATAATTTTTTTAGATACTCTTCTTTTTTTCAAATACATCTCATATCGTCTTGCAAGCAATATTCTTAAAATATGCTTTTTTCGAAATTCCATGCATTTAAAAATATGTTGTGCATGTGATAATCCACGTGTATATCTCATGATAATCAGGAAGAATTACTTAACATCGTTATTTGCTCTAAGAATATGTATATAGAAATATGTATATAGGAAGTACAAAAATGGTTGGACGAGAGCAAGGATGGCTGCATCTACTTTACTTTCGGTTCCATGGTAAGGATCGAAACTTTTCCTAAAGAAATGATACAACAAATTTACGCGTCCTTCGAGAAGATTGCCCCGGTTCGCGTACTGATGAAGGTCGCGAAGAAAGAGGATCTGTTACCAGGTTTACCAAAGAACGTCATGACGCAATCGTGGTTCCCGCAGATCTCCGTTCTCAGTATGTAATTCTTGCCAGTCACTCTCCTATGTACTCACACATTAGAGTCAGACTGTCAAAGTAACGAACTTTGTTCCTTCATAATTGTTTCGAGGATTATGATTTCCGATAAAAATTCGTAAATTTTGTATATTGCAGTAATATTTGCATATTAAAAATTACGTACAGTCAAATCAAATTCCTAAAACATTGAACTAAATAGAAATCAAATAATTGGTTTTCTGTACGAAAAAATACTCTATCATCTTTTAAATTATTATTAGTTTTGTGCACTGTGCATTTGTTCAATTCCCAATCGCAATATTTTCACAATAAAGAAAAAAAAACAGTGTCACTATGAATTTCGCAGAACATAAAAACATACGAGCTTTCATTACGCACGGCGGAATCTTTGGGACGCAAGAGGCAGTCTATTGCGGAGTTCCTATGATTGGTATCCCTCTGTTTGGCGATCAAATCGTCAACATTAAAAATTATGTCAACAAAAAGGCGGCTATTTCGCTTAATTCAGTAAACGAAGTCACCGAGGAAAAATTAACTTCGGCAATAAATAACATCCTGAAGGATCCCTCCTATCGGTAAGTCCTTAAAGACTATAAACATTGGAAAGTCATTGTACAATTGTCTGCTAATTGTAACGTGTTCATCTGGGTTTAATGAAATCATAACATTGATCGAGAGAAACTGCAAACATAGAATGTACCTCTACTGAATTTACATAAGATATTACGTTTAGTAACGGCGATAATAACGTCATAATTCATATAACATTTTGTTATTAGAAAAAATACTAAATGAAGTCAAATATAATATACGTACAATATATATTATATACGTCTATTATATTTGACTTTATTTAGTATTTTTTCTAATAACAAAATATTATTTAACTAAAAAAAATGTTATTCTACTTAACGTTAACATAATAAAATTGTGCAACTAACAATCAGAATATTAAAAGGACTTGAAAAGTCGAAATTTACTGCTTTAAATCTTATTAGCCCATTTATTGATCCGCAACCGGTTGCACCGTTCATATCGCGGAATAAACAGAGCATGTACTCTCTATTGTAACCAAATCTTGCTTTACTCTCCAATGCATATCGTGAGTCAATTCTAATCAATCGGAATGTGCTTTAAATTCCACATCCATTCCAACTGCACGAATCCACATGAAACACGTTTTACGCGTAAAGGTTCAATAATAAGAACAAACGCTTCAACCGGACAGGACGAATAAAAAAAAGAGGAAAAATATAAAATTTATATAAAAGTCGTGCACTTTTATAGCTACAAAAAAGTCAAAATTTCATGATCCAGCATAAAACAAAAACGTGATATGACGAAAAATTTTGCTCATTACAAATTTCTGAGTTTTGTCATAATATAATAGGTTTTGTCTATATAAGCATTAACCCCGCTATATTGATTGCTAACAAACTTTTTTTCTTTTACTCGTTTCAGTGAGAATGTAAAAAAATTGTCGAAGAAATTCCTCGATCGACCGACGAGTGCCTTGAATACATCTGTATTTTGGGTGGAGTATATCGCAAAATACGGGAACATACTTCAATCACCGGCACTTAACCTCTATTGGTGGCAACAGTGTCTACTAGACGTTTACGCCTTTATATTCGTCGTAGTTATCACGGTGCTTTATATCGCGCTGTTTATTCTTCGAAAATTAAAAAATCTCTTGTTCGGATCGTACACTTGTGCAAAAAAGGACAATGCAGCAATGAAGTCAAAGAAGAACAAGTGAAGATGCTGTATAAATAACATTTCTCTTTGCCGTAGTAAATTCCTCTTAGAGATCGTTACATTTTTTTTATACGTACGAAGAAAGAATTTTAAGACAGTTTATTAAGAATAACGGTCTCGTTTAATGCTATATATAGCATTTTAATAAAATATATGTTTAATTACTTGTCTGTTTTATATATATGTATATAAAATATATTTTTATATGTATATAAATATACATACGTGTATGCGCTTCAACACATGCATTGATATTCACGCGCGCGTGTAACGCTAATACTTTCATTTTTTCCTATCATTTGTCAATGGACTCGTGTATAAACGAACCATCTAATCTAGACGAAAAATTCGATATATTAATGTGCAATCACTATTAACTGATCGAGCACCAAGATGAAGCAAATGGGCCTGATAAAATTCACGATATGTCGCGTTACATACAATAAAGGCGCGTTGCGTGCGCTCTCTCTGCGCAATTTTACTCGTCATTTTTGCTCCCGCTTGGTCGATTTCGCTTATTTTCAAACATGAAAAATACTTTACCCGGCAGCGGCAACGTCGTATTCGCGGCTTTCAGCTTCGTGCATTCTTGCTCACGTTCCTGCAGAATTCGACGAAGTTCCTCGTCGAGTAGCGTGCTACCCATCGTTGTGTTTCCCGGCATCTGTTCGGCAAACGACGCGTGGAATATTAATGAATTGCAGTCGCAAAAGTATAAAGATAAGTAATAAATGTCCGGTACACGTTACGGCATAATTTGACTCTGTAACGTACGGCTACTTAACATGCGTCACGATCTACAACTAGAAACATGATTGCAGCCTTTGTTAATATTTTACGTTAGTCAGCACCTATTTCTTACAATTAGCGAGAAAAAATGTCGAGGATACTTTAATTTCGTTTTAATATAGAAATATGAATTTAAACTGGAGATTGGAGATTACTATACAGACGACTTAATATATAATAGTACATATATAGTTTCTAAAGATAGTTTCTTAGGCTTAAGATCAATCCTGTACATTAAATGAAAAATCAATGCACTAAAATCTTCCAAGGAGCATAAAATATAACAGAACTTCGCACAAAAGATATAGTTCCACTGATTGGAATTATAAAATTGATATTCCGCGCTCTGTTGTTCCAAACTTATATAGTCCTATATTTTCACTGCATTCTGAATATTTTCTGCATTTGCGTCCGACTTTATTAGCTCTCGATATTCATTATAACATTGACAATTTGTCGATCGTTCGTGAAAGTTATCATCGCTTCAATTTTATCACATAAAGCATAACTACTGCGAAACTTTGCAGAATGGATGGATATAAATCGTCGCCGTTAGAGATTTCAACGCATTATTGAGGAAATCGTTTCATTAGACTACGACACGACCCGTAATAACTTTATTGCATAGAAATGAACGTTATTGCATCCGGTCGAGGTGTCGAGACAAATAATGAAGCGGAACGTTTTACGATAAAACCGTTTGCCGTACGCGCTGAACGAAGAAGCTTTCGAGTCTCACAGTCGGGATACTCGTAAAAGTTTGTCATATAAATAATCATTATATGAATATTGTATTTCAGATATTAATTATTTCCGTCGAAAATGTACGTCGAACGAAATCGTCTGTAACATGAACATTAATCATGACGGAAAATATATTTACAATAGATAATGAAATTCGTATTGTACACGTAATTACTAGCATTGTTATAGCTTGAAGTGCAATCAACATAAAAACGCATTATTGGAACGCTTCAGAACGTCGTAAATAAGCGTGCAGTGCCTAGTTGACAGACGTTATCGGCTTTGCAGTGCGTACATTTATTATCCAGCCAACAGAACTCCACTTATTCATTAATTAGTTAGTTTGTACGGTAATGTCACGTATGGAATGCTATATGTATACGGATTACGCTGCGAGCAGATCTGGATGAACAAAAGCTCTTACTTATTTACTCAACGCATAATTTATTTTACCAGATATACATATAACCAATAATATAGAACCTCAATTATACATTCGTTACATACTCTTTGTGAAGTTAAAATGACAAATTTTTTTTTCATTATATATTACAGCTTTAATTTAATTATAGGGTAAATTTCCGAAAATTACCCACGTCCTATTTACATATTCTTCGGCAAAAATATTATAAATAACTTCAAAATAAACATCTTTAAATAAATTTTTACCGATGAAAAAAATGAAAACATAAAATGTTCAAATAAAGTCACATGTAGTGACTGAATATTTTCTTGACTTATTTTTTTATATATATTTACATAGCTAAACGTATATAATATAGATTTGCAAATAAAAATTATGTATTAATTAACGAGATTACAAAACATTTTTATTATATTTCTCTTTATACTGACAATTTGAAATGCTGTAAATAAAGAATATTTTAATTTCGTAAAATATTATTCACAAATGGTATAATTAATATATTATCTAAAATAAAATTATTATATTGCAAAAATACACGGAAAAAATTTTAGCTAAATTTAATCGTAAAATATGGATAACTAATATTGTTTGCAGCAAGAGCTATATTTTTTGCAGCGAGAGCTATAGTTCAGCAATACTTATAGTAAAACCTTTAGTTCTCACTGCAAAAAATGTTACTCTCGTTGCAAAAAATGTTAGTTATCCATATATTACGACTATTTTAGCTATAGTAGCTAATCTTTTTTTTCCGTGTAACTTATACAAATAAGTTATTTTAATGCAAAAATAAATGCAGTTCACCATGAAAATATCAAATATTAATTTTCTATGAAAACAGAACGTGAAATCTCTACCGAGGACATTATATATTTTTAATGTAATATTTTTCTTCTATCACTGCGTTTGATCATAAACTGTCTGTAAACCATTTCGAAACCGCGCTCGACAAATACGAACGACAAATATCGATGGTTATTAGTGAAAAATCGGCGATTCCCATATCTCATAAATGTGACACGGCTCTCCTAAATCAAACAGCTCGATAAATAGCAAACCGTCAATTAACATTCAATTAAACACACCCGTTTGCCAGAAGATTCGTGCATTTACATTTCACTGAAATTTCACGCCGCGCCAAAAAAGCATATACATATATGTATACATATACCTAGATCGCTGGCATTTTTATGGCAGTAATTCCACATCACCTGGAGTGAAACAAGATATTCATGCGATGTAAAAAGCACAGCTCGCTTAAAATTGATGCAAAGTAAAACAAGATGTAAATGCGCGTTAATGGTTTTTAATGTAAGTGACTGAAACACAATTCAACACAAAGTACATATTTCAACAAAAAGTATTTCACAATTCAACAAAAAGTATATTTTCACACACAGCAATTAAAAACGTTTCGTTGAAAATTTTCAACAAATTCGTAAAGCATCATCGTTGACGACCTGAGTTCTGAAAAAGACCGGATACGTACGTTACATTTTACACGTTGTATCTTTCATTACAATAGGAAACGGATATTATCGTCCGGACTTTTGGCTGATTGAAAGTGCGCTACATATACGTGGGTAGAAGAGGATGATAATTGAAAAATCAAAGTAAAACGAAAATAAAATTGAGTGAGATCAAAACCGAAAGTAACAAGATTTCGATGTTCAATTATGGAGCAGGCTTTTCTATTTTAACACTGGTACAGTCGTCTCCCTAACTCAATGCCGAGGCAATCACGCTTTAAAAAAAAAAACCTTAACCTATATTTCTCCACCGTGTCGCGTTAAATATAGTCAATCCATTCTGAGTTTTATTTGAATGAGTATTATTGAGTAACCGTGTCTAGAGATCGCGAGTCTTTTTCGCCCGTATTCTCATCATGTATTTAGCGCAAAATATTCCTGTATGGTTTTCATCTCCCGATAATATCAATACTCTAGCATTATACGTAAAAAAATTAGTTTTAAGAAGTCGCAAACTTAGAAATTAGATAATTAACGCTAACTGGTAAAAAATGAGTCTTTGTTTTTCTCGTGCTTCAAGATGGATAGCGAGTATCGAGAAATTAATTGGCCGTAAAATGTCTATAGCATGAAAGTTTTTACGAGCTTAATACGTGGACGGTATTGGTAAATACCGTCATCAGTTGCAGTACGTGGAGGCACGTATTCTACGAGATCACGCTCTTATCTTACGTCGACGCTGTCTCAGTTTATAGGTAACGCACAATATATAGTATGCTACATGCAGGCTAGAATGGCAAGCATTACTACTATCTAAAAATTGACCGTTGCTTTTAGCACAAATGCTCATAGTAATACAGATATATATGTATGTATATAGGACACGCCCATAAAGTTGCCATCAAGCCCCAGTAACGTAGCTTTCATGAAATAGCTGCGTTTCTTTTAAATTTAACGCTAAGAGAGAGCAAAAATACTGCTGCATAAACTCAGAAGAAATAAACAAACGATAAATTACAGAAATAGCATATTAATCGAGTAAAAATAAAATTGTGTACCGTACAATAGCTTTTTCTTCCGCGCACAAACTAATATAACATATAATATTCAATTTTAGATCTTACCGTTTATATAGAACAATGAAAACATACCACAATAAACCAAATGAATTTTATATTAAGTGTTTTCGTAAAATCTCTTGTTTTAATAAGGAAAGTATGATGTATACCATTGTTCCAGCTAGTGGTACGCGTATAACTGCGTGATTTATCGTTTTCCGCTTGCGTTACCCAGTTTATAAATGAATAAAATTCCAATTTAAAGCCGGTATACGCTTTAAACTAAACTCTTTCTATATAAATGAATAATAGACAGCATTGCAACAATAAATTAATTAAAGTTCGGATTCAAATAACATTATGAACAACTAGTTAAAAAATTTTCAGAATAAATAACCAATCAAATAAATCCAAAAAATTCCACTGAGCTAATAAAATTGACTAAATTCAACTTTTTAACAATCCGAGATGTTTTTCATCGACCACAAAAAAATTTCAGATTAGTTGATCTCAAGGCATGTTTCAATCAAACTATTTATTTCACGAACAATTTTTGTTTGCAAACAAAAATTAAAAACATCCATTTCTTTAAGTCTTATAAAGTAATTAAGTAAATCATTTTCATCAATATTATATCTCAAAAAATACCTAAGAAATAAATTTTATTTTATAAATATTGAAAATTTTCACGTGAAGTAACAATTTCTTGTATAGATACGTATTTTCTGATGAAAAATAAAAATTTTAAATAATAAATTCTTTTTTTCTGATTTATATATCAATGCCATTTCTTTTATAAATTGATAGCTCCATTCCTAGATAATTGTCTGCAAACCTTATAATTTAGAAAAGAAAAAGTAAAAACAAATAAACGTTGTCTTTACAATAAATGATCCAATGATGTGTTTTCAACGCAAAGTCCGCACAATGTTAAAGTACGATCACTAATATTACACCGTCGACGCGGTTCACGGTCGTACTACTTTTTGCGAGCAATTCTTGAGTGTTATACTTGCGTCATTGTAATTTGCATAAGAAATGACGATTCACGGTATAAATAAATATTTACGTGGTGGAGCAGTACTTTTGTGAAAAAGAGACGATGCAAGTGTAACGACACGCTTGACGCAACTGATAGCTCGACTTCCGTTATATCGTTCAAGGAAATGTCAGATCTATCTTCACGCCCTCCCCCCTCCTTGTCGATCGTTTTCAAGATCTCACATTGTCGAGATGCTGATTGATGAGTACCTTCGATTCGAAGGCTCGCGAAAGGATTCCACCCCGTTGAATGATAGGAGGAGGAAAGAGGAATATCGGTTAATCGACCGCGTTTGAAAGCCGATTTGATACGATGGGCTACATTGGCATAATGCATTATTTCCAGCTTCATTATATCGTTGAAACGATGAAATATTAATAAAAAGAACGCACGCGAGTTAAAAGAATCGGAACTAGTACAGCGTTATACTTTCTTAAAGACCAGAGAGATTTTTCAATCAATTTGCGTTAACAAGTTTCTTCTCTAGATATTATATTTATCGACATTTAATTCTAGGAATATGAAACTCAGATAAAAAGAATGTTGACGTGCATTTATACGCATTTTACTGTATAAGATCACATCAACAGAATCTGACACAAAGATTGGAAAAGTTTGGAAAGAAATATCTATTTTTATATAATTTTAAATATATGTCGTATATTCTTTAAAAAGCGTTGCTCGTTAAAATATTTTTAATGCTGAGTTTATATAATATAGGTTATATAAAATATTTAACAAATTCAAAGTGGAATGACAGAGGATCGTGAACGAAACCAAAGTTTCAGTGCTTTATTTACGACAGAACTGCGAGAGCAAAGAACCGCTATAAGTAAGCTGTTTAAAATACCCAAATATAAAACTTATATAACCTTCTTATATTATAATTGACTAAAATTTTCATTGTTCTTCCATGCATTATAAACTTTAAAATTTCTGAATCATTCTCCGAATATTTTATATTAATACATCTTTAATATAAAATTATTCAGAATGGAACGATAATTATCCAAGTTCACATTATACAGAAAAAACTTTAAAATTCGTTAATAGTGTTGACAAACGTATGTACTACCTAGGGATACATTATTTCCTGTAAACTTCAGCCATACACAATCACGATTGTGGAAATCGCATTAAATATTCCATAAAAAGCTTTCGTGTTCTTTTAAAAATGCAAAAAGACCATAGAGGTCCAATGGAAGTTGTTCGCATTTTGCAAGGATAAGGTAAATGCAAATCACTCTTGTCACTTTCTGTGATAAAATGTGGATATTTGCACATTTCCACGCAGGCGCAAGCGAGAATAAAATAATTTATGTATATATCTTGAAGCCAGAGTTCCAAAATTTTCAACTTAATGTTTACGTGTTACGAGCGCGAAGAATATAAAAATTAACTTACCTCAGTTTGCGTCTCCATGATTGACGTTATTGACAAGTTACAAGGATGAAATGAGTCAATGTCCAAACCACACTGGACCTGAAACAACAGAAACAAATACTGATGATAAATTCGAAGTCTTGACACAAAGAGAATATATTTATTAGCTTCTAAAAAAATTTTATCTTTAAAAAATCTTTCTACGTGAATCTTTTAATATTTGAGAAAGCTGCAGACGCAATTTATAAAGACATTCAGAAAATACGAGACGAGAGAGAAAAATAAAGAATATCTCTTCTATATACATATGTATATACATTTTTACCAAATAACTTATTGCTAAATTATCATTCCTCGAATTTACAGTATTTCTTATAACAATATTTTTTATTTCACTTTAAATTACGCAAATGTCGGATATACAATATATGCAGAATAAAAATAACCTTGTCTTCAGCGAAGCACTTAATGACGCCAGTCTAAAGTGATATAAATGTAGCGCGATAGACAAGATCTGCGGAAAAAGAGCGACCATGCATTACGCAACCGTCGTGTTTGTGGTCTCACGAATTTATTTTGAGAGAGATGCGGACCAACTTCGGGTCGAATACTTCTTTCGAATTCGATATGCGGGCCGAAGACAATCTCTGTCCTAATTTCTACCTAGGTTACGAGATATTTTCGCGTCCAATTTTACGCCTCCGCAATTCGCGCATTTGCCTCAGTCCCCATATCCATGTCAGAACAAATCGATTCAATTTCCATTCTATTGAGATCAGCAGGTGGTAGAGCGCTTTCCTGCAGAACGAAACTAATCGTAAGTCTTCGATGAAACCATTCTGCGCGATCTACCGCGAAGGTTAGAGACGCGATTGATAGCTTGCCATCGTTCATCGTTCATCGGCGAGAGACCGATCGCTTTTTGCAACCCCATCAAACGAGCTAATGATTGGAGCTTATCGAAGTCTTAGACGATACGACATTAATCGACAAGAAGCACTCTTCTAAAACTCAAGAAATTGACGAAAGGAAAATTGTGTATCAATGCGAAATATATATGACGTACTATCCATTTACTTTCATAGTTTATGAAAATTGATCATTACGAAAGCAACCAAAGATATCATGTACATATGACGCAATGTAGTAAATATTATAGTAATATAAACATATATAGTATTAATATAAAGAGATATAAAAACATAAAAGCAATGAAAAAAATCTTTTCACTAACAATAAGTTTATTCTGCTTCGGCATTTTAAGCGGTTAAGAAGTTAAGAAATCATGCGATAATTTTAGAAGAAATGCAATTTTAAATGCGTTATTCTCATCTTTATAGAGAATTTTAGACATTTTGTAACCTAAAATACAGTGAATTTTTCGGGAGTATGTTCATCGTTTCGTGCACGTTGCAGTTATTATACATATATATTCTTGTATATATTTCTATTCGTGTTTCCAAGCGTTCGGTAGTTTTGATTTCGTCGTGTACCAAAGCGCGAGAAACTGTGGCTTTTCGCACGTTATCTGGCACGTGGCCAACTCCTACGCATTAACGATCGTCGACGACTTTCGACACGAATCTATCTCTAACCGACATCCTGTATCCGTACGACGACCGCGCGTTTCCGAATAAGATCGCGCAAGAACCGACCGATAGACGGTAGCGCTCGTGGACCGTGGAGCGCTTCGTTCATCGCGTTCAACGCATTCGTCGTGAAGCCCTGAAATTCCCTTCATTCAATCGTTATTAAATTACCAGTCGTTGAACTTCTGATTAATTGCGGATACATGACGAAACGATAGAACGTGGCGCAATCGGCGCGCAGTAGGTACCTTTGATTGCCGAAGCGTTTAAAATTTCTATGTCCTGCCATATTATTCACCATATTCACCATATCAAAGGAGAGTTTAGGAATATGAGCTACCCATTATGTTTTCAACGTATTAAATCAGGTAACTTTACGTTCACTGCGCTTACGCTTTGAATTATTGTACATGCGTACGCTTCGAAAATATAAATCCAAATTACATGGAGACCATTACACATATACGAACATACACGAAGTTTTCATGTTATTTCTAAAAACATCGTTGTCTCAAATGTCTATCCTGTCTGATATTTCTAGCTTTTCCTCTGCGAGCCGCATATATATATGCGTCTCTTTGTGCGAAACTGCAAGTCGAACTCGAGTTAGCGCGGATACGCGGACCGAAAAAAGCTCTTTTAACAGAGAATTCCATAAGGAATTCACCAGGACGCGTTCTTATTTTCTATCCTTTCCGCCTGACGAGTTAAAAGTTGCGAATCTCACGGTCGGATCGCCCACGCCGCGCATCTGGCCGCGTGTATCTGTGAAAATAGAATTTACGACGATGGCAGTTAGCCAACAAATCATTACAGCCTAAGCGCGTGGTCCACCGGTATCGATCTCTCTTGCTCGGCTAAGTCCATGGACACGTAACACACAAATTAAATTAGACATGCCGTTAAATTGCTTGAAAGCTTGCGAGCGGAATCGAAAGGATCGCAAGACGAGTTATTTTCGCAGTCGCCTCGGTCGGCGTCATTAATATAGTTTGCCATTCACGGACATTTGGATATAGGTCGAAGTACGGCGCTCGATTATCTCTATTTGAGAAGCAGTGTCACTGATGGTTATGCCGTTTTGCCATCAGGCTGCCATCCCCTCCCATCGTGACACCGAACGCTTCATGTTGTCGTTTGCTAAAAGTATCGCCAAGTTTATTTACAAAGTGTCCCAAGAACAACAAATATGCTTTTCAACGAAGGGATGAAGAAAAATGACGGTCGTTTTATCCGCATCGATAGTCAAGTTATTCGATCCTCAGAAAAGTTGGGAGGTTTTAGCGAATTGATCGAACTTTAACAGCGTCAATATGTAGCCCAAACCCTATATATTCTCTAGATTAGTCGGCCAGAGGTTTAAACTGATTGATCTTGATTTGTATTTAATCTAATTTGTAATCTAAAGTCCCGTAATATTTATGATTGAAAAAACTAGCTGCAAATCATCGATCTTTCGTTAAAGCAATCGTCGAGGAAAATCAGGTCCGAAATGCTTGGATGCAGAGTCAGTTACGACGACACAATGTTCGATGTATCTCTATTCAGGGCACTTTATAACAATATGCTACGAAAGCTAGTTGTAGTTCGAACGTACGTGGCTAACCACACTGCGACGAGATCCTTTGAATGACAATTACTAGCGGAAGCCCTTCGGCACTTTGCCGACAAAAGTTATTCACTAACTCCCATTCCGCAATTCGCGCTGTCAATGTTTCGAGGAAAGACGCCTCTTGTTTGTCGCACGAATGCTCATCGAAGAAACGGTGGCGCGTGCCACGTTAATAGGGAGTTTTTGCAATACCGTCTTTCAGATACGGTTACCGTATATCTGAAAGACGGTATTGCAAAAACTCCCTAATATCTCGCTAACATAAGTACCTGCTTATTAGGGGCTACGCACAATGGAAGGAATAGAGAACAGAGAATAGGCAATAGAGAACAGTTCAACATTAGTATATAAAATTCATTAACATATGCAATTCATTAACACAGAACAGACGAACAGAGAAATAGCATACTAAGGAACAGTAATAAAATTTTATTCTATATTCTGTACGCCATGTGCACAATGTGTATGTTAATATTAAACTGTTTCCTATTCCCTGTTCTCTGTTCCCTGTTCCTTTCATTGTGCGCAGCCCCTTACTTGCACGGATATCTAAATAGGCATAGAGTATAGCGCATGGTTATTCCTAAATTGCTCGAGTTAGCGAAGTTGTTCATTTTATGTAACACACACTCGCGGTGATTAAAATATTTTATCCAAAATATAGCTACCAGAGAGAAACAATGTCATAGTTTAATTTTAATTATTTAAAAACAATGTCAACGCTTCTTTTTCGCGTGAGAGATCAAAGACAATCACTGCAATAATGATCATCGTATTAATGCTTGCAACAATAAAAAAAAACATTCCTATATAAAAATATACATGGTATGTAATGCATTTTTTGCGTATAAAATATTTCCGTCGTAGAATGGTAACATTATAATGTGTGAGGTAAAAAATTAATATCTCGTTTTTCAAGAATGTAATTGCTAGAAAGAAAAGGCCGTGCTTATTCTCCTTATGCGATAAATTCACAATAGTTAGGTAGCATAATATAATGATAGGATCAATAACGGCCGTAATAGTTGAAACGTGACACTATTTAAAATAAGTATAACTGACACGAGGAAATAGCAATGTATTTCACGCTCTTGTGTGATAAATTTCGGGCCGTAAAGAAAATTCCGTTAAAGCTATTCGACCGGGTTGATACGATTCGCGCGAAAATACGTATTTGGAGTACAATCGTATCGAGTCTATGCGCCGTTGTATACAAGTATCATATACAGCAATCGTATCAGAACTCAATTTGTGTGGTATACTGTCTCCTACATATTTATCCTATGTCGACTCCATTCAGGAAATTCTAGTGAGACGTATTTCGTGTGCGGAATACACAAAGGCCGCGTCGTGACAGACAGACTATTTACTATAAGCTATTGTTATATTGATCATAATACGCGATTATGATACCATTCGTATTTTACGTGATATTAATTACACACATTGTTGCCGTTCTCGTGAGAAAGAAGAACGCGTTTAACTACAGATTAAAAGTAATTATAAAAGTAATTCGTGCGACACGATCATCCGATTAATGTACTTCAATATTTCATTATGTACTATCAAAATCTCTTAACGCGATTTAAAAACGCATTCATGCAATCGGTATCGATATAAAATGTAACAATGAATATCCTGTAAACTGTATTAATAAATTGTGTAAAATTCATATCACGTAATGTTTAACAAAAGATAAATGTCTTCGAAGATCTCTCTTTCAAATCTTCAAAAATATATTTGTATAATTTATTCCATTTACATGTAGATATATTCTTATAAAGCAAAAAAAATAGTTTAGCATATCGCAAAGAACATATTGCGAAACTAAATAAGACAAGCAAAATATGGCCAAGAATAGGTAAATATGCAAATATTATGCGTACAAGTAAATATGCAAAATTATGCACTTATAGGTGAAGTATGTGCGAAAAAAAGCTATGATTCAACACACAGGGTTGAAAACGCGTAGCACTTGAAACGTACTTGTATTTATTCATTTACCTTTACCAGAGAGGCAAATACAAATATGCATCAGTATATTCAAGATCTATATTGTACGGACAAAACAGTAGAAGTTATATTTTATTCTATATATTTTATTAAAAAACTAATGTGATTTAAAAGAGACACATAAAACTTTTCACTAGTTGTATCATAATAAAAGATTAAAAAATTATACCGCGCAACTATAGAAAAAAAGTGATACATGTTGAAATCATATTTTTACATTTTTTTATCCAACTTTTATTCATGTCTTGTATCACAATTTTGCGCGATTTTCGATTTTTATTTTCGATTATCACTTCGATAGGTATTATTCGACGCGCGTAACTATCTCAAGCTATTGAGCAACATTGGGTTTTTCGCTTTTATGACCCGGGCTACCGGGTATAACGTTCGTTTATATACGTATACCTATACATAAAGCACGGACATGTACGCGAACGTACGTTCGCGAAGAGCGAAGACCGAAGAGGAGGCCGAGAAGGAAGGTCACTCGATAATGCTCTCGACGACGTGGCCATTAACCGTGCGAGGAGACGAGGGATGTGAGACGCGGAACGAGGTGGAGGAGCGTGTGTTCCCTTGCGCTCGCTTCGCTCGGATGCACACCCAGTAAGGCATCAGACATCCTACATCGATCACATCATTGGTCGAAGGTCCTTCTGATACACGCGATAGGCCCATCGATATAAATTGATTTGATCGAGTCGCGCGCACAATGTTACGACGAGACGCAGCGACGGCGACAGCGACGGCGACGGCGAAGGCGACGCCGACGGCGACGGTGACGACGGCGAAGATCTCGAGGGAGCTTGAGCTCGCTTTTCGCGTACCGTTTTTGTGCCGTTCATTCTCAGTAGATAAATGTAGTCTCTCTCTCTCTCCCTCTCTCTCTCTCTCTCTCTCTCTCTCTCTCTCTCTCTCTCTCTCTCTCTCTCTCTCTCTCTCTCTCTCTTGCGCGCACGCGCGCGCGCGAGCAACATAAACGCCTGAACGCGTACGTGTAAGCATATGTCACAGCGCGCGTAAACGTCGATCGTAAAATATGAGCGACCATATTTTACCTATCTTACGAAGACGTTACGGACGTAATTGCGCGGAGCCACTATGGCACCTCTGAAATATTTTATGCGCACAAATATATAGTGCTGATATTACGTTTTGTCAAAGGCTACTGTTTAAAACATTAACGCTCGCGCAAGTAGCTGAAAAAGTATACCGACAACTATTTGGAAGACAGGATGATTATGGAATGTGGCAATGGGACATTTATCGATTATTTAGAATATATTATCGTAAAATCGAAAAGTCATGGTCAAATTGCTCATTTTTATTAAAATATGTAAATATATTCACGCAATTATCGAAAACATTAAACCGTTAAGTGTCAAAACAAGAAAATCAAGTTTGTATCTATTATATTACTTTTTTATTATACATTGTTGAATCACGAAAAATATTATAAAATTAGTTTCTTGTTATTTCATTTATAGCATCAAACAAATAGACATCGATCAACCGTAAAAACATTAGTTTGAACAATTCGGTATTATCTAATATCCCAGTGAACACAATGTCCCAAATCGGAGACATATGACGTCTTAAAGACGTCTTAAAGACGTCATATATCCTGATTTGGGACATGCGTCATACGTGTTGTCTGGAATGTTTCGAATTTCTAATTAGATTTGCTTGTTTTGTTTACCGCGCGTTGCATTCCATTCAATTATCGGCGATAAATTGATTTCTCAAATTGATTTAACAATTCGTTGAATATTCCCGTTGAATATTACCGTTAAATATTCGTCGCGACGAGAAATACGTCGTAGAAATATCGAAAAAAAACTGCTCGTTGTAATTATTTACAACGTGCGTTATTTACGACGCCAAATAGTGACAAATAACATTAGGATTGAATTGAATATGGAATTATAATCCATCTTATCGCTGACGTGTTTATCAGCGGTAAGATGAATTGTCATTTTATGTCCGATTCAGTCGTAATATTATTCATCATTGAGTTTATCGGATTAAGAATTGTCCTATGTTAAGGCGATGTATATGAGACACGGCAATGTTTATATTATTATTGCCGCTTTGGTTATTGCGAACTGTGAATACACGATGTACTATTAACGACTCTGATAACTCACTCTCTCCCTATCTATCTATCTATCTAACTCTCTCTCTCAGCGATGGCCCATCATTAGACAAATTTATCGAGTTAAGACGCGGCATAGTGCTCCTCGAGCACCTAACTGCATCGTAAATTAGACGAAAATGCTACCGCTCTCTCTCTCTCTCTCTCCCTTTCTCCCTTTCTGTCATAGCGAACGCGCTCTTTCGCGTAGTAGGTAACCGATGAATACGTGCACACGTACGATACAGCTGCGTGGCTAAGCGCAAACTGACAAGTCGCTCACTCGGGAATTTTCTTCACAACAAAGTTTCTTGAAATAGCAAGCAAAGTTCTTTCAGCTGTACTCTCCAAATAAACTTCTTGCATTTAAAATAAGATTAACGTATATTATTCAAGCTTTGGATGACCGAAGAAAGGAAAGAAAAAACTACTAACAATAAGAAAGGAGTAAAAAGTATAAAACAGGCAAAACAGCTGTGAAACGTGCGGTGCGGACGCGGACGTGGAGAAAGTAAAATATGTGTTTAGTATCCCCCACGTCATTTGCATGCTTGAATAATCAGATCACTTCTTTAATGTAGTTAGTACGAAGTAAAGTCATCTAGTTATTATGCCAAATACTTACATGCGTTAATCTTATCAGAATGTTACTTCTCCACGACGGAGAAATCATCGGACGTATATCTAATAAATGCAATTAATTGGAACAGGAAACTCGCAAATAGGAATTCATTCTGTGAAATTGAATTTGTAATCGTCGAGATGAAGGATTAGATTGAAATTGTCTGAATTTTCTATCCTCTTTCTCGCTCTAGACACCTACTGCCATCACTTCGCAAATAATTAGACAAATAATTCCTTTAATTTCTTCTGCAAGATGCACAAGAATTAAATGTCCAATTTGTAATAAAAATTCTATTCTAATTTATTTTGATTGTCATCAAAAAAAAATAACTTGTTTAATTTCATTAAAAAAACTAAAATAAATAGGAAAAATTTTGAAAAAGTTCAAAAAATGGACTCAGAAACTTTCAAATTATTTTTTTAAAGATTAAAAAGTTTATTTCTTCGCATATATATATATATATATATATATATATATATATATATATAATAAATTTGCACTAATTTCTTCTAATGCAACCGGGATAATGTCTCGGTACGCGCGTCTGACTCGTCATATAAGCGCATTGCTTTGGTCAATTAAACATTCTTAACGAAATTCTTAATTAACTTAAACATTCTACATTTCCACTAAACGGCAACTTGGAAACTACCTTGTTCATATTTAACTAGTGGAATAAACGCGATCTTCATATTACATAGATGGAACTTTGAATTGCATGACCAGGTAAGCGTTAAATGCCCGGCTAATCAGAGACAAGGCGATCTATATTTGTATTCCATATTTAGCACTAAATGCGGCCATCACTGATCCTGAATTTTCTTTGTCTTATATAAAGATCTTATCTGCCACCGCATTATTACGTCGGATATCAGATAGCCATGTTTAGCGCTAAATGTACGATACGAATGGATATAAACTGATGGTTAAATCATGATTTATGGAGCGAGCTTATTCTATTATCGCGTAAAAACATGCAAACTCTAGACTCGGACAGCTGAATTATATAAAAATTGATAACGCTGAGGAAAAATAAGCATACAAAAGCCACCAATATACGCGAAAATGTATCGTATTTTCCTCGGTATTTTCTATAACGGTATTCTATAACGTAAATTTAAATTTCGGAAAACTGGCACTCACGATAATATTTTGATTGACGACATTTTAATGAAGATCCATTTCATCTTTGGCTTTCGTATATCTATATGATATTCATAGTCATTGCACACCCACAAATTTTCATTTAGTTTAACGTTAAATAGAACGCGATCTTTATATCGCGCGGACGTTTCATATTTCGCAAGTTCCGAATTACATCGCTATGTAAAGCTGAATGCGACGCGAAACGTAGATACAAATGCGAACGTTGAAGCGAAGTTTCCGAATCTTTAGAGTTATTACCTTGCTACGATTATCGTGTCATAATTACAACTCACATTGCAGTTGTAATTTGTAATACAAGTAAATCTTAAGCTGTTACGATTTTAGAAGTTAGCCTCTTTCGAAACTATCTGCGTCGTAAAAAGGATAATGCGCAATGACGACTCATAATAGAGGCAACCCGTTGTTTCTGATTGTAAGAACTGAAGACATCAGTTAGTCCTTAATGATCTTAACATTTCGAGCTTTTGATCGTTATTAAGATCTACGATCTACGGACTCCCCGTAATGTAAATTATTGCGCAATCTAAAGACTTGAAATTACTTAAATTCTCTTAAATTGACGAAATTTAAATTAAATTCTCAGCATATCCATCGCGATAATTATCGAAAGCTAGGAAGGCACTTTTTACGCGCCAATTTAGCATAAACTCGAACTTGTACAAGCGTATCTCGAGCGCTTGGCTCTGAAGAGTCAAGAGAGAATTTATGAAGGCTCTCATACAGGAGTTGAACAGATCCCATTCGTAAGCTTCGTAAACATATTTCAAGTGTTCGGCCGTCTGGTTTTAGATCGGGAGCATTATTAAGACTCTCCCAGAGCGTGCGAGAGAACAAGTGCGGATCTCGATGGTCTTGCACAAACGTTACAGATGTGTTTCGAGCGTTTCTGACTGTTTGGTTTCGAGTTTAAATCATCGAGATTAGCACACGCGGGACCTGGCAGGCCCTGATAAACCGAGAGCGAGGGCGAGGGCGAGGGTCTCGATTCGAGCCTCGAGGAGAATCGCGCGAATCCTATATATGCGAACATGACGCTCTCTCGGCTGCTCTCGGCTCGGCGCGGCGCGGGCGCGGCAGCGCGGTCTCGCGCTGAGCGCGCATCTCCGACGCTCGGCCGTGCAGCGTATTCGCACGGTAATTGCACGGTCGCTACCATTTGAATAATTTCATCCATGCGGCAAGGACACGTACTCACCAGGGACGTACGCGTAGGTAGTCCTACGTGATCCCGCGCCCAGGTTGTCGCCGTCGGATGTCGGACGAACGTTCGTTTCTGCGGTCGGCAATGACCACGTCCGCTGGGGCCTGGGGCTCAGCTGCTCTCCGTGGCGTGGGCGTGTCTGCTATCGCCGCCGAATGCACTGGGATCGTAGACGGTAAATGCGAATTTGCGCGATCGAATCGGCAAAGCCCGCTCGCGTGCTAATCACCCTGCCGGATCGCGTTCGATCGCGATCATTGGGACTCGGGACGCGTCACCGTCGTTTCCCGGCGTCATCGATCGATCCCGCGATTTATCGCACTACTTCGAATATTAGTCCGCGTTCTGCCATTCCCGCGATACCGATAATCCCGCAAACCCACGCTGAACTTGCGCGCGAGGAGCAATATTCGAGCTCGACGTTCGACAAGACACCCCGTGGGACTTGAATTATTGCCGAGAGACTCTCGGGGTGATCTCCCCTTGACTCCCCCTAACCTTTAATCGTTCGACTAATTTATGCGCTTAGCGGGGGAGGAGAGAGAGGAGGTGCCTTGCAGATTTAATTTCACGAATTTCTCCCCGTACGCGCGGCGATTGATCGCCTCCATTATATGAAGGCAATTATATTACTTTCTTACCCGCGAGACTCGACGGCGAAATCTTAGACGTTAATTTCCGCCGTTTCGCGGAAGTTCCACGCAATCTTTACCGAGAAGGCTGAAGGCGAGAACGAGAACTTGGCGCGCTTTGCAGCGAGCGGTATTGTTACCAACTCAACGAATGCGATATCATCGAAAATAAAAAAAAGAAGAAAAACCCTGCACAGGTAGGTACTCGGAGCGATGTTAATGTCACGATATGTAAATGATGACACAAATCGAAGATAAAACTCGTCAGAGCGAATTAACACGAATTATTTCGTGCCGAGACTGCGGGACTCTAACAGACTTTTTACAACCTCCGACCTACGGTGCTGCAAAACCGCACTGTTCCTCGCGCGAGCGTTACCTTTCTAAAAAAAAAAAGGATCACCTCGACTTGAGTGATTAAAGGGCTTTTCCATCCCGATGGAGCATGGAGCACCTAAGAGGAAAAAGGCAGAACCGTTACGAGTACCTCGAGTCTTTCCGCTCGGGAGAACTTTTCGCTATCCCGCATTTTCCTACGTTACACACGATACGCACGACCGTGGACCGTGTCGCGGGCACGTGGGGTGTCCTTCCGTTCCCTTTTTTTCAGCTCGACACCGACGACGCGACGCGACGCGACGCGGCGCTGGTCCGTCGCGCGTATCCTCGGAGCGCGATTGACGATATCGCGCGCATTAACGCGCTAACGACGCATTCGTCCTTGCGCGCGCGCCCGCGCCCGCGCCCGCGCGAAACGCACTTCGCCCTCGCAACTTCGCAACCTCGCAAATCGCACTCGCGACTCGCGACTCGCGACTCGCGACTCGCGTTCGTGTTCACGGCGTTCGCGCGGGTCCGTCAAGTCCGTCGTGCGTCGACAACTCGCGGCGAAATTCAGACTTCAGACGGCGCGCGGTCCGCCCTTCGTCACCCCCGGCCCCCCGGCCCCCCGGCCCCGGCCCCGGCCCCGGGCCCGGAAAATCGAGAATCGAGAATCGGGAATAGGAAATGGCGTATGGCGTAACTTACCGGCGACCGACGGTCGACGGTCGACGCACGGTTGACAGAATGACAGATTCGTTGAAAACGAATGGCAATTATATACGCTTCGCGATGAGTTCGCGATGAGTTCGCGTGGCACGCGGACGCGCAGCTGCTACTAAACTCCTTCTCGTTTCTCGTCTGTTCTCGAGCGGGCGCGAACCAAACGTGACTCGAAGTGCGCGCGCCGCCACCGCCGATGACCGCCACCGCCGAGGAACCAGCGGTGAGGCCGGTGAGCGGAGATGAATAGCCCCCCGCCGACGACGACGTCAACCGGTCGACGGCGATTACGACGTACGGCGACTGACGGTGACGCCCTCGCCCTCGCCCTAGCCCTCGCCATCACCGGAAACAAAACAGCCCCTGACAGCTCCGGCCTCCGGCCTCCGGCTCCGGAGAGTTGGCACTGTGGGCGCTGTTGGCAGTGTTGGCAGTTGACCGTTGACCTGCCCTGCGAAACCTCTCGCGATCAACTTCACGATGACCGACTCGACAATATTGCGCGTTATGACGAAGAGACGCGCGAATTGTAATGATCGGCTTGTACGAGTTTTTCCTCGTTTTATTATGACAGGAATCATTTTATAGAGAGATTGTCTTCGCGTAAATCGCGCTGACGAATTAAAATTCGAGCCTCCGCGACATCGCTGATTGCTGAATCGTGTAACGAATCAAACTACTCCAAATACACTATGTATGTGACTTGGCTGAAATCCGTCAGTTACTTCGAGTGGCTCCCGGCAATAATTAAAGTTCCGCAAAGTACTTCGCTAAGCTCGAATACTCCCTCGCAAGTTTATCGGGTTTATAGAATCATCGGTATCGCACGGCTGCCTGAACTAATATTCAAAGTGCGGCAAATTGGCTCTCGCGTACACAGTATACCAGGGAAGGTGCTGCATCCTCGAGGATTCGCCGCCTTCGCCGGGTATCCGCGGATGACTCAACGATGTCACGCTACGTTACGCTTCGTTACCTATTTAGCGGCTTCTTTTTTGTAGCATTTATCTCATCGAGAATACAAGTTTAATATTTTTCGAAATTATATATCGCCGGAGCTTTACCATTCGAATCATCTTCCTCAAGGACACTGCAACTTTTTCAGAGACCCTCCATGTACTCTCGTGCTTTACAACCAGAGAAGAGAAAAGAAAGCAAATAAAATGTATCTAAAAGAATCGCAATAGAGTAGGTACATAAGAGAAAGAATTGAAAAGTACATTAAAGCTTTGTTTCTCCTGGCTCTCACATTTTCTTCAACTTTTTACTTTCGGACCATTAAAGCTCGCGATATCCCGCGGCATTTTTCAGAAATCACGCTCCTAAATCTTTTCACATCAGTTTTCCTGTAACGCGAAGCATTCGAGGCGACGCGCGACGTTTTCGACCCAATTTTTGTCGTGACTCTAGGCGAAAACATCTGCAACATCATCATCCTTGCGGAACAACGAGCGAATATCTGTCGCACAAAGCGGAAAATCACAGAACCACGGAATCAAATATTTTGTGTAAATATGTATAGGCGTATATAAAATAAGAAGATAAAAGTGCAAAATATTTCATCTGACGCTATGACATTTGTACGAGAGACAGCGTAACTAATAATATCGTCGAATTTAGTAACAATTTAATTTAATTTAATAATAATTTCACCATCCCGGTGAGAATTCATCCAGTCAGTCTGTTCTTGCGTGTTATATCGCTTGAACGAGTCTCTGACGAGTTAGAATGAAACGAGCCTGAAAGTTACTAATTGTACCTTATTGTCAGTCGAAATTCGAAATACACGCCATGTGCCGATCACACTTGATTATACACTGGATGTACCGAAGAAATAATAAACCAATAATAATTCAACGATAATCTTTATCGCGTCAAATATTTTCCTCTCTTTTGTATTCTAATTAAATATTCGGAATCAGCTCTGTCTCTTTGATCCGCAGGCACGATTTGCTCGAGATGCACATAAGCAAACATTCTGTTTCATGAAAAACGTACGTTAATCAGCCAATTAAACAAATTATAAACTTTGTCATATTTTGAGTAAAATTTCATCTTCTTTTAGTTGGCTCAAGTGTACGATCGATCGCAAATGTGATCGCAATGTGCTCGCTGAAGATAATTTAGGTAACTTTCACGATTTTATACAATGTAACCGACTGCCGACATTTCAACTGGGAACGCGGGAACTAGAACTATAATACAAAATAGAAATATCATACGCCGGCAATCGTGGCCACTTAATTGATAATTGTAACTGCAGCAATATTCAAAATAAATATTATATAATATGTATATATATTTGAACAGACGGAACCTCGGACAAATGCCCGTTAATTACAATTCCAAAAATTTAAACTGCAAAATTAGAATGTCCAAAACTTTCGAATTCTCGAAAAGTCAAAAGGCGAAAGGAATGGCATAAATCGAAAGAGGAAACTTCGAGGATCGCGATTATAAAAGCTCCAGCTTAATTTTACATTGGTGAATTAAAAACAAAGAATCTGGATGTACGGATAGCTCAAGGAGAAGAGAACGCAATCTTTCCTTGTCTTCCTTTCCCTTTCCTGCGTTCGTCCAGACATGAAAATGAGACGTTCGTGCGAGGATGTGCGCGGCACGACGTGACGCCGCGACGTTGAATTTCAGCCGTTTGAGAAATACGCGTGGGATATATTGCTTGACGACGAATTCGCTGCATACGGGTCAAGGAGGAGCGTCGCGCTTTTTTGTGCTTCAACCGCACCGTAAAGCATGGCAATCTTGTCATCGACATTGTCACGAACGTGCCAAGGCTCGCAGTGCCAATTAATCGTCGCAATTCGTTTCTGAAATGTTTAAAGTCGATTATAGTTGTACCGAAAATAAATAAAGGTTTCATTAATTCATCTTTTTTCAATTCCGTTCAAAAATATAATCGCGATTAAACTTCCACAAAATTATAACTAACGATAGATCATATTTATACTCTCATATTATACTTTTATACACTAATTTATGTTTTCATCTTTAAGAATTGTATAAAATTTTGCTCAAGATACGCGATTACTGCAACATTGCACCTTTCATATTTTTTATCGTACGTATGCTCAACGATAACCAAATGCAAAGTGAAAGATATCAAAAAGCAAAGATAGAATGTTTCGGATTTCACACGCTTAGATTTCACGACGGCAGATATTTATAGTGTTGCAATATAAGTCCAAAATAAATTTTCAAACGCTATGACATTTTCACGTTGAGACGTCGTCGATGTCTTATCGGCGGACGAATCAGCGTTGACAGCCGCTGACAGAAGATTTACCACTGATATAAAGGATCTTAACACCGTAGTCCAAAATATTCTCGTGGAAATAGCTCTAAATCTCTGAAGTTTCCAAAGTGAATACTGTGCGTGTATTCTATCAAATTAATTAAATAGATGCAAATTGTTCTGCTGGACGTTTGAACGCGTGTACATTTTCAGCTTCCACCGCTTTCGGCCTTTTCACGACAACCAAAACCTTCGTCGAGATAATGTATTGGCTGTTTATTCATCGTGATAAAAGAACCTGCAACTGATACATTTTAGTATAAGAATAAAACGATACAAGAAGTAGTTTACTTTAACGTAGATTGTCAGACTTAATTTTGCTGCACTCTGAAAATGTCATGCGACGAAAGCTTTTATCGGAAGATATCTTGATGGAAATATGTTACGTTATACATATATGCAGCGGGTGATCGGTTGACAAATAAGGAAATACGATACACATATACGACGAGCATATATAAAGACGAACTAATTGTCCCGGTACCTCAATTACCCGAAGGTATCGTTTACGAAAAGAATACGGTTGTCCGATACGGTTGCATGGATAAAACATCTTATCTACCTTGAAATGGAAACCGATGTCACTAAGAATAATAACATTTACAAATTGCTCTCTCTCGAAGAGGTGAAGGAGGTGGCGAGAGCTGCGCTGAGCAGTGACACTGATCTGATAAAATATACCATTCGACCGTACTCCAACGGCAAGTTCGGATTTCTCGGCTCTCATTATCGGCTCGATATAATAGCCACGAGAAAAAAGGAAACCGTCGCTCTCTCGTTCTTTCTCAAGACCGTACCTTACGAGGTACCCGATCAAGCTGACTATGTGATAAAAAAGGGTGTCTTTAAACAAGAGACAATGTTTTATAGCGTCATAATGCCGTTGCTCCGTAAGGGATACCATGGGGAACCATGGGCGCCGATGTGCTACAAAGTGAAGAGCGATTCGATAGTCTTTGAGGATTTAAGCAGCAAGGGCTACTCCATGCGGGACAAACTATTTGACAAGACACTCGTACGTGCGGGTTTAAGCGCTCTCGCGCGACTACACGCCGCCTCTCTGCTGGCCGAAACTCGTCTCGGCACGTCTTTGAATCAGCTGTATCCCGACGCTTTCGTGGAGAGAGCTTTCGTTCACGAGGGAATGACGCGGGAGTGGTTCGAAGCAGGCATCGACGTCGCCGCGATCGTAGCCGAGCGTTTGGGACACGACCCCGACCTGATACGATCGACCTGTGAGCAGGTGTACCACGCTATGAAGCCGTCGCGCACAAAGGCGAACGTAGTTAGTCACGGGGATCTCTGGGGCAACAATCTTCTCTTCAATAATGACGCGTCGCCTAAATGCTTGCTGGTGGATTTCCAACTATTGAGGTACTCTCCTTTGGCGCACGACGTAGCACAGTTTTTGTATCTGTGCACGGACCGGAGCTTCCGAGAGACGTCGGAAAGCACGATGTTGCGTCATTATTACGATACGTTGCGCGAGACTCTGAACATTCACGGAACTCATACGCAAACACCCCCATGGTCAGAGCTGATAGAAGGTATGGAGGAACAACGTCTAGGCGCCGTTATCACCGCGATAATCTACTTTCCTACGGTTTTAATGGACGAGAATATTGGTGCGCGGGTTATGAACAACCCGGCGTCTTACGCCGACTATTATTTTCGGGATAGGAAAGAGTTTGTCCTCTCAAACATGGAGAGAGACCCGGTTTACAAAAGAAGGATCAGCGAAGCTGTCATCGAACTCGCCGAGCTCGCCTCGCGATTGGACCAATTACCAAAACCGTCTTAAAAAGTTAGATATATATTTCATATAGTCGATTCACACATGTAATCAAATCTCTTATTAATGTTTCGTCAACACACTTTGTGTACCTTTTATATATTTCACGGGAATATGTATTCGTTGAATTGATGATTTTATCAATATTACTGATCTTACCGTCGCAGTTCCGTACGGTAATTTTTACGGCAATACGAATCAAAGAATATTGTCTTGATCAGGAAGTATAGTGGATAGGAAAGACCAATCGTAATCGGTAAGTTGTACGTTTGCATCTTCATCCATATCCTCTTTCTCATTCGTCGGTGTGACCGAGGGTTTCGTCGGCAGTAATACTTCGTTTTCACTTAGATCTGAAGCATTATCCTGAGCGTCGTCATCGCTGTCTCTGAAAATTACGAAAAAATCAATACACGATGTTTATTCACGTAAAACGAAGCGTTAAAGTATGACAACTTTAACGTATGTAACTTGCACAAGTTAATTTTGCATACTTGAAGTTTTCAGCATTTTTGGAATGATTTTTTAAGGGTTGTTGTCCTGCCAGAGACGAAATAAATGACGAGCACAGCAGTCTCATCGGTGGCAATGTATGAGCGGACACGCTAAGTAACTGAAAAACAAGAATGATGATTAATGTTAAGCTACTACAAGCGAATGCACTCTGCTGAATTGTCGGTTAAATAATGTAATGTACGGATATAGACATTAATGGAACGCGTCAATTTCAACGCGACAGGTTCAAAGTATGTTTGCCATGCGTATATACTCGTGATAATCGGTCGGTCAGACGACTGGCTAATTAGTTTTAAAGCTGACACACAGCACACCTCCAAGTGATATTTGTGCAATTCCTGCAATCTTCTACTTCAGATCTAGGTTGATTCGTCTGTTGCAACCCACACGAATATTCTTCGCAACGTGTACACTTTAGCGACAAACGCGCATCTATATGTATTATAGTATAAAACTTAAAAAATGCATTTTAATTTCGTCGATGAATATCTACGCTTTTTGAATCGTAAGTTTATAATTGTTATTAAATGCAACGGCTTCCTTTCCAAATAAATGACTACTTTAAAGACAAGATTCTGCAAAATTATATAGTACTAGATTTAAGGACGTTCTCCGGTCCTTATACTAGAGAAAATCGATTTTCTTTAGATTTTCTTGAAACTGTGAATATACGTTAATTTAGATGTGCTTTATGCGTGGTATAAATTTCAGTACCTCTTCCGGTATAAAAAATCAAGATACTGAGCCTCAAAGTTTCAATTTTTACCAAAAAAAATTTTTTAATTTAATTTTTTTTAGTTTTGGCATTTTTTCCTTATAGAACTCGACGAGAGGAGCAACTTTGGTCCTCTTGGCAACCTCGTATCTCTTACCGTTTGGCCTGGAAAACCTTTTCATTAGTAAAAGTTGAAACTTTGAGGCTCAGTATCTTTATTTTTTATACCGGAAGAGGTACTGAAATTTATACCACGCATAAAGCACACCTAAATTAACGTATATTCACAGTTTCAAGAAAATCTAAAGAAAATCGATTTTCTCTAGTATAAGGACCGGAGAACGTCCTTAATACCACTTTTATAAAAGGAAAACGTCTCTTATTTCATTTCTTTCAAGTGGCAACAATTACATTGTTGACAATATATGTATATGACGCATTTAGGCCATGTTTGTACTATTTCCGCACTTCTCATTTTTAGGATGACGCGATTGTCGATTACCAAGCGTAAAGTCTGACGTTTGTAACGTAACGCAGTTATTAATAATACTTAGTAAAGTACTTGCGCATAACAGTACGTTAAACGTGGAAAAGAAGATATCCTGGTCTATTTTGGTCGTAAAAAAGCTATTTTTAGTGTAGGAGGAAACCTTACGTATCTAGCCTTACGATCCATTTAGTGAGAATATTTCAATGGGCTATATAAATAGTAAACGTCTCAGAAGTGTAAATATTAAAATATTATCTCAATGGATACTAAGAATATGAATAGAATAAAGAAATAAATATCGTAAGATATAGCGGCGAACAAAATATCAGCAAACTTTAATTCTTTTAAAGAAATTTAAAGGCATCATGTGATTATGTAAAATACCATTACAAAATGTTGATAGAGGTATATCAATGAGATAGATTGATCTAAACTTTGCCCTCTGTATCGGTGTGGCATTTTATTAGCAGGTATCAATGACAACAATCGAGACAGTCGGCGAAGAAGATAAGACTTTGTTCCTGCTGGCCTGGTTTTACTTTTCCGAGCAATCCCAGACAATTCTGTGACAACGTCGTTCGCTATTTTCGCATCGCGCAGGTTGTCCTATTGTAATGGATGCGGTGAAATATTTTGAAAATTAAGCGAGATACAAGCTTATGCTTAGATATCATGATGATTGTGAAATAAATGACATTTTGTGACAAAGATTAATTTTTGTTCAGATGGAGTCATCCCGACACTGTTTCAATATTATATCTCACTCCTTTTAGTGACATATTTTTTGCTCGATATGATACCCATGTATTGAGAGCAATGCTATTTTTTTTTTCTTAATAATCTACAGCCTATCGCTGTAAATTATTAGAAAAAATTTTTAACTGACTTGACTAAATCATTGAAGATATTCAGATCTTTATTTTTGGGTATAAAGGGTATAAATAAGAAATTAAATATTAACTATCAAAATGTACTATAAAAACACGTTAATCGTTAAAAAAAACTTTCTCATTTCGTTTAATTTTATTACGAAATATTCCAAGCAAAATGAAGGCTTTAATTAAGATAAAACATCCTACATTATGGTAACATTGTAACAAGTTCAATGATCCCTTACTCAAGGTCAATCGTATTCAAGAACATTTGAAATCAAAATGGTACACTTTGTATGTTTTTACCGTGGATAAATAGTAGCAGACGAAGCTACTTTTAACACATTCGTTTCTGATAGCAGCAGAACATGTTACGTCTCGCGTAACTACTTTCGATAAATTCCTCGACGAGATATCTCTCGACTTTATTTTCGGCACGGTGGATTAATTATTCGATACGAATACGATGTATGTTACATTTGCCCTTATCTGCTTTTTCCAATACAACTCCACCTCACTCTGTTCAATTTGTCAGGCCAACTTGCCGCCCACACGAAGAAAAGACAAGTTGACTGATAAAGCCAAATAAACTAAAATATATATATCTACATATGAAGGCATATGAATAGATGCTATAGCTTGCAGTACGACGATTATGACGTGAGAGGCATAGGATTTCCAGCGAAGTTTGCCTGTTGTCCAACCGTCCTAAAGGGACAACTAGAACGCCGTGAGAGGGTGGGAGTCTCTATATTAAATCATGGCGAGACTTCTGCTGAAAGCCAGTCGTTCGCGGAGCGTTGGTACACACATGAAGAATCTGCTCTGTGTCTGTCGGCTGTCATAAAAAGGACTACTCAATATTTTTCCACGTACCATCTTCGTCAAGTTGCATCGTGTCGATTCGTCAACACCCCATTATAATCGAATTGATAAAGACTGGGTAAAACCACTTGACATAGCTCTCTGTGGGAAATTTTAATAGAAACATTTGGATTAATTCGCATTTTTTGGTGAAGAAACTATTCGGGAAGAACTCGAAGAGCGATCTAATCATTGATCGAGAAGACGGAATAGACTGAAAAGAACTGAGAAAAAGATTCGGAAAAAATCCAGAGTCAAAACATTCTTGGGCATCTTTTGGGCTGGAAAAAGAACCGGTATCGAGAATGAAGCTGACTGCATTAAAGTTGGTTTCGTGCCTGGTTACAACGCTACTACTCGCAGTGATCGCCTTTGGATATCCCGCCAGTAACAGCGAAGCAGTAAGTGTTTTTGTATGCGATATCTCGTCATAAACGGAGCCGATACCATTATTGAGAATAATGTAGTTGGAAATTATGCAATTTACCGATTTTGGATCGCCGGGATTTTGTTAGTGCGAAACACGCGAGTGACGCACAAGCGTAGAGTTCCCTTTTCTCGCTGAGCGTCAATTATAAGAAATGCGACTCATATTTTTCTCCATTGTAAGCACGTGGGATGTCGAAAGTGGACGTTGGTCATTGAACGTTCCTCGTTAAACCAATCTTTATTTGTCCGAGAGTGCGATGATGTGTCCAATCACATTGAGTCGTAGGTGGTGCGTGATCTTGTAAACAGGAAGACTTTTCGTCAAGATCTCAATGACTTTTAACCTTCTTAGTAGTTAT
Organism: Temnothorax nylanderi; assembly: GCF_030848795.1. Lineage (NCBI taxonomy): Eukaryota > Metazoa > Arthropoda > Insecta > Hymenoptera > Formicidae > Temnothorax > Temnothorax nylanderi. Next base: position 2,829,166 of record NW_027249068.1, on the reverse strand, counting down.
TTGACCTGATTTCGATTAATGCGACTGGTCATTATGTTGAATAATCTTTTTTTTTTCCTTTTCGCACTTTTACTAATCTCTTATGCTAGTAATTTTTCTGTTTCTTATTTAATAAACCTAATAATTCTGTTTAAGCTATACAATTTGCAGGCGATCGAGAACATGAGGCAAATTCCGCAATGGCATTGTCTTCGTTATAGAAAATTCGATTTTGTTCGTCGCTGTCGGAATTATCGCTTAGGAAGAAGACACTGACAAATGGACATTCAATATGATCTACGATTGGCAACTTATGGCAATACGATACCTTATGGCAAATTTCGTCGTCCGATCGTGCAGAACACACCATTTCAAGTCGTTAAACTAAAGAAGTTTAAGTTTATTTAAATTTAATTTATAAATTAGTTTAAATTAAAGTATGTAGATATCTGGAAAAGCACTTGCATTGGAAAGCAAAAATAATTTAGAATGTTGTTCTATTGAAGAAATCTGCATAAATGCGATTGACAATCATGATAAGAGAAATATTATATTCTATATTATTTTATTTTCATTGATAAATCTTAATCTCTTTATCTAGATACAAAGTTTCCAACATAAAAAATTATATTCTCGTATTGACTCTAAATTTTATAAATTCAGAGTCAGAAATTCAGAAATATTCGAAACAGAATATTGAAACAATTTTTTACATTATTTCTTATAGAATAAAATAATTTATTTGTTTTTTTTTTATATTCATTTTTTACATTTACTTTAGATTAGTAAACCCTTATTTATTTTGCAAATTGTCTCCGTTTGTTTACTTAATGTAAATTTGATCTCAAATATATTAAAAGTTTCTTATGTTATTCAACAAGAAATAATACTTTTTTGTTAATAGCATTGGCATATCAATCTTATTTCTAATAGGGAATATTCCTAATAGATAATGTGTAAGGAATTTATCAAGAATCCCAAAAGTCGCAAATATTTCAAATGGATCAAATCATAACAAAAGATTCTAGATTATAATACTATTTTAAATTAATTTTGATTATAATGTGTGTTTATTTCTAAAAGAAAATTTACTCTAACTCAGAAAATTTGTAAATAAAGTGTGCAACTTGAAGGAACCTTTGCATAAAATTTTGATAAAATGTTGAAACTCAAAATTCTACATACTTCTTGTACCATTCCTTTCGCTGGTATACCAAGATGTTCATGAACTTGCGCGACAGTCTGCTCTTTGCTCGAAGAGGTTTGAGCCGCTATAAAATTGGAGAAGGCAGTCAATGGCATGGTTCCTTTGTCCGAAATAATCTCTAAAGAAACACTCGCTTCAGATTCTGGTTCCAATGTAAGCAATTCCTAAACAGAATACAGTAATAGACAATAAAATATAAATATATTTATATCCCAATTTAACATTCAAACATTACACAATTAGATTGATAAATTTAGCTGCATAATCCAAGACATACCTGATTCGAATCCAAAAAGAATAGTTGCGACTTTCGTTGCCAATGACCAAAGGAAGGATCACGTTTTTCCTGTAGATGAGGTACAAAAGTAGCTGCCAATACAGAACTGGTACTTTCAATAAGGCATGTTTTCTTATAAACGGGTGTTGCACTTTGTGGCGTAAACACGTATACTAAAAGCAAGTAAATAATCTTTATATATAAAACATAATAAAATAAGATAAAAAAGAAAAATATAGATATATAATATATATGATATAAATGTTACGTGAGATTGTTATGTGACTTAAAAAAATAGCATATTACAATATATTAAAGTTTCCAATGATTATTCCTTTGGTAGTAAAATAAATAGTATATAATGAAAAAGTATTTACACACTGTACAACATACATGAATTGTCAGATGTAAATGCTGCTATGTACGTAGATTTTAGGTCACACGTGAGACTCACGACGTTCAGGGATACGCTCCACGTTATAGCAAGAGTTAAAATATTCCAAACTGTTATGTGCTGTTGAGACACAACTACAACAAGGTGACAGGCCTCGTGTTTGCCGAATTCTATTCGTCTATTGTAAAACATTTTACAATTATGCATTTATAAACGATGACTCTATGTTTAGCTGAGAATATACTCATTAATAATTTTACAATATATTTAATTTTCTTAACTTACGTTATTGGATGGTTATATTGAGAATGTGTAAGACTGGATTTTAACTCGCAAGTTTCAGGCATCCATAAAGTTAAGGTAGAATTAAAACCAACAGCTAATAACGAACCGTCTACTGAAAAACCCGCATCTGTAGCGGCTAAATTGCGATAGTCTCCCACTCCATAACAATACCAATGTTTTGTCTCCTTGTCTATAACAAATATAATTATATCAAATAGTGATATACATGTATATTTCACTAAATTTTAATATGAAGCTATTTTATTACACAAAATAGAGAGATATATATAGATATTTATACATATATATGTGTATGTACTTTCTATAGTGGAAGATTTTCCCAAATTCCATAATTTAAATTTATTATCTTTCCCAGTGGTGACTGCTAACCATTCTCCATCGTCAAATGTCGTATCTGGTTGAAAATATAGTGCATTTACTCCATTCTCATGAGGTAATTCAATGGATGTATTTAATACAAATCTAAAATATTAAAAAATTATTAATATTGCAGTGTTAATCTAAACAAATATAGTAAAATTTATATATATTTACATTTGCTTTTTCAAATCGTAGACCCAGAATTTTAATCTAACTTCTATAGATGAAACTTTATCATTTCGTTCTTCAACTGTCGCCATCCATGTGCCATTATGATTCAGAGATATTTTTGTAACTTCTGTATTTACAATAATTACATCGCGTTCTTGTGTCAAAAAATTTTGAGCAGTTATATTAATCTGAAAGATTTGTCAAAGTTTTACTATTTCTTTACTTATTATAATTTTCTTTTTATATAGATTTGCTTTTAACATATGACAAATATCTTACGTTGTATAATAAGTTTTTTGTATGAGTGTTGTAAAATTGTACATGTCCAGTACGACTATTCAGAACAAGACTGCCTGTTCTCGGGTCAACGATAAGTCCTGCAGGAAATAGATCTTTGGACGATGAAGCAACACCCCATGTAAAATTTTGTATCACTGATGTCAATTTTCGTTGAGGATTTACAATAACAATACCTGTTACAATGGAAATATATGATTAGTCGTTATAAATCCGCTGTTATAAGCTGGAACTGTCGCAATAAAAAATATTTACCATTGTCTAAAGTCGATACAGCAACATATAAATTATCTGGTGCAATAGTAAGATGTTTAATAGGCGCCGGTAATCGTGGAAGGAATGACTTATGTTGAGGATTTGCTAAAGTCCATTTTACCAGTACACACTCACCACCACCTGTATACATATGGCCACCTGTAAAATAAACAAGTGTGATATATCATACTAAATTATTGATTTGTGAAAGACATCTTGTAAATGTAACAAATAAATAAAAAATTTCTAACATCTATTACCTGATTTGCTAAACACTATTTCTGTGACCGGTAATGTATGCCAGTGAAAAACAGCTGTATATGGTCTACTCTGGAACAAATTTCTCCATACCAATACACGACCCGTAGAATCTCCCGTGGCAACACATTCTTCTTCTGGATGTCCCGCTATACAAGTAGGTAATCTACCAGTTTTACCAGTCTTGTGTCTACATTTAGATCAAGTATTTTAAAAATTAGTACGTAATACTTTCGAATGTATACAAATAAATGTTATATACATAATAATCTCAAAATATCTTACATTTTATCGACTAAATTTCTAGCTGGATCTAATATGTGTAAATCTGTCTCATGTAAAAGCGCTATTAAATTCTCTCCATGATTTCCAATTACATCAATATAATACTCTTGTAATTTTGTGCTAAAAAAACAGATAATAAATTATTTTAAAAAAATGATAAACTATGCAATTATCAGACAAAATTTGGTAGAAAATGACAAAAAAATTATTTTAAAAATATTTCTTACAAGATATATATTGATTTTATGCACATTCCAGTTTCTATATCAAATAAAAGTATATATATCTTGTTCCCGCAATCAGAGAAATGGGTTATTAACGTTTGACATATTTCATTTCCTTGAGCCGTTCTATATTTTACAATATGAAACGTTTTAATTTTTGCCTTGTCCTTTGCAAGAAGTTTTAATTGCTGCAAAAATATCAGTATATAATTTATATTATTTCTTTAATACCTATAAATTTTCGATAACAAGCAAAGTTGATAAAGATTAAAGAGTTGAAAGGTAAAAAACCAAAATATGTATATAAATTGAAAATTAAAAGACAAGTACAATGTACTATATAATCCTGCATGGAAGATATTTAAAAATAGAAACGTTAACAGGCGAAACATTTCAAATCCTTACTAATTTCTTAGTGATAATGCCGCTTTGGCAATTCCAGAAATACAGTTCGCCATTCTCGGTACAACCGATGATAACGCTAGCGTTATCTGAATGCGCTATTATTCCAGCAATTCTGTAATCCAAGGGCTCGAACTCTCGCACAAAGTCTCCCGTTTGCGTGCTGTATACCCTTATAACATTCTTCCATACTATGTGCAGAGTTCTGGAAAAAAAAATCTATTGATTACATATCGAGCTACGTTTAATGTGCTGACTGAGGGCCGATATCACAGTCTCCGATTAACGTGATTTTCTGATTAAACTCACTCTGCATCTCTTTCTAACTATCTCCCTAGAAAGAGATCCAGAATGAGTTTAATCGGAAAATCACGTTAATCGGAGACTGTGATATCGGCCCTGAAACGTCAAGAAAATAAAATAGAACTTAAAATAGAGACTAAAATTAAACTGACTCTCCATCGCTGGAAAATAGTGGGCGTTGATCAATTATACTTCCGCCGCCTTTCCTCTTCACAATTATTTTTCCGCCACCTTTCGCCTTCTTCATGATTAAATCGTCCAGATCGACAAGGTTAACGCTTGTGTTCTTAAGACTAGCGTTTTCGACCAACTTTATTTGCATTTTGTCACGTTTTGCGTATCACGTAAAGCGTTTAAAACTACATATATCTATTTAAAAATTATATATACATAATTGACACTTGAATCTTATCTTCGACTTTCCACGAAGCACATGGCGCACATGGCTTGATTCTCGTTGCTTGCCGATTGCGGAGGTGCTTGGAGGTGCTGCAGGTGCATATGAGTTCATTACACCTACTCCTATTCTTTTTATGTCAACCAATGGCCGCGTTCAACAGACACAACTGTTGAGTTCGTCTTATCAACACTCTGTGTTGATTGGTTGGTTCTAAAAGTAAGAGCCAATCACGTTCGACTGCTACTGAGCGGCTTGGTCTGCTGAACGCGCCCAATCGCGTGAAAGGAGAGACAAGAAACTATCGAGATAATTCATCGAGAGTTTCGGAACGCGCAACGCGCAACGCGCAGGTTGGGGCAGAGGTTGGGGAGCGACACGTGAAGTCGTGAATGTCGTAGATTGTCGTAGAAGAAATAAATTTTCTCGACAATTTTAACAATTTTAATTTTTTTTCTCAAACGTCTCGAAGAAGACTCCAGCTGTTAGAACACTCGCCGTATATATTGCTTGTATCTCTTCGGATTCGGATTCGCATTTCAAAAATACCAGAGTGTTGCGAAACTCATCGGAAGGAAGCGTCGTCATTGCGCCAAACGATCACCTTCTCGCGAGTGACGCGAGTGTCGCGATCACTACAGCTTAAGCTTGTGCCCGTGTGCCGTTTAGCTAGCCTCGTCCGCCTCGTCCGCCTCGTCCGACTCATCCCTGTTCCCTTCGTCAGCTCAACTATCCGCGATTCGCGAATGTATTTGAGTGTTCGGCTGTTCGCACTGATTTCGAGTCTCGAGTGTCGCGAATCCATCGATACGGAGTAGGACGTTATCGCGTACGTTTCGATTGATTACGGCTCGACGATTAGTCTCCCGTAATGCGATATACGTTCCGCTTTTCAGTCCGCGTCTTTCTGTCTTTAATAGTCAAGCTTGAGTAGCGGACGGTCGTGCTCTGTTGTCGAGGAACGACGTTGCAACGACAATGTCATTATTCAACAAACCGAAGCGGAACATACGCCGACGCCCTTTCAACGATGAAGACGAGGATAATGAGAACAGAATGGAGGTGGAGGACGCGCAACCGGTCAAAATTAAAACGAAGAAGGATAAGCCAAAGCAGACGCGTCTCAGCTTTGGAGAGGAGCTGGAACAAGGTGTTTATACGTACACACATGCTTACATATGTAACATTGTGTGTGTGTATGTGTGTGTGCGTGCGTATGTGTGTGCGTGTGCGTGCGTGCGTGCGTGTGTAATTAGTGTACATGAGTAACCTGTTTTACGTATATCTTTGTACATAATTTGTTCGAATGATAATGCGATGCCATTCGCTCATAGAACAAGCCTTTGCACAAAGTCTAATCACAGTAGCAGGAACAAAGACAATGGTTTAATAGCAATATAGTTTTGTTTTAGACAAATAATATTTATAGCTAACAGATGCTGTTTCCCCCAAATCTATTACCAAGCATTAAACAATATGTAATGTATATTCAGATTGAAATTAAAAGTTAAAATGAATTACAGGGGACGACGGAGAAGTTTTTATAGTCAAGAAATCGTCGAGGAGCAAAAAGCTGATGAAACAGCTAGATCATGAGAGGAGGAAAAAGAAAGGTGAAGAGAAAATGCAAGTGGACACTGAGCAAGCGAATAAATCCATTAAGCAGGAAAAAGATTTAGAAATAAAGACAGATGATCTAGTAGTAAGCTATCTCTATGATGTTTTATTATTATTAGCGTTTCTTCAATTTAAGTAACTTATCATTTAACATAGAGGATTTTTTATATCTCTCCCTAATACGTTGACTAATGTTTCAAGATTTGAAACAACTACGGGAGTACAACAAGAAGACAATATTTAAATGTCATTTTTCATATTATAATAATTTACATATATAATTGTGTGTATCGAGCAGTTTACATGAAAATACAAGGCGGTTCCTTTAATTGTTAAATTTTGATAAATGCAAGTTTATATATTTGATTGGGATATTACTTTTTCTATAATATTACTTTTTATTTTATCAGTTATGTGTATCGGAAAAACGAGTAATTTCCAAATTATAAATATAAAGATCATGTTCCAAGTGCTCCTTAAATTATTTATTATCTAATCTCAATAGTTTATTAGTTCTCTGTAATGTATATATGCTCAGTCACAATAGTAAACTTTTTGTTGTAACTTGAATAAATATTTTTATATCTTATCATATTATTTTGCAGTAGAAATACTTCAGTATTTTAATTTCAAGATATTATATATCAAAATTGTATTTTGAGAGTATTTCTTTTTGTAAAAGTTTTGAATTTTTCTGGTTGAGATTATGTATCTTTACTAAACAAAATATAATTTTTATTACTAGGTTAAAATAAAAAACACAGGACCGCTGATCTTAAACGGACGAGCTGCATTGGCAGCAGGAAAAGATGACTATACGTCGGGTGAGGAGGAAGATGAGCCTTGCAGTCACAAATTTCGGAAAAATACGGATAAAGCTGAAACTGTAAAAATACTTCTTGAGAGTACGTAATTTTCATACGAAGTATAAGTTAAAATAATATAAGTCTTATATTATTATTAAAATTTATGTAGATTAAATAGAATTGGTGCATGCATATTTAATAACTCATATCTTTGACAAAACTTAAATGGAAAAGAAACATTAGATATTTTACTTTTAGATATTACGTCTAAGTAACATTATGAAACATGTTATTAGCGTTTTTTCAAAATTCAAAAATTATTGATGGTTAAAAATTTGATAAGATTTTGATATTTCTTATTGTAATAATATTCTCTTATATTATCCAGGTGGATGTATACCTGATGCCGCTATGATTCATGCAGCGAGAAAACGCAGACAAAAAGCAAGAGAATTGGGAACCGATTACATTCCTATTGAAGAGCAGAGGTAATTCAAAATGATACAATAAATAGACGATTCATAAATTTTCTCTTCTATTGTTATGCTTGTTGTTGATATATTTACTAATAATATTACATAAAATGAATTTAATGCATTTATTTTTATAGCGATGATAAGGGCAAGTCAAGACTAATAAGGGAGGAAGATCATGATCGAAGTGATGATGATGATTCTCAAGATCGATTAGATATGACTGTCAACACTGAAGCGCGTGATAAAGAAAAGAGAAGAGAAGCATTTCTTGCTTCTCAAGTTCCGTTAAAATGTAAATTTTTATATATAATAATTAACTTTAAGGCATTTTTTAAATGCCTTTTTAAGATGAAAAAGACAACAAAATTTGGAACACGTTTTTTAAATTTAGTTTCAGATAATGAAAGTGAACACGAGAACGAAGAAGAGGAGTGGGAAGCTCAACAAATACGGAAAGGTGTAACGGGTGCTCAGGTAAAAGCGCAGTTTATTAAGATTTAAGATAAGATATATGTACATAAAGCGATATTAAATGTCTTGAGTCTTTCGATATGCAGATTGCAGCAGCACAGCAGGATTCAATGTTGCAACAACAATACACAATGGGTATGAATGTTAATCAGATGATCGGGTCTGGTGTACCTTTAGAAATGGTATTAATGCCTGCACCGCCACCGCCACCGTCCATTCAACCACCAGATCCAACAAAAATTGTACCTGTTACGCCACAAGAAGTTGTGAACAGAATGCGCACAAGGTTTTATATTTCTCCAAACATACTTCAGGCTTTACATATAATAGAAAAATTAATGAAAGCCGATTAATACAAATGCACTTTTATTTAAAGGTTGGACAATTTAAAAGAGGTACATAGACGGCATCAGCAAGATCAGGAACGTTTAGAGGGAGAATTACAGCAAACCATGAAAGAATTGGACGAAAGCGAAGTTCGTACGCCGCATTACGCACAACGCTTCAGATATTACCAAGAGTTGCGTGGGTATGTCACTGACTTGGTAGAGTGTCTTGATGAGAAGGTGGGTTGATACGCTGTCACGTTTGATTTATGTGCACTGGGTTTTATCGTACAGTATGTGGCTGACAAAAAGTTCTTCAGTCCCAGTAAAGCACCAACGACCTTAATGAATCTCGTTTTAAATTTTGGTGTCTGAATTTGTTATATAAAGTCTATAAAAATATACAAAGTATTAACTAAATTATTGAAAATAATCGAGTTATTTAGCATAACGATTAAACTGTCATACTTTCAATAATGATGTATATATTTCATCTTATAAATGTGAAATATGTATAGTGGAAGAAGAGAATTTATATGATTTTTCGCTTCTCTCTCTTTCTCTCTCTCTCTGATATTATAACTCAATATGACTGCAACGAAAGCCCAGGAGTCTTAAATTGCAAAAAATTCAAGATATGCTACTTAAAAAGCTAAAAGAAAATCTTTGTTACTCTTTTGACTTATCCAGATCAATTCTCATAAATTATGCAAATATATAGTATATTATGACTCCATTTCAGCCTAAATTATAGATCCAGTTGAAATTAAAATTTGTCAAAATTAATTTTACTAGTGCTATTTTCATAATTTGTTTACATGAGTTTTGATAAATAAGGGAGTAACAAAATTTTTTTAAATAATGGACTTGAAACTATAAAATAAAAATAATGTGTATTGTATATGTAGCACATACACATGTCTCCATTGCCAGGGGTCATTATCTTCTCTGTATTATGTTATTTTTATACATATTTTATAAAGATAAATATCATATTCATACAAGTGATTAATTAATTAATTTGGCTATGGTAAGTAAATTGATGTCTAATCTATTTATTTTCAATGTATAAATAATACATTAAAGAATTTTTTAAGTGATTTATGAAGCTGTCGATTAACAAGCAAATTAATGCTTTTTGAGCATTATATCATAAAGCCATTAAGTTTAGACATAATCAATTTTAATTAATAGAATATGTTCATTGAATCAATTTAAATGTATAATTCTTTTGTTAGCTTCCCCTGGTCATCGATTTGGAACAACGCTGGTTAGATCTGTATGGCGAACGTTCAACCGAATTAATGGAACGAAGACGGCAAGACACTAGAGATCAGGCTGAAGAAATAACTACCGCAGCAAGTCAGTATATTTCAACCAGTGTACAACTGATAGAGCTTGGTATTTTGGGGGCACTTGATAACCTTATGCTCCAGAGATTTCACCAAAAGATTCCGCAACACATTCTATAATCTTTTTCGTCTTGCAGGAGGACAAGCCATGAGAAGAGGACCGGAAGTGGAAGTACACGTACGACGAGCTGCAGAGAGAGAGGGTAGAAGAGCCCGTCGCAGAAGAGCAAGAGAATTAGCTTCAAATATGCCAAAGCATATTGATGGTATGTCTAGTGACGATGAAGTCACTGAGCAACAGAATCTTGTATTTAAGCAAGCGAAAGGTAATAGTTGATTTTGTATTTTGATTCTTAAAATTTTTTATTTATGTTTTTACTAGATATATAATTTTATGATTACATAACATTTTCACGTTTTATTACAGATGAAATCGATAATAATTGTAAAGATGTATTTTCTGACGTTATGGAGGAGTATTGTACAGTACGTGGTATCCTTTCAAAATTCGAATCATGGCGAGAAACAGACATGGACGCCTACACAGAAGCTTATGTATCGTTGTGTTTACCTAAAATTATTTCGCCCATTATCAGATTACAACTAGTTACTTGGAACCCAATTATGGTATTTTATTTACTCTTTCCAACAACAAAGAGAACTTACATTTGTGACACTTGTAATTAATATCCAATTATTTTTACAGGAAAGTGCTGATCTAGAGAGGACAAAATGGTATAATACGTTGCTTCTGTACGCTTTAGATAGTAAAGAAACAGAGGAGTCATTGAAACGAGATCCAGATGTTAGACTGATACCATCGACAATTGAAAAAATTGTGATACCAAAATTGACATGTAAGAGTGCCAGGATTATATTATCTTTCATAGTTTATATTGCTATTTATAAAGCAATATAAATATGAAAGATAACAGTAAAAGAATAAAATAATACTATATATTTAACATTAATATTTTTTAGCTATTATCGAAAAAATATGGGATCCAATGTCAACGTCCCAGACATTACGGCTCGTAGGAACTATAAATCGATTGATTAAGGAATATCCTAATTTGAATGACACCAGCAAACAATTGGAAACTTTATTCAACGCTATTTTAGATAAAATTAAGGCTGCTATTGAAAATGATGTTTTCATACCTATTTTCCCAAAACAGTCAGTACACTCAGTATATAATTAAGTTGATATATAGTTATGTTATTCTTTCGCTGTTTTTAACACAAGTTAACATTTCAGAGTTTGGGATACGAGACATCAATTCTTTCAAAGACAATTTGCGATGGCTGTCAAATTATTGCGGAATTTATTAAGTTGGCAAGGTCTCCTTGGGGATGTACAATTAAAAAATTTGGCGCTAGGTTCTCTTTTGAATCGTTATCTGCTTGCTGGATTACGAGTTTCTTGTTCAACTGATGCTTTATTCAAAGCAAATATGGTACGTTATGTTTAACATTAAAATGTAATAAATGTATATTATATCGATAATTACAATCGCGGAACAAATTTTTAGCGCTTTAATTTTATTCGGTTGCAATAAATAAAATGTTTATCAATGTATGTTAGATTGTGAGTACGCTACCAAGGGCATGGTTACAAGGAGAAACTATTGAACACCTCAAAATGTTCGCCACACTTATTCAACAACTTAGCGAACAGTTAGATCAGGCAAACCCTGCACACAAGTAAGTATCTATTAATAATATTAGTCGCGATTAGCGAAACGCTCTTTGTTTATGTTGTGAATCGCACAAAACGTATGAACGCATCTAAAATAAAATTTGTATGTTACAGTGAAGCCTGGGAATACGCCAAGTCTATCCTGAAAATTATCAAGCCCTTATAATGTGTTGATCATAATATGTATGTTAGTAATATTTTATCAAATTTCTTGCTTTAGTACCAACATGCCTGTTAATAGATTTTATACATATAACGTACAATAGGATTCTGTACATGATGCATCACAGTAAATTGTCAAATATATCATGTATAATATATGAAGATATATCATTTTGTATAGTAATAAACTAAATGAGACAACTCACGACATGATACACTTCCCGATTGTACATAATAAATAAGCGAAAAATAAATCTGTAAATAGCATACTCGTAAATATTTGAGCCTTGTCTTTAAAAAATTACAGTTATAATTGCTAAGAATATTACATTCCTACATCCATATAATAGAAATGATAATGCATATCTGCATATATATGTTCGCATGTATATCCTATAACAAAACTAATTAAAATGCATTTCTATGTTGTGGCTGTAAAGTAAATATTTTAATCTCTAAAATATGTAATTTGACCAAATTTATAATACGTACAAAGACAATATATTGTGTATTAATAAACGCATACTTTTCTATTTTATCTATTTTTCTCAAACTAATACAGGTAATAAAGCATTTATATAGCGTATAATAATCCGAATTTTTTTCGTCTTTTATTCACGATAGCGATAATGAAATAACTATGAAGAAAAGAAAAGAAAAATTACGTATATATTAAGCACCTTTTTATATAGTCTTCTAGAAAAAAATATTCCTTACATTTTAAATGTTTTTGAACTCTTGTTACTTGAAGTCGTTATACATACGTATTCGTAAATTATTAATTTTTACTGTGCATAATTGAAAAATTGATTATTTTTCTGCACATGCTTTGATTTATAGCAAGCGTTACGCGTAAATTAATAGATATGTGTATATATTTTATATGCTTGTGTATTGTGAGAAAAAGGGTCAGCGATAATATATAATACACGTGCGATCTATATGATTGAAGATAATGCGCCGAGAGTATAAGTCCTGTATATAACGCGCAAGCAACTGTGTTTGTATTCGTGGGTCAGAATGATAAGAACTGGTAAGGGTCATTCCTTGACTTGTGAACTCAGTTTGCTTTCGCCGAGCTACGATCATACATCATGAGGTTCACAGGTACATATATTAAAATATTTCGATAAAATAAAAAAAAACGATTATACGTCGCAAGCAAAATATTTAATGCTGCAATCTTAATAATATATTACTACTAATAATAAAACAAATACCAGTCTACATTTTCTTTCGTTTTTAATATATCTTGTAAAAGTTTCCAATAACTGTGAAAACGTGAAGGAATGAAGAAGAGTAGAAAATAGAGTCAAATGTACAAAAATGAAAAAAAGTCTTTCTTTTCCAGATTCTATTTTAATACCTAGGCTAGCGCAAAGAATAGGAAGAACATTATTCATATTCTTACTTTTAAGTACTGAGATAATTGCGCAAAGTTTATTCAGATCTGGAAAAGAATATGTATATTCTTACAACGCTACGTCGAGCACTGGTGTGCTGGTGCCTTCCAACGCAGCTTCTTCATGGAATCTCAATGGAAAACTCGTAATTCAGGCGGAAGATAACTATGTCACAGTACAGGTATTTTTAAGATAGCTGTAACCTTCTTTGCTTCTTTTCACTGTTTTATTTTTTTTCCACCATAAGAACTACGTAATACATAATCTTTTAATAATCAAATTTCATTATATTACAATTTTTGATGTAATATCTCAATGTTTTTTATCAGTTGCAATCATTGAAGATGAACATGTATAATGGAGATGTAAAAGAGGTAGTAGGAGATATCGATATCTATGATGACGCTTTAGAACTTTTGAAACCTTTTCGTTTATCGTACAACAAAGGACTCATCGAAAACTTTAGCACCGAAGCTGAACCTGCATGGACGACGAATATAAAACGGAGCATAGCTGGAATTTTACAATTAGATCTTCTTAATTTGGAAAAGGAGGTCGCATTTCATTCTACCGAAGTAAGTGATGAATATTTGTAGACACGCACGTAGTGAATATATATATATATATATATATATCGTATAATGACTAATATATTAATATATATTCTACAAAAGCGTTGAAAGGGCATTAATATAAAGAAATTATAATATAATTCACAGATAAATCATTATGGAAAATGTGATATTGATTACGTTGTAAGCCCGGAAGGCGAAACTCAGCGTTTAATAATGAAATCGTTAGATCCTCGGATATGTATTGGGCATCCAAGTCGCAATTGGTCGAACGTTCCTAAAGTACAATGCACTAATGAGGATCAAGTACGTTGTCACTGATGATCTAGCTATTTATTTAATTAATAGTTTATCGAATTATTCTATGTTATAACTAATGTTTATACTATGTTATATAATTCCTAGAATCCCATCTTGAAAAGTAGCGAGAGAGTATATCGATTAAAAACCGATGGATTCATTCACGATATCATCTCCGTTAATGCATCTGGAAGCATCTACGTGCAACCTTTTCAAAGTATGGGAGAGGCGCACTATAATTTGGTTCAGTATGTTTCACACATATATATGTATATACGTACTTGTGTTATTTTATCATTATTTAAAATGAGCAAATGTACAAAAACTACTTTATCCTACAGACAAAATATTGAGTTATCTTCAGTGAAGGATATAGCAAATAAAATAGTTACGAATAATTTACAAACTACAGTCCTTCGACATGAGTTACCAGAAGCAGATCTCACACAGGGTAGAGGCACACCGGATAAAAGTTTTATTTTTAAATCTGTAAGCTTATTATTTTTATTTTCTCTTCGCCTGTTTTGTTGTTCCAGTCAAATCTTGATCAATTTTGTTGTAGATAAGTCGTTTATTAGATCGTTTAAGCCACAGGCTCGAAAATCCTGGTTTGGATACCGAGATTCATAATCTGCACAACACAACGATATCCGTGCTTTTCTATTATCTCGGTATGTTAGATCGCGTTGATCTAGGAAAAGCCTACACTCGAATCTCGGGAACTAGTTATAAAGAGGAAACGATACGGTACTTATACGATAATTATCTCTTGTTATATTACTATCCTTATTTTTAGGATGAACTATATTCATTCCTTTGCTTTATCATAACAGAAACATGTTTCTCGAAGCGCTGCCACAAGTTGGAAGTGAAGAATCTGCGCTTTTTATATTGGATCTTATTCAGAGTAACAAAGTATCCGACATATCTGCGATTCAATTACTTATGCGGCTACCATTTCACGTAAGAAAACTCGATGTTCAACTGCTGGCCAGCCTCGAGCCGCTTCTTACCCTGCCAAGGAAAATCTCCGCGAAGGTGCAAAATACCGCGATTCTGACCTACGGAACATTAATATACAAAACTTGTCTAGTTTCTTGTCCGTATGAGATGTTAGATGATTACGTACGTCGGTACCTCAATAAATTTACAGGTACACTTAACGATTTATATCGTGTATCTGTTTTGTTCAGATTTATATTGTTGGATAGGACTGATAGAGGACTATACTATTTGATCCATGTTACAGAAACTACCCAGTACGAGCAGAAGATGGTCTGGTTGGAAGGTTTGGCAAATATACAGCTGGGTAGAGTTGTTGAGTTCTTAGAGCCTATAGCTAGCGGCAATAATGCTGAATCACGGCATTTTCGAGTACTAGCAGCTTGGGCCTCTATTCCCACAGCACCATTGAGGCCCGATGTTGTAAGCGATCCTTCTTATAGATTTTATACGGATATAATAATTTTATTTTGATTTTATACGGATATAATATATAATAATTTTATTTTGATTTTATACGGATATAATAATTTTATTTTGCAGATTTATCCTGTGTATTGGCCAATCTTGCTCAATAGAACCGAGCATTTGGAAATGAGAGTCGCTGCGTTAACTTTGCTTATTGTTTCTAGCCCTACATCCAACAGATTGATATCTCTATATTGGTACATGCAAAACGAGCCCAGTCAACACTTGTACAATTATTTTTATACGATGCTGAAGTCTATAGAACGCACCACGTACCCTTGTTATAAGCGCATGTAAATATACATATAAAATTTACCAGAGCGAAAGAACTAATTAATTGAATATTAATTTTTATATCGTTATGTACTCATATGAGTCTAGCGCACTATCTTTACTTAATTTACGTTGCTTGAATGATATTGACGTTGTTCCCTCATTCATTATCAAATTTCTGATTAGTTCATTTAATGTTAACAATTTATTTAACATTTTTACGTGTATTTCTAATTGTTGCCACTGAATATTTACAGAAGCAAAATAGCAGCCCAATTCAGCCGTGTACTCCGGGAACCAGATAGAGAGTATCTGGCTACAGGTAATTACTTGGTTGATTATCAAGATTCCTTAAGAGGATTCGGCGCTATGTTGCACGGCATTATCATAGCCAACCCTTCTACAAATATTCCTGAAGTAATATACGTGACTTTAAATAATTATGCTAGTGGAACGCACATTAATCATGTATCTGTAAGTATATATTTTCCAAAGCAAGAATATATTTGCATTACTTTTAAATATTAATCGATTTAATTACTATCTTTCTTTTGGTGCGACATTAGTTATATATCAAAGCAGAGGGTATTTTCCACTCAATAGCGACTTCTTTTGAAAATCCGACGTATATAAAAGATATTTTGAAGGAATTCAAATTGGATGAGCGCAAAAAAGGTCCTGTGCATTTAGAAATAATTACACGTATTCAAGAAAAAACAGTGTTGTGCGTTCACTGGAATGAAACAAACATAGTTGAGGGGTTGAAGTGTAAGTAATAATTCATAATCGCGACTGTAATAATGTTACATCATTTGCGTATTTAATTTTCTAGATTTGTCTTCTTTATCGGATAATATATATCAAACGTATTATAACATGGAGTTTCACGTTAATCAACAACGTATAAATGTGCCGTTATCGTTAGAATCATTGCAAGTGACCGATTTCGGTACCAATGTTAGACTCGCAATGACGGGAACGTCTTTGTTTTCAATGAGAGGAAATTTTACGCGCAATTTTCCTGGACGATATAATCATATTATTTTGCGGTAAGATTATATTTTACATATTTATTTCACATGTTTATTTATCTAGAAATAATTGTAGTTTTTTATATAGGTTTATAAATTTATCTATGTCGATATTATATTTTTTAGCACATCTGTTCACGGCATTGAAACAATAGAGAATTATAATCCGCTGGTTGATTTGTGGCATAGCGCTGAAAGAGTTCAGTCGCTACACGGATATCTTCCTATTAACATTACACTTGGATTAGACGAACGGCCATTTATTTCATACGACATCCTAGGAGGTATCAATCCTATTTTGTTAACGGGTTGAAACGGGCAATTTTGCAATCTTCAATTTTGATTGATGTATTTAACAGAAAGTTGAGAAAGTAGTTTTTATAAATCGTAGTTTCTTTTTATAAATAAGACCTTACATATTTAGGAAAAAAAATATTTTAAATTTTGCGAGTATCCTACTTAACTCATCTTCGCATTCTAAAAATTGCGTTGCAGACCGTCTTAAGAAAGGAATTACAGTACACGCTAAAACGCTCACGAGCATTAGAGGTGCCAATGTTCGATCAAAGTTGGATCGAGTTTGTCGTTCGTGCTCTGTATCGCACACAGTTGTAAAGTCCCCATCTTCTAATCTGCAGGTAATTATTATTTCGTATGTGTGGTATCTCTTTCGTTATTTAAATTTTATTTTTGTTATTTAAATTTATATTGGTTAATTTATATATACATCACTTTTTTCTTTTTTTTTCCTCTCTTATATAGACGGTGAATATTCTTAACGTTGGACTTCCCGAATTGGGTGATCGACTACAAGTAAAGATATTTGATTGCGAAAGCATGATATCGCGTGAAACACTAATTAATGACGTTTGGTCTTCTCATCGAAGCAATTATCAGTAATGTACCATTTACAGTTATCTATATTTATCTGTATATACATTGTATTTCGTAATACGTAATATAATCAGAAAAGTAATAATTCTACACGAAAAAAGATAAAAGTATAATAAAAATATACAATATAAAATTTTTTCATATAAGGCTTTACTTTCATGAAAGACAATTTTGAAAATTTATCTAGAATGCATTTATTTAATTGCGCTTTTTACTTAATAAATTTTGTTATATAAATCATCTCTGTTCGCGTTCGTCTTTATAGACATTGCCCATTATCATGATTTTTTTTTATATCTTTCTTACTCATTTTTATTTACAACATTAACTTTCAGTTTTCATTATTCTATCAATATGATTCGAGATACAGCAATATATATATTTTTATCATTCTCTCTCTCTCTCTCTCTCTCTCTCTCTCTCTCTCTCTCTCTCTCTCTATTATATAATATACTATAAAAATATATATAAATCTTAAATCAGTCATTATTTTAAAAATTGTAGAACGTGGCCAAGTATCAAGTTTGCCTTAATTGGACTGCATTTCTTGGATTACTTCACTTATGTGCCACCAAAAGGTAGTTGCGGATTAGCTGCTTATATCGAGGCACTCAAATCTGGACCGTCTCAGGTAGGATGTACATTTGTATGGAATCATGTAAAAAAAAAGGCAGCTTTGTTTCTATGTCCACAGATTCAAAAAGAGAAAAACCGCCATCAAGTACATTTTGCTTATATATATATTGTAACAATGTTTATTACATTCATTATATTGAGTGTTTTTTATTAGACAAGATTGGAATACTTGAAAAGTGAAAATCGTCATATTTTATCTTTGACACATCACGACCTACAATCTTGGCAAATTCTTCATCAATGGAATATAGCTGTATTATACGAAGTCACTAGCTGGTTGTCGGATGTGATTAAATTTAAAGCGACCAAGATTGTGCCTGGTGAACGCGTATTTAAGGTAAATATAAATTCTACCCCAATATTACACTAATGCCGAATGTAACCGTAATTGATTTATTGATTGATTTAGTTTTGCGTAGAGGCCGAAAGACACGTGCCGTGGGAATGGGAGATTTTGAGTAACGAACCGAGTGAATCCTCTCGTATTAAATTAAATGTCGTTTGGGGGCTGTCTGATACTGCGAAAGGAAAATGCAGCGGATCCTCTATATCGTTGAACTTAATTGGTGAAATTAGCAGAGAGCAGCTCGAGGAAAGTAAAAGGACAAGTTGGCCTTACGGTGAATGCAAGAAAGAATCTGCAGGAAAGAAAATCGTTCCTTATACGAATTCTTGTTATGAAGTATCGAGAGAATTATCAACCTTGCGAAGATATAAAATATTTGCAAAATATGAAAACGTAAGTTTCAGACTTTGTAAAACTTCACACGCAAATACGTAATAATGACATAATAATTAGACTTATAATGAAAACGACAGTTACCAGAGAGTTTGTCCAAGCTAGTCTGGAAAACGTATGCCTTATACGATCTTATCGGTGGAAATAGCAGTATCGCAAGAAAGTCTAATGAACTCGCGATAATCGCGATTTTTCCGAAAGAATCAAATGTTGGCGAACTGCAACTTAACGGGGACAAAGTTGCAATTGAATACAATTCGTATTACATTGATCTTTTCTTGACACGAACGAGAATTCATAAGTATATGGAAGTACCTTTATTTAGAATGTTTTCTAGTACGTAATATCACGCTAATTATTTTAAAATAAGTTATTATTATTATAACCAATCGCTGAATACCACAGCGTATATTGCGACTCAGTGTTACAGATTATTTAATTTAAATGTTTTATAATTTAGGCGCATGTATCATAACGTCAGATTCCATAAAATCGGCGTACAACACAGTTTACAATTTCGTTGAAAATAGTGAAGTGATATTACTCGGGCAATGTTACGACGAAAATCCTAGACTTGCATTAACAGCAGTCAACGGTGTGTATGGGATCAACGTCAATTTAACTGACGAATCAGGAACTACACGGATTATAGCTGACAAGGATAAAGGAATCCTCTCTAATGTTACATCATATATACAATTGCAATCTGATTACGCATTTCATACACTAGGAACTAAAAAGTAAGTAAAAAGAAAAACTAGCATTTGATATTAAATAAAGAATTCCTAATAAAATATATAATATATTCTTTTTAAATAGATAATTTTATATTTATAAAACGAATCTTTCATAATTATTAATTTATATATATTATTCTTGCTCTTTTAAATATATAACGAAAGAAAATAATATTAATTGCAGGATTAAAATGGGCGACAAGGCAATCGATATCTTGCTACCTAATATTTTTCTGTATATGCATTGGACGCAGGAACATGTTCTACTCTTTTTCCCTAATCATATGTTAGAATTTACTTGTGGAATATGCACACTCGATCATCCCAATGTCGACAGATTGTATGAAAAACTTTAATTTACTCTGTATAGAAAATGTACATACATATATAATGCAACATGTTAATGATATCGCTAAATAATAGTTTTACATTCGTTTTTAATATACTTTTTAATATATATATAATAAATAGTACAGTACAAAAAAGATATCTATATAATTACATAATTAGAGCTCGGATTTTCGGCCGTCGAATCAATCAGTCGATTGATATCTGAGATGTCCTTATTACGCATCAAATCAGTCCAGTTATTAATAAACTGATTGCTAATGAGCAAATGCCGGATGATATAAGCCGAACATCTGAACGATTCATACATAATCATTTTATTGTACTCTATTGTTTTTCTGTCATAAAATATAAACTTTAGCAAATAATAAGCAGCTCTAAACATACTCTAACTAATTTAAATGACTAAATGATTAAAGCTCTAGATGTTAACTGATTAGTCTGAAATATTGTTTACTGTTTATTAAAAAATAATACTAAGAATTTTATGTAACGGTTTATAGATAAATAATTTAGCTTCTTTATTAACCAGTCTTAACCATTAAAGAACTTATACTATGTGAAATTGTATATGCAAGCACATTACATGCACGTTATATGTTAATAATTACATCCGGCATGTAAATTGTGCCTTCTTTTGTAACACAGGTTTTGTTATAATGTACTTCAAATGTTTAAAACTTCTATTTAATACATGACAAGTAATATACAAATATCGTTTTAAATTACACATTTACTTTCCTAATAATTTTCTTGTTTTGCATTATATATTTTTCTTATTCTGTTTCATACAAAATCGCGATATGCAAAAAATGAACATTATATATGTGAAAAGATATTTATTAAGATACTTATTCAGATAAAAAAAAGACATTTTGTTATCCGCAAAATAGTTCATTGTTGCTCTTTTTGTTCGCAAGACCACTTATTCGTTTTTAAGGCACATATCTAAATGCTGGTTCATAAGATTTTCTGATATTATCTGCATGCATACTGGACAGGGATATTTAATTTCCGTGGAAATATTTTCTACAGCAACCGTATCATCATCGTCCTCATTATCCTCTATCATCATTGTGTCATCATTAAAGAGACTTCCAATGCATTCTTCGAGATGTTCATTTAATGATATTTCAGGTGCGATTTGTGCGTTGCAAACTAAACATTTTCGTTCAATATCCGCTGCGTCGTTTTTACAAGTGCTAGTACTTGCGCAAGGTTGTGCTCTTGGATCCTCAATCAATACAGAATCATCCAAATCAGTACTAGAGGAACTGTTTATACTGATTACGCTATCATCGTATGACGCACGAGAGGTGGAGGGAATGGCAGCTTTGCGAGCTGTATCTGCTTCTAACAGACATTCATCAAGGTGGTGGTTAATATCCGTGGCTGGCAGCCTTTTACCACAAACGGGACAAGTAACGCATTCAACTGTTTCGTTGGAATTATCTAATCTTGAACGCTTATTGGGAATTGTACTTGCGTCAACATCTTGTTCCGCCACTGATGTGGAAAACGTTCGAATAGGCAACATTAACTCTTCATTGTTATTATTATTATTGATATTATTGTTAATCTCATCAATCAATGATGTATTATCGTTTATTAGGCATGAGTCTATATGTCTATATATATTTTCTAAGGTCATAGGTATGTTACACATAGGACAAGGTACGGAATTATTTCTTGGTTGACTTAGATTTAAGACTGCATTATTACTGGACTCTTGTCCTGTAACCGATGATGGTTCCGAGGATGAATTTCTTTTAATTGATTCACACCTGCGACTTTCATCGTCGTTTATACGTTTGAATTTGGTCAGAAGATTACTCCGACCATTATTACTGCCTCCCAAAACACCGGAACAAGAAAACGTGGGATTCTTAGAAACATTCTTTGCATTATCCTTTCTCACGTTTCCACTCGGGCCACTAATACCCCAGCCATGTACATTATTACTAAAGCTGCCAAGTTTCTTCATTCCCAGTGACGAATCTTGAGTATCTTTCTCATTCACAGCACGAGACGAATTTGTACCACCATTGTCTTTACTAGTACTAGGCTTATCATTCTCTGTTTGAGTAAATATTTTAGAGTCGTTATTACTAAGGATTTTTGAAGACGTAGGTATAGCTGCATCCATCATCGGAATATTCTTTGTAAACCAATCGGTTATGCTTCTATTCGGTTTGTTCTCCTTTGATATCGGTTTTGATCTACTATTTTGCTTTGAACGCGATTTAAAATTCTCTGGCTCTTTGATCTTTATAAATTGGCCATTACAATTTTGTTGATGTCCGAGCCACCAATAGTCTGACGGACCAGGTGGACGATTCATACTTCGTCGAACCGTCCCAAAGAATGGTGGTTTGTGTTGGCAAGGTCCATTACATTTCCACCAATGCTGTCTGTACAGCTTCACTTCATCGTGAAAGTCGTGATAAATCTGTACTTGTTTAAAATGATAAAAAAATCTTATCACAGAATAAAAACTTTTTAAGATTATTTTATTTTCTAAGATATTTTAAAATCTAATATAGTTATTATTGTAAACAAGATTATTTTTAAGAATTTGCTTTTCAAAATCTATGAGTCGATTCAAATCTAGTCCGCATTTGAATGTTTGATCTTTATATAAATCCAGATTACTCAAAGATTCTCTAATATCTAAACGAGCTCAAGATGCGCAATAATTATATCAACGTGATTAAACTCGATAAAAATATATATAAATTTTTCTTTTGTAAACGCGAAAATATTTAAATAATTCATTCAATTTATTGAAATTTGTTTTCAATCATAATGAACAGTTTTAAGGACTAACTGTAAACACCAAAAACTTTTTAAGTAGTCACATATCACTATTTGATCGTATACCCGAAATATTAAGATAAAAAGATTGTTAGCTCACCGTTATATTGGTTCCTGCCTCTTTATTTATCCTGTGCATATGTTTGCAAAAATTCGGTCCATGGCCATCTCGGTCCCGATCATTATTTGTTAAGAATAAATACGCATGAATCATCTCATGCTGCAATTTAACACAAAAAGATAGTATCGATATACAACAGTGTACATTTTTATATTTATTCATCGAGAAATTTACCAATAAGGTTTCTACAAGATCCTTCCTTGGTCTGAGTTTAAGTAGCGGTGCACTGAGCGATATCACACATTCTTTATTACGCGAATGAAAGGTACAAACTCCAGCAGCACTGTAAACACAATCACATAATACATAAGCAATAATTTAAACAAGAAGGATTTCATACCTAAGTCATGAGAAATATTTACCATTTCATTCTGTTACTCCATTTAATTTCGACAGAAGATAAAACATTCCTGAAGAATCGTGCATTGAATTGTACAAACAATGTGTGAATATTAGGAGTAGGATCGATCAATTCCAATGCATGGTCGACCAACGATTGTATATAAAAGGCTTTCTCCTGAAAAATAAATGGATTTTCTTTCCCAATGCACGTAACGCACAAACGCATGTAACAAAAATATCGAATCCAAAGCAAATCTAACTCTCGATACAAAACTATATGTTCTCAATTGAAGAAAATAGTGATAAATACCTTATTCAGGCTGACTGCGTTTTCTGTCACGCCTAAGCAATTCAATTTTTCGTGCATGTCGTACGCTATGTGAAAATCTCGCGTTTCTTGCGATGCCATTATCCTCTCACAGCCTTCGTCCTCGTGGCCCTCGTGCCACCGAGGAAAACCTTTACCCGGATGCCCCGAGAAGCACCGAGAAGCTTCTAGACGGAGTGTTGTTTATCCTTTTCCGAAGCACCTTATATCAGGTGAAAATAAACAAAGAAATATTTCTGCGTATTCCACAGGGCATTTCACGGGCTCGCGCGATGCAATTAAGGCGTCTCGAAGTCTCGAGCAACGGCGAACGACAATCCGAAACGGTCGGGTGTAGAATCATTTAAGGTATTTAGAACGAGAAGAGACGAGAAAAAGGAAGGTACTGAAAGGAACGGTTTAGCCTGGCATTACTGGCAAAAATCAGCAAAAATCAACGAAAGTACCGGAATGTACCGTTAGATGACAAAACCAATGTTCTGATTTCGGTCGGATCGAGTGGGATCGAGTCCCTCGTCCCTCGACCCTCCTGGTCACTCCGCGACCGCGACTCCGCGCATGCGTGAATCATCTAGTTCGAGGAGTTCGAGGTTCGTTCATTTTACTTGTATGTGTGTATTTCAGTGCGCGCGCACATGTCCATTTTGTTTCAGGTGCAGAAAGTGCCAGGACGTGCAACGAAAATAAACAGACCTAAGCATGCCGTTTGATCCTATAAAATTCATAAAAATTAAAGCTAAACTAAATAATACGATAAAATGTCTTTACTATCTAATACTAAAATGTATTTCTTATATCCTTTGTATGTAAAATGATATGCATGAATTTTTAGGTGGCGAGACAATTAGAAAAGTGTAGGAGGTGCAATAGATAGAACGATAGAACGAAGGAAAGTGCAGTTTTATGGCATGCACATGATGCACCGGATGCACGTTGCACGTGGCGGTCGTGGGTCGTGGATCGTGGATCGTGTTATTACTGCCGCCGATAGCTGTTTAAGTTTACGTAATTTGTACGTGTAGGAATAATTGACAGCGACCGAATCATTAATGAGACGCTAATAAAAAAGCTATTCTACGAGAAATTGGAATCCAGTTTGTTTCAATCTATGTTTATTGTAAAGCGAGGTTATAGAATTGTTGAGTGATTGCGGTGATTGCCACTAAAATTATATGGCTTTTCACTAATAGTGGAATAAGATATTATCCCTCTTGCTTTCTTATGTAGAAGGCAAAATTATGGTACGATATTTACTTAAGTTTTCGTACATTGGTACACAATACAGGTATAACATAAAGTATTCATATTTTAATATAAACATATACATTTGGGCACTACTATCACGAGCATATCTCGTTGTTTTGTGCATAGACTCTATAATAATTTTCTTTCTTTTTATTGTGTGACGTAACATTACCGTTTTTGTAAAGGGGTTTGCAGAAGCAGACTCCCGACAGTTTCATACGGGATACCGATTCCATCCAAGGTGCTTTAGAAACTGCTCTGCTAACAGTTTTCCCAAAGAGTTTAATTAGACCAGTCTTGACTCTTTCCAGCAGGTAAATTTTCCTATGTTTCATGTTATTTTTGTACAATATTTTGTGTCTAGTCAGCTTAATGTATCTAAGGTGCAGGATCCTTATTGTCAAAAAATATTGTTTTATATATCTAATGATTATGTGTATGATTGTATATGTATAATTTTACTGCCGTGTGTATATATAATGTTCTTTATATTTTGCTGGAAGGACTAAATTAATCAATCAATCTTTTATCATACAAAATATATATTTTTGTAGGACAGATGCCGGAGTTCATGCTTTAGGCAACACCGCTCATGTAGAGCTTGAAAACAAACACAATACGATATATAATTCAATAATTGTAAAAAAATTTGTTAATCGTTACTTTTCCAAATGTGGTCATACCATTAGGTAATTCTTAAAGTCATTTATCTTCTTGTTAGTACATCTATTCCAGTATCTATAATTTAGTTCATTTAGTAAAACTATGTTTTTTACAGGTTACTGGATTGTACACCTGTTACAAATGACTTTCACTCAAGATATTCATGTAAATCTCGAACTTATTTGTACAGATTTATGATACCTAAAATACCTGAAGAACAACGGATATCCCTCCCAGAAGCGATACATACCTACCATTTAAGGTACTTGTACAAAGAAGTAAAAAATTGATGTACTCTGCCTTATGGCATATATCTTTCAGGTCATACAATTTCGATGTAGATAGAGCGAGACGTGGTACACAATTGTTTATGGGAACAAAAGACTTTACCACGTTTAGTGCGAAAGCTGTGACAGATCGTAAAATCCAATATGTACGTGCCTTACAGGCTTTTACTTTAGAAGAGGCACAGCCTTTGATGCCTTTTGATCCCCTGTCCAAAAATTTTACATATTGGCATTTCACATGTAAAGCAAGATCTTTCTTGTACAATCAGGTAATATTTTATTTGCAAATAACACATTTTCATGTAAGAAAGCTATAAGTGCTGCTCTGTGCAGGTCAGACGAATGGTCGGTGCCCTAATCACGTTGGGATTGGGAGGTATAACAGAGAAAGATATCACTGTAATGTTACAAGTACCTTCCCATTATAACTGGAACCCCCGTATTACTCCTGTACCACCGAATGGCTTACATCTATTGAATGTAGAATATAATCCGGATGAATTAAGACGTTGTACGATATTGGAACAGCAAGAAGAGAAACCACAATCGGAAGAACAAATCCGAGAATTACAGTTGGAAGAGCAAAAACAAGAACTGCAGTTGAAAAAATAAAAGACGAAAAATATATGTTTCAAAAACTATTAATTGAAATAATTGAAAAGTAATATTCTATGTATAAAATTAAATTGATTTTATTATGTGATAGACAATAACGTTAATACATGATATTTTTTCAACAAAATTCGCATTTAACATAATATTTGATGCAAGTATTATAAAAAATAAATATTTATTAATTTTTGCACAATGGATTTACGAGATCTTATCGCAAAAAAGAGATCGTCATTAAAATCGTGCAAAACAGTGATAACAGATCCACTTGGCAATAAATATGAAGTTGAACATGGCCAAGTGAAGAAACTAGAAAAAAGTTTGCCGTTCGTAGTAGATGAAAGACCTGATTTGCATATCGCTAGTATAATACCAGGATTGTATCTCAGCTCTCAAGATCCAGCGGTTTGCAATGATATATTAAAGAAATTTGAAATACGACATATTTTGAGTATAGGTGTCAATATTTCTGAGAAATATGACGACATTCAGTATCATACGTGTGACTTGTTAGACTTGCCGGAATCGAATATATTACCATCGATAAAAAAATGCATCGACATCATACACGCAAATCTTAAAGAAAATATTCTTATTCATTGTAACGCTGGCGTTTCTCGTTCTCCTAGTATTGTTATCGCTTACTTAATGATTGCTATGAAATTGTCATACGACGAAGCTTATAATACAGTGAAAAGAGCGAGAAGCTGTATTAGACCTAATGATGGATTCGTGAAACAACTACGTAGTATTGAAAATACAACCTTTGTTTACGAATTATAATGTTTAAATTTATTTAAAACTGACCATTTTTATGAGTACTTGTACTACGCCGACTTACTTACCAGTACCTTTGGCTGATTCTGGCATGTATTAATCTCATAATTTTAGGAAGATTAATACATGCCAGAATTAGCCAAAGGCCAATATATATATATATATTCGCAATTTTATGAATTATTTTATTTGGAGCTGAGATCGAAAGGGCAGAAAAGAATGTATGCACACAAGAAATGGATAAATAGATCAATGAATGTAGTATATTGTTACAATATAATCCATGTGTTATAACGTTATTTACTTATGTGTACAGAGAATATTGTTTCATGTAATTACAATATATTTTATTATAACTCATTAGAAAATTATATTCATGCACAGCATCTATGAAATTCTTAGCCAAAACTAAGCATATTAAAATTTACTAATTCTGGCTTTTCCTTACATTTACCATGCATTGGAGATGACACATAGGTCGCCGTACCAAGTAGATTTATAAAAATTACTGTAAATCTAAAAAATATATAAGTGAATTTCTGTATACATGATAATCCTATTATCTCGTTCACATAATAGTAGTGTATCAATGTACCAACATTGGTACCTATTACTTCTTCTCTCTCTCTTCTATTACATATTACATATTGTATAGAATAATTATTATCAATATCCATATATGTGTTTACATGTGATGTGTGTATATATACAGGCTCCTAAAATCACAAGATGATACTTTATAGACAGATAAAATACATTGTTTAATATTTTATTTGTCGAAAATATCACATCGTTAATTTAAAAATGAGCAGACATTAAAAATTGTAATTTCTCGCAAATGTGAAAAATTCAAAATGGCCTATAAAAGAATCTGAATTCGGAACTATTAGTTGCTACTTTTAATATTGAATTCGTGAGTGAATCTACTCCTAGAGTATCATCCAGTGATTTTCAGATACCCCGGATAAATACAATATATGCATATATATTGTATTTTTTTCTTATATGTATAATCTATTATTCACATTCCTCCAACAATTGAAATGAGCTGTCTCGAAGAAAATAGACAAGGCACTTGAACTGAATATCCTTTTCTTAGCTAGTTGGCCTCATAAATAGTAGAATGCAAAGACTTGTACATCAAACGGTGTACAAAATGGTAAAGTAGAACAAATAAATAAAGCCGGCTATCGAAAGGAATTCGTGTATCGTTCACTATTCATAACGTCATTTAACAGTTTTAATTTGACCATTCCTCTCAGCAGAGTGCCAATTTCATATATCTTAATGAGTAAGCGGCGCGGGATCAAGGCCTTCTAAATATCGTGTTCCTTGAACATACAACATTGATATATTGCTTATACAATGATTAAAAATAGCATAATTCATATTTTGATGTTACAGATACAAGAAAATGATTTCTATTTACTGGGAACAATGCAAACGCGACAAATGGCATAAAACACATTTTCCTGTTTCTATAGATCATCAAAAATTTCATTCACGAAGATTTATACGGGTTTAATCTCCGATTACAAATCTGTTATTTAAATCTTACAATTATTGATAAGTATACGTTTAATGCATCGACAGATCTCTCACGTTGTATTAAAATCACGGAGACATGATTCGAGTTTGCAGTAACTAATTAATGTAATAAAAAATTGCATAATTCCTAAGGAACAAACTTTTCCTTAGAAAGCCCCTACGTTTCCTCTTTTCTTTCTTTGATTCGTGAAAATTTTACAATATAAATTTCAACAATTGTGATGTAGTTTAGAAACCACTTCACTTAAGTGGCACAAAACAACGAGAAAATGTGATATATGTACAAAAAAGGTATAAATAAATTAACAAATTATTATGCTAAGGTCAACGAAAAACGTATGACTGTTAGCAGCCTATACGCAGTACAAAGATTATCTGTGAAAATAATATAATACACGAATAAATCGGCCAATTTCCGCAAGAAAGGACTAATGTACACAGAAATTTGTTTCTTATCATAGAATACAAATTGCATTCACAGACAATTTGCGTTTCTGTAGAGTAAAAAAATACTACAGAATAGTTCTACTTTGCAATTTCTGTGGACTCAGTCTTTTCCTGCAGAATACTGACCTGATTATTTCCCACGAAGCCACAGTCTTAAGTACAACATATCTGTACCTGGAAAGCATATCATTAAAAATAAAAGTCGCGAGATTAAATCGTGCACGACGTACATGTGTATGCCCGACTGGACCGAGTGACATGGCAACGGACTCAGGACAACATGCATTACAGTTACAGATACATAGGACATCGGTATTAATGAATTGTAAATATAAACATCGTCGTCGAACGTTGTGTGTAGTAAACCAGTGTCAGAGTCCAATAGAATGGCCAGGTCGTATGCAGCAACAACGTCAGTAATGGAACAGGGAACCACCCAACACAAGTGCATGTATGTATGTGTTTGTGTGTGTGTGTGTGTGTGTGTGTGCGTGTGCGTGCGTGTTTTACGTGTACATGCGTATGCTCATATGTAGTGTTTTACATACCGTTTGTCAGAGGAAAGTTACCTTACATCATTAGCTTATTAGGTTCCATCGATTGTTTTTTTTTTACTGTGGATTTTTTGGATCTATATTTTAACGCTTAATTCCCCAAGGGCCATCCGGAGTTGCAACGGGTACATGAGAGTAACCAGCGAACTGCGGGAATTCTTCTACGCTGGCTGTGTTTGGTGCGCTCTGAGGCTGCTGTTGCTGCTCCCATGGCCCTCCTTTCACGATGAAGCCAGTATCATTCTCACTGCCACCGACGTTGTTACCGTCGTCACGTTGAGGTGAGCGCAAACTTTCACGATATTCATTCTCTATTACGTCTTGCATCTGCCATTACACATACATATATTTATTTATAAATTATAATTGCAGAATGATTTCTACTTACATTACGAATAGCTTTTAACGGATGTTACTTACGTATTCCTCCTCTAGATTCAGCAAACGATCCTTCGCATCGGCTACGTTCTCTTCCGCTCCCACGATCGTTACAATATTGGGGTCAGCATCGGTTTTTCTTGGAAACTTTATGTCGACTTTAAATTCATCCATTATTTTACGAATATTTCGACCTTTTGCACCAATCAAACGCGAATGAACTGCAGCGTTTATCTGCACTTCCTCTTTTGTCAAACCATTCTAAAGTGAACGAGAGAAAATAATAAATCGTAATGCGCAATTGTTTTAAACGCTATTACAAAAACATTCTTATAAAGTTTCATGAAGGGATTACTCTGCTACTAAGCTGGATTGTCTTGTAAAAGACAAAAATCCGAAGAGAACGAAAAAATAAATTATGGTACTTTGTTTCAATAGGAACGGAATTCATTAAAACACAAAGACGAATATTCATATGTTAATAAAAATTAACTCACCAATTCATTGACGATTTTCATGATATCGTTTCGCGCGCTGTACGCGTTCTTCTCATATCCTGTTATTGTAATAATATGTTCCTCGGGATCACCCTTGCGCGGGAAGTTAATTTGAACGTCGTGATCACTACGTATTTTACTAATCACTGCTCCTTTTCGCCCAATAATTTTTGGGTGATATTCCGGATCAACTTCGAGCTAATTGAATATACACATTAACCAGATAACATTTCACGTGTTATTTTTCTTTAGACAATATTTGTCATCTTTTTCAGAACATATTAAATTTTAATTATTAAAAAAATTAATTATATGATAAACTCACCTTTAATTCGAAGGATTTTAATGCTCGATCTTCTCGTTCGGCCCTCAAAGCCTCACATTTTTCAAGGATAGCTTCCTTGGCACTTTGAACGCACGACGGCGTTCCAGAAATCTAAGAAATAGATGAGGAATAAGTATATGAGACAAATATTTATATTAATTCCAGTAGTCAATTTATTTTAAAAAAAATTACTTTAATATAATCCAGTTTTTCCTCTGCTGGAGAAAGCATGATGTGCACATCATATGTATTCATTAATTCACGCACATCTTTACCTTTCTGCCCAATTATCGAACGATGGAAATCGAACGGTACATCAACCTAAATGCAAGAGGAAAAATTTTGCTTAAGACTGGTTTTATAACTGCAAGAACAGATTGATACAAAAGAATATGAACTAACTTGAATCGTAATAGGGACAAGATCGAGTAAAGCTTGCTTAGCAGCAGCAACATTCTCAGGTTGTCCGGTAATACGAATTATATCACAAGCTGGAATAGTTTCTCCACCTTCTCCATTTTCACCATTGACTTGTTCCGGTACTTTTTGCTCATCTAGAATAATATGCAAAATCAAAGTTTTTATAGATTCAATAAAATTAATAGTTCAATTGGTGAATTAATTTGCATATAAGAGACAATGAAAACTGATACTAACCGTACACATCGCGATCGGGGAATTTGATTTGCACGTCATATTCGGATGTTATGTTTTGCACTTTGCGACCCTTTGCACCCATCACTGTGCGATGGTGTCTTTGAGGTATTACACATTCCACTGTTACCATAGATTCCTGAATCGAGAAGACAATCGTGAGTATACAACGCACGATTGCATTCAACGTTTCTTCAACGAACTTACCAATTCTTGAACGATTTCTCGCATTCGTTGTTTCGCCGCTTCTATGCATTCATGTGAGCCCTTCAGACTAACGCGATCGCTATCAACGCCTGCCCGCGGGAATGAAATCTGCACACCGCCGCATTCGTCGGCAATTCGGTGCAGCAGACCACCTCTTCGCGCTACGAAATGTCTATGATGCTTAGGATCAATACGAATTTCACCTTCGATAATATTGTCCTGGAAATATATCAAGAAAGGTTTCAGAGATAATTTATATTTACGTATACTTGTACGGATTATTCGGAAAAAGAAAAAAAAACGATTCTCGTACAATCTCTTTAATTGTAGCTTCTAAATCGGCTTTAGCTTTTTCGACCGCTTCTTTCTTGCCCATAATCGTAATCACTTCCTTATCTTGATCTTCTTCCGTCGGGAACATAATTCGTGCACCCGTGGATTCTCTTATCTATAACAAAAGAGAAGAATTATATAAAAATTTACTTCCTAAATAGCATCTGGATGTACAATACTTATTACATCCATGCACTCTACCTTCTTGATGTTGGCACCATTCTTTCCAATGAGGAATTTATGATGTTGAACTTTGGCACGCACTTCAGTTGAGAAACTAGACAATTGCTTTTCATTGCTTAGTTCTAAAAGCTGCGCTTTTGCTTTCTCTACATCGTCCTTTGGACCTCTGATACTGACCTATATATGTGCACATGTATTTATTAGTAACAGTTTCAAATTTGATCAAAGAATGATCATCTTTTTTTCTCTTTTTTACCTTGTCGCTTTTACTTTCTGCCGTAGGGAATTTAATCGTGACGCCTCCACAATCTTCCATAATAGAATGTATCAATTTACCTCCCGTACCAATAAGCGAATTGTAAAACTTTGGTGGAATAGTAATCTCTTCGGTGACGATGTTAGCCTAGTGCAACAAATATGTTATGTCAGACATCTCTTACAATTATTTACGTTTATTGCATGTGTATTTGTGTAAAACATTAACAAATTACCAATTCATTTTGAATCTTTTGTATCATTTCTTTAGCTTTTTCCACATTTTCCTTTTTTCCAGTGATAGTTATAACATCACTCTTCTCACCTTCTGCAGGCAAATCGATTTTTGTTTGCGTCTCTTCCCTAATCTATATCATGTAATTCATATATAAATACAAGTATAAAACAAATGAGTTGTAATCAATGAAATCTGATACAAACCTTACGGATATTAACACCGCCTTTTCCAATAACAAACTTATGAAACTGTTTAAAAATAGGTACTTCCAATACATGATTACTTTCGTTCAATTCTTTTACCAACTTCAATAGATGTTTATGGCACTTGTCAACGTCTTCTTTGGGTCCTCTGATTTTCACTATATCTCCTTTGTCGCCTAAAAAAAATCGATCAACTGATAAAAAAACGTAGTCAATATTACGACTTTATTACAAATGCTTTATTACGACATTGCGAGGTAACGGAGTATGAAATAATAAATGTCGTTTACCTGGTCCAGGAATAGTAATTTGTACTTGATTAAATTTATCCCTAATCTCTTTGATATTATCTCCTTTATTACCAATTATGTTACGATAATGTCTGTGATCTATAATCACATCCTTTTCCTTCTCGTTTTCTAACTTTTTTACCATTTCTACGAGTTCCTATATTATTTATAAGATAAAAGCATTAGAGAGAGAGAGTGTTTTTTCCCCATTTATTTAAACAATACTTGCTGCTAGATAAAAATATAATATACATACCGTTTGAGCTTTCAATACCCCAGCAAGATTACCTTCAATGCGGATAACATTACTGCCATCATTTTCAGAGATACTAATCACTACACCCGTTCCTTCCTTAACACGATTCACTTTAATAAAAACAGAATAAATTTAATGTAAACTTAAACATTCTTTTCTCTGTTATACCGAAAATGAAAATAATTGCAAATATTAAACTGCTTACCATTACAACCATTCTTCCCAATAATATGCTTGTAAAATCTTGGATCAACATTTAATTCCGTGAAAGTAAGTTTTGCTATAAGATCATTGGCCATAAGCTGTAACTCATTTTGTGCTTTCTCTACTTCTTCAGGTGGACCTTCTATCTTGATTTTATCTTCTTTTCCCGTAAATTCGACGTTTACTTTTGGCATTTCTTGAGTAATTTTCTTGATATTTACACCTTTGCGTCCAATGATGTATTTATGTATCCATACCGGAGCTTCCACCACGGCAGTGCGAACACTGTTTGCTTTTTCATATACCTTGTTAAGTGCTATATATAAATAAATATATAATAATTAATGTTACCTAAAGATACAGTACTTAAAGAATATAATTAGTAACATTTAATTTTTAAATCACTTACCCTGACCAAGCTTCTCTTGCGGTCCTCTAAGAGTTATGGTACCAGTTGCTGAATCAGATGCAGGCATTTCTACGCTCACTCCAGTTGTTTGTAATATTTCTGCTATGGTACTACCGCGAGGTCCAATTACATACTTATGTTGAGATTTGGGAACTTCTACAGATACCGTAGTACATCTTTTCTCCTGGATTAAAAATTTACATATTACATACGCGTACTAATAAAATTAGAAAAAAAATAGTCTTATTAACGTACCATATCCTTGTAGATGCTCTCAATCTTTTGCTTTGCAGCCAAGACTCCTTCCTTCTCACCAGCTATGGTTATTTCATCCTGCTGCACCGATGCAGGAGGAATATTGATGCGAGCACCAGTTTCTGCCATCATAGCATTGAGATTTTCGTTATGCGCACCATATATAAACGGATGATATATTTTTGGCACAGTTATTCTTTCAAAAGCTTTCCTAGACTGCAACATTTATGACAAAACATGTTGTTATAGGATTGTATATAAATGCATTATCTAAACAAGCACAATTATGTATTTATGTACGGTGATTTATTATTATAATTATTTTTAAGTTACCTGCTCATCAGAAATAACTCTAATTTCATGTTCAGCCTTTTCAATTCCTTCCTTTGTACCTGTAATTGTTATTATATCTGATTGATCTTGCACGCTAGGTACATTAATCTTGGTAGCGGTTTTCTGCTCAAGATCTTTCAGTCTCTGCCCTTGCTTTCCAAGAATCCAACGATGATGATCCTTAGGGATACTAATCTGCTTGCTTGCCTATAAAAAAATTAATATAAATACAAAATAATTTATGTTTTGAAATACAAGATGTAGCGAATAATTTTAAATACTGAAGACATATTCTCTGTCTTATACAAATAAATACAAAATATAAATTATTGTAAACTAATGAGTTATGGACTTATGTATAATGTATCTCTCTTAGTAGGAATACCTGAGTTTGAAACGTTGTCAAAATGCGCCGTTTGGCTTCCAGAACCTGATTTTGCTTTCCAGTTATAAGAAACGTTAAAGATTGATCCTTTGATGACGCAATTTCAATAATAGTGTTCGTTTCTTTCATGATGGTTTTACATGTACGAATAGATTCACGTTCGCCAAATTTATCACTATGATCAAATTTGCGTTCTTCCCCTGGCACACGGAACATCTACACGGTAATAGAAAAATATGTAAAGAAATAAGTACCTTTAGAATAGTTTTTTGCAGCGCATAGTAAAATGTAATTCTAATATTTCTTTGTACGGAGCTACAAATCCACGTGTATACTTGTAATTATTAAATTCAAAAGAAAGATTGCAAAATCTCTAAATTAAACAAGATTCTTGCAAAATCAATAAATTTTTATAAACTCTTTACCTGTGTAATAGTAATACGACCAAGTTGTAAGCTGTTGTTTATAGAAAATATGTTTAATTGTCCAGAGTTGGAACTAGATGATTCAGGGAGGACGGGGAATGTCTCGTCGTAAGTAGGTGGCTCGTAGGCCATTCCCTCTTCCATTACTGATTGCTGCTGCATTTTTCGGATGTCCTATTTCGTGCCAAGTCCTTACAGTAGCACTATAATGCAAATAAAAAATATTCCACCTTTTTAATAATATCTTAATAAATATATCTATTCTTAATCATTAGTCAAAATAAATAATATGACAATGTCAATAATAATACGAAGATTAATAAACGTAACAAAACACATATTTATATTTTAATATACATATGTACTATATTCGTAAATACAAACGCGCAATCATTTATATAAAAATTATTTGATTTTATTTAAGTTTTATATTATTTCTACTTATTTCGCGCGATACGTAATTAGCTTTAATTTTGCGACAAACAAGAAAAAGATTAATTATCACTGGCGGGACGTCGATAGTTATATCGAAGATAAATTTTCTCCCGGATAACCCGAATAATCGCGAGGGGTTGTGTCCGAGGATTTTCACGAAGGTCGATCGAATCGCGATGGGATTTCGCAATTAACATTTTTTTCCCCTCTTTCGTACGATTTTTTCGTCGCGATACGAATTCTTCCGTACCGCGAGATGGTTCCGGATTTAGCGGAGAAAACGGATCGCGCGATCACATGCCGCGAGCCGCGAGTAGCCGCGGAGACGATATTTTTTTCCAAAGCCGACGGAATTTCACGACTCGGGGGAGCGTCGTGACCGGGGACGGGGATCGACAAGCAGATGCGGGGATGCGGGCTAAGTGCACGTCAATGACCAATGGCTGAGACAGTGACCACCATATGGAGCGTTAACTTGACACGTCACTTGAGATCGCTAACCTCTCGCCTCTCGCCTCTCGCGTCGGGGCCAACATCTGCAGGTTGTGGCGACCCGCGACCCGCGACGAGAAGAAACAATCGCAGAGAGAAACGGAGGGACGTCGAGAAACGACGGGTCCGGGACAGGACGGGACGGGTCGAGACGGCGCGAGGGCGCGAGGGCGCGAGGGCGATCGACGGGACCGCGTGGCGGATCAGGCGAAGGCGAAAGGCAGGCAGGAACGCACGCACGTTTCCCCGCATAACACAGGCAGCGAGACAGCAGTTGTAAAGAGGTTGCTACTTACTCTACCGTAATAAAGAAATCCGGCCAAGTAATAAGCGCGTATTACGTAGCCAGTTTAACGGTGATTTGCCTGAAACAGTAGAACGTCGGTTACGAGGAGTGAGCAGCGCACTTCGGGCCACGAGATCTAATTAAATTAACGTGGAGCGGAATTATCGCTCCATTACCACGAGACTCACGACTCTCCTTACCGGTAACGCAAAGTGAAATGAGACGGAGGGGCCTCGGACCCTCGGACGTCGGACGTCGGACGGCTGAAAGTCACCAGCCACCAGGTCACCACCACCGCGCGATCCGGGATCCGGGAAATACGCAAATATGATAGGTTTGCGTCACAACGGGACGCCAATGTCGCAGTCGCAAATTACCACGTGCGATCGCTGATCGCGCACGCCGCACCTCGCCGCACACAACTGGACCGATTGGACGTTGGCGGTTGGACGTCGTCGCCGTCGTCGCCGTCGTCGCCGTCGTCGGTCGTTGTCACGCAATTGGATATCGCGGATACCCGGTGCTTTCCAATGAGAACGCGCGCACACACATGCAACGCCACACGATTGGCTATTGACTAGGAAAACTTTCGCCTAAAGTCGGGACTTTTTAGCCTAAAGTCAACCGTGCGATGTACACTGTGCAGTACTGTGCACCCCCTAGAATCGGCTGCTTTCACCTGCTTTCACCCGAGGCTCGACTGGCCCGAGTGTCGCAGCTCCTGTCACCACCGCTGTCAGCGGGGTTCCGTTTGACAGATTGGCTTCCACCTTCCACTTCTCAATTTTGTTTCTTTCTAAACAGCCGGACCGGAGCCAAGCTTCCACACCATCCACACTTCCACATCTCGCTTTCCGTCAGATGGTCAGGCGGAGTCGACGCGACGATTTTGTACGGATTATTCGTTAACCCGTCGATCGACACTGCGACGGAAGACAGAAGACGGAATAAACGGATACCTGCTGGCCGAATCAACCCCGAACGATTTAATAATGCGGCCGTCCCGTATACAGATGACATGACATTTGTGCGCACAGTGATGAGGACCTGCGATACTAATCGCTGCGTGCCGTTAGCGAAAGCGAAAAATGTTCGTCAGAGATCCCTGTGGCATCGTATGCATTATCGTCACCTATATGTCGGTATTTTACGCTGACTACGTTGTGGTACGATGGATCGTGTTGCACACTATGCAAGACAGGTTGGCATAACGTTGGAATATTTGTTTATGGCAAAAATCATTACAAACACTCCTCAGATCTCGTCGAATTTTTCACACTTTACGTCGCTTACTCGCACACTTACTCACGCATCTCACTCTCTTTCTTTATAGCCTTCTTAATTTACTATTTACTATAATCTTGGGTGAGAAATAATTTTAGCAACGTTACTTTTTTGTTCGCAGCCTATGGTGTCCCTTCCATATAATAGCGTTTAACACTGTTGTACTTCTTCTAATGATGGCACATTTGAAAGCCGTCTGCAGCGATCCGGGCATAGTACCCTTACCGCAAAGTAGAATGGATTTTTCTGATATTCATGTCTCTGGGGGAAGCGACGACCACGAGAGTGACGAGAAAGATGATTGGACGGTGTGCACTAGGTGCGAAACGTATAGACCACCTAGAGCTCATCATTGCCGAATTTGTAAACGTTGTATCAGAAGAATGGATCATCATTGTCCATGGTAACTATGAGTTGCGATGAGTTTGTGAAAGACAATAGCGACTGTAAAAATTAACATAACTAGTTTTTAAAATTAATCTCATACAAAATGATTTTGGATTTATTAAAGACTCGCAACTGAATAATGTTTAAGGATCAATAACTGCGTCGGCGAGAGGAATCAAAAGTACTTCATACAATTTCTGGTATACGTTGGTGCATTAGCTATCTATGCTATTATTTTAGTCATTACGTCTTGGCTCTATGACTGCCCACAGTGCAATAACGATATTGCAGTCAAACAAAATCGCATGTATGTATTTGCATTCTTATGGGAAATTTATGACGACTGGAACACTAATATTGAGATTGTTTTGCAGTTTACATTGTGTGATATTAGTTTTGGAGTCGGCATTATTTGGTATGTTCGTCATAGCGATTCTAGTTGATCAGTTCCAAGCGATTCTAGGCGATGAAACTGCTGTGGAGCGCGTGCAAGGTATCCAACAACGTTATCACAATAAGAATACCCCACGAACATTTACACTTTTGTCTCAAGTATGTGGAAAGAGTCATCCGATACTTTGGCTGCTACCTTGCCACAATCCGCCGCGTTACTCCTTCAGAAAGGACGCGTATTTAATCGATCACGAAGTTTGAGATTATATACAAAACGAGTGTGTTATGTGTCTGCACAAATGTGGTATTTCTTTTTTTATATTTATTTTTTTACATACAGTATATTAGAGTAATTCATTCCTTGGATCAGTACCTTAATACATCTTTGTACGAATTATTGACATAATATAGATTTGAGACTTGTAGCTATAACGTTTCTACAGCGTGTGTGGAAATAATAATAATATATAAACACTCATTCTTATTATATACATTAAGACGATTAATATATATTATGAATATATTATTCATTATCATCATATACATAAGCCTGTATTTATTTTAACTATGAACAAACAATAGCTTTAATTAATATGTGTTATTGCTTATGTTGAAACATGCCTGATAACAGTATATACATGGAAATGTAATCGACATTACGTTAATAAATTAATTTTCTTATCTTTTAAAGTTACAATATATAAGAATAAGTGATACTCCAAGTGATACAAGTAAATAGTGATTCTTTAATTTAAGATAATTATTGCTAGGAACTGTATCCTCGCCTAATAAATTTATTCGCTGCAAGGATTGTATTGTAGTATACTAGAAAATATAATTGTTAATATAATTTCAAAAATTGAAGCTTTATTATTAAGTAATCAATACGTATCTTTTAAATAATATTTATAATTTTATTATATATACTTTATCGTATTCTTGCACGTTTGTTAATTAATAATGATAGTTTATCAGCAAACAATTGTTTTATTAATTAATAAATTGATATTTTTGTTTTGAAGAATAATCTAATATGTATGAATCAATAATAATTATTTTTTAAATAAATATATTTTGATTAATTTTATTGGTATCAAATTTCTTTTATTCTATATGCGTGTTTCACCTCCCGTAACTTAGCCGGTCAACATCGACTTTATTAATTTTTTTTTTTTTTAATCGTTTGTTGGTCGTTTGTTGGTGATTGTTGGCCTAATTACAACGTTTGTTGGTTCTTAATTGTTTTTTAAATTAAAAAAGAAAAATTAGCCTTAAGTTAGCCGGAAAAATTTTATTTTTAATTTAAAAAAAGCCTAATCGATGCGTAATTGTTTGCTGATGATTGTTGGTCTAATTTTAGCGTTTGTTGGTTTATTATTAGTCTTAAAAACGAAAAAAAACGAAAAATTATCTCACATTAAAGTAATCGAAGATTGGTTTATTTGCCTACGACTTAAGGTTTATTTCTATCAATTTAAGGCTAACATCTGTAAAACTGGCTATGAATACGGGCCTTAACATCGGCAGAAAATCATTCGTATGTATTTAGCCGGAAATGAACGTCTTTTTAAAGAATCTCTATATGAAATCGTTTGTATTTCGTATGAAGACTTTTGAAGTGCAATTGAAAAGGTTTGTGAGTCATTCGTTTAATTGTAATTAATTATTTATTTTTACACCATGCATTTAGCCGAAATAGATAAATTAATAAAAGTTTTTATATGGAATCGTTTGTATTTTGTATGAAGAGTTATGAAGTGTGATTAAAAAGGTTTGTGAGTCACCCAGATAATTTTAATTAAATATTTATAAACTCGGTAATTATATATAGCCGAAATATAGATTTTTAGTTATTCATGTTAAAAGAAGAAGGCGCTAGTGTTCCCGAAGGTCCGTCTGCAGTCAGAATTAATATAAACGTTTTAAAAATTATTTTATACTGAAATAAATAAATATACAGGCTATAATAAGCCTGTAGCTATAAGCGATAGTTGCTAATTAAGTTTGTCACTCATATATTT
The DNA here is from genome assembly GCF_030848795.1 of Temnothorax nylanderi. Taxonomy (NCBI): domain Eukaryota; kingdom Metazoa; phylum Arthropoda; class Insecta; order Hymenoptera; family Formicidae; genus Temnothorax; species Temnothorax nylanderi. Next base: position 2,787,873 of record NW_027249068.1, on the reverse strand, counting down.
CCATCTTGCAGAGGACCTCCGTAACGAGATCAAAGATGTACCAGTTGTGCAGGGTGAAGAGGTTATCTCAAACGCCCTGCCATAGCCCAAGAGCGACTCAAATGTCATTACCGCTGAGAAGTACTTCTTGCCATTTGAGTTAGCATGTCAGAGCAAGTCACCGCGGATTGTGATGACACAGCACTGGACTGCCTGCAGAAGTTAATCGCATATGGCCATCTCACTGGCAATGTGCCTGATTCAACGGAGCCTAACAAGCTGCTGATTGTGCGCATTGTCGAGACAATTTGCGGTTGCTTCACCGGTCTACAGACCGATGAGGGTGTGCAGCTGCAGATTATTAAAGCTTTGCTGACTGTAATGACAAGCCAGCATGTGGAGATACACGAGGGTACGGTATTGTTAACAATTCGTACTGTTTACAACGTTTACTTGGCATCGCGCAACCTGATGAATCAAACAACAGCCCATGCGACTCTCACGCAGATGATCAACGTGTTCTTCGCGCGAATGGAGACTCAGGCGGAGGAAGAGAATGTGAGGCTTGATGGGGAACATCAGCAGACGGGTTCTGTCATAGCAAACGGCAAAACTGAAGCCAAGCTAAGTCCAGAGAATGCTCCTGGTAAATTAAAATTGTCATTGAGAAATCGTAGAGGTAAAGCAATCCGCGTGACGGACGACAGATGTTTCGATCGAGAAGCTGGTGGCGACGGCGTCGATGTGTGCAGGCACAGATTACGCAAGATTATGTTGGAAGATGTAACATCATCCGGTAATGTCGCGGGCGGTAAGATATTAATAAATAACTATTAACAATTATCGTATATTATTTTGTTACAATATAAACGGTTTCTGTTTTAATAGTTCTGTAGAATCGAATCGAAGATAAATCGGAAAGTAATGCTAAAAAAAAGGAAAAGTTTTCCTGCAAGTTTTAGACAGTAATAAATTGTTCTTTTGATTAATTTCAGATACTACCGATGATATATTAGCGAAATACAGAAGAAAGCCAAGCGCAGCTAGCGATACAGCCTCGGTCGAAAGCAATCAGTCCCGTACAAAAGAGGTGGAAGACGAAAGACTTTCAATCGATCCGAATAATGTAGAACTCTCTTATGCTTTTGCGGATGCTAAAAGAAAATTACGTATAGTACTTAGTACTTAGCACTGCTGACCTTCAACACATTCCATGGAATACTTCAGAGGTATTTATTGTATTATTTTTTAATCATGGCGTACAAAACAAAGTGTGATTTTTTTATGGATTACTTAATTACTTAATGTTCAAATATTGGCATATAAAATTTTATTACAGAGACATTGTTGGTCGCAGAAAGAAAACGAACTGGTTGCGTTTTTACAACTACAATTGGCAGAAGCTATAAACCTGCAGGATAGGGCATTAATAGCTCATCTTCATGAAACTTTACGTTGCGTGCGTCTATTTAATGACAATGGATGTAGAAAGCTCTTCAAATCACTTCGAGAGGATTATCAAAAACGATCTCCTTATATCGCATATTTAATCAGATGTCGTCAAGGATTGCTGTCGACATTAGCTCACTTAGATAGGTACTGTTTATATATAAATATCATCTTTGTATGTAATGTATAAGTAAATGTAAAATATGTTTAAATGTAAGATGTTAATCGTTTAATAATAATATTTTCCAGATTATGCGTGCGAGTTAAGTGCGATCAGGATGCTATCAATAATCATCTTGTATCCGTTTGTGTGAGGGTATTTTTGGAAAAAAAGGAGGCTTTCCTCCTGCGTTTCTGCGAAGAGTTTAAAAAGCTTGCGCTAGCTGACGAGAAACAGGATCTCGTGGATAATTTTCTAGGAAAGGTCCACGCGGAAATGGACAACGATCCGATCTGGCAATGTACATGAATATAATTATTTATCTCGCAATTGATCTTAGCGGAGTGCTCAGAGACGTCTGAACTTACTTCTTACTTTCAGCGGCGAGCGCCAACCAGTTAGATTTGGCGAGAGTTGTGGTGGAAAGAACCGTCATGGCACGGGTATACCACAATGCGCTCTATCTAAATGAAGATGGAGATGTATATAGGGACCAGCTTCTTCAGGATCACATAAAAAAGTTGGCGAAAGTCGTAACTCCAAATCACAAGGACCTACGCATTCCAAATGTTTATCATTACGAATGTTCCTGGTCATGGGCGCAGGCTGAATTGGCTGTGATATCGGCGTATAAGACTCCTAGGGATAAGTTGCAGTGTGTATTTCGTTGCGCGACTACCATCATGAATCTCCTCTCCATGGCGTCGGAAAGAGGCATACCTGCTGCCGACGATCTGACTCCCGTGCTGGTCTATGTCATAATCAAGGTATGCGATTGAAAAGAGAATATGTGATTTTAGCAAGAAGAGTGATTGTTAACGTGTGCTTAATTTCAGACTAATCCGCCGTCGTTGTATCGACTGTTCAATATGTAGACAGCTTTTACGGGAATCGATTGGAGGGAGAGGAACAATATTGGTGGACGCAGTTCTGCGCCGCGATCGAGTTTATTAAGACAATGGATTAACAGTTTCTCAAGAGTATCACGATAAATAAGATTAGATTCGATGCTGGTGATAATGTAGAAATGTATCATAATCATAATTTGACGATTTCATAAAGAAGAAGACCAATATCTTGTGTAAAGCTAGCTGAACAGTTTTATGCTTCCAGTATCTTGATTAAAATTCTTAAATAGCCTCTTAAATAGTCTGTTAGTTCTTTCGCACGTTATTATGTAACATTAGCAAAGACTGAATATACGTAAAGTGTGGCTTTATTTTTATTTGTAACTCTATTGTACAATTTCGCAGGACATCGAAAAAAAAGAAACGTTTAGATATTCTATAATTTATGTGTAAACAATACAGAACTTATAGAGAATTGATAACCATTTAGCAGGATAAACTGTCTTGACGTACTCTTTCTACATGCGCACCTTCCCCAAGAGCCGAGACTCGAACCAGATCCTTGAAAAATATCGCCACTTTCGTAGAGCTTTTGTACAGTTTTACTCTAGGATTATGTATCAGGAATATCGCGAGAGAAAGAAAGACTTCGGAGATTTTTATCCGAATCGATCGACATAAAGAGAGCAGAGCATAGTAAAGAAGCTATAGCTTTCGAGAATTTGAACGCATAATACTTGTTAATACTATGAGCGAATTAGTTTACGTCACTCTGTCAAGCTTTAATATTAAATTACTAATAATATATCGATATCAGTAGTTTAATAATAATACATTTAAAAGCGTTCAATTTAAAAGCAGGGCAATCCTAATAAACGACTGTAAAAAAAATTCAAGATGGAACGCAATTAGCAACTATCGCTTATAGCTATACAGGCTTATAGCCTGTATATTTATTTATTTCAGTATAAAATAATTTTTAAAACGTTTATATTAATTCTGACTGCAGACGGACCTTCGGGAACACTAGCGCCTTCTTCTTTTAACATGAATAACTAAAAATCTATATTTCGGCTATATATAATTACCGAGTTTATAAATATTTAATTAAAATTATCTGGGTGACTCACAAACCTTTTTAATCACACTTCATAACTCTTCATACATAATACAAACGATTCCATATAAAAACTTTTATTAATTTATCTATTTCGGCTAAATGCATGGTGTAAAAATAAATAATTAATTACAATTAAACGAATGACTCACAAACCTTTTCAATTGCACTTCAAAAGTCTTCATACGAAATACAAACGATTTCATATAGAGATTCTTTAAAAAGACGTTTATTTCCGGCTAAATACATACGAATGATTTTCTGCCGATGTTAAGGCCCGTATTCATAGCCAGTTTTATAGATGTTAGCCTTAAATTGATAGAAATAAACCTTAAGTCGTAGGCAAATAAACCAATCTTCGATTACTTTAATGTGAGATAATTTTTCGGTTTTTTTCGTTTTTAAGACTAATAATAAACCAACAAACGCTAAAATTAGACCAACAATCATCAGCAAACGATTACGCATCGATTAGGCTTTTTTTTAATTAAAAATAAAATTTTTCCGGCTAACTTAAGGCTAATTTTTCTTTTTTAATTTAAACAAAAATTAAGAACCAACAAACGTTCTAATTAGGCCAACAATCACCAACAAACGACCAACAAACGATTAAAAAAAAAAAAAATTAATAAAGTCGAAGTTGACCGGCTAACTTACGGGAGGTGCGTGTTTCTATGTCAATTTGTATACACTGGGCTTTAAATTGTTAATAAGGACTGCCAACCTTTCAAGATTCTAGTTATATTTCTAGCCATATTGGCGACATCTGTCAGTAATATTATTTTAGAGTTCTTTTTATATTCAACGGCGAGCAATTATTAATTCTAACCTATGATTTTAATCAGAAAATTTTTCTTTTCATTATTTATTGCTTGTACGAAATGTTAAATTGATAACATTACAATCTTATATTGTTGTCAGTTTGTGTTATATTGCTATAAAATCGTTCGTAACCTGTCACTAATCTCAATTTTCATATGAAATCGAAATTATATATAATATATAATAGTTCCGTACAATAAACAAATGCTTTGACTTTATTTAAAATATTAAATAATCAAAACATTATGAGTAACAGTATGAAAATTGCAATTTTAAAAACGGTATTTTTTTTATAATAAAACGTTTATGATGAGAATTATTTGAGATTTATTTTTCTATCATTACTCATCTTATTTTTATTCTTGTTTTCAGGTTACAGAGTGTTTACGAAACAACAATGTAAACGTGTCCAGCGTTGGATCTTATTTGCATTTGAAATCACATAAAACAGAAGGAATCTACACTTTCCAACTTCCATTAAAAACTAGACAATACAATATACAGAATGAAGTACAGAATATTAGAAATAATGATCGAAATGGTATTTTTGACATCAGTATACAGAATGATGCAATCTCTTTCAATGTTTCCAGAGATAGATGCGTTAAGGAAGTTTTGGAATATAACTGTTCAACAGTATCGCCTCCCACTTTCATAAATAATAAAAGAAATATAATAGTGGAGTTTAGTTCGCCCAATATTGCAAAACCTTTTCACGTAGGACACTTAAGATCTACAATAATAGGAAATTACGTTGCTAATATCAACAGCTTTGTAAAAAATAATGTAAAACGAATAAACTACTTGGGTGACTGGGGTACGCAATATGGTTTAATTCAATTGGGAATCGATATGGCAGATATTAATGAAGATGAAATGAGAAGAAATCCTATAAAAGCCTTACATACAGCATATATTACTGCCAACAAATTGGCTGAAACCGATTCCTCGATATTGGATCGTGCGAGAAAAATATTTAATGATTTGGAAAATGGCACGGGAGTCACATATGAACAGTGGAAGGCGTTTAAACAGTACACTGTTGAGGAATTAACAAAGGTTTATGGTAGAATTGGTATTACATTCGACGAATATCATTGGGAATCTATGTACAATGCTAAAAATATAGAGAAAATTATTACGTTGATGGAGAAAATGCAGTTATTGATAAAGGATGAACAGAATAGAAAAGTTGTGAATTTGGACAATGAGAAGAGCGTACCTATAATCAAGAGCGATGGTTCCACTTTGTACATAGCTAGAGATATTGCTGCAGCTATTGATAGATTTGAAAAGAATAACTTTGACTGTATGTACTATGTGGTGGATAATACACAAGCCAGTCATTTCTCAAATTTGTTAGAAATATTAAAACGATTGCAAATGCCGTGGGCTGAAAGACTGAAACATGTAAAATTTGGCCGATTGCACGGTATGCGTACAAGAAAGGGTAATATGGTGTTTTTAGAAGATATCTTGGACATTACCAGAGATATCATGAAGCAGAAACAAATCGATTCGCATAGTATGCTAATTTTAACATTATTTTAATTATGTAACGTTTAATTTTATATAGGATTAGTTGTAACAGAGAAACTTTTTTAGCCACTAAAGTTCGTCTAGATTCATCTGATAAAAGCTCGGACATATTAGGCATTTCTGCAATGATAGTTAATGACTTAAAGAGAAAACGACAACGAGACTATACATTCGATTGGAATACAGCATTTGATGTAAGCAATCTACATATTACCGTAAAAGAATTATCGTATCTTATGTAATGTATTAATTAGTTTCTCCTAATCTTTTCTATTGTAAGATCAGTTGAAAGGGGACACTGGCGTGAAGTTGCAATATACACATTGTCGACTCGTCAGCTTGGAGCGCAATTGCGGCGCTGTTCTAACTTTGGAATGTGAACCAAGTCTATTACAAGAAGATATCGTTGATGATTTAGTCGTATTAATTGCTAAGTTCGAAGAAGTAGTACTGAAATCATATGAAGAAATAGAACCCTGTATATTAACAGCATATCTTTTCAATTTAAGGTAAGATATATACATTCTAAGACTCAAACATTTTCTACAATTATCTAATTGAAGTATATACGGTTTCTCTTTCTTTTTTAGTAATGCAATTAATAAAGCTTTCAGTTTGTTGAAAGTAAAGGATGAATTGCCTGATCTTGCTAGTCAAAGACTGCTACTATTTCACGTTACTAGAAACGTTCTTGCACAAGGTATGAAATTACTTGGTCTAATACCTCTGGAAGAGATGTGAAGACAAGTGGCTGGAATCCTAAAGAAGATTCGAAACTCTAGCATTTATTTGTCAAATTGATGATATTGATCTGTAAATCTTGGTGAGACTTTAATCAGAAAAAACTATGCATCTACTTTCTTTATTCGATTTCAGATAACTAGCTTTATTTTTTTAAACAAATTTTATTAAGTATATAACGAGATATTCGATTTTTTATAGCGCCATTTCATACGAGTACAATTTTATTATTTGCAATGTGAAAATTACACGATAATAAGCAAAATTAACGTTTGTTCCAAGAGAACTTTCTTCTGGCACCTTCTTGACCCCACTTCTTTCTCTCGCGCCTTCTCCAGTCCTTTGTTAGAAGCCCAGCTGTTTAAAAATAACAACAGTAATTTTTTAATTATTTGCCATATGTTTAATTCGCATTAATAAACAGTTCGCGAACGTAAATTATATGTCATATTTCACACAACGATATTTTGCCAAATCGATTGCTGCTTACCAACTCGCATTCTTTCGACCATTGCTTTGTCAACAAAGCTACGTAAGCCCCATGCAACGCCCCAACGTATAGCACCCGACTGACCAGTAGGCCCCCCACCATTAACTGTGGCTTCGATATCCACTTTATCAGTCATGTTCGTAAAAAGTAATGGAAATATAATCTGCAACAGATAAAATATATAAGAAGCATGAGAGGCAACTTTGTGAATTCTGAAGCGACATACATACTAATATGATGAGCAATTGCTGAAAGTCAATATTGGAAAAGCCAATTTAAATATTAGATTCCGAGACATCTTTGAGAAGTTGATACTTTCTTGATAAGGTAAAATTGAACAGAAAATATTCCTTTATCGATAGAAATTAGCTACAGTTACGCAATTGTCTTTTACTTGTAGACGTCTATTTACAATATAAGAAAATATAATATGAATCACATAATGCGAATTGTCGGTTGAAATATCAAATTGTACCGATATCAATTGTCCAAATCACAACGAGGTATGTTCTTCTTTCGTCAATGTTGTTGCGACATTTTCCAGCATCTTATTCATTTCTAGCAGCTGTACTCTCAGCAATTTTATAGCATCTTCATTCACTTTCATCATAGTGATCAGTTTTTCGAACGTCACTTGTAGGGCGACATCGGAGAACTCGTTCTTCTGTCGTTGTTTCAGCCAAACAGCGTGATCGCTGAAATTGATGTCGTCATTCATAGACGAAGGAATATTCTTCTGTGCTATCTCATAAGCGGCTTTCATTATGTCCTTAGGCAATCGCTTCTCGAGAGGATTAAGCGGTTTTACCACGAGAACCCGTTTTCTATTTTCAACATCGATCTTGTGATCCGACATCCACTTCCGGAAGGCGTACGGGATGGTAGTATTGTGCAGCACCATTTCCGTAAAGAGGATCATTTTTGTCTGCCTTACCAACTTCGTGAGCCCCGCATGATTCCTCAGACCTTGTATATCGTGTACGGCGATACCGACCAGCAAGTTCATCAGAATCACAGTGACGAATACTATGAATAGCGTGAAGAGAATCTGCGAACACACTGACAGGGGATGATAAATGACGAAAGAGCTGCCCGTCGATTCGTTATCCACTTGATTGATGAGTCCTTCGAAGTCCAATTCACCGGCCATCATAGCCAAGACTTTGATTAGCCCAGTGAAAGGATTACCGAACGCGGGCTCGCCGGCGAATATCACGCAGAAGCTGATGGTGAAACCGATGAGTAGGCCGGAATACGCTAGCAGAAGCTTGGCGAACTCGAACTGGATGTGCGTGAACATGGCGACGTAGGTGCCGAAGGCCGGTAACTGGCCCACCATTAGCATCAGATTGGTCCAGGCGCAAAGTATGGCAAACGCACCGACGTAATTCTGCCAATCGTAAGTACGCCCGGTGTACACGAAGGACGTAACGAATACGCTCGCGATCACCACCCCGTCCAACACATTGTCGATACTGGAGAAGTACTGTATCGCCGATTTGTAGACCATGAAGCCAAATATTTTTCTCGGTATGGTGATGCACGTCAGAACCAGTGCGAGGTACCATTCGATCTCGATGATCGGTCTCCGGAAGAGAAAGCCAGATACTCGTCTATTGCCGCAAATCTTCGAACTATTAGCTTCGTTGTGATTGTAACATTTATACGCTAACGCAGTGAGTACGTAAGTAGTCATGCATATCACTGTCATAGCGTACAAGAGTATTCTCAGTAAATAGAGCTTGCGAATTTTCTCCCACTTAAGATGCAGGAAGGCCATGACCAGCGGATGCGACAACAGATCCTTTCGATGCTCCTGTACGAAAGTGTTTATGAAACTGGTCTCACACTGATTACCGCTGGGAAAGAGAATGTCGAAGTGTAGCCGCATCTCGAATTCGCGATTATGCGATACCGGCCTGGTCAGTCTGATGGAGGCGTCCAAACGCTGTCGGAACACATGCAAGGACTCGGGAATCTTCTTCAATATAATATTCAGAGCAGACAGTCCAGTGCACGTAGTCGCACTGATGTCAGCGCCCGCCCAAATAAGCGCATCCACGCATCGGGATTGCTCATTCAGCGCGGCAATGTGAAGGGGGGTGAAGCCGGTCCGATCGACCGCGTTCACCAAGGCGCCGCGTTTCAACAACAACTGTACCAACTCGGCGGACGAGTCCGTGCTCATTACGGCGAAGTGCAGGGGTGTTCTATGCTCCCTATCTACAGCGTTCACATTGGGCGCGCTAGCTGATAGCAGCTCGACGCATGGTATTGATTGCACGAAACAGGCCACGTGCAACGGCGTCTGGCCCAAATGATTCTTCTCGACGATGCTGGCACCGCGCTCGAGCAGCAGCTTCACTGTCTCCACCGCCTTCGCGCGAACGGCACTATGCAGAATAGGCTCGACCACTTCCTGACAGACGTAATTAAGCTTAGCACCATGATCTAATAATGTGGCTGCGGCGTGCCAGCTGTTACCGAGCGCCGCGAAGTGAAGCGGCGTGTAACGAGTGATGAGGCTCTCGTAATTCACGTCGACGCCCTTCGCGATCAAGTACTCCACGCAGGCGACCTTGTCACCCAACGAAGCCGCGAGAATAGCATTTACGCCGGTCCGTGGTTCAACGTAGTCGTAACGCGCTCCGGCATTCTCCAGTTCCGGCAGATGATGCAGCAGACCGCGATAGGATGCCCAGATGTAAGCGACATTCCGTAGTCTCTCGTTTTTGCACGCATCTGGAAGCACGCGACTCTTCTCCATGTGCAATAGTAACTTCGTCTCCGTCGAATCGACGATGGACCATATAGCCGATCTCAATTTTGCACCGTTTAAGTAGTGGTTCTTGCAGCTTTCCAGATTGTCAAAGAAGAGGGAGTCGTCGACCGGTGGTGGTTCCCCGGCGTCGATTTCAATCCGATCATTGTCGAACTTCGATACAGTTGCATCATCGATAGTGATTTTTTGTGGATAATCCTCCGCTGCATATGCACATCTTAGCGACCTGTAAGTGGAAGCTAATCTCACGGATAGCGGCTCGCTTTTGTGACGACTATTGAAGCTTCTAGTGGAATGAAAATGTTGTTCATCATCGTTCAAAATAGTCGGTATCTTCAGACTGTTCATCTCGAGATTCTTCCCTTTAGCACTCTCTCCTAACGAATCTCGGTCATTCTCACACATATTCGCTCGAAATTAGAACTTATTTACGATTGAGAATAAGTTTACTGTTTAATTTCGCTCTTATTTCTTCGAGAAGAAATTGAGTTTTTTATTCAAATTTTATTATTGCTATTTTTTCTGTTACCTCAGGTTTTCCGCATTTTTACGCGCAAAGACTCGTATTATAGATTTTATCTCGCTTAAATCATTTTTCATTGGAATAATCTTATCGTTTTTTTTTTGCCATTCCACATATCTTGTTCAGAATAATTCAGCTAATAGCTATGTTATGTTGTACGATGTTTAAGTTTCCAATGTAAACGCCGTTTCGTAATTAAGCACTAAGTATTCGTACCGTTATGCGATGATTCGCGCAGTGAAGCATCCTAATTATTGCAGTCGCGTCGCTGTGTGTCTCTTCAGTCCTGTCTTTTTTTTCTCTCTCGTTCTTTTCTAAGGCTATCACGTCACGTCTACGAGTCGTTTCGTTTAGGGCACTTTAAAAGAAGATTATTATTGTTGTACCACGATCTTGAATATGACCGAGTGTCTTATATCCAAACTAGTCGGATTTAATTATGACTTGCATTCATTTCCGGACAACTTATGATTAATGATATCTTCTTTAATATATGTGACACGCGCAATCAAAAATAGAGATGATTAAAGATTGCTCTCGTCGCAATTCTTGTCACCGGATTTGTTAATATCTGACTCGTCAAATATACATATTATATATATATTTTTTTTATTAACAAAATATTGTATTACTGAGTGTGGTTTCAAGTTTATCGCACATATATTAGCAATTTTGTCTCTTGCCTTTTAATTTGCGTCGTTAGTAGTATTGCTGTTTACGTGTTAGTATTTCTTCTGTTTTTCACGTGCTCCTTTAGGAAGTTCAATATTAATATTCCTACTAATTTCGAATGCGTGTTATCGAATGTCTGTCTGTCACTGTGTAAGAATCTCAAAAGTAATGCAAATAGCACGATGATATATTTTTCACTGTCACCGCACTCTTCTCTTCCTCTCGCTACCGGCTTCGTATGATCGTCACTTCGTCCTCTCGTTTAACGCTCCCACTTTTTGAGACACGTATTTATAAGAGACTAGAGATTGGCCGAGGAAACCCCGAGTTTTCGACTCTAGAATGCAAAAGCAAGCCGACAAGGATTTCGGCCGCATTTTCTAATCGTAAAAATTATGTCAGCTCAAGATGTCTATCACTGACCAGGGTACGCTTGACAATTCAACGAGCATTACAGCGGACTTAACTGGTTCGTACGATCGCGCTACACGTACTGCATGACGTACTCTGCATACGTCTCTGCCGTTCGCGTGGGAAGAGGAATCTGCGAGCAGAGGGGCAAGACGCATGATTAATAAAATACATAAATATAAAGAGATGTAGGTCGAATTCGAGATACTACTTTACGCGCACCCTTGCATACACGAGCTGCCCTCCTGTTAAATTCGAGATTAATCTGGATGAGACTGGAAAGTACCGCTGAAAGATCACTCGAGTTTTATCCTAGGACATTGTTATTTACACATGTGTTATCGTTAAAAAGTACCGTTAAACACAGATATTTGCGTTCTTAATCAGAATGATAAATCGTTTTCTCCTTGTTGAAAATCAATGGATGAAGGTTGAACAAAGAGACAAGAAAAGAGAAAAAATGTTTTTAGCAAACTAAAGTGTTCTATTTGCTTAAAAAATAGAATTTTTTCAAAGTAAAGGCCATAGAGAGACAAAGAGAGTTATTTACATTACAGACAACTAATGTCTATAGGAACAGTATAAAATTACATTTTTAATATTAATTTTTATAGTAAACATGGTTTAAAGTTATAAGCTCATTTTTTATTTAGCGCTTGTCAAAAATGCAATAAAACTAGATAAATCAATGGAAATAAATCAATCGTCATTCTTTATTCCCTTCTGTTTAATTCCGTTCGCATGTTATCTGTTTCTTTCAATATTTGATTTTTATATTCCAGAATATTTTATACCTTTTTTCCATAGCTTCCCGAATCTGAACTGCGTATATCTAGGCAAACTCCTTTCACAACCACGTGATCGCGAATATGATATCATGATCTGTTTACGTAATTTTTAACTTTGTATTCATTTTAAGTACATTTGCAAGATCTCTGCCAAGAGATATTCTCAAGTTACTAGCTGCCTATAAATTGTTGATACGTAAAATTCACAAATAAAACATTGCGCATGAAATGAATATTTCGTGCTAGTACTCACTCTAGTAAAAAAAAAGAAAAAGTAGCTTTTAAACAATCGAATTCAAGACACGAAACAGTTTTGACCGTGGTTTTGACTCGCGGCGATTCTATTTCAGCTATGAACGGAAACTTAGGTTCCATGACGCGATGAGATATGTAGCGCATTTTTTTAATCATAATTTTTTATTTATATCTCAGATAATCGATCCGAAGACTGGAAAGGCACCAAATTGTCTGGCAGCTGAACACGGCGAGATATCGCCAATTTGTGTGTGAGATAAAGTACAAAGTCCAAAGTACGGAGCCTTTAATTTTAATCCATTAAATTCTCTTCCAAGAGGTAGATCTATAACTCAATGTCCTCGTTTTATCTCGTTACCGAGCTTCCTATTCTGACAGTTGAACTTTCAACGGATGAGAACTTATGCAGATTGGAACCGGTTTTGACTGTCAGCCTACGCATCCCGTTAATGTTATATATGTATTCTTTGACTTCGTTGAAAATTTTCAAAGTAAAACTTGACCAGCGAAAGACAACTTTAAAACTTTCCTATTAAATTTGATCTTGATATAAAAATATTTATTTGTTCCATTAACGATACATCTTGGTAGAAAGTTTACAACAATAATGTGTATAGTTACATTTACTCAGATTAAAATAGTGTAAGTCTAAAAGACAAAAGAAAATGCTTAAAAATTTTTTTTTATAGAACTTATATAATAAAGAATTAAGAGTAAAGAAGATTAATAAAAATATACTAATGGAAAGCAATCAGACGTAACGTCGCAAATCAAAAATTGTATCAGTCTGAAGATAATTATATACATAAACATATATGAGTTTGTTATACATAAGCTTTATATATGTTGACTCTTCAAAAACGAGGAAATTTTTCTAACAAGCAGATATTTTATAAAGACTTGTACAAATGCGAAAGAATGTTTAGAAAAAATATAAACGGACTGTCCTGTTTTCTCTAAGGTCTCATCAATATACGTATGTTCGTATCCGTGTCACGAAATCCATGTTACTTTAGATACTAAATACATACTAAACGTTTCTACTCGAAAAAATACATATATGCATATAGTAAATAAAGTCTTTCTCCTAAGGGGAATATCTTATGCAATTACGGCGTCAAAATTTATTCAAACGCAGCATTTATTATATGCATAAAATTATGCAAAGCCCCTAGTGCTTTTTATATAAAATTCATATGTGAAAATGGACGGATTTAACTATATAACTGATATTGGACACAACCACATTTGTATCACAGAAATAAAGTATAAAACGCATAGAAATAAGGATTAATTCGCGATATTTTAATTATTCATGATGTATCGTTCCACGAATCCCGAGTTTTAGAATCTCTTATCGTTGCCCCATAATCGAATTTCAAATTTTGAATGATTGTGAATTCCTTTCCAACTCAAAGGGACTTCCAACTTATCTTGTTATTGGCAGTTTTATTTATTTATTTTACCACTGTGCGCTTTTATAAGCTCTCGAAGAAGACTATGATTTTTCTCGCAAATCTCCTTAAGTTCCGCGATATCCTCTTTGAATTTGTTGCAATCGTGTTGCAGCGTATCCTCGTCGAAACCGCGACGACGACTCGTGGTCACGTCAGCTCTGAGAGCCGTTCTTGCGTGATAGGCCGCGCTGTAAGTTTTTCTGCGCGATGTGCCGAAATTGTTCTGTCCGTCTCCTTCCTTGGCTATTTTATAGGCGGCCGAGAGAACATCGCGCGGTAATCTCTTCTCTCTGGGGTTTAGCGGACGAACAGTCAAAACGGCTCGTAAAGGTGACGGCAGGAACAGCGTGGTCCATCGCATGCACCTGATGAAACGTTTCGACGGCATAAATCCTAAAAAAATCGCAACCTCCACGTCGTGGATCAGTTTCGTTTGGCGAACGAGTTTTGCGAGACCTGCCGTCTTTTGCAGGCCCTTGATATCATGCACGGCTATGCCGATCAACAGATTCATCAGCACAATCGTGACGAATAGAAGGAACAACACGAAGGAGAGTTGGGCCGAGACTTGTAGCAGGATCCAGGAAGTTCCTCCAATACTTTCATAAAGGCCACCCTTATCGGATGAGAAGAAGAGGTCCTCGAAACCTAACTCGCCAGTCATCATCGCGAGGACCTTGATGAGACCCGTGTGTGGACTGCTGAACGACTTGGAATGTGGAAATATCACGCAGAAGCTCGCCGTAAAGCCCACCAACAGGCAGGCGTAGGCCAAAAGCAGCTTGAACACTTGTGCCTGCACGCTAGTGAACATAGCGACGTAAGCACCGAACATCGGCAACTGCCCGATCATTAGCATCAGATTGCTCCAACCGCAGAGCACGGCGAAGGCGCCCAAGTGACTTTGCCAGGTATATGTTTTCCCGGTATACACAAAAGAGGTAGCAAACACACTCAGTATCACGCACCACTCGACCAGGTTCTCTATCTGCGTAAAAAACTGTCTGACAGATTTGTAACTGGGAATGACAGTAAACTTGCGAAAAGCCTCGAGCGCGGTGAGCACCATCAACGTGTACCACTGAATCTCGAGTACCACGGGGTGTCTGTAAAGAAACCCATAGATCCCGGTCGCGTTCGCGCACAACGGCGGATTGTGTACGTAACCTTTCGACTCATTGTAGCAGTTATGAGCAAGGGCGGTTATCACCCAGCTCGTAAGGATCAACACGTATATTAAGTAGAAGAGCAATCTGGCGGCATAGTACTTTCGGATCTTGTGCCACTTGAGATGGAGGAAAGACTGGCACAAAGGATGCTCCAGGATTTCCTTGTAGCCCTCCTTCACAAAGGTGTTCAGATAACCGATCTCGGGCGAGCGGTTTTGCCGATTCCGCCGCTGCAACAACGGACGAAAGTCCAGCTGCAACTCGAGCTCGCCTGCGATGAATCCATGTCGGCTCAAAGTCAGAGACTTGTCCAGCCTATGCTCAAATACGTCCAGGGATGTCGGGGTCTTGCGCAGAACGATGGATAGAGCGCTATTCCCGCCGATGGTCCTGGCGCTGAGATCTGCTTCGTACTTTATCAGCAGATTGACGCATCGTGATAGCTCGTTTGAGGCGGCGATGTGTAGCGGCGTATAGCCGTATTTGTCGGCCTTGTTCACGTCCGCTCGCCACTTGAGCAAGAGCTCGGTAATGTCGTCGGTCATCAAAGACTTGCCTAGAGCCAGGTGCAGAGGCGTTCGACCCTCGTCGTCCTCCACGTTGGGATCCGCGCGACCTTTCACTAAAATCTCCACGCACTCCAGAGAATGCGAACGAGCGGCTAAATGCAAGGCCGTGTGTCCTCGATGGTTCTTCAGTTGAAGATTAGCGTTTGCCTCGACCAGAAGAGCTAAATTGTCCGCGCAACCGGCTTCCGCAGCCAAGTGCAAAGCGGTATCGTTCTTTCCGGTAGGTAAATCCACTTGGCAACCGGCTTTCAAAAGTATGTCTAAACAAGCTTTGTCTCCGCCATCGGCTGCATGATGAATAGCGGCGTATCCGTCTTGATCCAAACGATCCAGTTCCTTGTTGTTCGGCGCTAGTAGGGAAAGTACGCGCAGAGCGTTAGTTCGTGAAGCCACGTGCAATACCGTCTCTTCAGTATCGTGCGGTGATAGCTGACTGATACCTCGTTGCACGAAGTATTGAGCAACGTCGAAGGCATCTCCAAAGGCGGCGTAATGAAACGCCGTGTGTTTCGATTTGGTATCGACGCTCGCGCCCTGTTTTATTAAATACTTGACACCATCCAGACAGTTCCGAAACGCACACAAGTGCAACGGAGTAAGACCATGATCGGGCTCGGTATAGTTGACATCGGCTTTGCATTTGCACAAACGATGTATGAGATTTGTACGACCCATAAAACTCGCTTGTAGCAATAAGATGTTGACTTCATTGGACTTGACGTCCGCGAGGTTCGTCTCCGCACTTGTCTCATCCGTTTTACATGATTCCAGATTTTCCCAGATTTGTGATTTGTAACACGTACGTTTCCTGTGTTCCGCGAGAATATTTTTGATGAAATCTTCATTGATGCGCAGAGAAGTGCGGTCGACTTCGGAAGAGGCTCGTTCACTGATGACTGAGTAATCTTCCATTGAAGCTATGGGACTTATCAAATTATCGAGTGGTGGCGGCGATTCGTATTGAACTCGACCACTTTCGAGCTCATTGTCATCTTGTTTAGGCGATGAGCGTCTACTCTTTAGTCGAGTTAAAAACAAGGAAGCCGCGCTCGTGCGTGACAACAGAGTCGGAACGGTTTTTGATACTTTTTCTCCGGTTTCTTCCATCTCTTTCACTGACGAGAACGATACGAATTTGTTGCTCAGACTATCTACCATCTCCACCTGTTGCCGTTCTAAGATCAGTTACCTATAAACGTGATATACCTGATTTAACGTTATCCAAAAGTCTTAATGTTTAATCGAAACATGTAAAAACAAAATAGAGAAATTGTATCTATTTTATTGTGTATCTATGTATCTTATGTATCTATTTTATTACGTGAGAAGAAAGATTGAAAAAGGGTATTTTTTAAATTCTACAATTTATCATAGTAAATGAGAAAAATATAGGACAGTCTAAAATATAATACCAGAATTATATAAATATTCGGAATGTCAAATATTATTTCTATCAAAGTGAAAGCATATAATATTTAGTAGCTACGATCTTTCAAAACTAAATAAATCGAAAATAAAATAAAATAGAGGATTAAATTCGGTGTTTTCTAAAGCTTGTATGTTTTAATATAAAAGATTGAACAACATTGTTATAAATATATTCGTAATACGTGCTTGTTAATGACTTCTTAATTTTTTAAAAGTTTAATAATACAGTGAGAGATAAAATGTGAATTTTGGAATAATAGTGTTTCATTTTTTTTATTTCAATATATAAAGAATTATGACTCAAAGTTTGACAGTATATCTTACGAACACTTTAACATTGTAACATCGACATTTAACACAAAATACACAAAATATCGTGATTCTCGTAAAAGTTAATTGGAAAATCGGTTAAATACTTAATCAAGGTATAGTCTGTTATCTCATTGAATTGACGGTAATTACGTCCCACTTCTGAGAGACAAACAAAGAGATCTAGATTGATATCAAACAGATCACATATTGATGGAATAATATAAACAAACCGACTCGTTACAAAAATAAAATTTAAAAAACAGGAAAGTTACGGATCTAATCAGAAGTAGGTAGTAAATCTTCTCTGCAATAATATTTCATTCGTTTACGCAATTAAAAATAAAAATAGATTTTAATGACGTGCTTGGATACTAAGCAATTCTGAGAAATTTAAATGTTTCCATTATATCTATACCAAAAAAGAGAAACTAAATACATAAAAATATAAAAACACACAAATTTATTAAAGATAAATCTAAATCAAAATTAAATGTAAAAATAAATAGAAATAAAATGAAAAAAATATAAACAAAAATTAAATACGAAAATAAATACAAATTTCAATTTAACAAAGGTAAACATGACTTCATAATGCCCTTTGTGTCAAATTTATATCAATAAGATCAAAAGCGAGTCACCATCTGTTGATAGTCAATAAACTATGTTTCGGTTGTTTTCGTGACAAATCTTGGATTTAGTTTAACGGCTCTTATTACAAATGTATTAGACAGTATGCGCGTTTATATATACGGGATCGGCATTACGGCAGAGATGGTTCTAGAGTGAAGAAGTACCTTACACGTTTACGGCACGAGACGAAGCTCGGTGGCGGACGTTGATAATCGTCTCGATCGCATCACCTCGTTCTTTCGCCAGACCGGTTCACACTGAGAGCGAGAGAGTGTGCAGCATGCGGCTAACTCCGTACCGGTTATATCAGCGAAAGAGATTTGGATGCTACATGTAGCGGATGAGACCGGTCGGCTATCAGAAATGCGCAGGGAAAGGTTGTCTTCCTTGAAGGACACTGTACATGTTTTTCGTGCTTCACATTCTTCGCAATACACATCACAAAAGATACCGCATAAAAATATATTTCTTCTTTCTCAGTGTGTCACATCAATCCTCCAAATACGCGACTTTTCTGATTCGAGATAAATAACGTTTTTTTAATGCAAATTAACTCCCACTTAGCACTATATTGTATAAGTTCCTACTTCTTAGATTTCTTCAATAAGCACAATTATTGCGTCTATAAGTGTTTAGACATCTGCATCTGCAGCGAAGAAAACACAGTCGAAATTCTATTATAATCAATGCAATTTAAGGACTAAAAAAATATTACATGACAATTTGCTTGGGTAAAAACCAGGAGAAAATTGCCACTGGAAAAGTTAAAGTATTAATACAATTTTTTAAGTGGAAACAAAAAAAGAGCAAAGTTTTAATCTCTGCTTCATGATGTTCTTGACAACAGAGAACAATTGTCTTCATGAGACAAACTCTCAAAACATTTTAATCAAATCTGTCGTAAGTTCAATAAACTCAATTGACACAAGATACGATTAGATGATTCTCTGACCTAAATGCTAAAAATTAGTAATATATATGATATTGTAATAACTCGCATACGATTTTATTATTAGAAGACCGGTATGTACTATAAAGAGCATTAATTTGATAACATAATCTAATTATATGATCTAATACATAACATTGATACTTATACAAACAAATAATTTTAATTAGCTTTTCTATTTATTTAGGAATTTTAATAGTAATTTTTATTAAATTCTTTTCTTAACTAGGTTCTATCACTTTGATATGTTCTGTTAAAAAAAAAATAAAAATAAATAAATAAATAAAGTAATATAGATAGCAGTTGATTATTTTATCGTTTAACTAATTAACAAGCAAATATAAATACATTAATGCAGAATTACAGATTAAATTCTCTATTTTTCACACATTTAAATAACTTTTACCGCACGATATAATTATATAATACATCGTTAAATAAAAATAATATATTTTAGATACTCACTCCTTCATAAATATTATCACAAAAATCCTACAGCACTATTATATGTATAACATTCGTTCAACTTCTTTTTCCATTGCATGTTAAATTAGAATACAATGCATGCTATTCTATTTTAACACAACAAGTAATAAGAATTATCTCCAGCCAAATTATATAATGTATCATAAACAGTTTCAGAAGATATGCATGACAACTTGTTGACAATATTCTTTAATAAATTCAACGTGGACTTTTCTTACGAGGATTTGAGCAAAGATTAACTCACCTGTTCGCGATGATGAATCTCTTTAAAATATGTGATGTCGCATCCATTAATGATAATCTTTCCAGAGCCATTACCCCAAATTGTCACTTCACCTCTTGCAGATTTCCTCATGCAATCTGAAATCATTAGCAACGAGTTTCATGATGTATATCATATATATATTTCTAACCATCTGTGAATGTTAAGATTATCAATTTACTTACTTTTAACCGTGATATATGGCCTTTCTGTGCTGTCGTGTTCCAACTTTACATGTAACAATAAACTTTTATATTAACTGTAACAATACTTTTATCATCATTATTACATATGCACATGGATACTTACAGGTGGTATTGCTACCTCATTGGAATGGGTATTAAGTGTTTTACGATATTTTGTAATGAAATCTGTTGCTCGCCTTGACAATGGATGATCAGATAGTCGTTCTAGTGACGTAATAAGATAGTCGTACTAAAAGAATTATTATACACTTATGAATTAAATTATGCGTTATATTTTTTTGAAGATTACTAATTATTACCGACTAATTATTACTAATATTATTTACCTCAAAATCATTAATACTTTCAAGTAGTTGGTTTTCAATCTCATGCTTTTGAAACCATGTGGAACCTATCAGATTGCTAAAAATCATATATTTTTAAAAATGGTTATACTTGATATTTTTTTGCAGAATACTTCTAAAATTATATACCAATTTGTATACATGTTAACATGTACATGCTTGTTCTATGTAAATCAAATACTCAACATACACTTTGTCCATAGGTATCGTTCCTTGCCTTATCAATGAGTCTTCAACATCATTCAGAGATTTAATTTTATCCACAATATTCTGTGTACAAAAATAATTTTCTCAAATATTAATTGCTTTCCTTCATACATTTGTGACGTCATAACGAACGTCATAACGAACGTCATGACGAATAACAGTCATTATAGAAACTTACATATAGTGTCTCATAATAATTCGGTTTCGAAGTGTAAAACATAGAATGGAAGGGTCTTCCAGACTCATCAAATTCTGCTGCTTTCCTGCTTGGAAAGATCTTTTCTGGATGTTCCATCATCGGCCGAGCTTTAGGGTCAAATAGTCCTGATGGAAATAGATATTGGATTGATCTCTGAAAGTAATAATTACACGACTTTAGATATTAGCTCATCATTTATCAAATCGGCACAATTTTTTATATAATTACATACATCTATATCTGCTTGCGTAAAACATTCTGGATCTTCGCCCATCATGTTAGCCAAGTGTCTCTTCCCTATCTTATACTCTACGATCTCTTTCTTCATAAATTCATCTAATAAATTTAAAAAATAATATATTTATAAAAAGTACTGCAAATTGCTGACATTGAAGTGATTTAAAAAACATTATAAAATTATTTTTAAAAATATATATACAAAGAGAATAAATCTGTTACTACCATGTTCCTTTGCACGTTGTAAATACATCAACATAGCTTTGCTTATTTTTTTCTCCGGTTTCTTCGTACTAGACTTGATTGTATCTTCAATTTCATCGATAGATGTTGCATATGATCGTGATTTAATATAATTCTGTAATCGTAAAATAATTAATATAGTAATTTAAAAAATATATAATTTATGCGTAATCGAAATAAGCAAAACTGCACTAAACAAATAGTTTAACGGCCTCGTTGTAGAGGAACTGCAAGCTTACCGAATGTCGCGCGGTATTCGAAAATAAAGCAACAGCGTTGTTGTTTATGCCGATCAAACGTCGAAAGTGTGAACAACGAATAAAGATAGATACTGCCATAATTATAACTTGGCAATCGGGACGAATAGTTTCTCAAACAATTTGAAGGAGATAACCTCTTTCGAGCTAACCTATTGACCAGCGAGAACTACATTAAATTCAATTAGATCAAATTAAATTGGAATTAATGTTTATTCTTGCGATTTAGAGACGTTTCGAAACTTATGGGAAAAAAAAGGAAATATTGCAACTTTTTGACGTTAATATGTAATTATGTTTATAAACACAACACACGGAAATGTATGATTGCACGGCACGTGAAGTCGCACCACCTGCGAGAGTACTCTCGAGAGCCTCGAGGCATGCGCATTGCGTATTGCGTGTGTGTGTGTGTATCGCGCTATTGCATAAATTAATCATGGCTTGTTAGGGCGATTTTGACGAACTCCGATTAACTTAATCGAGATCAAGTTAATCAAAATTTAATCGAGATACCGACTAATGTTCGTAGTCCGTACCATTTTGTTAACATGGAACAGAATTATTAATTTTTTGTTGTCTGACACATAAAAAAAGGAATTAGGAACAATACAGTCGAGAGAGATTCTTGGAACCGTGATTTTGAAAATTTTAGATTATGATTATGATTATTCTTTTTTTTATCACAGGTTATGAGGAAAGGCACGAATATTCGGATATCGTGCGTTTTTTTTCTAATTTTGTTTAGAAAAGTAAGAGAATTTATGACGCTAAATGTAAGTACATTAATGAGCAATAAACAATACAATAAAAGTATATCTTACTGAAATATTGACGTCTTTTATTCGTGCTATTTTTCTCAATCGTCTGCAAATCAATCCGACTATCTTTCAAACTAGTCGGTATATTGGTCGATATTAGCATGAGAGAGAGAGAGAAAGTTTACATACATTGCATAGTTTTGGTTTTGGAAGTATATAAAGTAATAAACACCAACAATCAGGCACCATCAACAAGTTACCAATAATCAGTACTCGTTAACGTCAACAAGATTAAGTTATTTATCACATAAGTAAAAAATAGATATGGATGAAATATTAAAAAGCTATCATACTCTTGGTAATAGCTTCTATGTGACGTATAGAAGCTATTCGTACGATCATATCATACAGGTATTTTACGCACGAATTTACATTAGAAGTCACAATAACAGCAGTATTTCCAGCCTCTGTTTAATAATACAACATCTGTCAATGTATCGCTCGTTTTCTCACTGTAACCATATTAAAATCATATAAATTCTCTTTTTTTTTCATGAAACATCCCTCTTTTTATTATCCTATATTAACAAAAACATATATCAGCATATATCTTACATTTCTAGCAATAATAGATCTTAAGATAATTGACCAAGATTTACACCTGATTATCTAATATATATCTTATACTATCTAAACTGAAAAGACAGAGTCAATATAGTTTATCAATATGTCAAGTATATGTGTGGCGAAAAATTCGATTTATTTGTACGTACAGTGCAAGACAAAAAAATCTCACGATTTCAATATGGTTGCAATGAGCTAACAGAAGTCTTAAGCAGTCTTAAATTATTAATTATATCAAATATCAGGAATGCATGATATAGTGTATAACATACATTTACTCTTAAATGTTGCGTTCCATTGTTAGCAAACAAAAATATATCTTCAAAGATCTATTTAAACCTAGAAATTCTAAAATACCATTATTATTAAATTTGCTAGCTACTGAAAATCATTCAACATTCCTGATAAAATTTAACATCCCTGCAGGCCATCGCAATATAGCTTTCTTAACATAACTTTCTTCTTGTATCACAAAAAGAAAACGAAAGTACGTATGAGCAAGTTACGTGGATATATATATGTATATTACATATGTATTAAAATATATATAATATATACACATAATTATTTAAAAAAATAAGAAAGTCTTAGACGATGCAACATGCTTGGAAAATGCATGTTAAATTAGTAAAGTACTTTATACGCTAAGCTTTGTCTTTGGAGATTTCTTAATGAATAAATTACATTATTTCTCTGTGATAGCAAAGTTAACTAGCATGTAATATTGATCAATTGTATCATAAATTATATCAATCTCTTTCGGTATCGTAATAATCCTATCGCAAAAATAAATATATTTAGAATTAATATTACATCTTTTTCAATATTATTTCAACATATAAACAGATTTGTCAAACAAACAGTCAACATTCTGAAAAGACAAATATGCAATATAGGATCACTTTTATTTCTTGGAAACTTATGTATCTTACGTATCTTATATATTTCCAGACATAAGAATCCGTTACAAAGAAATATCATTCTCTCATCTCTTTTTTCCTTTTTGTGTAGGTATATATATTTTTGTGTTGCATGTAATTGGGATTGAAAAATCAATCAAGTATCCCTTACATCGCATATTTATCTTAAAAGTACAAAGTAGCAATATAGCAATTAGAAAAGATAAAATATGTACCGGTTTGATGTTAGTATTCCTTTTTTTTTGTGCTGCTTAAACTGCCGTTTACGTTGCGCTGCGGTTTTCGGAAAGAAATCCGAGAACGTACGCAATGCCAGATGTTCTTTCCCGTGCCTGCTAAATTGCAAACTATCAAGGACGGCGATTCGTATTCATTAGGAACAATACCATCAACGGACGACTCAAAAAAGCTAAATAATGGAAACCAGATTCTAGTTCTGATCGAATCGCGCTGCATCAGTGCTTGATTGTTCGCCAGCGTGTGATAGTAAAGAAATAATCGCGAAGTTATATAAAATGCGACGAAAACGTCGATGGAATAATGCTCGTGCGCCGCCAAGATGAAAAATATACCGAACATATTAAGCATCCATGTAAAAGTATGCAGAAAATACAAATGTCTCGGGGTATCTGCAATGAAGAAAAGAGCATTCTATAAATATCCAAATCGGCCGCTTCAATATCATACTAATATACATTATTACTTACATTCCGTAATGAAAAAGTTAAGCATAGTTAACGCCACTGTATGCCCGCTAAACATGTAATCCCCGCAAGTTCTGACACCTTGAATAGACATGCCGGCACCACGCCAAATAACATAAGCCATTGCTATTTTATTGTACAGTTCGACATACGCAGCACTAAAATAAGATATAAATATATATTACTTGGGTGTGTGTGTGTGTGTGTGAGAGAGTGTGTGTGTATTTAGAAAAAGAATGATGACATATTTTATAACGTAATATATATATCTCTCTCTCACTTTGACCAATCTTCATCTGGGACTTTCCGTGGTTGGCATTGCAGATGTGCACCCGGCACTGACAACGAAGTAATGAGCATCGTCACGCATCTCAGCAGGAAGACTGTACCCGACAGTGCAAAAAACCTCCGTAACAAAATAAATCTGTTCCATATTTAATAGGATTATTCGCTCTGACGAATCACGTCTTTTGCCATATTTATTTAAGGGGGCCTCGTTTCTTACCTATACTTGTGAAATATAAGCACAAGGAGCCATATCGCAAAAAGCAGGGTACCGGTAACTTCGCACATATCAAACGCCCAAGGAATATGAGGTACATTGTCTAAAAATATGTCTGGCAATGGAGGATACTTCTTCATATCAGGCACTCTGTCGTGAACGATAACCATCACAAAGGCAGTAATCCACGTGACGATAAATAAATATCCCAAACTGATGACCGTTTTCCAGATTTCGGGTGGCAAGTAAGAGGCGTGTCCGTCCTCCGATACCGAAGCTGAATAAAATTCGTTCTCGATAGACGTTTCATTATTTGTACCAGTGCTGGGCATCTAAAGTAAAATTACATAAGTTAAATGTAGCGATATATTACCTTTGTCGCTGACTTGAACATTTCCTTAGGAATGCTAGGGACATGCTTTTACCTCGTGCTTATTCTGATGAGTATAAAAATTCGCCGAAGGAAACAGATCCATGTATCCCAGGTCGAACAGAACGGCGACATTGTCCCTCTGCAGTTGCTTTATGGCTAGATACAATTTCTTTATCGCGCCAATCTTCTTTATGTTTAAAATACTAGATTTCAGGTCTTCCTCCTTCAGCATCAGAAGTACCTTCCCGTCGATCTCGTGAGAATAAAATAAGTCCGCGTACTCCTCGTGACCGTTTTCCACAAGCCACAATTTCACGTCGGAGGACGTCCACTCGATGACGTTCCTTAGGGACATGGTTGCGACGGTTGCGACGGTTGCGTCGTCGATTGGCATCTATTCTGCATAACAGACGAGTCAACGCGCCAACGCGCGTACCGTTAGAAACGAGAAAGGAATTACCCTGCAAGTGGGTACCTGACACGGCGATCGCTTCTCCAATCGCGAGTCGCATTGACATTTCACACGTGATTCTTTGACGGCGCGAAGATAACGTGTAAACGAGTACACGACCGAGGGAACGATCCGATCGAGAAAAGAACCGCCGTGTCGCAAAGCCTGGCAAAGCCGGAGCAAGCAGGCCGAAGGTGGCGAAGGTGAAGTCCGCGAGAGCAAGGGTGCGGACTTAACCTAGGCCTAGACGCGCGCGCGCGAGCGTGCTGAAGGCTGGAGCGTGCGATCGCTCATCGCTCACCTGAGGAAGGACCGCGGCCGTCGCGGCGCACCGTGGGATCGTCGTCGATATCTTATCGGGACATTTTCGCGCGTCCGACGTGCGTGTCACCGCGCCGCGACTATTCTCGTCCGAGAGAATCATGCGTCGGCAGTAGGATCCGTCCACGGCGTCAACTCGCGCTCAACCCTCAACGGCTGTTCAACGACCTCGATCGTCAACGGAGCCGATGACGATGACGGTCGATCGTGGAGATGGTGGAGATTGATATCCGCTGATCGCATCGACACATCGACACGCTCGTAGCTCGACCGCTCGACTGTGCGCGCGCGACGCAACAGCGCACTGAGCGCACTGAGCGCACGCCGCACAGCTGTCACCGTCACGTCACGCCGTCACGCACGTCACGTCGTGGTTAAATAGCCGCGCGAAAGAAAGAATATCGGAGCGCGATTTCGCGAACGCTCGATAAAGGGGGACGAGCTGCTTGTTATTGCCGCCACGTAAGATCGATGATAACGAGGCTCTCGAATGACACGATTTCAACGAAGCGTACGATGATTCATTTTTCGCGATAACAAAAGCATTATTCCTCCACTGTGTGTTAATTCCTAAGGAACGCGAACAATGTTGTTTGTAACTTTTGCTTCCGGCGGTTTATTTGTCAATTGTTTACGCTATTATGAATGTAACGCTATAACTTCAAAACATTTGAACTTCGAGTGAAGAGAGAGAGAGAGAGAGAAAGGAGAAATTTTCGAGGCTCAATTCTTGAAGATGCGACGAACGCAGCAAAAGAACAATTAATTGCTCCGTTACAATTGACACGTCTCTAACTTGTTTTTTTTCTTTCGACTATTTGAATGTATTCGACTGTTAGTCACAAAAACCGTACCTTGTAATTTGAGCCTGAAAATCGGGCTCTCATTTTTTTAGAACTTACGAAGCTGCAGATCGAGATACGTATATAAAAGATCTCGCGATAGTATACCACGGAGATAATAGGCTCGGAGTGCCTGTGCCATCGATCAAACTCCGATTAATTTAATCAGTGATCGATTCAATTGACGGAATTGCTCAAAGCAAAATTTCGAATAATTTGAATTATATAATTCATCCTCTCTCTCTTCTCTAATATATAATTTCTCTTTTTGTGTCAAACAAGAAATTAAGAGTTGTAGGTATATATATATTATAATCGGAGTTTGATCGCTTTCAGAGAGTGCTGTACTTGCGGACGGGCAAGTCTTCGTGAAACAACCGGATGGGAATTTATTGCTCGATTAGGACACAGCTTTTGCAGTTCTGCCCCTCCTGCTGCCCCCGTTTCTCGCTCCAAATTGGACGAATTTCACGGCGTGCGACGAGGCGAGGCCGGCGAGGCCGCCGGCCGGTTGTTTCCCGGTTTCTTTCTTTGCGCACCACACTATTATATCGTCTTGTTCACGGGGGTAAAAAACCGTATGAAAAAAAACCCGTTATTTGGCGGCAGCAAAATACGGAGCCTCCTCGGCGCACTCGACCTGCGGTCTGCGGCGCGCCTTTTCTCTCGTTGCACTTTATTCCTCTTACCGCTCTTCTCGCCGCAAAGTCCAAAAAGATACGTTATCTGTTTTATTTTCAACACTCAAAGAATTTGCAAAACGGTTACGTCAGAGAGTACTCAGAGTACACACGTGGACTCGCAAACTTATTCGAATTTCTGAAAAGTTTTATTCGATTTCTCCTCTTTCTCGTGTCTTTTCCATTTCAAATTGCGGGAAAAACGTATAATAGCGTTAAGAAAGTTCGACGGATACTGTTCCGTTTAAACTTCAGTACTGCACTCTCTGCTAAGACGAAATACAAAAGGGGAATACAAGTGTAATTACAAAACGAGGAAATTGAATGAATCTCGAGTCTCATTCGTTTCTTATCGGCCATTCTCGACGCGCGTGATGATGTTTGCGCGCGTAACTTGATTTCTCGCGTTGACTCTTCCCGCGGGCGGCGAAGTCGACGTCATTGATGATCGTCGTCGTCGTCGTCGTCGTCGGCAGTCGTCGCGAGTCGTCGCGAGTCGTCGCCACTCGCCACTCGCCAGTCGTCGCGCGTACGTACATTCGTACATACATGCGTTAGCGTGCGTCGGAGTCGATAGTGCGCGAAGAAGCGGAGCGAAGCGGAGCGAAGCGGAGCGAAGCGGACTAGCGGAGCGGACTCACATCAGCGGAGCGGACCGGCTGAGGCACGGCCACGGCGCGCGCGGTGCTTGCCGAGTGGCGAGTGCTGAGTTGGCACTGTTGGCAGTCTTGACAGGGCAGTCCCGCGCCGCAGGTCCCGCTGGCGCTAACTGTTGATTTGCATGTCGTACGGCACGTCCGTGGTCCGTGTCCGTGAATCCGCAGCCCGCGCGAGCCCGGATAATGTTACGAATGAATGTACTTATACGGTCTACTTAAAACAACGCCGCAGTACTTAATGAGCGATGAGTGGACAGAAGTTCCAGTATGACGAGAGCGGAGGGACATTCTTTTACTTCCTGCTCTCGTTCTTGGCGCTACTGCTGGTACCCGGGACTTACTACCTCTGGCCACGTTGCCCGAAGCAAGGTTAGAGATTCGAGTGAGACAGACAGAGAGAGAGAGAGAGAGAGGGAGGGAGAGAGAGAGGGAGGGAGGGAGAAAGATCAAGGCAAACTCCATTTTTCAGACCAAGTAATTTACACGTTACCCGCGGTAACGCGCGGCCGATGTAACTGGTAACGACGTATACGTTCCACGTACATGACGGACGAGTACCGTTTCCTGTACTCTCGATTTACGTTCTGCTCCACTTTGGTCCTTTACCTATTCCTCATTCTTTCACGGAAACTCAGCGCCAAACTCGCCCAATCTGCGAGGATAAAAATGCCCGAATAAATTATCTAGTTATTTAATTGTTCAATCTTATATATAATCTATATATATTTAGAAAATTAAGTAATTTCAAGTCGTATGTAGATATGATATGTTATGATCCTGACTTCTTCAGACCACAAAAGTTTAAGGCAATATGTCCTATGTTTTGTGTCAAAATTTATATGAAAGTCTTGTAACATATTATTTGAACAATGAATAGACAAAAAATATGTGTACATACCTTTTGATTAACACTATTGTTCGAGTTTTAGCGTTTCACGTAATGACATTCAACCATAAGTATCGTGACAAAATATCTTTATTTTTAACCAGTTTTTCAAACTTTGTGGTTTAATTTAAAGATGTGTAGATCATAGGAATAATATCAATTTAAATTTTATTCAGATCCTGATCAGTTAGCCAAAGAATGCCAATGTGATGGGTGCAAAAAGAAAAAGGTTATTCTTCAAGCGAACAAACCTTGGAAGGAAACCAAGGCCTTATTTACGTAAGTTTTCATATATTATTTTTATATGTTGTATAACATTTTACTATAAGTGTAAAATAATATAAATTACATTTATACAATTGTAAAAATTATTGAAAAATTCGTTGCCCTTTTATATTATATTTATATGTAATTAATATAATGTTATTACAGGAAATTTCTAATCATTCTGGGATGGGCTATCTTGATACTTTTAGCCTATAAGGTGTCCCAATTTGATTACGAAATGGCCAACTTTGATCCGTATGAAATATTAAGTATACCGCCTGTGAGTATGAAATATAATTTTTATACGTACCGTTAGTTTTGTTGCGTGACAAAAATTAATGCCCAAGTTCCAATTGTAGGGTTCTTCCCAAGGTGAAATTAAGAAAGCTTATCGCAAGCTTTCCTTAATTCTTCATCCCGATAAAGAAACAGGAAATGAGAAAGCTTTTATGAAATTAACTAAAGGTAAGGAATAACAAACATAGTGTCTGCACAGATCTTACATACGGTGTAAATATTGAGTATATGTTGCGTGCTATTAAATATATTTAATAAATTTTTAACACATTTATCGCACATGATAATAATACAGCACAGGAAAGGTCGATAAAAATCGTTAGAGCTGTTAGAGTATCCGAACTGGAAATTAATCCTATAACAGTTAAAAATTAGATATTTGATATTAATTTTTCAAAATTATTCCAAGATCAAGTTGCTACTACTAATATTTTAAATCTTGATATAAACTAACAGTTGTTTTTTTTTCTATTAACAAAAATAGCTTACCAAGCTTTAACGGACGACGAAGCACGAAAAAACTGGGAAAAATATGGAAATCCGGATGGTCCAGGGGCAATGAGTTTTGGTATAGCTTTGCCTTCCTGGATCGTTGAAAAAGAGAATTCAGTATGGGTCTTAGGACTATACGCATTAGTGTTCATGGTTGCTTTACCGACGGTTGTAGGAATGTGGTGGTACAAGAGTATTCGCTACACTGGTGATCAAGTAATTGGCATTTTTATGCCACATTTTTATTTGTGACAAATTTTCAGTTGTTATATATATTTAAATTTATCTTTAGGTTCTCCTCACAACGACCGAAATGTATTACTTTTTCTTCGTGAAAACGCCGTCTATGTCATTGAAGAGAGTCATCATGATACTCGCTGCTTCCTTTGAATTCTTCAAGAAACGTAACGCCGAAATAGTCGAGAGACATTCTGACAGCGAAGAAGTTCCTTCGGTATACATTTAATTATATTTCATGATCTTTCTTAGAGATGAATAATGATTTTACTATATATATTTTTTGTTTTACATATTCAGCTTATCAAACAACTACCTAACTTAGGAGAAAAAAACAAAGAAGTACCATTATGCCACTTGTATTCAATTAAAGCTAGAGCACTACTGCATGCGCATTTATCTCGCATACCACTAAATCCTGAGACATTGGATAAAGACAGACAGTATATCGTAAAGAAATGTCCATATTTGATTCAAGAAATGGTTGCTTGTGTCCATCAAGTTATACTTTTAGCTTATGCCAGAAGAGGTAAGCATTTTTTTTCAAAATAGCTTTATGATACATATATACATGAAATAAACGATCAATGGGCTTTTTTTATAGTACCGCGAGTACCAACCATAACGACTATAGAGAACTGTATGAAACTGTGTCCAATGATCGTCCAAGGATTCTGGGAGTTTAAAAACCCTCTCCTTCAATTACCACACATAACGGAGGACAATTTAAAATACTTCCACGCAAAGAAGGTATTAATGACAGCGAATTCTACCCGTTGCGATAATGTTTTTATCATTATCGATGAAAATCACTTAACAATGTGACTTTTCCTTAGCGTCAAATCAAAAGTCTTCAACAATTTGCACAATTGAAAGGAGAAGAACGAAGACTGATACTTAGAAATCTGTCCGACAGTCAGTACGAAGATATTATGAAGGTTCTTGGAAATATGCCATACATTGACTTTAAAGTACGATCCGAAGGTAATTGATATATTAGTTATTTTCTTGTACTTCTGTAAAACGTTTGTATTAACTAGAACAACATAATTTATGCGGTATTATATTCTTTATAACTTACTTAATGTATTTCAATCTATTTCAGTAATCGATGATGAGAATCCTACCGTCTACACTGCTGGTGCTATTGTAACGGTAACGGTATCGCTTACGCGAAAAGACATGAAGCATCTCTTTGGAAATGATTCTGTCAATGAACAAACGATAATTGACGATAACAAAGGCGGTGAAGCAATTGAAGAAGCCTCAGAGGAACAAAATCAATCGACAAAAACTGCAAAGCCAGCATGGCTTAAACAAAAGAAAGGCCAAAAGAAGTCGCATAAAAAGGGTACCAATAAAAAGTTAGCTCCTGCTAAAAATACACAGGCACAGTCTCAAGCTGTGGCTAACAATACTCAGCACAGCAATACTCCTAATGCGAGAAAGAAGGATGATAAGACGGAGAAAGAGTCTTCCAAGGAGAAATTGTCGGATGTCAGTGACAGTGAAGCCGAGAGCGATCGAAGTGACGACGAAGATAGTCACGACAAAAAGGACGCGTCTCACGATGACGACGATACCGAATGGGAAAAGTAAGAGGAATATTTATACGTATTTTTTACGTCATATATTAAATCATTATTTATATATTTCGCTCATAGCTGAATTTAACATTCCATTTTCTTTTAAACAGATTCCAACAGAGAATCTCCAAGCGGGAGAGAGTGTTGGAGGGAAGGAGTAATTTGTCACATGAAGTGCATTGTCCACTCTTTCCCGATGTTAAGCAAGAGTATTGGTGGGTCTATATCTGTGATCGCAAAAGTCAAACGCTGTTAACAACCCCTATACACGTCACATCCTTAGCACAATTTGAGGAGATTCAATTAAGATTTACGGCACCACGCTGGCCA
This sequence comes from Temnothorax nylanderi, assembly GCF_030848795.1. Taxonomy (NCBI): domain Eukaryota; kingdom Metazoa; phylum Arthropoda; class Insecta; order Hymenoptera; family Formicidae; genus Temnothorax; species Temnothorax nylanderi. Next base: position 2,755,410 of record NW_027249068.1, on the reverse strand, counting down.
GGCCTTTATACATTTACCGTGTGTCTACGTAGCGATTCGTATCTGGGCTTTGATCAAGCTCAAGACATTAAAGTGAGTTATTTAACAATTCAAGTAACCCAGCAAAAAACCTCATTTCTTATTATTTATATTTGTAACGATGCGACGATGCTTTATAGTTGGACGTGAAGGAGGCACCAGAAATACCGACCGAACATCCGCAATGGGACATTTCGGATGAAGAAACTGCGGAAGATGTGGATGCAGCTGATGAACATTCCGAATTCACAACCGACGAGGACATTAGTGACAATGAATAATAGCTATTTCTCACATGTGATCGGAATAGATATTCTAAAAGTCCGCATTTTCCTCTTTTTTTACTTCTCAAGTTAATGTACAATGGACTTTTATACGTGGAATTGCATAATCGTTGATGTATGTGGACAATCTAGAAAAATAGTCTGGTGTGTAAGATTTGTCAGTGTGGAGAAAGTAATAGTGAATAAAGAGCATAATATTTATTTTAACATCGTTGTTCAATCCTCAATTTGGATGTGTTCAATCCTTAATTGAGATCTGTATACAGTTTTCTAATAAAATATATGAGTACAAAAAATATTGTATCTATCCACATTAAGATGCATCTCTTGTTAGAATCGTTGAGCGAACGTGTTCTTCACGTTTAACAACGACTATAACAGTATACAAAAGTAACAGGTATCATAAAATCTGGGTTAAGCGAAAGTAGTAAAAGATATTTAAGCTACACACACACATATATAAAGCACACAAAAGATCATTCAACCGTTGCACTTTTTATCATAGACACTATAAATTTAAAGTATTCGCCGATCTATCACAAAGGCAGTCTGAATGAATATCGACAACTAGATAGATATCTGACATATGGTAACAATGAGAACGATGAGTGTAATATTTCGTGCAATGCAAGTGAGTACATTTCATTTTTTTTTATACAATAGATATCCATTGTCTACATTAGATATCACAACTGTATTTCAGATACTTAAAATCTATTTTATACTCTACCTTTCCCTAAGTATTATGGTTGTTGCGCTTGAAAGGGGTAAGTTATTGTCTAAGAAAAATATATCAACGTCAAATAACAATAAAATTATTTCGCACATATAAGCTATTCACATCTGTATTCACATTGTGTATTAAGCTAAATAACAATATTTATATTTATTTTTCTTATTTTTCTAAAATATTTATAAAAATTAATTTTTATATATCTAGTATATATTGCGCGTGTGTGTAAGATGATTGCAAGGTCAGTCTCTTTTTATAAAAATTAAAATTATAAAAGTACTTTATATTTTAACAAACTTTTCTAAACAGGTCAGAACGATAGATATCAAGCAATAAAATTGGAGCAACTGTTGAACAAGCCTGTCTATACGTTTGTTAAGACTGATAAACATGCCAATATTAAATGGGGTGTACGGCATTATGTTCCACGTACATTAAGATAAACAGACTTCAAGAATTGAATATATTTCGGATTAATACAGATGTGAGCGATATCTTTAATCACGGGTCCAATTTAACCACTTCAAGATATTTTTTTTTTATTTGAGTCATCAATTTGTCCAACCTAAGAAGAGAGATAGAATATAAGATAAATCTGTATTAAAATTGAACAATATCATAAGAAAAGGAGACTTACATGTAACGTGTGATCAAATTATCATATATCACATTATCCTCTGATTGAATAACACTATCTAATTCAGTGGTAGAGATATTTAAAGATTGATAGTTGTTAGATTGCTGAGAGACACTATTAGTGTCCGATTGTGTGATTCTTTGATATTCTTCCCAATATAATTTCGTCATGGCAGTGACAGAAATAAATACTTTTTCTAGTTTTGACAGTTCATCTTGCAATTTATCTATTTGCCTGTTGAAAATACATATTAAAAGTACAATATATATAAAATACATATGAAATGTATAATTTACGATAAATAAACTTTTAGTACCTTGTAATATCAATGATATTTTTATTACGAAGTTGCGTTTCACGCGCAGTCACAAATGAAAACACTAATTTCGACATGTTCAATGGCTTTGCTGTTTTATGTAGACTTTCTTTCTTGAATTTTAGATATATATCACATATCTTATCATACCTATAAAGATAATATAAGAGAGAATATTAAAATATAAAACATTTTATATAACAATCATCTGTAACACATTTATACTTACAACTCTGATAAATTCCCTATATGATCAATAGCTTGAGCTCGATCTCTCAATCTATTATTATCTTCCTTCAGAGACATAAACTTCATCTTTATCTGATCTGCTGCACTAACCAATTTACTAACTTTGTCAAAATAAATTTGTACTTTTCTTTTATCAGTGGTGTCTTCATCCGTCATGTTCATATATTTCATACGAATCGTATGTACTTGTTCTATAAGAATCTTTATATTTTCCAATGTCTTCTCCATGTTCGTATTAAACATATCGATTTTTTGATGTAATAAGTCTCTGAAATATGCAAAAATATTATCTATACTAATACTTAACAGAAGGTACAATTTTACAATTTTATAGCAATATTATATAAAAAACTTACACATTTATACTAAGCGCAAAAATGTACAATTGAAATAAATACATTTCTTTTTTCGTAAAATATATTGTATAGCGATAATAATTTTTCAATATTTCATAATTCAACTCATTTTTTGATTGTGTCATCATTTTCTCCACTGCTGTAGGAATACTTAATGTAGGTATATCTTCTATCAAACATCCATTTTTGAAAAGAAAAAAAACATGATCCTACAAGCAAAATTGTAATAAATTTAAAAATAGCATTTTACTTTATGTTACAAGTTGATAATACATACATTAATTTGTGACGCAAGTGATGCAGTACTTTCAGTCAGTATTGCACCTTTGTAGTCAGTTAACACTTGATGCTTAATTTCAATATTAGTATCTCTTTCTATTAACAACTGAAGATCTCTGAGAGTAGTACTGCTATCAATTTCATATGTATTAATTTTGTAAAATGGCATACAGAAGACATATAGTATCTATATATAAAAAATACAAATTAAACAAGAAAAACAGAAAAGGAATAAAATATACTTGATTATTATACATACTTTGTTTGATAATGCACGTTGCAACATTGTAAATACTGCTAAATGGGACATACCAAATTCGTCGAGCATTTTACCTCTTTTATGTGGATCCCATTGTAAAACTAGCCTGAACCATTGGACTATTTTGTTTCGAAAACAACTGAGAAACGAGAAAAAATATTATATACCCTGCTAAATATGTATATAAAAATTATCAAATAAAAGATATATAAATTTTATTTTTGCTTTCTACAAAAGAAAGTACTTTATTTAATATTGCATACATATCGTGATTATAGAAAGAGAAAATGAGATTCTTACTCCGATAAATGAGTTGGATTTTGAATATCTTTCCCAAAAATGACTTTCCCTTCTGACTCATAAGCGTGAATATCATCATAACTCTTATTCTTAATGTATTTCATCCTATAAAATGACATTAAGTTTAAAGCTTGACATTTGTATCATTTTTTTAAATGAATATACTCCATTATATTCTTCACTTTTTACCATTCCATAGTATGTTGCATTGTTGGTAAAAATGGTCTTGTTCCAGTTACAAGTTCATAAAACAATATTCCTAAGCTCCAGTAATCGACAGAGCAACTATATTTTTCTCTCCAAAGAAGTTCTGGAGCAACGTAATTTAGCGTGCCAACTAAAGAAGCAGATGTACTTGCTTCCCCAAGTTCTTTGGCATATCCGAGATCTATTAATTTATATGAGATCTGTAATACATGTATACATAAAAGTTTAATTGAATCAACGCACACAAGTCAGTAATATAAATTACTACAATATAAATCATTTTCTCATTTATATCTTACCACATTCTGTTCATCTTGTAAAATTATGTTCTCTGGCTTTAAATCTCGATGAGTTATGTTATGTAAATGTAAATATTCCACAGCTGATGAGATCTCACTCATTACTTTGATTGCTTCTGTTTCACTAATTCCACAACAATTTTCTGGTTGATTTAAAATCTACAAAAGAAGGAAATACTGTTACTTTACATTACCAGAAGAACAATTTATATATAGATCAACTTAAACAAAATACAACTTTTCTCAAATCTCCTTTTTTGCAATATTCCATACAGAGAATCGGCAGATTTTCTTCGACATTTGGAAGCTTAAATGGAATACATCCTGTTCTTACGATGTTTGGATGCTTCAAGCGTTTCATTATATCAACTTCGTTGGCCCATCTCTTTCGTTGTATTGGCGTTAACTGTGAATAATTCCATTTGCATTTTTTTATTGCTGAAATCATAATTAACAATTTTATTTTATATATATATATATATATATATATATATATTCATTATACAGTATTATAAGTTTGTCTGTATGCATGATTCCTCTCAGAGAATTCTTCAAAATAAGATGTGTTCTTTTTACATTTATATTTTAATTATACTAAAATATTACCAATCTTTTTGCCACTTGGATCGTGTATCCAGAGCTCAACAGTTCCGAAGCCCCCAGTACCCAGAACACGATTTAGCTTCCAACCATCAGTTGACGTCATCTCGAGTGTAAGATAAATTTCGTTTCAGCTATGTATGTACGTAGCTATGTATGTAGATCGAGGGCTAAATAATTCTCAGTAGACGTGACACCATGCTGATAAGGTAAATAAAAGTTTTATGTTATTTTTCATTTAGAAAAGCATAAATTGCAAGTTAAATACACCGTTCAACAATTGGAATTTCTTACCAGAAATGCATTAGCGCAGCACGAAGAGAGATTATTTCGTGACACACACGTAAACGTTTTTCTAACAATGTTATCAAAACCTGCTATTAACCTGCATAACTTCACTGACTTCACACTTCAACATTCTTTGAAGTTAGCAAACATTAGACCCAGCAGCTCAATCTCATTCGTCGTGAAGTGAAACGTATACCGATTGGTTACTAATGGTTACTTAATGCGCACGTGACTACCTATATAAAATTTTGTCACAATGTGTAGTCCATTTTTTTTCTCACCCTAGTCCTAGTGATACAAAAAGAATTAATGATCGACAATTTAATAAACTTGGCAACTGTAATCTCTCGTTTAATTGATAGGAAACATGTATTTTAACCTTTCAAGAAGTAGATATACGTACCCTTCTCCGTCTTTCTCTAATGACACTTGATGTGACCTGATGCTGATGACACCCTCTGACACCCTCGATGTATACGTGACTGAGACTTGACAGCTGTTGACAGCCTTCTGTGACAGCGTCTGCTAGGATTTTCCTTACTGCACATGCGCGAGATTGTGCCTCCATCTCACATCGCATCGCTGAAACACTTGAATGTAGCTTGAAATTGGCTTGAATGCTGAGTGCCGTGTGCCGTCGCCCGTCAACAATCATGGCCGAGATCCTTAAAAGCGGCACAGTTCGGAGAAGCGAGTGTCTGATTGCTTTTATGGTGCGTCTGTGACGGTAAAAAGAAGAAAAGAAAGTTTTACTGTTCGCACTCCTGCATATCTTGCATATTTTCGAGAAAAAGAGTGAAAGTCCGTCGCTCTTAGCACGCTACGCAAGATTTGTTTGCGAATGTTCGGCTTCAGTTTTGCCGGTACTTATTCATTATACAGGCGTCAATTTTCTTATTTTCTTCCACTTGAAAGAACAGCGATTTTTAACATAAAATGGTTCTACATGGATTTCCACGTGAAGCGAAATTCATCCCACACCGCCTGGTGCTTGCAGGACGAAACGAGGTTTATCATTCCACATGAGTTTCAAGCTTTCCGCATCAACTGTACAATGATAGGCCTTGTTTCATTCCTGCACTGGGTGATGTGGAGTGGATTTTGCTTCGCGTGGAAAGTTGGAAACCTATGTGAAACCATACAATAATGGACCTTGTTCCACCCTGCAGCACCAGGTGGTGTAGGATGGACCTTGCTCTATGTGGAAAGTTGGAAACCTATAGGCCATATGGAACCATTTTAATGTAATAAATTGTATACAAAAATGAAACTAGAAACCATGACCTCAACAATTATATATGTCAAGGCCATTGAAGCCGAGTTCAATTGGAAGTGGCGTCCGTATAATGAGACAAACACATGGACTACGTTTACACGGCCTGATTTACGCCAAGTTATAACATTGATGTTATAACTTCGGCGTAAATTGGATCGTGTAAACGTAGTCATTGCCTCAGTTTTCTGGTGTCAAGATATAACGTGATGTATATGTATATATTTGATAAATGTTCTAACCTATACTATTGAATGATAAATTGAATTTTAATTTATTTGGCCAGAGTTATTTTGAAAGTATAAGTAGCATTTGTTCTTATTACATCAACAAATAAATTAATATTTTATCTTTTTATCACACAGTCCAGTCCATCAGAAAGTTATTGTAATTTCTGATTGGAATATATCCTTCAAATTACTATATCTTTTTTTTTATTATGAAAATTATGGGATTTGTAGGAAATAATAATATATTTAATACAGTGTTTTTAGTAAATTCTATAATTAGAAATAAAAGTGACTTTGTGCAAAAATAAGTGAAAAATATGCAGACAAAAAATGTTATCTTCTTGCAGTTCATGTCACAGTTTATTGAACATTTTGTATATTAGCACAACACATTTAATATGTAATTCTCGCAATAAATATATTTATTATATAGAACATCTTTCCAGATAGTAGGATCAGCTGAATTATGCGAGAAAATATCAGAGGGCTTACATCAAAGTGCGAGAGAAAGGAAGTGGCATATATCTGTACATCAGTGTGAATCTATTAACGACGTTATAAAAGCGAGGATAGATATCTCTGTGGATTTTATCATTTTTGCTTTTGACTTAAGAGCTTCACACACCTTGTCAGAAGTAAGTTTCTTTTGTACAAATAATTTTTAACGCAATTTTATTATATTAAATAGTTTTTTATCTTTAGTTACTTATTACTTATTATTAATTAATGATTATATATTGAAAGAAATCGATGTTTATTATTGTTAATAATTTTTAAGATAGAAACTAACATAGCCACGATAGATGAATACTACATAGTCTCTGGTGCAGCCTGCCTAGTAAATTGCAATGGAATATCTAATGTTATGGGATTGATTCATAAATCAAAGAAACTTTGTCACAAGTATAATATTCGTTTTCTCTCCGCTAACATTTCTGTAAGTCTATGTTGAAAGTTATATTACACATACATTATAATTTATATATTTTAATTATGTGTATTTAAAAATGTATTTTTCATTTTAGAATACGCAAGCCTGCGTCTCTTTAGGAAGTAGAATCCTCAATATAACGGAAGGAATATTGGGATTAAACAGTGGTATACCAGTTATTGGAACTGTCGCACAGTATAACTAGGTTACAGAGAGAGAGTGAGGTGTTACATAGGGTGATTAGCAGGTAATTTACATCACATTTTCTCTCAAAAGTTAAATGTTAGACTGTGTGCATTGAAGAACCGTTATCAATCGTCAGTAATATTATTTAGATCATTAAAACCAGCATCGAGATGAAAAAGTCGAGTGGTAAGGCGTACGCTTCTAGTCAGGAGGACAGTGAGAATGACAGCGACGTAACAGAATGCAGCATCGGAAGCAATTCCACCGCTGGCACTCATCGTAGCGATACGCCCACTCGCAGCGCTCGTTACAAACGGAAGGGTCGTCGCAGGAGTAAAACAGCAAAGTACAAACCTTCTACAGACAAGCCATTGTATAAGTACTGCTGTAGCGTCAAGGAAGATCATGGACAACCCTTATTTGGGGTACAATTCAATTATCATTTGAAGGAAGGCGAACCGTTGATATTCGCCTCTGTAGGTAGCAATCGCGTAAGCATCTACGAGTGTCCGCAGAGCGGAAATATACGGCTGCAACAATGTTACGCCGACCCGGACACAGAGGAGAACTTTTACACGTGTGCATGGACATACGATGATCCCGGGAAGCCTTTGTTAGCTGTGGCGGGATCACGCGGAGTCATCCGAGTTATCAGTGCCTCGACAATGACTTGCATCAAGCATTATATTGGCCACGGGCATGCGATAAACGAGCTAAAGATTCATCCCAGGGATCCAAACATCCTGTTGTCTGCATCGAAAGATCATGCTTTAAGATTATGGAACATTAAAACGGACGTGTGTATCGCGATCTTTGGTGGCGTGGAGGGCCATCGAGACGAAGTCTTGAGTGCCGATTTCGATATAAGAGGCCAAAGGATTATCTCGTGCGGAATGGATCACGCTCTTAAGTTATGGTCCTTGGACAAGCCAGACATGCAGGAAGCGATAAAACAGTCCTATCATTGCAATCCCACCCGCAACGGCAGGCCCTTTGACTCGATACTCCAACATTTCCCGGACTTCACCACTCGCGACGTTCATCGAAATTACGTCGACTGCGTGAAGTGGTTCGGCGACTTTATCTTGAGCAAATCCTGCGAAAACTGTATCGTGTGCTGGAAACCGGGTAGACTCGAGGACTCGCAGCTACGCAGTGGAGAAACGAGCGCGACGGTTTTACACCGTTTCGAGTTTAAAGAATGTGACATTTGGTTTATACGTTTCTCCATGGATTTCTGGCAGCGCACGATCGCCCTGGGGAATCAAGTCGGCCGCACTTACGTTTGGGATTTAGACGTGGACGAGCCCGGGCAAGCGCGCTGTTGGTCTCTTCAGCATCCCCGTTGCACCGCGCCAATTCGACAAACCAGCCTAAGCCGTGATGGCTCCGTGTTATTGTGCGTCTGCGATGACGCGACAGTCTGGAGGTGGAATCGCGACCACTAACTCTACCCGAATCCATTTTACCATGACTAAGAAAACGTGCCTTTTCGTGCTAAGCTATATTGAATATTCGTGCTTTTTTTATAGCAATCAGTTAAATCTAGGCGAAACTTAATCTATTAATTCAGAATCCTGAAACACATGCAGTATATGTACACGCATATATAATCAAAAAATTATATTCCTGACGAATTGCCGAAAATTGAACATTTGTAATAGATTGGTATTCTCGACGGTTTTCGATGTAGCTGTAAAATTTTACATTATAAAAAAGTTACGATTAAACTACGAAAGTATATCTAGAATTATAAATGAATGAGATTATAGAAAATAGAAAATGTTTTTTTATATCTTTTGCGATATATCACAAACGATATTTGTATGTAGAGGAATTAATTCTGTTTTATAATTTTAAAAGATTTGTACAATCTGACCAGAAGTGACTGCCTTCAATTAATTGTAATGCAATTTTCACGCTAAATATAATCTAATTTCAAGATCAGACAACACTGTTAGCAACAGAGTTTATATCAGTTCATTTTTATATCTTTGTAAAACAATAAAATTAATAAACAGCTCGTATTATTATTACTGTTTAATTATTAAGATCGGATTGCAGGTGTGTATTGTATTTATTATTTTGATGGGAAAGAGTAATCTCTCCAACAAAATCATTTCAAGTTAAACAGTTGGCATCATTGGCCATCACCCAGCACAGCGCATTACCGAAGTTACACGTTACAAACTGTCATTCGTTTGTACAAATCCCGAATCCCACTAACCGCTACACGACTACACGAGATTAGAAGATGAACATTACACGTGTCGCGTGCTGTGATGCTAAGAGTTAGAAGAGAGTTTCTATTATTGTAGAAATATATAACTAAAAGTTATTGCGATTTTGTCAATACTCGACGCAGAAAGTAAGACATTTTCTTTCAAATTAATACGCGTGTGAAAGATTGCACAGTAAATACGCTTTATTTCTCGTGAGAGACATTCTAATTCACATTTCCTTGTAGATGAGAACTTTGTTGTTTTTTGGTCTATTTCTGATGGTTGCCGATGTGGAGCCCAAAGAAGTCGACCTAAAGCATTTGAGATGTTTAGGTAAGAGATCAATGCCAATTTATGTCGATCCCATTTTAACAATTAATAATAATAAATTTATCAAATAATAATTCTTGTATCTTACAGTTTGTAGGGAAACTATGAAAGAATTGGAGGAAGAAGTGCTCAGAGCTAATCCGAACAAATTAATCGACGTAGGTAATTTTAGGATGGATGCTCAAGGAAATTATATAAGTAAGAAGGTAAGAGCAGGATCAAGAAAATGTTAAGAAAAAAATGGATTATTCGTGTTAAGTTTATTAAGAATATTTTTGCTGCTTTTATGTACTTGTAAATCCATTCTTTAGTTTCATATATTCGATTTTCATAATAGAATTTGGAATTTGTTATTTTCAGATTCCGTTAGGTCAGTCGGAAACGCATATTTCGATGTTACTGGACAATATCTGCGACAAGTTGGCAGATTACGTGAGAGCGACGAGGAAATCCGACAATCAGTTAACGATCTTCAACCTCATGTCCCCGTCAGGTGGTATGAATCCTATGATGAGCGAAGTAGATATAATTCAAGATGGTGATTTAAATAAGAGCCTCCAGCATTACGTGAGTCCTGCACGTTACATTTTACCTTGACCAAATATGCGTTCTTTTTCATTAATTTGAATCGATTTTCAGTGCAGCGCTATAGTGAGTGAATTTGAGGAAGATATAGTGTCATTATACGTCAATAGCATACAAAATAAGAAAAAGGAATTTTGCACAAAGATGTCGCGTATCTGCAACGAGAATTATGTCGATGATGAAGACGACGATGATAGCGATGATGGTGATAATTATGTTGATGCAGATTTTGACATAGATAGAGATGAATTGTAAATGCATTTGGAATAATTTTTACAGTAATATTACTTATATGTGTAAGTAAAAAGAGAAGTAGATATTAAGTACCTAATTCAGCTGTTTTCATCTTGTGAAAAATTCTATGAATATTAATAAGTATTCCACATTTTACAATGCAATTAATTATTCTCAATGTTTCAAACATATTACGATTAAATGCTAAAATGCTATGTATAATTGTGGTTTAAACGTGCAACATGAAGGCAACATATCGCAGAGATTATTTCGACAGTTATAAAAATATAATTACATATTTGTATTATAAAAATGTATAAAAGAGAAAAAATCAAGTAAATATTTTCTAAATGGTCTAAATAATCTAAATATCTATGTGTATTATAATGTGCGAAGCGCGTATGCATGTGCATGTGTACCGACGTTATTGCAGTTTTATCGATAATTCTATCGTTACCGTCGCGCGTGTGAGCCCTGCAAAACCGACGAATGCGAATGCTAAAGACAGACAGCGCTAAAGAACAGTCTCTTCTTATCCGAGAGAGGAGTAAAAGCAGCTTTGGTGTTCGATGGTATTCGGGTACTTCGGGTCAATCGGGTCTCTCGCCTGACTTCTCGTCTCATTCTCGTCGTTCTCGTCAGACAGAAGGTGTCAAAAGTCAGAAGGAGACGGGATTTAGGAGCGATCCCGGGTGAGAGCTGGTGAGAGCTGAGAGCTTCCAGCCGAGATCAGCTTCCGTCTCGGCGTATTTCGACGCGTGTGCGTACGCGTTTGTGTATGTACGTACACGCGTACGCGTGGACGATGACGGTGTCGGTCCATTTGTTTCGGGAACAACGTCGAGAGCGCGCGTGAGCCGAGAGGAAGGCCCATCCGTCCATCCGTCCGTCCGTCGAACATATGACCGTAGCCCCCCCGCCGACGGCCGAAGGCGAGGGCGAGGGCGAGGGCGAGGGCGAGGGCGCGCGTCGTGGTGCGTGGTGAGAACGTCGTCGGTTTCTGGGAACCGCGAAGCGCGATCGTTCGCCTTCCGTACTCCGTACTCCGTTCGCCCGACTCCGCGCGGAAATGACAAAGCGCGCCCCACACGCGCGTCAGCAGTGAAAAGACCGTTCGCGATCGCGGACGCCACGAATTTCGGATTCCGGTAATCCCGACCGAGCGGTAGGCAGCGGAGAGCGCGGCGTCAAACATGAGTTCCGTCTGGAAACGGCTGCAGCGGGTGAACAAGAGAGCCGCCAAGTTTCAGTTCACCGTCTCTTACCATGAGGTCACGCTAGAGACGACGACGAAGTGGTGAGTGACGCCGATTCCTGTTCCTGGTTCCTGGTTCCTGGCGAGAGCTTCCTTTCGCCGCGGCCTTCCGGAATCCGGAGCCTATCCGTATAGAAACTAACATTAATTGCTCTTCATTTCAACGAGGGTCTAAAGTCTAAAGAGTGTTATTGTCGTCTGCTTCTGAAAACAGAAGCGATTACTTTTGGGAAGAAAAACAATAGGAATTTTTCTTCTTTTTAAATTAATATTTTGGAAGTAAAAGAATTAAGTGATATATGTATATGTCAATATAGATTGCTGTCTTGCGTTCAAATTTTTGCATATTGTACATCATATTGCGCTCCAGGAAATGTGTGTTTATGTTTATGACAATGCAATTTAGATGGCATTTTTTAATTAATATAACTATGCACACATATCTTGGAAAGGCTGTATGTATATGAAATAATTGCAATCTATTATAAGATTAAAAACTTTATATAATCTGTAGAAATATATTATTTGCATGCTTTAGCAGGAGGAAAAGTATATAAAGATAATAATATTTTCTAGGAAACCAAACAAACTGAGCGTTGTTTGGACAAGACGTAGCAGAAGAGTTAGTTCGGACCCCTTAGATTGGGAGCCATGTTTGAGCGATCCCCTGAAAGGCATTATTAGCTGGGCAGTACCCGACAATCACACCGTCTCTGTGACACTATTTAAAGATCCGCGAACGCACGAGCTAGAAGACAAGGATTGGACATTTGTTATCGAAGATGTGAGTATAGCAGGCTGGTACACTTGTAAAAGAATATAGCACAATGGTGTATTGTTCTATTTGCGAGCAGGTGTCGTCGACGGGAAAAAGGCGTCATGTCGCTGCCACTAATATAAATATGAAAAAATATGCAAGCCTAGAATCTAGTCAACAACAACTCAAATTGGACTTGAAGCCAACGTCTAAAAAAATTGTTAGCGCTACACTCGAATGCACTTTATCATGTGTGTTTCTGCGAGAGGGCAAAGCGACGTAAGTGTGCAGTTTAATTTCATTCACATGCTGCTAATTAATTTCATAAGCTTGGTGGAAGCACTTGTCATTTATGTAACTAAATGTATTTCAAATAGGATAAGTATTAAATAATGCATTTTAAAGATAGTATGCTGAGTCTATCGGTTTACCTGAAAATATTTGTTATTAAAGTGCCATTTATTTGGATTTATCGATAAATGCTTATTTACTAATTATTTGTATTTGTATTTTATTTGATTTATTTTTTTTTTTTTTTACATACCTCTAAGAGGTTTGGCCACTTCTCTACCTTGTTAGTGTTTCCCACTTACAAGGGAGGACTTATTTTTTTAGGGACGAAGATATGCAAAGTATGGCTAGTTTAATGTCGGTTAATAATAATAGCGACATTGCGCCGTTAGATGATTTTGATAACGAAGATATACCTGAAGACGTTGAGGAAGTGTCGGTAAAAAATTTGGACGAGATTTTAGATATTTCAGCTCAACTTGATTTAATGACTAGCAGTCTTACTGAAAGTGAATTACCCAGTAGTCCTCTAAGTGGTGAGTAATGATCTTTGCTTCTTATTGAAACTGCATCAAATGTAAAATTTGTAATTGCTATCTTAATTTTAACTTGTTGCTTTATCAGTTTTATTGTAATTTATGGAATTTATCAAATTTACTAATAAAATATATAATGTGTATAGTGGCAAGTTTATCAAAGGATGATACAACTCCTGTAAACGATGGAGAGCATTTTATACGCGACATTAGTCTAACAGGAATTGGAGATACTTTAAAAGAAAAATCACCCGTAAAAGACAATGTTGCCGTTGAGAATGAGTACGTATAGTTACGATATTACATACTTTACGAAATAGCGCGCGCGTGCGCTAATAGAGTATAATATTAAAATAATATACTCGATAATAATAACTTTAAATATTACGTTCGCAAAGAGTTTGGTATATATTTCTTTCACTTACAACGAACAAAGGTATCATTCTATTTAACACAGTAAATAATGTAATAATTACAAATTCAATATCTTTGTAGTAAAAACATTGAACATAGCACATTGAGATTGCCGCTGCAACCGTTGGATCTTAAAAAAAATGACGCAAATGTTCCAAGACTGAAAGAGATCACTCCCGGCCAAGATTTATTGGAATGGTGTAAAGAAGTTACAAGGGATTATCCCGGCGTCAAAGTCACCAATCTGACGACATCTTGGCGAAATGGAATGGCGTTTTGCGCGATTATTCATAATTTCAGACCTGATCTGATGTAAGTATTCTTATAAGCTTCATCTCGATCGGATGTCGCAATTATCATAAAGTATTTCATTCTTCGCGCTATCTTTTCTTGGAACAAAATGTCAATAGACAATCTTGGCCATATGCCAGTTATTTTATTCGCGTATTCCATTAATAAACACTTTGAAATCGTCATTGTCTTGTGTCGAGTAACTCGTGCCAACATTTTGACGATTATTTTTGATGCTGGAAAGGTCGACGCATTTGTAATATTTATAGCAACACATGCGATAAAAGTTTTATTGCATCTTGATCAAACTGAATAATACTCGAAATAAAAACTTGTAGGGACGTCGATTCCTTATTGCCGCACGATGTTAAAGGCAATTGTAAGAAAGCGTTCGATGCGGGTGAAACTTTGGGCATACCCAGAGTTATCGAACCAGCTGACATGGATATATTAACGGTACCTGATAAATTAGCTGTGATGACATATTTGTATCAATTGAGAGCGCATTTTACCGGCCACGAATTGGAGGTATTTCAAAAAAATACTAAATTTTCTTATGTAATGACTTTATCTAATTATTTTATATTTGTTTGTTTTTTTTCCCATATCTTTGCACAGTACTATATCTAATACTACAGACAGCATAATATGTCTAATAATATATTACTCTTTTAAAAAATCTAGGTACATCAAATAGGTAAAACAACAGACGAGTCATCTTATATGATTGGAAGATTTAATACAGACAACAATACGGACGTAAGTGTCCAACTGTTTGGTCAGGAGATTATTAACTTACGGAAAAAGGAACAGATTGATCAAAAAAACAATAAAGCGGAAAGTAACCGACGGTAAATATATTCTCAATGACGTTATGTAATCTGTCAAATGGTCAAAGCACATTCTTAGCAGAAACATTTATCGGGAACAAGATTAGAAATTGCAATTCACTATCGTAGGTCGAATCCGTTCGATAATAAGAAGGATGACATTTGCATCGACTCGTTAAAAAACAAGTTGCACTTGAGCCTGAACACGGACAATCAGGATCACGATCAATGTAACAAAGACAAATCACCATCCAGCGTGAAGGAGGTCAAGGATATCATATTGGCCAGCTCAAAGAGCATTCTGGGCAAGGTGCTATCGCCGAGCAAGGAAAAGTACTCGTCGAGAGAGAAGGTACGTAGAAATACGTACCGGCTGAGCTCGAGTCAATTTCGACGTTGCGATTATTCCCGAGAATTGTCTAGAGAAACGTCGCGTATAATATTCGACGGAATTCGTGCGCAAATTTCTTTCGTTGTGAGGAAATGAAATACCAATTTACCGTAGAGCAAGTCTCCGCCGAGAGTGCAACAAGCGCAGCAACGTCCGATACTTATGACACGCCGGCAATTAACCGATCCGTTCGGCTCCGACGACGAAGAGGAGAACATACAGATAATCGATGACAAATGGTCGCAATCGATCTCGCTTACCAAATCGCAAAGTCCGGTCCGTGATGTCAGTATATACGAGATTGCGCAGACTGTCGCTTTTTATGCATTCCTTCTGTTATACCTCGCTGCATTAACAATAAACCCATAACGCGCACTGTTGTATCTCTTTCTGTTATTTCTTTTCACCGGCGGATTATGTCAAAATGTATTGTCTACATCTACAGGATCTGTTACTTTACTTTTTGTTCATTATAAGCGAAAAGATTATAAATCGCGCTTCTTGGCGGTAGGGGAATTATGCCTACATAATATACGCGTATAACTGCATGTAAATATGCATGAGGAAATCGCGCATATGTTCCGCGATGCACGAGCTGTCTCATAAGCTTTGCTTTAAAAGTTCCTTAGAGCAATTTTAACGATTTTATTTTTCGATCAATTTTAATATATTTGTAATTTTATAATTGCTTTTAAATTATCAAGATGTTTAATATTTAAAATTTAAATGTTGTAAAAAAGCATTTGTAAGAGATAGACCTCTGGACTTAATGCCTAAAACCTTGCGCATTTTATAACAGAGCGTCAAGTAATATATCAAGAAAAATCATAATTTATTTCAGCAAGATTTAGTTTCTTCATTTGTGAATGTTATGCTTTTTTCTTAATGTAACGCGTTTTTAAGAATAATACAAAAATTGTTTACTATGCCATAATTAGAATATCTAATTAAAAACCACTTGTAAATTTGATAATTTTATGTAATGCAATTACATTGTTGCTTTAATAATCTGCGTTTATTGATTTTTACCGCGTGCGAAATATTCTTAGTCTGAATCGTATATTCATGAAGAAGCTTTGCAACAATACCGTGACACAACAAAGCTATGCAAACATATTGAGAATAGTCTTTTGTAGGATTCAGTAAACTCTGACGATAGAGGAAGTCGAGGTAGTTCCGAATGTCAAGGTGCATCGCCGCCGTATGGAGAACAACGTTCACAACATGTAATTAACAATATCTGCTTTTAATATCGCTTGCTAATAACGTCATGCCATATCAATATCTTAACAAAACCAAAGTTATTTAAAATAGTTATTTAAAATAAATAAACGAAAATTTTATAAATGCCAAATAGTCACGCTAATTCGTTTCTATTATCTTTTTGTATTAGCCATTAGTTAGTCGACACGATGAATTACGAGAACGAGCGAGGCAACTCTTAGAACAAGCCAGGAACCAGACGAAGCCAGCCGGGTTTGTTTCCGCCGCGATCAGTCCTGTCGAGGTTCTACATTTTTATTTACATAGTGTTAAAGAATTTTCCATCAATCGAGCATTTCTCGAGGAATATGATATTGTGGACATCTATGTACGTGTAACATACTTTGCAGATACAGAACGACGACGAGAGGCAACAGCAGTTGCGAGAAAGGGCGAGACGTTTGATTGCGGAAGTGAAAATGGGCGTCGCTGTGACTCCGAGTCAACTGAGTGATGATAACAACAGTGATAGACGATCGATAGACGATCAAAATAATAGTCCTAGACGCAGCATTACGCCATCGACACCCGGTGATCGGATCAGTATAAAGGTACTGCAAATAGTCCATGCGATATTATCTACTTTTTCGATATCTTGTTTTACTCAATTATATAACAAAACGTAAAATTATAACTAATTTTTTTAGTCTGAGTACAATGGAAATATATTGGGGAACTCGAGTGTGATAGATGGAGAGAAGAAAACTGGTTCGCCTTTATATTCCTTCTCCAAAATCATGGAAAGAATCTCGCCCGATAAAGGCAGTCCCGACAGAACTCCATACACACTTCGCGGGGTATGTTAACTTGAATTATTAATTTAACTCCGGTATATAATTAAAGAAGTTGTGAATATACAGTACTTGAAACAATTTGTATATACTGAATTGCTTATATTTATCGAGTTTCAATGATTAATTATCTTTTATTGTAATTTGATATTTCAGTTGGGTAAAGACATGACATCATATATTCAAAACGAGCTCGAAGCACTTGAAAGAGAACAGAATCAGATTGACATACAAGCTGGTAAGCTTGAAAAGCAATTGAGAGCAGCCATGGAGAGCGATAACGAAGACGAAACGGAAAGACTGATGTCTCTGTGGTTCACACTTGTTAACAAAAAAAATGCGCTCTTAAGAAGACAAATGCAATTAAACATACTGTAAGTGATTCATTGATTCAAACATATTATACTTTATGTATTTTTAATTTCGATTAAAAATTGGATAGGATGATATTATAATAATCTAAAATCTAAATAATTGAACTTCAATAAATAGAGCTTTTTATATTTAGGGAAAAAGAAGACGATTTAGAGCGAAGATTTGAACTCTTGAATCATGAATTAAGAAGCATCCTCGCGGTGGAAGATTGGCGGAAAACACCCGAGCAAAAAATGCGCGAAAACTTACTATTGGAGGAATTAGTGTCCATTGTGAACAAAAGGGATGAATTGGTGCATCATCTCGATACACAAGAGAGAGCGTAAGTGTATAATAGATATGTGTTACGTTATTACTTATCTAAAGTCATTAAATTTTGTTTTTTCAAATAAATTTTAGCATTGAGGATGATGACGAGATAGAGCGCGATTTATCTCGCGCTGGATTAGCTCAACGAAACAAAAATTGCGTTGTGCAATGAGGAGTTAGTTATCTATCGCGTTTTTTTCAACTTGTGTGAAGGTAAATTACGTATATTATATAGCGTATTTTAAAAAAATGAAAAATCGATAATAAATACAATCCAATTTATTATTTGTATAAGATTATTCAAGTTCTACTTATCTTTTCATTAATTTTGGTAATTAATTTTGCTGTTAAATAAATTTAAAAAATTTAATCTTATTAATTTAATTTCTTTATCTTAATTTCTTTATCTTTATTTATTAAAGTTTTATTAAATTTCTTTACTTTTATTATTAAATAGCTTTCTGATTAACGCAGATTAGTTTTTAATACAAGACAATTTACAGTGATCTTTCTAATTTACTCATCTGAGTATTCTATTTCCCAAAAATCCTTTTATAAGAAATAGTAATAATCAAAAGTACGAATTTTTTTTGCAGGTATGACCCATGTTGCTGTGGTGTTGCCAGAAAGTCGACAAAATTAGATGTTGGAGAGTTAAGTGTGACATTTCATAGTTTACGATTAGATTATTTTTAGAGACTCATTTTTTATTATGCATTGTAGATTAATTTATTATAAGGTAAATTAAACAAATTTCTCATTTTCTTTGTTTTTAATATAAGCTCATTGATCAATGAAAGAAGAAAAGAAATCGGAAAACGTCGAATTATCAAATAATGATTGAATGTTTTTTTGTATATTATCGAACACTATATCCATTATGTAATATAAACATTTTATGCTTCAAGTGAAATATTGCGCGTTAATAGGACTGCGCGCAAATATGTATATGAAACGACATGTGCTATGGAGTGAGAAATCGTGTAGAACAGTTTACAATCAGTAAGTAGACGAAAGAGATATAATTTTTCTTTTTTGAATAAAATACGAGGCGTTAGCAAAATAAGAGTGAACGCAAATAGAAAGGAGCTCGGAAAGAATGGAAATTAGTGATAAGAATATGTTTTGATGAGATTCAAGATCTAATTACAAAGCTATTTAGTGTTATATATTTTTAAAGATTTTGTTTATATATAAATTAGTAGTTGGTTCAAGAGAATATAAGTTGAATACAGTTCTTTTTCTCGGAAATGAACTTTAGGCATTTGATTTATACGAAAAATTTATTTTATAGCTTAATTGCTAAGAGATTTAATACCGGAAAGCCAAAGAAAGTTAAAGTGAGTTGTTATACAAGAATACGTGAGAGATACGTAAAAAGCAATTTAGCAAATATATTTCACGACATTATCGAAGCAAATCGATTCACGGAAAATTAATTATGGAACTATTGCGGAAAATGGATTACGTCGGCGTTATGTATAGTTTTCGTATTCGCAACGGTCGTTCCCATCGAGCATTCGCATGTACTCTATTTGTGCCATATGAACGAATTGATATACTTTTTACATCCTACTACTACTTGACGGGTTTGTACAAATGCAGGGAAATGCATTAAAAACAAATCCGATAATTTTATTGACAGTAGGCGATTTTGAAAGAAATCGTAGATTAATTTTTACTAATTGTAAGACTAATTCTTATATGTGGTATATCTGCGTGTAATAAGAATATTATGTTGACTATAACTTTCTATAACAAAATGGTACGTTATATTTAAGTGTTTTGACTAAATATTATATGTAATGAAAAGAAACAAATTCATCCGCTCAATAATTTTTCGGCTTAACGGATCTCGGAGACAGAAAATTAGAACGAATATTTTACATTCGTTGTTCCGTTTGAAAACGTGAACTGGCTGATAAGTAATTATCGTCTTTTTATAACTGCTACAAATGCGAAACTGTTGACAAATATTGTGACAAAAAGTACATTTTCAGCACAGTTGCTCCGTAAAATGGAGAATAGAATACTGCAGAGCAGGGTTTACCCGCAGAAAGCAATATATGGGATACAGATGTACATCTAGCTCCCATAACACAAGACAAAGTTATTTCTTTCTTTCATTGTGATTTTATCATAAAATCACAAATTTAATATTTAGATATTGAAAAAATATTCTAATTTTAATTCAAAATATCGATTTGTTTTATCAATATCCGTAGCACAGCAAAAAAATTTTGAAAATTCATAATTTTTAAATAAAATTCATGAAATAAAGAGTTAAAAATAGAAATGTGTGGAGATTAGTTGTTTTTTGTGTGTTATGCTTGACAATCATAATGAACGTTATCCAAATTTTTGACCGAACAAAGGATTAGAAGTTATGAGTGTGTTTGTCGCCATTATACCTACAGTTGAATGTAGCATTATTCTTCGAAAATTGAAAATATGTTGTCTCTCTGTTGAATAATCTTTGTTCAAATAAATTATGAATTTTGCGTTAATATATACAAACCAACACAAACTATTCATAATTATTATTAAATACGCCGAAGATATTGCGCGAATGCTTGAAACATTGGAAAGTCGATACAATTGAGGACAGTATGACAATTGATTCGGATATATATGTGTATATATGTTCCAAGCAGACCATAAAAGCGCCCTCCTAAAAGCATTATATAATTATCGAAACGTATTTAGAGTATATGCAATTAAAGCTTATGAGAACATTGGGGAATTATCTCCTCTTGACATCGTAATATATATCTATAATTAAATCGAGTATCATAGCATCTTAAACAATTTTATATTTTTACTTGTAACTTTGCTCCATGTATTTTTTTCGTTCTTGCAAGAAATCCGTTAAGCTAGAGTCATAGAATATTGCTGAAGTTGGTCCTTAGCAAAAGAGGAAATAGTTCTTGAAATATATACGATTGGAATGTTGAGAAACAACAGATATTCTAAGTTGGAAAGTGATCTCTGCTCTGTTAGACCGAGTGAATCGCTCATTATACGATCTCATTGCGGGGTTCAATGCATTCTAAAATCTAAATAGGCAATTCTAAACCAAATATATATGTATATTATACTGGCTCCAACACGGTATTTGAATTTCTCGCGGTCTAGGGGCAAACGTGATTAGGGGCTATCGATTAAACGACAAATAATTTAGCAATAATTTATTATTCTAGTGCCTATGAATACTTGTATGTTTATAAAACTGTAGCACACTGAATTAATTTTAATTTATTTTACTCTGTACTACTATATGAAAGATAATTATTGTAAAGATAATCATTCTTGCCAATGCTGTAGTCTTGTGGAGACGTACCGTTCTATTTTCCTTTGCCGATGTTAACCGTAATGTATGTGAGAATGCGAGCGAACAAAGGAAAAAACGTATCATGCAATATTCGCCATTAATAAGGGAAGACTTATAAAGTACTGCAGAAGGAAACAATAAATATGATGTTGATGATACTAAGAGTGCCATTTTATTCTTATTATAATAATGAAAAGCATGTATCTCTACAGAAATAGAACTAATCTTGGAATAAAAATGAACTTTATGTCGTTTGATATCTTGCATAAATAAAATACTGAAGAATACAATGTAGCGTACTATGTAAGAGATATAAGATAGTAAAAATTGAAAGGAAGCAACAAAATTGTTGAGATGATATGATTTTATTAGATACTTGTAATGGCAGTGATGCTATGTACACCATGTATCGTTTTAAATGACTGCTCGTCATCTTTGTATTGGTGGTAACCGTGACAATATTTTGACTATATAAATATCGATCGCGCTGTACATTACGAAAAGTTAAACAGATTACATATCTATCGTACACTAATTAACAATAAAAGCAACGTATTTTGCCGACATATTGTTTTTAAATCTCATAATACTTCATCAAATAAAGTTTACCAGACTAATTATCGAATTATGTGACGAGAAAAGTTTCTTTGGACATTTAGATAAAAATAAGCTTGAATGATAATACTATTGTTCCATAACTACCAATATATATTAGATTTTTCATCATCTTTGCTGAGATGAACAACATCTTCACAAAATTATATATCGCGCTTTCTTTCAATTATGAATTCTTTGATTTTTCTCAGCTTTGGCATTGATAAAATTTCTGCTAATGTTTAGTTAAAGACTCGCGTAACAATAAGTAATATTATGGAGCATGAAAACTGTGAATAACAGGTACAATGTACTTAATAGAGTTACGTTTCCAGCTTCATGTAATGTCAATAGAATTTTCCGATGACTATCGATTACAGAATTCATATCTTTTCTACATAGTTGGAAGGGAAAAGACCAGTCTTCCCTTTCAGTCTTCCGTGCCACCAACCACCTTCGTCTGAAAAAAATATTGTCAATTGATTTTAACACGTAAAGAATTAATGCCACAAATGGTTTTTTTTTTCTAACAAATATATTACTCAAATTCACGATTTCTATTTTGTATCAATAAAATAAAAAATATTGTAGTAAGAAATTATATACTTGTAATTATATACAGTCAACTTTGCTCTCTTTTTATGTATGTCGCTGCCGAATTTATTACTACATTATAGGTACAAACAAAATCAGATTGTAACAACTCACGTTCTTTGAGTACTTCTACAATGTCACCTTCCTTGAGCCCCAATTCGTCCAGATCTTGCGGCTCATAGTCGTATAAGGCTTTAACTTTTGGTAATCTCGGTGGTGCCGGTTTCTGAGGAGGCACTTTTTTGGCTACCGCATACGCAGCATTATCTTCCTTCCTCCTTCCTCGATCTGGCGTGTTACTGACTTGTTTCGCACTCCATTCCTGGGACGTTTGCATTCCTTTATTGAGATGATCAGAAACCTTATCAGCAAAATCAGCATCCCAGATAGTCAAACCTGCGCAGACAGATTCCGAGCAGATCTTGCAATAAATTTTTGATTTTTTATGTCAGAAAGGCAACAAATTTCACACAAAAGCTGCTATATCAGATATTGTCAAACTGTTGCCAGAAATGCGACAAAGCTTGCTAACAGGCAGTATGATCAAATTGACAGCAGAAACCGTGCAGAGTTGGTTGCTGCGCGGATTCTATTTCCAATCTACTTACATTGCCTGTTAGCAGGCTATTGTTTTGATATGGAATTTGATCAAATTTGCTGCCAATCTGTGCGCATGCTGTTAACATTTTGCTTACTGGGTATATTATATTCTCTGTTAAGGGGTGGTAATTGGAATTCTGTAGGCTCGTGTGGTGGTGGTGGCTCCGTGGGTGGTGGCTCCGTAGGTGGTGGCGGAAATTTGAGTATACCTTCGAATTATCCAAGAAAGATATATTTATCTGAGCGAACTTTTACAGATGCTAATAATATTACCCGTTATGATAAAATATTGCCAATGAATGCGAGCGAATTAGAAATAACGGAGAAGGTACAAATTTGTTTAAATTTATACTTTATTTAATTTAATACGCCGTTGTCCACTCATTCTGTGAAGACCGAGTAGCAAAATTCTATTTAAATAAGCGATTTCTCAAACTTTGTCACTTTGTAAGTTGATATCTCTGTATCAAATAGTGCTTTTTGTACATTTCTTCAATATTTTTTCAAATTAAATTCATCAAAACTTACCACGCGGTCTGGTATTGCCCACGGCGGTCTGCTTGTCCCGTACTTTGTTTGTGTTGTTCGTTCCATTTCTCACGTCCTTTGGAAATTGCATAGGTAGTACATTTGGACGATTCGGTGGAATATTTGGTCTACCGTTTGAAGTCGTTCGTGAAGGAGCCACGGATCTTGTAGCTGCTACCGGATGAGGAGGAGGTCTCCCGATAATCGCCTGATTATTCTGGGCTGCGAGGATTGGAGCTAGATTGCACATCTGTGGTGCTGGACAAATCGGCCTCGAGACATTGTTGTGCAAACGAATGGATGATATTGATCGGTCCAAATTGGGCTCTGACATAAAAAAGATACAGATTTATATAATTTTCAGTTATTTAACTATTACAGAACTGATATTGTGACAGTTGCGCGTGTAAAATTGAAAATTGAGAATTATCATCTATCGAGGATCACTGACTGAAACTTACTCGATGTGTTCGGTAAACCTGGACCGATGTTAACACTGAGCACTTTGCCAGACGGTTTTAAAATCTCTTTATCGCCATAATCCGTTTGTATAAACTTTACATCCCTCGTCCCACCGCCACCCCAACCTTCCTTCTTCACTTTAAATTCCAAGCTGAAAGTAAATAGTTTTATTTTCAAACTTATAATGTCTTATATATGCTAATAATGACATATGGAAAATATATGGAAAATAGCCGTACTTGTTGCTAAACCTAACATTTAAAAGATGACCGGTATCTTCCAGAAACTTTTTGCTAAGGGAAAACAATAACTCCGTTTTGAATACACATTCTAACAAGCTGGCGTAGTCCTCTTTTACGTGAATTATTATGAAATTGTCCTGGAATGGAAAATACTGTCAAAATGCGTCCAGCTAGTACATTGGCATACAGAGTCATAAAATAATAGTTACTTGTAGCTTGCTTAATGATACGTGACTGATTTGATTAAATGGAAGCTTCCTTTTAATAACTTCGATAGATTTGCCCTTTTCCGGGCCTTTATTTATCTGCTCTCGGCCAATCAAATAGATACATTTTCCGGTAAGAATGAGATCTCTTCTGCACATCTATAATATATATATATATATATATGTAATTACTTGTCACAAGCGCTTAAATCTTAAGTTAAGAAATAAAGAAAGTCCGATGTCATAAAGTAGATTTCCTTATGATTATTTTTGCGGAGAGCGCAAATTAAACGACATTTAAAATGTTGACGAATTAACGTTTTTACCTTGAACCTTCTGTCATATTTTTTCACGACTTCGGCGAAGAATACTTTCTCCCGTCTTCCAATCAAACTCATCGTCTGTGGCTTGCCTTCCAGCCCTATATAATCGCCCATAAAATTTCTATTCAGGCTCGCCCGTCTTCGCTCCTTGTGGCCGAAGAGAAGATCAGCGACTTCCTGTTTATGCTGCGCCTGTCTCTTCCGGGCGAAGTACTTCTTGAAGGCTTTCTGAATGACTCGCGCATACATGTTGTATTTTCGGTCACGAGCTTCCTCCAGCATGAAGAGCTAAGTTACATATCGTCTAATTAATCTGCTGGAAAAACTCAACGAATGGCGTTGTTATTAAAATAACAAATGTGTCAGGACGAAGAAAACTCACAGTTTCAGGCGCCTTGATAAAGAGCTTCGATTTACCGAGCTGATATTGTGATCGGTCGATATGAATGCTTCCCAATATCCACTCTGTGCCTTGTTTCACATCACCGGGCCAACGAGGCCACGTTTCTTTCGTGAGAATCGCGTATCTGTGCAGAAACTTGGCGAATGGCCTTCTGTAAGCAAAGCCAGCTCTACGCACTCTGATATTTTCCTTCAGACCTAGATACTCCACCTAGAATATTTCATCGAAAAGCTGCGTGATTACTCCAAAAAATCGCGAACATGTCAAACGTATCGACTTTACATCCCTTAAGTAACTTTTTAAAGTTATGATGGACAATATCAACGATTTGGTTTCGAAACTAGCGCGATAGAACAGTTGATTTTTATTCGATGATTGATTATTATCGATCAAGGTGCACGACATACCTACACGATTGTGTTTCCAGAACACTCGTGAATTCTGCATATTAAAGCAATCACCATTCTAGCGTAAGCTACGGGAACTATGCCGTATTGACTTTTTCGAACAAAACAAATTTCAGTGTTATCCAAAGAAGGAAGGAAAGAAACGTTACGTATAATTGCTCTGAACATATATGTCTGACATACTTCGCTGGAATGACACATTGTCAAGCTAAGCTGAGATAAATCAAACTGTATATAGAGAATTCCTTTGTTTTCTCACTTTTTACTTTATGTCTTTATGTGCCTGAGACTTTACAGATATTATCCGTCGACTTTAGTAGAGGTACGAAGTTGATGTTCGATGTTTTTGAATTTCGACGGTAGATATAAATGCAGATGCCATTAGACAAATTACAATACCTGATGCTTGACTCTCAGATGATCCCAATCGCGCGGTTTCTTCGTTTCATTCGGCTTGATGCACCGGATGTAATGCGGTGTGCATTTCATCAGCTGACCGACCAAGCGACTGGCTTGATTTCTGATTTTACTGCCCGCGGTGGTTGGCCTGGACTTAAGAGTTTTCGTTTTGCCGGCATTCTCTTGCGGATAGAGCTCACGCACCAAGGTACTATAAAATAATTTTTTTTACCTTTATAAGTATAACTGTTGTTTTAACAATAGGTTTTAACAATTTACTAGTAACTGAGAAAAATGTTCAATATATTTATAGAATATTTTTAGGAAAAAAAATAAACAACACTTACTTAGATAAAAAAAATTAGATTTATCACGTCATTAACTGGACTTAAATTCTTGGAAATCTATAATTTCTGTGTATCGTTTTTGCGCGCGACTTTCGCGAAATTTTGCATGTGCAGTTCTTACGTAAACAAACTCGTGTAATTGATTAGTTAGAATTACGTGATGAAAATTATCGTTATGTTAAATTATCGAGGAATTATTTACGTAACGACGTAATAATTTTCAGCAGCTGAATAAGAAGCTGACTGCAGTGTTATGTACGTCAACTTAAACATTATTCTGTATTTGTTCTACATTATCGAAAAATGTGTAATACAATTAATATCAAGTACCTCAAAATTACCGCAAGTTTTAAAAAGAACTTTCAGAACTGTTACATCATAAGGTTTATTTATCTTTATTCAGCCAGGAAACATTATTCAGCCTCTTCTAATCTCGCGCTCTCATCATCAAATATTCCAAATCAATCGGAAAATGAGCGCGGATTAATTAATCAACCCGTCAAGCGGTAACTTACGCGAGAACTCGCTTTCGGGATATAATTTGTTACGCGCGGACAATCGACAGTTGTACGCTAACGGCCTTCGGAATCGCTTACTTCGTGCTGGTCTGCATCAGCTCGATCAGGTCCAAGAAGAGGACGTCCCGGTTCTTATCGCAGAACCCATCGACAGAGTAGGATACTACGCCGGCGTAATGGAGAATTGCGAAACCGTCACTGCTGTCTTGGAAATGAGCGTGCTGTTTAGCTGTTCCCGCCAGTTTCTGGGCGACGGATATGATAATTTATTATATGTTATACGTATGTTAATTTATAAAACTATGAATACGCTTCGGGTACCTTCTTCAAGTCACCGTCGGCACCCGTGCTTCCGCCGTGCAACGTTGCGCATACGTCGTCGAGGACCAAGAAGAGGCCGGGTGGCCTCTTGCCCTCGAGAAGCTCCACCACGATGGCATTATTGAAATAGTCTATTGGCGTCCACCTAATATTCTCAGAAACGTATTCTTCCTGAAACGAGACAGAATTCGATTCTGTAATGTATCATACAGGATAAAGATACCATCGCGCTAATCAATATAGGAGCAAATTATCATGGCTGAAGCAACACTTATTAACTTGGCTTACAAAACAGCATGTTTATTTATTGCTACCTATTTGTCGATTATATAATAAGCCAATGCTATCGGTAAATGTTACAAAACGCGAAGCACGTCATTGCTCGGACAATTTAGATCGTCGATCTAACTTTCGTGGAAGTTATGCGCAAGTTGCAAGAGGCTCGCTTCTTTATTACATCGAAAACATAGACTTAATTACGTGCCGCCGCGCCGGTACCGCCGGTACCGCCGGGTATATCGCGCACATACAAGCGATTTATATCTCGCTTACCTCAGGCGATAGAAGGGAAAGGCGATAGTAATAACGCGATTGCCCGGCGGTTTTAAAATCGCTTTCCATTTCAGCTCGAGCCAAGCCCGAAGGTGCACCTCGCTGGTTGCGGCCAGCACGAAAACCAGTCACCGCTATTTCAGCCCTTCCCATCCCGGTTTCGCCCGTTTCGCAATATATTTCGTGTGTCCCCAACATTTGATGTATAATTATCGCGAAACATTGGGTACAAAAATATGATCTCTCGATCGTCAGCTTTCTTTGCGACACTCGGATTTGACGAGTCTTGACAAAATACGAGGACGCACGATTTGCGCGATTTGCGCGATGCACATCGATAATGTAAAAGGCGTAGTTGTTCCGCTTCGAAACCCCGGGGGCAATTCGTTCTTAAGTAAACAATTTTAGAGCTCGTCTTTGTGTTCACGAAGGTGTGCGATTCGCGGCCAGGTTTTTTATCCGGTCTAGTTGCGGTCCGATCGCCGCGGCCGGCCGCATCGCGACGCGACACGCCGCGCCGCCGCAGCCGGCCGCGACCTGAAGAAGTGGCACGATTTTTTCGTCGTGGCCTTTACTCGAGTTAACGACTCTTTTTCATGAGGCCTGGCCTCTTTACGATGCCCATGGTTCGGACACTGTTTCCGCCGGTTGTTCCTCGGAGGACTGCGCCGTATAATAGCCCTGCCCGATCCTCCGTGTTCCGTCTACACAAATATCAGACTCGTACGCTCCAGAATCGGAGAAAAGCTCACGAAGAGCTCGGCGGATTCGTACGTGACGTACAAATTTTTCACGCGAAACTTTCGCATTGTAAATAATACATCAGCGGAGGAGAATAATACGGGGATCACTTGAGCGACGCTCGAGTGATTCGCGAATGAATGGTTTTGCGTGATGGATAATTAATGCGTGCCAAATTTGGCAGGTACGCGTTTCTTTCACGTTCTTTCGAAGCAGGTGCTTTCACTCCATGCGGCTCCATGTTATTGTTTCACCTCCGCCGCTTTCGTTCGATAGCAGACTAGTCGAGCTACTTTGTCAAGATAAAGCGCGAATCAAATTATTCTAATTGCGTGCCGTAGTAATATACTAATACTATAATACGTACTCGTAATATATAAATATAAATTTATATAAATAATATAAATAATATTGCACGGAAAAGAACGGGTGGTCTATATTCTTTGAACTTTAAATCGGCGATCTCTCACGCGTTTAAGATTCTGAATGAGAAAAGAAAATAAAGACACCCCGCAACCGTTTAATTAGCCGCTTTCTCGGCTTTGCTGTGATAATTGCGATAAGCAAATTAGCCACAACTCGTTGATCACACGCAATTACTTAGTCGTGTGCGCGAGCTAATCGCATAAAACACACGCGGTAAAAAGAGTCGTGTGTTTCGGTGGTAGTTACGACCGCGAGTA
The DNA here is from genome assembly GCF_030848795.1 of Temnothorax nylanderi. NCBI lineage: Eukaryota > Metazoa > Arthropoda > Insecta > Hymenoptera > Formicidae > Temnothorax > Temnothorax nylanderi. The sequence continues at coordinate 2,725,840 of NW_027249068.1, read as the reverse complement.
TAAGTGCCCATTACGCACTCGCGCCGAGCCGCCGGCGCCGCGCCGCGCCACGCCGAGTCGTAATGATCTGTTATTTCGCGCGTCTCTCATCTCGATTCGCGCACGTAACGTAATGCCCATCCGTGGTGTCATTCGCAGCGCGGTTTTTTGTCCTTCTACGAGACAGCCGTCCCTCTCGTCCGTCTCGTTCAGCGGACAGCCGTGACGACCGGAGGAAAACGCGGAAACTCGCGTCGAGCTGAGGAGAAAAAGCTACGAAAAGAACAAAGGAGAGCGTCCGCCCGCGCCCGCCGCCGCGTCGGAGACACGGAGAGCAGGTTGAAGCCTTCATTCGTTCAATCCGCGGACAGTTACGGCCAGTCTACAATGAGTCATTAGTCGTTAGTCAGATGTCGGAAGAAATAGTCATAAGCGTATCGTAAGGCAATCGGAAGTCTGTAATCGGTGATCGTATAAGAGATGGCATTTGGCCAATCGCTTACGATCGCCGATTACAGACTTCCGATCGCCTTACGATACGTTTATAACTTTTTTCCGACTCTCTTCCGACATCTGACTAACGACTAACGACTCATTGTAGACTGGCCTTTAACAATCGTATCTCCCATTTGCGTTTGTTTGACGCGTCCGCGGCCGTCTTGGGCCGTCTTTCGCCGCCGTAATTACCCACTGACGCGTGACGCTTCACCTCCGACCTTCTACCTTACTTACGCTTACGCGTTTACGCGCTTAGGCGGCCGGCTCGCGCAACGCGACGATACGCCCGACGGATACGCGCTCTGATTTCCGTACGGTTTCGCGGAATGCGTCCACGAATGCATTGTCGTGTCGGTCCCCTCGACATGGCAATCGTGGCATCCGTCGAGGGCACCGAGGATGCGTCGCGAATGCAGCACGGATGCTTTTGCCCGTAAGCGCGAACGTGAGCAATTTCCGGCTATTTTCTCAAAGGGGATTCCGTTAGACGGGACAACAATTAAAATAGCGCCTCGTTTAACGCATGCATATGTGAACAATGCCGCGCGCGCAAGGATATGTGTCGACCCACATTCTACATCTTATTCTCTGTTATTAGATTTGATTTAATGTTTTATTTATTTTATAAGAATAATCCTGCCTGTGCATGTAGCTTTTCATGCGTGCAGAATTATTATTAGACTTTTCACGATGGAAGTTGTTGCTGCAAAAAGGTTTCCTTGCAAAGGACAAGAGTTAATAATTTTGAATCATAATCTTAATACAAAAATTAAAAAAAATAATTTGTCTTATATTTTAATTCATTAAAACCAAATTTAATTAATGTTCATGTATTCAATTCTTAGTTTTTTAATTCGAGTAGCGGTCTCCTCGATTATCCCACATTCCAGAAACACTTTAGTTTTTACACTTTTATGAAAACGAGACCCTGATGCACACGCAACGCACACACTTGTTTCAAATTAACATTAATGAGGTAAAAAAAGGTCGCGATGAGCAAACTAATTAGATCGGGAGTCACAGACGGTTCTCATGGGAAACCGCGCTTCATTGTTGCCGGAATTGCTGAGTTTGGCGAGAGGGGAAGGGTACGTATATAAAAACGTAGATAATGGAGGAGATGGATGTGTGTATTCTGGGTTAACGGCGGTGAAAATGAAGAGAGAAAGAAAGAGAGGGAGAGAAAGAGACAGGAAGAGAAGTCTTATCTCGATTTTGCGAGAAATTGCCGGATTTGTGAGACAGTTAGATGCCAAATGTCAAATACCTTGTTCAAGCTGTTTTGTTCCTTAACAAAATTCTTCCTTCATTAGAAAAACACACGTAAGAATTTGTAGCTATGATCTGTTTAAACACAGAAGATTTTAGTTTGCTACATGAAACACGTAAATTTTTCACATTGGCTAATTCTGCGATTAGTAACAATTTTGATAAAGAGAAAATTATTTTAAGTTTTGACAAATTTTGTTGTCGTCAAATAAGATATATACTAGAATTCCAGACGTATTCGCAATATGTTCTAAGTAAAGTTATTTTATTAATTCAATAAACGGTACTGTACAAAAGAAATTTTACAATAAAATTAAAGCTACGAAAAAGATATCGAGACACACATCAGAGTATCTTAATTATCACTTTAATTTTAGAGCGTTCATTGTCTTTTACCAGAATATGAAGTTAACTGTACTTATATATTGTTATCGCGACGACGCATCGGGAACGCGAACGCGAAAGATGTCATCTTGATATGTATATGGGCGAGAAATTCAATGGTCACCGCTGTTGCGACAATGTTGACTTTATTACGAGGTACACGGCCATTATACTAATCGCGTAGACAGATGAAGCTAATCTAGAAGCGCATTCGCGCAGCAGCGACAACTTCCTCGCAATAATGAAGCAAAACAACTCAATTTGCGAGCACAATTCTTGTAACACATCCATATCGAATCTCGTATAAAAGTACGCATTTAAAGTGCAAGTAACGTGAAAATATGAAATTAATTTTTCAGAGATATAAGAAAAGACTTCCCGAACTGATTCTACATCGTTAAAATTGACCTTGTTATGCGAGAGTACGTTTGACAGGTGCGTTTCCGCCGAGCCACGTGCGCCGCGAAAAGGATTTAAACGCCGCTGACGAGAAATACGCGACCAATCGAGAACCCCGAAGTGCGAGGAGTGGTGGAAGCCGCACGTGGGAAGAACAAGAGAGAAAGAGAGACAGCGATCGCTTCACTTAGCTATTTCATTACCTTCACCCGATCCTTGGCTGCAGTGCACACGGAGCCGCGATCACGTTTTGTTCCTCTCGCCGCGAATGGTACCGATCGGCGCGGATTCTCGCGCGCACGCGGACGAATGGACACCGCGCGTTACATAATAAAAATACCACCAAGTGATCCATTTGCTGAAGAAGAATAATAACGATCGCGGATTTCTGCGGAGGGAAAAGGCGACAATCGAAAATCGTCCAAGGCGCTGGGTCCAAGAAGATTGCATGTTCGTTGCTTCGTGAGTCTCATTGTCAGTCAGGTACGTTCAAAATGCGCTTTTTTAATACACACAGCACTCGTTTATGCGTCAACAGTCGATTAATATTAATTTCCATTATTGTTGTTAACTAAGTTATCATTGTCTTCAATGAAACACCTCTTAGTTCTAATTGTAAGTATATTATTCTCCCGACTGCTGCCAACCTTCGGTTGGCGAAGACAAGGGAGTATGCGTTTTACCAATAACAGTCCGGTAACAGTCTCTCGCGCGATTTGCTACGGTTGAACGAGACAGTTTCTACGATTTACGTCCGTCTCGCGGATTTTGCGACGACGGCGACGGTCACAATGATCAATTTAAATGGCGTGACGAGAACAAGCAAAGAAGATTCGTCATGTACAATCACGTTCGGACGTGAAATGGTGGCATTCAGATTTTATCGTTGCGGTTATCCCCATACCGCTATTACGAGATAAAACCTCGCTCGTAAAGTCAGAGGACTTAAATCTCGTTTCACGTGTGGCGTGACAGGTGATCTGTAAAGGCATAGTTTCGAACTGTTCAAGACGCAAATCGTCGGCGAGATGCAAATTATGCGACCTATTCGTCATCTCTAAAATACGACATACCTTTTGTGTATGTGTGATTGCGGAAATATGTAATTTTCTAATTAAACCTTGCTACTATTGCAGCAAGAGTGTCGTAGGACACTTTGCGCAACATTTCGTGAAAAATTGCAATAAAAAAAAGAAGAAGAAAAATAATGAAATGTTGAAAACGAGTATGCGCCTATGCAAACTGCGTCGTGATATCAAGCATCACGCAAGTCGATATTCATTTATAGATACTTCGCAACTCTGCTAGTTCGCGTTAGATTAAACCGCTCGCTGTCCGCCAATATTCTTTAATGAAACTTAATTGCTCCGCGTTGTGAAATGCCGTCGCGACTGCAGCTCTCGAACAAAGAACAGAGCCACAGAGTTGTAATCAAACGAGCCTCATAAACGTTTCTTTAAACGTTCGCGAAGTGAGTTTATCTGAACTCTTAACTCATTATTTACAAATTTGATTAGCGTTAGAGAAATGACGAGAAAGGGTGGAGAATAATTGGAGCGCGAAGTATACAAGTCGCTTCGTCTTCGGCGCTGATTGATCGCGCGCGCTTGATGATCGTTTTTTAAATTTCCTTCTCTGATGGAAAGGTTTCGTTTTCTTTCGTCTTCCGTAAGGTGCGCGGGGGAAAAGAAGCGTACAAGGTAACTTTGATTCGCGCGCGAATCAGCGAGCGAAAAAGCGAGGGTTACGTAAAGGACCAATTAAGTCCCGTGCAGCTGCTCGTTTTCGTGTCCGCTGCGGGACAATCGTGATCGATCTATCAATAAGCGGCCCCGCGATGACTCGCGCGTTTTCAGGCTGGAGATCATTTCCTGCGCGGCGAACGGAAGGAGAAAAGGCGCGGCGCTCTAGTTGCGGTTTTTTCCCTTTTTTTTTCCAGTGAACGGCACGTAACACTTTTATTTTAGCAGGACGCAGCAACCGACATTCGCGGACAGACGCGAGGCGCCACGCCGAATAATGGTCGTCAATTATCGCTTTCCGCGTCCTACGGCCGAGTATACTATTTCTGTTCGCCATTGTGAAATTCTCCCCCCGTTAGGATTTCGTAATTCGTAATGCGCGCACAAGAGGAGCAAAGAAAGAAAGAATGATGACGTTGCCGTTCAAGCTCTTTCAAAGAGGACTAAAGTAATCGATCTAACAATAAAGTTTATACGCTCGAAAGTCGTTGAAGTTATTTAAGGATACACTTAGACAATATCCCGGGGGGGGGGGAGGTGCGGTCCCCCTCCGGGCCTTGACCACACGCTCTCACTTTCGTTCTGGTGTGAATTTAATTGCACCTCCGCCTTCCTCGCCCGAGCCGATCGACGATCGGCGAGCGATAACGCGCCCCGCGAGTATTTACGTAAGAACAGCAAGTGCCCGTAAGTATGGCGTGGGAGTCGACCAGTTCGCATGCACAACCGGCAACGTTTCCTCGACTTTCTAAGTTCCGATAGCGCGATACCTCGTTGACCATCGCCGTTGTCTGTTATGCGTGATTTAACACGGCGCGAGCGCGCGGCGATATGATTGAGGGAGCGCTTTGCTGAGCAGTTTTCCAATAATCTCGAATCGATCGCTTTCTAGGAATCCCCGCGTCGTGAAAAATATCTCTCGAGATTTGAAACGGCATTTATCCCTTACGACGTGAAAGAAAGCGAATAGACATTGAGAAAGAGGAAGAAAGAAACTTTCGATCGTACGTTGATCCCATTGCTGCCCGCGCACGATTGCGAATACTAATTAATAGGCTAAGTGAAATCGGCTAGCACGCCGCACGCGTCATCGATTTCGCCCTCTTACAACTCAATTCCTTTATTTACGAGCGGACTCCTTCGTTTTATCGTAGACGTAATATATCGTGATATTGCAACGCCATAAATTTTTCATCGTGAGCAGAACAATATGAAGGTTATTTAAAAACTTGCCAGTGTAATATCCAATACGCGAGTTACTAGTTTCAATAATGAGAAATCTAATACGCATAATTACTTTCATAAATATCTATAACGGGATACAACGTTACGCATATTATTCTAATGATATATATCATAATGAACATATACATATTACATATACACTGCAGTGTTTTTATACTTTCCAAGCATACAAATATTCCCTCTCAGACATTCGTCTATTTCTTCCTTCATAGAGAGACGCTACTTCTTATATATTTCTCTTTAGATACTTTCTGCGCGGACATAACTGTATCGGCGACTATTTATGAATCCCTGTTTGCATTCGAATTATTCGTTCCGGTCTCGTATGCGCGGAGTCTGCGACAATAAATTCTCCTCGTCCTACTTCGCCGCCGTTTCGTCTTCATACACTCGCGAGATCTACATACGGTAGTACTTATGTAGATCTACGCGACGCGACTCATAGATCGTCCGTCTAGACCGACACAAGACCGGCCTATACTTTTTATCGATATGACGAAAAATCGGCTGTCGCGTGTCGCGTCGTTCTATATGCGAGCTCATTTTAACTTTGTGCTGCACTTTGCCGCGACATTGCTCCAAATGGGAGAATTTTACATGACGTCCAAATTCAAGCGCAGGCGCGATTGATGGATGGTCTTTCGCGTTTTAGCCAGACATTCATTAATTAGTAGTAGAACTTAGAAACTCCACAATGGTCGATGAATAACAGATCTGCCTTGTTCTATTTCAACGGGCTCGCCCACGATTTGCAATAGAACGGCGTAGATGATCCATCATTCTACTCGCGCGATATTTTACGCTCGATATGAAATTTGCAAGTAGCTCTTCAATTCGAATCAGCAGAGTTTTTACATATAAAGAGGATTTATTTTCCCGTTAAAGTTCGAAACTTGTCGAATCTTTTCGATTGCCGCTGATTAAAAATTGTTCAAGACGATACTTTCCTGAATTTAAATATCTCAAAGTGATCAGAAACGTTGAGGAAAAAAGTCATCAAACTCTGCTTGCCATTTCCTGTTCTTTCAAACTTCCTGGCGGAAATTTCGAAGACGTTCTTCTTACCGATTACGATTAAGGGGAAACCGCGCGTTTTCGATTATTCTCCGACCGCAATGAAAGACTCGATCGAGTCTGTGACTTTCTCGAAAATTAAGCATATTTACTTGGACTTTCTGCGCCTTCGCGAGATGTAGGAAGTGAAAATGATAAGCGTTCACACAGGACGCAATTAAACGAGCGAGATGTACACAAGTCGTCCCGCGATTTCCTGGATAAAAATTTGTCGGTAAACTCGAATACGGAAATATCTATAAAATTTCGACGATGGAAAAGTTTTCCACTCTAACTTTACGAATTACGCTTTACGGTATCGCTAAGTTAACTAACTAGCCAGTAAACTTAACGATATCATAATTCAGCGGCAAGTAGCACCGTCGCGTGAATTGCGTCACGGCAAGAGAGGAAAATTGCTAGTTGGCGTGGAAAAAATCGCACGCGTACAAAATACTCCATGACGATGACGTCTACGTGAAATGTCAGGGTGCGCGATTCGGTAAGTATCACACCGGCGGCGGCGCGCGGCGCGGCGCCCCGGCTGGTGAGAACCGTCGGCGGGTCGGCGTGTCGGCGTCGCTTGACAGGTCGGCCGGCTCCCCACGTGGAGAGTCGCACGCTCCGCTTCATCGAGCGTCGGCCGAGCGCCGAGCACGTTCACCAGGGCAACGATTGCACTTGCACTTTTTAAGAGAACCTGTTCACCATGCCGATGCCGGAGAGCCACACCCACGGTGCCGCGACGTGAATCGGCGAAGCGGCGTAGATCTCGCTCGAGAGAGAGCGCGTTTGGTCCGGGAAAGAAGGGACTTGCCCGTTATATCGCGTTATATTGTACTTCTGCCGCAGCTGGGCGAACGGTAACACCGGGCGAGATTACCGGACGTCGCGTCGCGCCAACTCCTGTTGTCCGGTATATACCTACATATCGTGCCCGCTTCGCTTGTGTAAATAATTCGTTTATCGCGCGAATACATCTGTTTCGCGAAACCGGTTTGATAACATCCCTCCGCGTATTCTCTCGGTTACACTTTACTCGGCTCCTTGTTCTTTACCGTAGTCTGAGATGTAGCTTTCTCGATGTAGGCCGCTATCGCGATCGAATTACTCAACGTTATTACAGTAATGCGTAGATCGTTGCTTCTTGAATTTATATCGGAGATTTGTCTTACTTTCAAGATATTTTATTTCTGCCTTTAAAACCTTTCACTGATTGTAAAACGCGCGTACCTGCTCTAGGAAGTATTCAATTTCAGAAATCCTTGGAGATTTTCCAGCTGCCCGGAGAAACGATTAGCCAGCACGATTAGCACCTCAGTTAAATTACTTTCATAATCGGTTGTAATATCATTCTGCACCACATACTACTTTTCTTAATCGACTCACCATCATTATCGCTCGACTGCTTGATTATTTCGCTCGACTGATAATTATTTCTGGTTCAATTTCTGATAAAAAATGATAAAGTGATATACATATATATATATATATATATATATATTTCTTATTAAATTTCTAATAGGAGGCAATATAGAAAAGCCTACAAGAATAGTGGAGAAAGTAGTGAACAAAACCGAAAAAATTTCCAACGATTTGCTGCGGGAATGGAAAAAAAGTTGTAATTATTCGGTCGGCACGGATACTTTCACGGTCGGAAGAAAAAAAAGATACAATTTTATTCGCTCTTTAGGAACGTTGTTTTTGCTACGATCGCGAATTGTCGAGCGCTAGAATTGATTATCGACGATTAGATTCGAGAATTGTCTTTCGTGCTTGAATAAAATCTCCGTGTCCGTGTAAATACGTCAAGTTTTAACAGTCGTCCTATTTGGTCCGAGATGTATCATTTCTTTGATTATTCTTCTAATAACGCTAGTAGAATGGAAAGTAGGATTTCATTCAGATAAAACAAGAATTTTAATATCAGAGTTCAATTTTTGGTGCTGTAAATGTGCGAGAAGGGTTCAATTAAACGTCGTATTACTAATTCTTAGGATAAGAATCATTGTCCACGTGCATTTGATATTTGGTATCTGATATATAATCCTTGAGATATAAAATAGTGACGCATGCGAAAACAATGGCTCGTAGCTCACCTCGACGTACCTCGCAAAATGTGAAACTTGATGAAAGCGGCCTTCCGAAAGCGAGAGAAATATATAACTTGGAGTAAAATTCATGTAGCAAATTGACTGGGAAACGCTCCAAAATTAATAATTAATTAAGCTAAGTAACCAGAAAGGAGAAGGACCTGACAGTTGCGTAAGCATGTTGTGAAATAAGCTCTTTGCCGCGCCATTCAACCTTGCATCTCGCACCTCGATTGTGTGCAAGGTGAGTGTATTATCTGGGGAAATAATCCCTCGATCCCGTTCAATTATTGCACCATCGGAGAGGAGAGCTGGATGCTTATTGGAACGTATCGTCGTGCCCGGCGGGCAATTATCATTCCGCGGCTAAACTGGCGTAAAATTTATAGGAACGGCGAGATGATTTCATCCAACGTCAAACGCTGGATTCGTTTCCAGCTCATCGTTCACCGACACAAGGCTACACAAAGCGCGTTAGAGTTAGAGAGACAATACCCGCAGTTTCATATCCGACAAATCGCCGGGCAGATATCGATCCGTCCCGAATCGAGCGTCGTTTATTATACGCGCAAAGTCGGGAGATCGGAAAACTATCGGGAACGCGCGAACTATCAAGCGGCAAAAGTGTAACGAGTCGTTATTCGGCTTGATTCGCCACTTCTCTCTTCGCGCTCTCTTCTAAGGAATTTATGTCTCGCGCTGTTCCCGGCAATGCCGCGATGCCGGGTCTAGGAAATGTACCGAGAAAATTGTGCCTGTCGATTCCAAGGCACAATTGTCTTTGAATGCATTCTTGAATACGCGCGTACCTTACGTAAGGAAAACAAGAGAAATTGTATCATTTTGTTCGGCGGGACCGCTCGCGCGAGTAAAACTTTCACCACGTTTATCGCTAACGTGCTCGTTACACGGTGTGGTCGAGCACGTCGGCACCGTCCCGTTATTTCGTCGTACTTCCTGCCACGGTTTTTCGGCGGTAAGAAAACGCCCAGTGTACATAAAATTGCCCGAGCCGAATATCTCGACCGTCGAAAAAAGAAATAATACCATACGCGCCAGGCGCAACTGGCGCGGGCGTGATTACGTAGGTAATCCTGTCGCTATTTCACACAACGGCTAATCACACGTTATTAATTTCCGGCCTGGCGATTTCAATTGGAGACACATACATTGTGTCTTATGTAAGTGAGTTGACCAATCGCGGCAGGCAGCCGCAATGCAATGTTTTCTTCAATTTCTCTTTGTTGCGACTGCGAACGCAGTTTAAAAATACTGATTTGAAACAGCAAGACAAATACCGTGAAAAGGGGAAAGAAAACTCTCGACGAAATTATCGTCCGAGTACATACGATATATATATATAGGACAAAACCATACAGGATAGGATTTTTCTTATACAGAGAAAACAATCTTTGCAGGATGTCGCGGAGAGTTAACGTCTGCGCCACAGTGCTGCTCGTCCTGTTCGAGCTGACCACGTCGGCCATGGTCCTGCCGAGGCCACCCTCGTCGCCTAATCACATCCACCAGGATCAGGAACTGTCCGCGCGTAAATCTCTCGAGGGCAAGTCTCTGCACGGCATTACGCGAAACACCAACGTGGAGAGACCCGATACCGAGGACTACAGGTATCGATTTGCCAACGTTCGCCCGCCGCGGCCTTTTCCACGTCATTTTTTTTTCATATCGCCGACCGGTATCGATATTATATTCCACGGCCGTCGCACCGCGCACGCTGCACCGGCAATTCACTTTCGTTTCGCGTTTAGAATTGCGAACTCGTTCGAACTGATCGATTATGTCCGTCAATTGTTATCGCCCGATCGATCTTTAATCGAAGTCTGGTCTTGAAATAGTAAGACATTATCGAGGATCACTCGGATAAGTTGATCGTAAATTTAATTTAACGTATAATGCAGATTTTTATTGAGCTCTAAGCCTTTTTTTATTAATGAATTTCGCTAAATATTAACGGATGGACAACGATGGCAGCGTCATTCCACTCTACTTTAACTCCTCCTCGGGAAACTCTCTCAACTGACTCACCGATTACGAAATGATATTTACTTCGGTCTCGCGATTCTAAATCGCTCGAACAAAAGAGGAAAATCCCAACTGAAACGCCGTTCTTTCCCACCGGCGCGGCGGAAAGCGGCCCAATTAGCGCGAATGAAAAGCCGCCTTCGTTGCGGCGCACGAGAAACGTGAGAAACTCGGTCGGGTAATTGCTCCCGTGTAATTTCAACGATGGCAGATTTACGTGACCACAATTCGTATCTTCGGCACCGATACGCCGCGCACCGCGCCGGGCGCAACCGGTAATTTTGAAAGTAAAATAGTAAGCGCGATTAAGGCTAGACAAACCGATTGTCTCCCGATTCTCCTCTCTCCGTGCGCCCGTGCGGCACTGCGGCCGCGATCTCGCTGCGGTTTAATAATCGCGAATATCCGCGAGTTTGGGCAGAGTGGCATTTCTGAACAATGACACCTGCAATCGTGATCGGATTAACCTCGTAATGTTGTGAAAATAAAAAAGGCAATCTCCCGCGCTCGCCGCTCGCTCAATGCCTACCGCTAATATCCGATTAGCTTCGTCGTTATGCTGTTCCTATCTGCTACTCATACCGTATATTTACGGTTGATTATCCGACGTCTCAAAGCTCCATCCGTTCGATATCAATCTTCGGCGCTCGTTTCGTATTAGCGAAAAGCTATAATCTACATGAAATTAAGTGAAATTGAATTTCCTCTCTCTTCGTCGCAGGCTCTTCGAGATCGAGCTGCAGAGCCCGGACGAGATGGACGCCGCGAATTTGCAGGGTCTGATGCGCACGATGCTGAAAGAGGAACAGCGAACGCCGACGAACGACGACTATCCGAATCCCGAAGTGATCCCGCACTCGATCCTCGGTGTACGAGACATGGGCCTGAGTCCGAATTATCGTCTGGACACCTTTGACGACGACAAACGCGCATCGCTGAACCCACCGAAGCTGCCGAGCCTCGACGAGAAGCTGTACTACCTGAAGAGCGGCCGGCCCAAGGTCTACGTGAACGTGCGAGGACACAGCGGGTCCTTCCGCAAGGATACCATCGCTCCGCCGTCCACGGCGACCCCGAGCGAGGGCGCGGTAGGATACCTCAGGGTCACCCGACCCTTCGAGAGGCAGACCGACTGGAAGACGCGGGACAAGAAGATTCGACCGCCCAAGAAATTCGATCGTCGCGTCGACGGTATCGTTCTGAGCAACGAGGAGATCGGCAAAATGAACGATCAAGCAACGTCTTACGGCGCGGACGAACAGTCGACCACGGAGAATTCCATGGTCACGTCTAGCGAATTACCTAAACAGATACCTGCGCCGCCTAGCAAAGTCCATGGACGCAGTCTGATGGCGCAGACCACGCCTGTGCAGAGGTACGCACTTAGGAGGACAGATATTCTGCCGGGATACGGCTTCATCGAAGAATAAAATCAAATATCTGTATGAAAAGGTAAAAATTTAACTTCTCCGAAAAGTATATTTAATCGCGAGCCTCAAGATTTCATGCTTGTTTGAAAGTACAAAAAAAGATTGATTTGACGACATATTTCGAGACAAAATATTACATAATAATCATTAACATTGATTACATACATTCCTTCTATCAAATTATTAATTACTGTTTGTATTACTTATCGCAAACGTTATATGGATAATTATTGGCCAAAGTTTTTCCATATTTTGTAAGCGTCATGAAATTTCAGACAATTCGTTGAGAAGTTAACTGTGATTGCATGAACAATATTACTTTATCTTTATGAAGTGAACATCACTTCATAATTTTCAGAATTTTCAGAATTCGATGTAATTATTAGAATTCTAGTTCTTCTCCAAAGATACGTTTAAAGATACATTTCAAAATTTCGAAAAGCAAAAAAAATTTTGACGTATAAATATAAAAGATAGAATTCCGAAATATATTAAGTGTCAACTTTCATTGTATGAAAATTAATCAACTTTTTTATTTTAGTTAGGATCAATATCTAATAGGAGAAAAGCTAGAACTCAGTCAATCATACCGAAATTCTGAAAATAAAGTGTTATTTTTGTAGAAGTAGTTATTATGTCTCGGAGAAAATGTTGCAACGTTAAATTTTCTCCGCGTATTAGTCTTGAACTTAATTTATGCCGAATATAACGATCCACGATATAAATATATAAATATTGTTATTTATACAGATTAATATATGCTTGTAATATATATCTATAGTCAACTAATATAGAATTAAGAGAATATATAGTAATATATTAACTTGCTCTAGTAATAAATCAGCGCGCAAGCCAGTAAAATATTTTTATTACTCACATTCTCTGGCAATTTGCTGTTCATCCAAGATATGAACAAACCCCGAGACTAATTTAACGTGAATTACAAAGAGAATAATATTAATGAAAAGGCTTACCTGCTCCGCCTTTAATGTGAGTTCAATGAAAATCTGCTGTAATTTCTCATTCACGAAATTTATGCAGAATTGCTCGAAACCGTTTTTATCAAATATCTCGAAGCCATATATGTCCAAAATTCCGATCTCGTATCCATCCGTGTTTGTCTCCATGGCTGAATTAACTTTCTGTAAAATTGTCAACAACTCAGTAACGGAAGAAGTAAACGCCTTTTAAAAATCATGCGATAATTTTTGGTTAAAAGATTACGTTGATCTAATTAAAATAGATATTTTTTAATACCAAATAAGAGCAATTTATTCCCTTGTGCGAATAAAGATTAAAGAGATTAGACTAGTAATTATTTTCTATGAAAACCAAAATTATAATGCTTGTCGTTCAATTAACTTTTCATATTATTGTAATTATATGAAAATGTGTACACTTATCTCTGATAAATGAAATTATATAATTAAACCACGACACGCGATTTTTTTATATGTAATTTTAATTCTATATAATTTTAAACTCAATCATTTTGGATAAGCTTCAAAACTTTGGATGAATGCTCTACCACACCTTAACCAAATAGTCGAAAAGCCTAGCGTAGATGTCCTTTGCCAAAGCGTCTCTCGCGTAAAGCGCCTGTTCCACATTCAACGTCACGTCCACGCTTTCGGATTGATTTCCCCATTTCGATTCGAATTCTCGAGAAATCAATTTGTAAGACAGATGCTCTGCCGAAATTCCAAAAAGATAGGCTGGAAACTCGAGAACTAAAAATAAAACATATTCATACTAAGAAAAAAATTGTCTAAGCAGAAAATGTAAATAATAATACAAACACGCGCAGAAATTATATTAAAATTTATTTTACTATCAATCGATCAGTAGTGTTTATATATACGATAAGCGGATAAGATATAGATAAATACGTTTTATGCGATTTATATATAACAAAATTATACCGATAATAGATAAGTTATATAACTAATCGTATTTTTATTTCTTAACTAGTAGAATAACTTACATTGTTTATCGGCTATCTGCGAATAATTGCCTTTTTCGACAAACTGTATATTTCCCACGTGAAGAATTCCAGCTACCAATCTGAATATATTCATCACTTCTGCATCTTTTATTCCCATAACACTCAACGCTGTAGACATAAAACAATATATAATTATTAAATTAGTGTGGTCTATTAATAGTTAAGAAAGAATATACGAGAATGTACTATAATAATTACGGAACATTATAATTGCACGAAAATTAATTAACACTGCAAAATACAATTATGTACCTTTAAGAGTTTCCTGAAAATCCCGCGCATCATTTGTGCCGTCCACCTTATAATTACCGCCGTAACTCAGATATTGATAATAATTGAGATCCGTTAATCCAAATTCCGCTAGAAAATTGAAATTTTTTTTAAAATTATTTTTCTAAACGTTTCTAAACTATCCTAAATTACTTTTCATTTGTCAACGATACTTTTATCTCTCAATCATCCACTCACTTTTCATTTCTTGATTGGCGCCCGTCGTCAGCTGATAAAATATATGAAAATTCCGCTCGCCGGGATTGTGGCAAGTTACTCTTGATTTTTCCAGAAGAAAATTCGAAATTTTGCCACCGTTCGGCTGACCGCCCGATCCGAATTGCATCTCAACGTATTTTCCCTGAAAATTTAAAAAGACTTTTTTTGTTTCCTTCAAATAATAACTTTGTTGATTGTAATGCAATTATAACAAATTGGTGAAAACTAATGGATTAATTCGAGCACAACTTGCTGAGACGTACGAATCTGCTGCTGTTGTTGTTTCTCACTGTCTTCGCGTTGCCGAAAGCTTCCAAGAGTGGATTTGATTCCAAGATCACGTCCTTTACTTTCTGTACCTTCTTGCCTCCACCGCTCACCCTCGCCACATAAGACATTATGTATTTCGCCGCGACCGTTTTTCCAGCGCCCGATTCACCACTGCGAGATAAATATTGATAAATGACAAGTACATTTTCAATAAATATATTAAATAAAAATTGTGTAAAATATACATAAAATATAAGTACATCATTCTAAAATTCTTTCCCACGTAAGATTATCTTAATGCAAGTATCGTTTACCTAATAATGACGCAATGACTTTCGTTGTCGATCAGCATATTTCTGTACATCTCGTCCGCCAGTCCATAGATGTGCGGTGGATTCTCGTACGGTGCCTAAAATGACACGAGACCTTTTTAATGTCTCTTCCAACGAGAAAAATAGCACATTTTCACCCTTACCGCGCCTTGATATATCTCGACTTCCTTCTCTCCGAAGTATGGCATCTGCTTGAAAGGATTAACCGATACCAATACGGGTCCGATGCACGTCTGATGACATTTTAAGGAACATTTCACGAATTATTTGCCACAGTTAATTAAGCTATCGTGATACACTTCCCAGAAATTATGTATTTCCTCCCCTCCCCTCCCCTCACGAGACATATTTAATATCTATTCTAATATTAAGCAAAAAAGGATACAAATATGTAATCGTCCATGTATCTCTTTCTGATGTTCTCGATGATGGCGTCCTCGTTGATCTTCGGCAAGAGGACCATATCGTCCACTCCGGAAATTTTGACATTTTGACTTTGCCAGTGGTACACCTGAGAATGAAGAAATAAATTGATTTTGATTAGCGAGAACACGTTTGATTTCGTGTCGTCGCGAATTTATTGAAATTACGAACGCGGCGACGCGGCGACGCGACGCGACGCGACGCACGAGAAATCGGCGGACGTCGCGCATTGCGAATCCAATTACAATTTCTGTGTCGCGAGTATCAGAAGTGCTTATTCGCTCCGACGTTTCACGGATCGCCGATTCATCGATCGTTTCCGCTCCTCTTTCAGCGAGGGTTCAGTCCAGCGCTCTTACTGTGCCCTTTTAACGCAACGGCTTATAATAGATGCTATACTTGGACATTAACTGCATTATTTATATATAGCGATTTTTTAACCGAGTTGACTTATCAAAGTCCGACTTGGTCTATATTGCAAGAGACGCGTTCTAACATTTTATCCCGTAAGTATAATAATCGTTAAAGTATCCTACATTATTTACCTTATTGGATCACTGTAGCAATACAGAGCTATAAATGTTGACATAAACTTTTGCTTTCCGACGTTTCCAATACTAACGAAAGATTTTATATTGAAAAACATTTTTCTCTCTGTTTCATATTTCTTCTGTATTTATTTTAATACGGATTAAATAACTATTATATTTCTTTAGCTGACAACGGTTTGTATTTAAAAGTAAAAAAAACCATGCGTATTGAGTAAGAATCGGTCGTAAAGAAGCCAACGCATAAAAAAAATGCCGCGAATGGAAGTCCGGCGTGTGAAACGAGCATTCTCGGTTGCACGTGGTATAGCATTGGAGAACGCGAGAGAAATCGTAGTCAGCGTATATGGATACTTCCGGTCGAGCGATTCTCTTTCAACGAATTCCGTATAATCGCGAGTATCGAATATAGTGCGAGGTGTCGCGCGAGGCAAGGCCTCTTCCGTAGACGCTCTAGCAGGGCATCATCCTAATTGCATTTTAAACGATCGTTTGATATATAATCCATCGTCGAAGCCAATTAACGGATTATTACAAACTACAAAGGATTCTAAGCGTAAACGATTAAGTTTTTGTCGACTATACCCTACGAACTATCTATATATTTCGTATCAGAATCATTAATTATCATTTTTAACTCTAGAAACGCACAAATAAATATATGTATATACGTATATATAAGCTGCTTGTAAAGCAATTTTTTCCTCTCCCTCTAATAGAAGGCACGTCACTATCGATCGCGCCATATGTCGCCGTCTTTAACATCTTGGTCCAATTAGTATTAGCGGACTGCGGAGCAACTCGCCCATATGTGACATGCAAATAGCCTCGCAAATGGACTACAATCGAGAAAGTTAGAAAAAGAGAAAGAGGGAAGAAGGAGACGAGATTTCGTCAGTCCGTATATAGAAAGCGACGAGAATGGCGTTTGCTCAGGCCTCTGCTGACAATGACTGACAATGCCCAACGAGAGATGAATGGTCACGCTTCCAACTTCCGCTTCTCGTCGTCCTTATTTCGACGACAGACAGGAATTTCGTAGAAAATGGAAATGAGTGGCAATCTTGCCATCAAGCTATTCGATCGACGCGGCCGTTATGGGGTCAGTTAATTAATTATGACTGATGGGGCTACTGACCGCGCGATCGATCGCACAACGTTTCCCTCTTGTTGTACCGAGGTCCGCGCGTGCCGGATCAGAGCAGAGGCATGATTTCATGGCTTCCGCCGTAATGAAACTGTCTGTTCGTTCACCGCAGTTCCGCCGGCGCGGCGCGGCCGCGACGCGGTGGCGGTCAACGAGATATCGCGCTACTGCTCTGTGGCGGACACCGATCTTTCTGTCGTATTTCGCTGGAAACTACTGTCGAAATAAATTTCTCACGATATGTCGCTTTGGTTATCTATAGAAGACCAGTTTATCTCATTTTCTGTGTGAAAGAAATGTCGAATTGAAATTTTATTTCTGACTAAACCCAAGCGATTTTTGCAGGAATTTAACTTAAAGATATATCGGCTATACATATATATATATATATTGTTTTGACTGAAATGTCATTTCTTTGTCAACGTATCTTGCCGTTCTCTATCGATTTATAATGACATTTAAGCATATTTAAGCATTTCCGCAACAGATCACTCATCAGCCAAGTGATAACGCAATCTCCTGTTATCTATAACCCAACAATATAACAATATCGAATAATGGATTCAAATCAGATTTACACGACATGTGTTTATACGTATTATAAGTCATCTTTACATCTTATATGATGATAGAATATGACAGTATATATATCTAATAATATATTTAAACAATGATAGCATATATACAGCGGTTTTCCGTATTTGGACGAAAATTTCTAAATAGTTTATGTAGAAACAACGAACACGCGCAAAGGAATGAAAATCTTTCTCTCAACAACGACCCGACGCGACGTCGAAAGCTACCGTTTAGTCCTGCCTTAGATCTACCGTTTGAAATCTCAGAAGTAATCTTGTGACTCATGGCAGGTGCGGATACGTCCGCTGATAGAGAACGACGAACGATACACACTCACGAACGTTCTCAGAAGAATTATATCTCATGGAGTAGAAAACGTGCGGGCGCGGGCGTCTCGGGCATTGGAACACAAACGGCACGCACAGACCGGCAATTCTAAGGCCGCGGCGCGGCGCGGCGCGGCGCGGCGCGGCGGCCGGCTCGGACAATAAGACGAACACACGCGTCCCTTGGCCTTGCTCGCCTGCATAGTGCATCGCATCCTTCGGAAACGATTAACAATGCCGCGATTATAAGCACGCGACGCAAGGACGCGTCCGTGCATGCGTTATCATCTCGCTAGACTCATATTTGCACTCCTCCGATAACGCGTTGCCCAACCGGCTCTGCGATAGCGATCTCTCTCTATATCTCTCCTTTGCGATAGTCGCCGACACGAAATTCCGACTATTCCGAGCGATCGAGAATGGAGATTGATCACGCGCCGCACGTCACTCTGCAGTCGCCTATACTCTAATTGAATCGAGTTGAAATAATTGATTCAATTATATTGCGCGCGACTGTATACCGCGATGAATATTGTTATAAAAGGGAAAAGAAATTGAGAGCTTTATTAGCGCCACAACTCAATAAAAATCAAGCCTCTGGCTCTTTGATAAATTTTCTCCTCCCCATCGCGCTTCTTTAAATAAATATTTATCGATCCCCGCGATGGGACGTCGCAAAAGTAACGTACATGCAAACTAAATGCATCCTAACAGGATATTCCTCTACATATATCGGTCGGTGTACGCAATGTGCACAACCGTAAAATTCCCAGCGCATAATAACAGTTGTAAAAGTGTTCTCAGAAGGTACCGAGGTTACCAATACGTATACTTTATCGAAGAGAGCTTTAAAACGTCATTACACGCATCAGTGACGATTCTCCTCTCTCTCTCTCTCTCTCTCTCTCTCTCTCTCTCTCTCTCTCTCTCTCTCTCTCTCTCTCTCTCTCTCTCTCTCTCTCTCTCTCTCTACTTTACACCGTGACGATCGCTCTGATTTCCAGAATAGGAGATAATCCATTAGATTAGATAGCTACAATTGAAGAGAATTTTGTCTCATAAATGAAACTATCGGATGCTGTCGTAATCGCTATGAAAATTTAAAGGAATTGCAGCTACAATATTACTGCGAACGTATCCGGCTTCTTAGCTGCGTTACCATAGCAAATATCTGTTCTAACTGACTAATAAATATCGATAACGCAGCTTTTTCTGTAGATATATTCGATATTCGTCAGGCTAGCGAATCCATAAGAAACGGTATACGCCACGCATTAAAAAAATATAGATGTTTATAAAAAATTTGGAAATGTCTCTGTAAAAATGAAGACTTTCCTTGAAATCTGTCCTCAGTCCTCAGTAATCGCCCATGCAATTGTCGACGGCATTCAGCCCGAGACGCACTTATACAGTTGACGACGTCCATTGCAGTAAGCATGGCGATCGTGTGACGACAGTCGTTCCTTTAACCGTTCGAGCCAAATAGAGATCGCCTACGAAAGCCTCTCGTCGAGATACCTACTTCGCTCACGAAAGTGAGGGACGGAGCAAGGAAGGAGAGAAAAAGGCGCGAACTAGTTCAACGAACCTGTTAAAGTCCATCGTGAAAAATGTGACTCACCGTGCAAGCGCGAGGTATAATGCCGCAGCATTATCCTGTTTTGCAAATTTATTAGGAAGCGTCGGAAGCGATCGCAGGGTGTGTATTGTATCGAGGCGACGCAATGCGGTTTTAACGCATGACAGCGCGCGAAACCTATATCTTCAAATCGTACGCACTCCGTCCGACGAGATTTCTGATGTTGAAAGCATTAAAAATCAATAGAAAATCAACCACAAATTTTCGATCAAATTTATCTCATTCCGTGGTATAAATTAAGATTATTAAAATATTGAAATATTAAGATTATTCAAATATTCTGGTGATTCGCAAAGTGCAGCTTGATGATTTAGATGTAGAAAATCTGGAACTTTGATGATTAACGGATTTCTTGGAAATGATCGCTCACCGATCCGTATGTCAAGTACGTCATCGACGTAACTATTTTCTCTCGAGACCCTCGAGGGCGATTTACGCGACGAGTCCTTG
Source organism: Temnothorax nylanderi (assembly GCF_030848795.1). Classification (NCBI taxonomy): domain Eukaryota; kingdom Metazoa; phylum Arthropoda; class Insecta; order Hymenoptera; family Formicidae; genus Temnothorax; species Temnothorax nylanderi. The sequence goes on along the minus strand of NW_027249068.1, from coordinate 2,705,500 downwards.
CGCGTAATATACAACAATGGCGTCCAATGTAAAATGAATATAATTATCGGTTTCCAATTAATTTCAAAGTCGTCTCTAATATCTTTTCCGATTCGCAAGTGTTGAAACGCGGCTGTACGCCGGTATAACGCCGCTGCGCTTCTGCAAAGGCTGCGCTTTGATTAACGAGGACAATCAATTAATCGCCGTTGCTTCAAGACAGTGCAGTTTCCTGCATCACGTTCGACGTTGGGGCATTTTAGTCTTGCCATTGCCTTTGAGCCGTGAGAAAATGAATCACTTCCCGTTCACGGATCACGAGACAAAGAAAGGCGGGACGCAAGGAGAACGCACTCGCGACACGACTCCACCACGAAGATCACGCCAAGATCACGAATTCTACGAGCGACCGTTCATCTGCTAAGTACTGCTTCTTCATTCTTCGCAAGATCGGTCGCTTCGCATGCACGACTCTAATTTTACAATATACGGCCTATTCTTCCCTATTATCCGCATGTCCACTTTGTGCAATAAATACAAAGATTTATGTACAATTGAATTAATTATTAAAAAGATTCTCTTCTTGTAAAAAGATTTTATTTAATAATAATTTAATATTTAATAAATATACTTGTGTATCGAAGGTAAGAACTTCGATGGGGAAACAATTCTGACGTCATTCAACTACAAGACACTTCATTACTCACGATCCAAGAGTCAAAGCGACCTGCGATACAATATCTGGGCTGAATTTAAAGTTTACTCCGAGGTCAGATTGAATATGACAGAACATATATATTTATATTCAAGTCCCGATAGGATCTCATAATTTTACAGCGCGATATGAGACATCGCATTGCACATTTTTTTCACACCCTTCATTTGAATCGAATTTAATTTCTACTCCCCTGCATTATATTTAGACATATTATGAATTCTTTTGCATTTATATCGATCCCATCGCGTAGCCCTATAAATAATAAATAAATAAAACGCTTGAAACACCACCAAAATGTCCAAAATACTTTTCAACAAAATAGCGCAATTTTTGTCACTCATTTAATAGGACAGTAATGCGATCTCTCTTCGAAACTCAACACATTCCATTTATATCCTCGATATTTCAGGCAGATTCCAATTTCATTCAATTATCGAAAACTCGGAAAACTGAGCTCAACGACGCCGCTCTCCGCTTGCTTAATTAAACATTTTCAATTACCATGTCGTTGAAATTGAGAGGAAAGATCCACCAAAGTTGTCGGCAGGTCCCGCAGGTAGTCCACCTAACCTTAACCGCTCCGAATCATATCGCGGACACAAATGACGCACGTGACACACCGAAGATGATCACCGATGACACCGATCGCTCAAGCAGGTCCGCGTTTAAATGACACGCCGCGCCGGGGGCCGGGCCGGGGCCGAGACCGGGAAGACGCACGCGCGTGTACACACAAACACACACGCTCGATGTCGACGGCTTCGTAGTCCGTCGCGGACTGAACGACGAACGACCACCAGCACCAGCACGGTGAGTCACCGCCGTCACCGGTACCGGGCTTGGGGCTTGGGGCTTGGGGCTTGGGGCTTGGGCTACCGGGACGCACGCTGCCTTTGTAAGAGGCGCGACGGGAGAATTCTGGATTCCGCACGTCTCACGTTATTCCCCTGTCGCATGTATAAGTTTTTTTTAGAAGCGTCGAATTACGCCGAGTTTGGCTGTACTATACTACTTACGACCGAACGACTCCACTTTTTGTAAATTTCTTAATTATAACGCCCATAACACACGATTCTCTCCATCGTCCATCAATCTTCTCTGCCTTTAGCTCGTGGAGTAGATCAATTTGGCTTCTGAGAGACTCGTGTATCGAAGACCGTTGCTACACGTCGGATGAAGTCGTGAGAGCTGTTAGGCTCTATTTACTGTAGTGAGTCCAAGTAAACTCGTCGCGTTTGTTGATTTTGTCATCGAAACGTTAATGTCGCGCGTAGAGGTAACAACAGCCGAAAGGGGAAATCGGTATACATCTCGTGAAAGTTGACTCGGTACTTATTGATGTTTGTATACACATGTCGCGATAACGAACCGCCGACGGCCGTTCCGTTCCGATGTTAGGTCCTAGCAAAACATCAATACAGCAGGTGAGACTCTCCTTTCACGGACAGGTGTATGCCTACGTATCGCTTTATCCATGAGTTTGCCGAGTTGCGTTAATTCAAGGCCGTTGTTAATTCACTTTCCACGGATGAACTCGTCCCAGTTTCGAGCGAGACGCAGTCTCCTGATTTTCGATTGCGATTGTTGCTTTCCGTTAAGATCTTATTATCTTAACGGATATTAATATTAACGGATATTAATATCTTAAAGGCCCGGTCGTTAGCTAGCATTTCGTAAAAATCGTTCGCGATTTTACGCTCCATCGCGAAAATGAAGGATCGGCATCTATGAAGCGTACGGAAAAAATCAGCGGCAGACCGCGACTCTTAAAATCACGACACGATGAATCACGCACATCATTAGTATTATGTACTCTCATCCGTGATGCTATATTGACGAAATGATATCTTCGCTTTCAAACTGAATGCGTGACTAAGTAAGGCGGTGTTGCGATTCTTCGTTATCATCTTCACCGATTAGATTATTCCGCTGTCAACGTTGGTATCTCTGTTAATATTATGTTACTCGTATTTTTCAATAAGCATACTATTTAAGCGTCTATTAGCAAAAAAAGAAATGTGTTGATTTGTGCGGTTTACGATCGTTTTACATCGAAATTTGAATAACCGATCAGAATTATAAAGACTGCAAGTTATTACTCGAGCAACGTATCTAATTCGTACCCAGGTAGCAAGACTCGTCATTTTGACGTCAATTGACGTCAAAAGTCTGTCATTTTGACGTCTTTTGACGTCATTTGACGTCAAAATGACGAGTGCTTGCTACCTGGGTATCTTATCTTTATGCGATAGAATAGATTCGGGGAACCGAATGTCGAAACGCAGGAATCGCTTGTTCGACTGTTGGAAAAAAGCGTATAAAACTCTGGATGGTATTTTATGAAATATTTCGTTTCGCGGGTTTGCAATGAAATGTTTTGTTTATTCATGCATGCGATACAAAATTTCAAGGACTAACAGACCAGGAAAAAAAACGCACTCCTCATACGACTACAACTGTTCGCTACAATTTGCAAGCGTACAAAAAGTGTACATACGAATGGAGATTGTAGAAAGATTATCATCGGTATTTCGTTTTGATTAGCGCAGAGCTCCGCTTCTCCGTCGTCGCGTCGGCCGTTTTTAATTAACATTGCACTTACACCCAACTTACATCCACCGTCACATTTGTACACAAGGTAGTATTTAGCCCTCTGTTAAATTATTCCTGCAGTCGCGTCCGTATAAAGGTTCGGTTGAAATTCACTTACGTAGCAGCTACAGCGAATAAATTACTTACTCGTTAGTCATCAAATAAATATCTAAACAAATTAATCCCGAGAACCTCGACAACTCGACTATTAAAAATAACGCAGTAGGCTAGATGTACATTTACATGAAGATCCGCACAGTTCGGCAGCGATATCAAGTAATTACATTAACAATTGACGTATAGCCGTGTTCAGCGTCAAGTACGATCACCGATTGCGCGCCAGAAAAGTGTTACGAATTTTAACGGCTTACAATTAATGAGAAAACGAATTTCGGATTTTACAGTCGTACGAAGAACGAGACGTTTGTTAACAAACGCACGACGTATTGTACGCATTGTACGCAATCCTGATTGAAGATTACTGTCGGTTGCAGTTTCATACAAGCACATCGCGTTACAATCAATTTACAATAAGGATGAAACGCGGCTTGCAATAATGTCAACTGATGATACAAAAATCTTATCGATAATACGAATATCATAAAAGGGAGATATTTTTACTTTGAATTTTTTTCACGTCTGCGCAACTACATCGTACAACGTTTTTAAAATATCGTACTCGTACCACTAAAAGTTCAACGTAAGAGACCGTCTACGATCTATTAGCTATTTCGATACGAATTAAATCTCACTCCCCAAATTCCCAAATTAAAGCGTACTAAATTACCGTTGTTAATTATAACGTTTGATACCAAATTCGTCACCAATAATTATGTCATCAACTAGGTCTAAATTATTGAAAACATATGTTACTTCTATCTTTTGGAAACATCCTGTATATTGCCTGCCTTCAATCGTTGCGCAAAGATCATATAATCCGCTAACATTTAACAGTTTTAACATTATAGTGAACCTTTTTCTCCTTACTATATACAGCTGCGCATCGTCTATGATGACTTAATTTTACCGGGGAAGTTCTGTAAAGTGTATCGCGCAGAGGCTATGCCACGTTCCGACGATCTTCAACTCTCAATATTATTCCATTCCATCCCTTACGTTAAACAATCTTCGGACTTTAGACCGAGTGTCTAATTAAAAATTTTGCTCTCCGAACCGGGATTTTTAACAATCAACACTCGCGATTATTGCAAGCAGAAATCCCAATCCTATTATTATACGCTTCTTGGAGAGTATTTGAAATAGAAAGTAGTTCTCTCAAGTGCAAACTCTTGAGTATCATATAATTCTAAATTCAACATTAGTTTAGTTATATGAACTTTGCTGATAGGAGAGCAACCCTCGGAGAGTATAACAAATTGAACGTGGCATCGCAAGAGATTCTTTTTCTTATTTAATGTCCGTCGGATAATTTTGCTCTCAAAGATTACTCTTATAGAGTGTAGAATCATCCAGATTTGGATCAGTAATCAGTATTCGAGATTTCTCGTAGAGTAGAATCATTCAGATTTGGATTAATAAGTAGCATATCAATTTTTCGCGTTTCAATCCAAACTTTTATCGTTTCCGTTAAAATTTTCTCGTCTCTTTTTTACATCGACTGGCCCAGCGAGAGCGGGTACCCTTAATTAATAACTAGAATTACATTTATATTGCAATTGACATCCGTTTATTTATACAATTAGCTTGATGCTCGCGGCGTTCTCCTGCTCCAACGAAAAGCATTTGGTCGTCTAACGAGACGTGACCTTCTTGCATGGATTAATCTTCGTCTTACATTATCTAATTATCTAATTTAAGCGAATTAAATTTTGATTTAAGCTATAATCTCATCCCAGCCGGCTTATTAATAAGCTGCGGAAGTTCGTGAGATTCTGTGCTGGTCCGAAACATGCGTTTTCCCTGACAACGCTAATAATAGACTAGAAAGGAGATTCTGTTTATCGCCCACGTGGGAAAGGCCGAAATCTCGCGAACCCCCGTTGCTTTATTAACAACGATATGTCGCGTCTCGCACAGTTACCACTCTAATTTTCTAGAGCCGTCTGTACTCTCGACAACGCTTCTCTTTTCATCAACGTCGGAAACACCTTAGAACACCGATCTCAAGAATTTCACGAATCTATGTCGACGATCTGAGATATGAACAGGTCTCACGGACAGGAGAGCGCCGCCAAAAGCCTCGACGCGAAGATCGGCATGAGATTCATCATTCATTAATTTACTTAATTTCTGTTTCACCTTTTTCCTCGCGCCACTCCATTTTCGTTCAGCTTAGGGCGGATTTCGAGCGAATCGAATGACACGAAAGGGTGTAAGACAGCGTAGGCACTTTTAGGAAAAATGGCTGACAGTGAGGTTGCGTGTCCACTCGAGAGTTAAAAGCTCTTCTTCTCGAGAACAAATGTCAACTGTACAACTTTATGATTAACGGAGAGTCACCGACTATTTTCTTCAGAAATTTTTGCTATCGACGGTAAAAGTTTGCCACTTTCGGTAGTAAAACGCTGGAGCGGACATTCAATCTAAGGTGTAAGATAAATCAGAACCTGCCTGTAATCAATTATGTAAGTTATATAATTATATGTATTTTAATACACATACATATAAATCATATAATTACGTTAAATCTTGGGAAATCGCATTTTACAATTTCGCAAAAAGAAATAAGTTTTTTTTTTAAGAATTTATGTACATAATTCTTTAGCTTTAAATTCAACGCGTATGCGTCTATAATTATTAAATCTGTTTCAATTTTGTGTTTTACTCCTTTTCGATTTAATTGCATATATACGTAAAACGCGAGAATTAAGAGATACATTCTCTCAAAATTTCATGTAATTTTATCAAACGCGATACATATCTGCGAAGGCAGATCCTGACAGATCTTACTTTCATAAGAGAGACATGTCCTTAAGATCTATATCAAGAATTTACACGCTGCGATGAAAGATGTTATACTCTCGCGATAGAATAAGATGACAAGACAAAGTGATCACGCACATCAAGCGCACCTATGCCCGCGTACATCCGAGTAAGAACGCAAAGAAACCGACAGCGGAATCTCGTCAATTTAACGCTGCCACGCAATATCCTCCACCATTTCCGTACTAGAGCTGCACGTATATAGTCTACAATTATCTACGAAACAATTGCTTTTCGTTGACGATTTAAAATAATCTAAAGTCTCTATAAGTAGCGTCGCCTTGTCTAGTGACTTGTATATAATATATTACATATTCGCTTTTTTTTTGTGTGTGTAGGTGTGTGTATGTATGCCCTTTCTTTCGTCTCTTCACAATGTCAAAATATTTTTACTTTGTCTATTATACCGCGCGCACATTGCGGTTTGGGCGTCTTTTCGTGTTATCCGCGACACACGGGGAAAGTTTCACGAAAATCCGGAGAAAGAGCACTCCTGTCCTCGTTCTTTTCATGGTAACACGATAGGCCATTCGATAACCAACATTGCACTATGTATGTATACGTAATGTCCGTCCGAGTGCAGGTATGCACCAAACAAAATCGAGCTTTTCTTACAGCCAAAATCTGTTTTCTTTTTTTTCTGTCAAATAATCCTTTCTAAATATGAATAAAATATTGTAATACAATGAACACGAGATACACCTACCCAATTTCATGAAATATATAATTTAATGTAACGAGTTTTAAAAAATCGAGTCAATGCCATTTTTAAGATGAATAATTCATTTAATGATTAAAAGATTTTTCCTTGCTCATTGCAACTGTGCACAAAAATATTAAAATTTACTTTTCAATAAATCAGTTATTAATATTGTTCATTAAACAAGTATATTCTATTATATTGGCGATGTATATTTCCACAAAAGAATATTAATTCATAAGGAAAACTGGCGGAACTTAATATCTGCAAGATAAATACGTCGATTTTGTGGATCCGTATTCTGCCGAAATAGCAGTCGAGTCAGCAGCAAAATAACTAATGAGAAATCCAGGAAACTTAGTGAAATACGCGTGGTCATAAAAAGCGTTCTTCATAAAAACAATAAGCAATTTAAGAACATTACAGATAAAATATAACGCATAAACACAATTTTATACATACATTCTGCTCACATCCCGATTAAATACAACCTTTGTACAGTTTTCTCTTTTATACAGAATTCCGACTTCCCGTCGGTCGAATTAAAACGCGTACGCGCATTCCCCTCGCGCGTAAGTTTGCGCGAGATTCCGACCTCGGTTAATCCCTTCAACGCGATGCTTCTCATCTCTCCTCTTCCGGGCTTCCTTTCTTCTGCTTCCGGTAGCACTCGGTCTTCTGGTCTTCTCGGTCCGAAGCACTCACGCTCGTGCAACCAAGCTGCGATGCGACGCGACGGTGCGCAACGGGGGGGAAAGGAGGCAGGAGGCGGGAGCAATAGGGATAAGAGGCGCACGTTCTTTTCTCCGCGACTTGTGAGCCGTGAATTCTTTCAGTCACGAGTCCATCCTGGCAACTTGGCACTGAAGGGAGAGCGAGCTACGCGATGACGTAGGACGACCTCGGCCCGGTCTTGTCACATCAAAATAGGCCGAGCTTGGTCCGCAGGAACTCCTTGATCGGAACGTAATATTGGCTCCTTAAGGCCACCATTTCCGGTGTCTTGCGCAGGCTGTTGAACAGCGTCGTGTCCGTCTCGAACACCAATACCGTCACAATGAACAGCACCGTGATCGTCAGCATAAACGCTGGAATGAAGATCCTGACCACGTGCAGACTCCTGTGTCTGAGCTTGCCGCTCGCCGCGCGCCGGCCGCCCTGATGGTGCTGCTGCTGCTGCTGCTGGAGGCTGAGCTTGGAATTTTGCAACTTCTGCATCTTCGGTACCGGCGTGACCGAACGACTGTGCGGCTTGCCGGACGCATCCAACAGCTGACTCTCCGACGAGGAGTGGTCGAAGGAGTCCCTGAAGTAGTAATCGTTCGCCTCGCCCTCGTGCTGAACGACTGAAACAGAAAGGACGCGATCGATGCTATTGAATGGCTGCGTTAGCGAGCGACTCGTAAGGAACGAAGACGTTACAAGTGCGGAGACTTTCTGACGATCTCGCTCCGAAGCTTGAGGATCGCATTCGTAGAGCTAGCAGGTTCTATTTACGATATTACGAACTCAACTGATTTGAAATAATTCTTTTATTTGTGATAATTAATTTCCATTGCATATTCGAGCCAATATATCATTTCCTTTGCTTTTAACTCTCAAAAATAAAAAACAAAAAGCATGGAGGAACGTGTGAGAAACACGAAAGAGGCGCAAATAAAATAGCAGCTATTTTATGTTAAACTAATCCAATTTTATACAGATATGTAGTAAGATATATATTTATATCATGCGCCTCTTATATATCGCAATGCGGAATTGAGTTCAGAAGAGACAAGAATAAAATAACTCCCTTAGATATCTTCTTGAACGTGCAAACCAGCTAAATGTCTCCAACAAATCACATTATTATCGAGATGGAATAATTTCTGTATCTATAAAAGATATTATTTCCGTGATTCGTTATTACAATTTACTCAGCTAATTGATCCTTTATTCGAGATACGTGTTATCATTTTGACGATAAAATATTAGAAAGTTGTGTTAGAAGAATTTGAAAAGAAATGTTAGAAAAATTTCACGTCTAATTTCATTCAAATTATAATTTCGTTGAAAAAATAATACAAAAGGTTTTTGTAACGATGACTTATTTGGGCAAAAGTTAGATCAAAGTAGAATAGATCATCGATCTCCACGAATCCACGATCCTACGGAGGAGATCGACAGATGAATTCACGTATACGCGTGCACTTTCGCAATCGTAATTGCGATCGTTATTTTACCGATTTAACTATCGTACTTGGGGCTTGGTGCTATGTGACGGGAATCTTTCAGTGATTCATAAATATTCGAAACTCCTGAAAAGCTGCCCCGTCCAACGGCCAATTGGCAAGCACGATGGTCGAAGTGTCTCGCAAAACATTTCGCGAATCCACCGGGGATAACGTGTCGGATGTGTCGGTTTGTATATACGTTAACACTGTTAACAGGCGCAAGCCCATGCAGACCGCAATAGTCGAAGCGTAACATAAAGGAAGAGGCAGGGTAACAAAGCAGAGTCCAACTCCAACGACAACGACAACGACGTACACGCGGAAGTATGGGATAGGGCGAGGTAATACGCGACTAACGGAAGAAGAGACAGAGGGTGACGGAGAGGGAAGGAGAGGAGAAGGAAACGGGAGGTCTTTGACATTTCAACGTCCTAGGGGGGGTCTTCGCGCTTACCTGCTGCCTCCCGTCGTCCCGAGACTCCCGAGCGATCGAATCCATTCGACAGTCCGGGCCTCGCGGCCAGATTCGCGCAACCGTTGGCGGTCTTCGTCGTCGTCGATCCGCGGCCTACCTCGCCGTCGATCTCGCTTACCTCTACCCGCGTTTTACCGCCGTGCTCGTCGTGCGCGTAGTGCACGCTTTTGACAGGGATGCGTCCGTTGGCACTCGCCGGCGCCTTCGAGCTCTTGATTATCAGGGCGGTCGACCGCACCACCGTCGGGCATCGCTCGTTAGTCAGGGCGTTAATGCGCTGCCGCACGACGTGCTTGACGTCGTGGCCCGCCAGCTCCTCCGAGCCTATCACTATTTTCTGACTGTACAACGGTTGCGGTCGATTCAGCGTGCTCTTGGGAAATTTCAGTTTAGCTTTCGCACGGTTTGTGATGGTGTTGGAGGTGGTGATGGTGGTAGTGGTGGTGGTGATGGTAGTAGTAGACGTGTGGGTGGCACTCGCATGCGTATCATTTTCGTCTACGGCTAAAAGAACAGAAAGAAAAGGAGAAAACAAATCAACCGAAGGTTCTAAGAAGCCAAAGAAGCGACGGCGACGGCGACGGCGGCGGCGGCAGCGACGGCAGCGACGGCGCAACGAACGTCATCGATGCACGAAAGCACGAACGACGTTTACTCTTCGATATTTAGCGAGCAATGCGAGCGGGCGGCGATTCGATTTACTTCAATTTTTATGCTTGTTAGAGTTCATTCCTTTATTAAAAAAGAATAATGTACGAATGTATTAATTTTCGTTTTTTTTTTCAGATCAGCTTTCGTTTTTCTCAGGTATAAGAGTAGTTAATTTCGAGTCGATAGAGATCGTATCGAAAAATTACCTCGCTTTCTAAGAAAAGCAAAATTCCACGTGTTATTCCGTATTATACGCTTCATCATGCATTAGTTTCTATCAAAGACACTAAACATTTTCTTACTGAAGTACCTTAACAACTATTGATTCGATCGTTGATATATCTGACTAAGAATACGTTTCTCCTTTATAGAATTGGAATACAAGCTTTCATCGGGTTAGTTAGTTAATATATCGCTGTTTTCATTGTCGTGTACACATGCGTCGCGGCGATGGACTCGAATGGGCCAAGAAGCTGAACGAGATTAGGGAATCCAATGTTACGAACAGGAGAAAGAGAGAAAAAGAGAAAGAGATAGATAGAGAAAAAGGAAAGAGAGAGAGAGAGAGAGAGAGAGAGAGAGAGAGAGAGAGAGAGAAGGAGAGAGAAAGAGAAAGAGAGAAAAAGTGGCAGTTATCACGGCCGTTAACTAACCGTTGTTTCTCCTGGTGTGAATCTCTTGGTCCTCGGATACGGTCTCCAGAAGGGGCAAGGTATTGTCTGGACAATAGGGCGAGCTGAGGGGAACCCCCGCACCGCCGTCCAGCATCCCGCTGCCGTCCAGGCCCGCGCTGTGACAGCTACGTGGTAAACTGGAATATCCTGTGAAATGTGAGGAAAAGAAAGCTATTGCACAGTTCATGCATTAAGATCGCATTTCAATTACCTTACAATGCCTCTCAATTTTATGACAAATCGAAATCGCGCTGCTACGTAAAATTGCGGTAATTAATCCTCGGCGAAATCCTAAATCTGACTGAATTTCTACCATTCTACAGAAGAATGCATCCGTTAACACGGACTACCAAAAAAACGACACCGTATGCAAATTACATAGCGGTAAAAAAAAAAGAATTACTCACGTATTTCGACGAGATCCTGGCTCGGCGTGCTGGGGGTTGCCGGTACGCTGCTGGCCTTTCTTCTCAAACACGTTGTCTGGCAGCGTTGTATCGGCGGCTCCTCTTTCCGGAGTGGTCCTGCCTCCTCCAGAACTTCCCTTTCCGTTCTTCCGGTATATTTAAACTTGTATCCCCACGAAAAGATGGAGCCGCCACTCACCACCGGCGCGTCCGACGCCCTCGGCAAGCTGCGCACAGTCGTTAAAAATTACTCGTGATGCTAAATACCCGTGTGCTTTACGCTTTGCTATATTGCACAATTGGCAACTAACAATTATATATATTCGCAGCGAACTACCATCGTGACAAAACGCTTATGAACGCGTCATTTCTAGGCTCTAAAAAAAAATCGTGAAAAATGATTAATCCACTGGTTCGGATCGTCGAACACAAAGCGGCACCGCGCAAGCAGGCGCCGCGAAAAGATCGCAAGTATCGAAGATAGGTCTTCACCCGCGCGGAATCCAACTAAGCACAGAAGAGAGGATTTATGCTCGCATAAATTTACCGAGCGGAACTAACTCGGGACTGCGCTGGTCCCGCGATCGAAATCGTCGCGTTCGCCGTTGCGGCTAACGTTAACTCCCCGAATTTCGGTGACCCACAGGAATTCGATTCCCTCTGGGTAATACCTCTACCTAGTTGATTAGATTGTCTCCCCTAACTGTTTTTCGCGTTTGATTCCAGGCGCGGCAGTTTTAGTGGATATAAGAATATTTTTTACTCTTGTAAATTGTTATTAGTTCTCTGTATAATGTATCGTCAACATATCTTTCTTAGAAAAAGTTGACATTTAAAGCTGAAGCAATACAGGTTGAATTTCTGTCGCATATTCTATCTCGCGGTGGTTATTAAAACGTACTTAAAATATTTGGATAGCGGCCAAATTACCGCGACAAAACAACGATCATTCACCATGAGCGATTTTACCATTTCTAATGCACACTCGAGACATTCCGATAAGTATATCTTCATCACGAATAAATATGACCAATGTCAAGATTGCGTGCATCCTTCCAGTAACCCTTTGATTCTTCCGTTTATTATTGTAATCACGAAACCTTCATTTTTTTCATAGAACTTCCTCATAGAGAGCTTTATACTAGGCAGATTTAACAATCTTATTTTTGCAAAAAAAAAAAAAAATTTCGAGGAGTGAAATCGACTCTTTACTATGAGAAATACAAATTTAATTAATTGAGCAAATTCAATGGCAACGGCGCGAATGCTGGAGCTTAATTCCAGATCGCGTTGTCGTTGACGATACGTTTGTTCGAAAATGGTGCCACGTTATGTTTGTGCGTTATAAAATTAATTGAAACGTACATGGGACGATATTTAATTACCTAATATTCGTAAAATTGCGATAATCCGCTACTGCAAATATACCGTACCCGAATTGAGACGATACGTTCGTCGCCGAAACGATATTCTACAAGTATAAGCATTCGTTCGGGCATCCATCAATGCTCGCGGTAGAAACATTAAATTTGGCCGCGCGATGGTAACGATAAACCGTGCATGTAAATGCCAGCGATATTTCTGGGGATCAAATGCATCTTTTACAGCAGCGCCGGAGCCACTTTTACGGCCTTCGTTCAATTACTTATCTCGGAAATTTCGGAGAAGCACCGCACGTACAGCGAGGCCAAAATGCGAAAAGGCCGGAAGACATTTTGCAAACTTCGCTTAAGCTTCAATCTAGTATTGAAAACTAAAGATCTGCGAGTGATCGGTCGTGTTATTAAATTTTCGAGGAGAAAGATAACAGTTCTGTTTCTCAGTCAAATAATCTGTTATATGCAGCATCGTACTAAGAACCCTCGAAAAGTCAGAAATAAAATTATAAAATGAGAAACATCTTTTTTTTTTCATTTAAAATACAAGTTTTCCTTTGCGCGCGTTTGAATCGTTAACGGTTAATATACAGGAATTTGCGTCGTGGAACATGGTGAGAACACGTGAATGGATAAAAGCTTCTTCATAAGCAGCGGAAATGCCATGCGATGTAAAACACGGTAAATCTCATACGTGCTTAAAAGCTAAAGGGGAAACACGAATAAAGGGGTACTCACGTAAAAAACAGCATCTGCTCGATAGCGCATCTCCACACGTGACGACAGTTCGTTGTCGTGGGACATTTGAACCCGACGAGATGCTTTTTCTGAAAATTGCAAATGCGAAGACGTTCGAGAAATATCCTATCTTGACGTTATATTGTATTATGCGAGCAAGTATCCGCATGTTTGCAAAATAAAACGAAGATCATCTTTGCTCTTTGGGCAAAATAAATAAGTGAAAAAAGAACGAGCAGATAAACTTTAACACTGAAACTTGTTCCAATAATCGATGATGATATTCTTTAACGACCATGCACGATGACAATCACTTGTTTGAGATTATTGCAATGTCACGTCGCGTTTGTACGATCGCAAAATGGAACGAAACGCGTATGAATATTATCAGCTCGGAGAACACGATTCGCTACGTTTCGTGGCCGGAATTTCCAATTTGAAAATGAGACGGATATCCTGTAAAAATGTACAGTTTCAAAGTGACAAAGACGCACGGCAGTATTGTTCGTGGTTTTATGAGTAATGAAAAATAGTGCGAAGGCAAGAGGGTTCGTGAGATAAGAAAGATTTATTATTCGTAAGGCAACGTAAGTACGAGATACGTATCTCCTAAAAGCATCTATATTATATTCCATATTTTGATATGGAACCTAACCGGATCATATAAACATGTAACATGTACAGAAATCGTTCCAAGCTATTTGATTTTTTCTTCGACATGTGATGTTTCTTCTGATTTTTCTACATTGATCTCGTAATAATTAAATTTTATATGCGATTAAAATCGCTCTCTGACTCACCTTCGTCCTAACGTCCTGCGCGAGTCCAGCAGGGAGAGAAATAATAGAATTACTTAATTTACAATCACGTAGTATCTGACGTCACATGCACATACCGCACGCGCATACGCTGCACGCGAACGAGTCATGCACGAACGAGAGCGCGCATTTTCACGTGCGATTATCGTAACATAGTAGTATACAGCGTTTGCAATTAGAAACTGTCGAGATAAAACAAGTTCTTTTCAAGGGTTTGAAGGTCTAGATTCCCTGAAAGAAACTTGTGTAACGTGATACGAGAAACGTGGTTAAATAATTTCGACGAAGATCTTTTAATGGACAAAGGTTTTTGTTATCGTCGTGCGTTTAACATTCAGAATTGAACGAGCAACATTACAAATTGGACAAACTTTACAACGAAGCAACGATTTTCAGTTTTAAGAGTCTTCGTTTGATTTCAATGCATTACACGGCACATTTAAGCTAATTAAAGCCACGTCTTACTAGATGTTATATTCCCACGTTTTTATTCTCCGTATAATGTGTTTAATGCACCTTAATTTTAGCAATTAAATCATAATGTTACGAGATTCTTTTATATAATGTAGTATGCGTGAAAACTTCTCTGGAAAATTTTTTAATTATTATTAGGTGAGGAATATTGCGTCGTGTCTATACTCTATCACCGTTTTCGTTCGATAGATCATGATATCTAATAGACAGCAACAAATACGCTTACCTCGTTTATCGTCACATGCACGATAAACATCTTCCCTTCGAAATTGATCTTCTGAACTTCCGACCAACGGAAATGCTGTATCTTCTTTGAGTCTTGGAATGTCAGGATCCCACAGTGGTTGATGCCCAGATGAAGCTGCGTGCCCTTGTCGGGATCCTGTAAATGTAACGCGAAACGTATTTATCAGAAAATAGAATCGCAACGTGGCCGGAAACACAACGCGACGTTCGTGTGGATAATGTGAAAGAGAATTTAAGAAATTTCCATTTAGTTAATGTATTCGCTATTTCGAGGGACTATCCTGAAATCGAATCGCAATTTTATCTCTCTTAATTTACATTAAAAATTGTTAAATTTTGATCGACAGCGTAGGGAAAACAGTTTACATGTATATTACTGCCCTAGATGCAACTAATTACGTGGAAAAGTTATTTTATTAACATTATCTGCAATTGTTATGTTTATATTTGTAACTTGTTACTCACTCTCTGATCCATTTTTTCTACGAGTCTTTTCTTTCCACAATTTATTCAATGCATCGTTATTGTCGACCACTTTCGATAAGTGTACATCGTACATCGCGATGGTCAATGAGACGTTCGGCGTGTGAAACAGATACTTTACAGGCGAATGTGGTACTTTTCTCGAGTAAGTGAGAACATCGAACATCTCGTAGTCAACGAGATGCCGTGCCATAAAAATGGCATTTTCCCTTAAACGGAAGACGGTCGCAACAGTGGATCGCGATTATTTCTTCAGCAAAAATGTCGCCGTGCAGCCAGGAAGTGGAAAACCAATAAACGACAGGTGCTACTACTCGCCTCTCATGAGGAGAGTGCAATGAATGCATCGTGACGAATAATAGCGGGTTGTTTTTCTTCGCGAGTGATACAAAACGCGAGATTGTTAGTTCGCCGAGTCGCTTATACATATATCGTAGTTTATTTGTCAGCGAGAGTGTCCCGACAAAGATAACTGCGGTGGTTTCAATGGCACATTGATCGACCGAGACATTAATTAAACAATAGCATGCGTTACACTAGCGGTGTTGAAAGTGTGTCGGTAATGAAGTTAATATTAAAAAGCATTTTATCGTTAGATTATCGCTTGGGAGATGAATCACTTCGTCATTTTGGATAGGTTGCAAGAAAGTTCTTATACCTCGTAAAATAAAAATAACGCGGGACGTTATATAATACATGTAATAACATTGTGGCTCCCCTATTGGATAATTTCGAATTCTAAAATGTTCACTTTTCGACTCATACAAGTTGGAAGGCTATCTGTACGCGGGTTGGTATGTATCACGGTAACAATTGGATAAAGATGTCTCGAGCGAATCCTCAATCGGTTGTCGACGAGGTATAATAGATGCGCTCTCGAGAAAATCCCTCGTGGAAGCGTTTGCTCCTCGTTTGAATATCAATGAACGCTGCTTCATATTCTGCGATATTGGAGGAGACGTCAATGGCAGCTAAAATCAGTTATCTCCGAAAACGTTTCCTATATATACCTTGCAGAACCGTCCAATGAAAAATGAAATCCGCTGCATGAATCGAAATTATTGCAGATTAAATGCGGGCTAAATGATGTAGTGAATGGAAATCTGTATCTAGTATCTTTATGCGCGATGTACGCATTAGCTTATATTAATAACATTTATATTGAAATTTGTAATACTGTCGAATCATGCAACTCAAGTTTTACACATAAAGTGATAACGCAATGACATTCGGAACATTTAATTATCACATAGTAATAATCAAAATGTAATTACATAGATCCAAGTATGTTTGAACGTTCTAAAGCAGAGAAATATCACAGATATCGGATGGCGGAGTAAAAAAGGCCGCCGATTTATGAAACGAACACACAAAGCACGATCGTTCTCTCGCGAGGAAGATAAACCGGTTATGAACTCTTATCGACATAGGCGAGATATATGACTTTTATCCGCGATACCTATACGGCTACATTCGACCATGTTGGAATTTATTAATCCACGTTCATCTCGATCTCAAAACTTGCGACGAAGTCTCGTTATTCTTACACCTGGATTGTGATCTGCACTTTTAATAAGGGTAAAATAAACGATGCTTTTCGCTACATCCTCTGAAGAAACAACTGAGCTCATTTAAAAACTTATTTTTTAATCTTGAAACAATGGAACGATTTGTAATAATAATAAAAAAATTGTAAAACATATAATTCGAAATTTCGAATCTCTAGTTGAGCCAAGCAAGTTACCGAAAGTGCCATCCTATTCTCAATAAATCATTGATTCTTGAATTTTCAAATAAATTTGACAAATAGACGCTCGTAAAAAAACGCGTAAACAGCGTTTATGCGGAGTTTCGTCAAAGGACAACGTCGCTAACGGATTGAAACGTATTGCCGGAAATAAAGAAGGGCGTCATTAGCATCACGAAAGGAAACGACCATGAGAGCTCGCCCGAGTTGGTCACGCTATCAACCCGTTAGCAACATTCAAATTCGTTCCTCGACAATGTGGTCGCCCACATTGTTGTTGGTGATCCGACTACTTCGGATACCATTGAGGCCCGTCTCTCCTCGAGATCTTTCTTTGAAAAGTTCAAATACCAAGTTTCTAGGTTTTCTGTTAGTGATCCCGTCGATTTGCTATTCGCAAACGACAAAGTTGGTACGTATGGAAATAAGAGCAAATCAAAGAACAAATTTCTGAATTGAAAGTCCTTTGACGTTATTCATTCGCTGTTACAAGGAGCGTGCAAGGATAACGAAAATTACCTTGACCAGATGTGGATCTACCGCGTACGTGTCCAATTGCGAGGCTATCCTAAGGAAGTAGTTTTCCGCTTGTTCCGGGGTGAACCCTTTCAACTGAGTCTGATGTAGCTCCATCGCCTTCTCCTCAATCGTCGGCGTCTGCGTCTTCAGCAATTTGTGCTCGGAGATATAGTTCCCTTCGTGGATCTCGGGATCGTAATCCCCCAGTTCACCTGAGAATTCCGGAAAAGAAAGGTCGTGTTGTAAATATCAATCGCCCGTTTCTTCTCATTTCTTATGATATGTATAAATGGAGGGGTGAAAACCACAGTGGTGTAAGTCAAATTTTTAAAAATATTTTTTCGTGTGCATGTGCAATTTATATATTGTATAGATTGCATCTATGCGAGCGAGAAAAAATTTAAAAAAATTTGACTTACACCACTACGACTTTTACCCCTCCAAATATACATACAGAGTTTATTCATTTTACATATATTGATAGAAAAATATCTGAAAATTATGATTGTAGATTTCTAAAATTTAGAAATTTCTTCTTTGTATCTAGTTTGTACAAGAAAAAGTTGCTTAACGGAGGTAATTACGCTTTAAGACGACAATCGCATGACGAATAGTTGGAAAAATGACTGATGCTTATCGCGACTATTACTCATATCACAACAGGGCGTGAATGACCAGATATAAATCGTCTGCGATTGAGAAATGAGCGCTACTTGAACCGGATGTCGAAGACAAATGACAAAAGGAAGCAAACAAATCTCTCGAAAAATATCGAACTAAACTGCGGCACTCCTTATCTTTTCCAACTGATGAGAGAGATCCATGTAAAGAAAGCCATTTTTATTTTGCGAAGAACATACGAGGAATCTGCATGAAAAACGGCCTACTTTAGCAAATAGGGGAAAAGAATAATACTGATCGCATTCCGCTCAGAGGAACGTAAGAACGGCTATCGCCAAGGTCAGCAAAAAGATCCATCGAGGAGCGAATAGTTTTTGTAGTTACCGTCGCGGTTCGCTGAAAGGTGAACGATCTAAGAATTGATGGTCGACGACCGAAGTTTTAATGCAAAGAGTCACGATCGGTAGAAAGTGGCGGGTCACTGATTGGCCCGTTACATACTTCTCAATAACGAGATCGCAAGACAAACAAAAGATTGAATCCGTACTTATATAAGAGGACACCGACTCCGGAAGGTTACTTTCCAGACTAACTTCGATCACAGTCTGAGATTCCGTAAATAGACAGTTGCATTTCTCGCCGGAGCACGAGAAACTAAATTTGACGACATATGTATGCATATACGAATGTATAATTAAAGATACCAAAGATCGATTACAATTGTATCAAGATTGAATATGCGCAACTCTACACTAGCCAATCTAGTATAGCGAAATTGATTAATCTGTATTTAAACAGCCTCCATTATTCAACTACTTACTTCGTAATAGGCTTAATCGCGATTCACGAGAGACGCTGACAGATTTGAATTATTTTTTAATAAACTTCAAAGAAGATAAATAGTCGCAAAGCCACACAATCGTATATTTTACGGGAATGGCGTTGCAGGATCGATATGGACAGCGATCAACGGGCGGGGTGGGTGATACACGATGACCGTGATAGGTCACTGGAAAGGAAATCCTGAATTATGGGATTCCCGAGGTTGAGATAAAGGAATAAATTGACCGTACAGACACATGAAACGGAGAGAAGCTGAAGCTACAGGAACTGTGGCTGCACATGTCATACGCTATTCATTGTTCACAAACCCAGTATTAGATATAAAATCATATTAATCGTTGTAATCGTTGTAATCCTACTAATCTACCAGCTTATAATTATTTAATTCAACTACTGTTCTCAAGAAAAAATTAATTTTGAATTATTTAATTTATAAATTAACATGATTCTTAATAAATAATTTTGATTAACAAAAAATAAGATTTAAATGCATGGAAAATGATAAACGGATGTACGAAGGAAATAAATTCAACAGTCTCTTTTTCATTTACAAAGATGGAGAGCATTCTCGCGTAAAGCTTAAGGGCGGTCAGATGAGTCTTTGCGCTTCGTTGTCTTTTCTGTCGCGAAGACATGATTGTGACGTATAATAAAATCCGAAGATGAGAAATCGGCGAAGGATGACAAGCGGGTTGACAAACTTACTTTGCACGATGCAACCCACCAGAAGCGCTGCTTCACCGGGGCTGCAACACAAACGTCCGTAAAGCAGGTCCCTTTTGAGCTGCTGGTACACTTGATACCTGGTGATCTCCTCCTTTAGCCGCAGAGGATCGGGCGGGTAGAATTTCACGCGAAAGCACAGCAAAATCTCGTGCATGTCTGGAACACAGTGACAGCGAAAGATCGGATATGTTTCAGAGGACCAGCATCTTCGCTTACGACCTGTGTACTTTTGTCGTGCAAGGGAAACGCTACGCTCGCGATCTAACGTCCGATAAGCTTCTCGATATAATTTCACGCGCTTGACCCGAAATATATCTTGTATAATCTTGGTCGCAGATTATTTAATACAAGCATGCTAAATATATATTTATCTCCTTCATACAAACTCGTTACGAATATACGAGTGTTATACGTTACAAACATAAATATATTAACAGCGTAAGGATTTAATTAATAGTACAACTATATAAGTTAATAGTACAAATATTGCTATCGTCGTACACCTCTGTGTATTTCGTAGCATGCTAGCCGTACCGCAAAAATCCTGCACTACCTATTAAACCTTCATTACACATGTATATCATTGTACATTTATTACATAACGACGCGATTTAATATTAACGCAATTAAATATAATTTTATAATGTAAATTTTGAGGTAATTATTCTCAATAATCAATTTTGTGACAGAGCGATATATATATCGATTTCCTCTCTCTTCTCGGAACGACAATCGATACACATGCGATAACAAAGGAAATAAGTAGCATTTGCTAGTATTCCGCGTGTATAAAAACATTTGAGCGAAGACAGAAACGGAAGCGGACGGTGGACTAATGGCTTTGCAAATGGAAACGCGACGTTCGTAAGTTTTCATTTCGAGTGAATTTATGATTATTCTGTCGTATGTGTCTCACGGAGAAACATTCGAGCGTACCGCGCGGAGTCAAGTGGATATTTATTTTATACAAATGAGAGGAACAGCTGGCGCAAATATACACTTACGAACGTATCGCTCGCACCGCGCCGATGCAAATCGGGCTCTACACTCGGCGGTAATATAACATCGCCGCCCCCGTAATGCGAGGTCGTGATCCCATTCGATACGGTATCATTACGGCTCGTTGCCTTCGACAGATATAAGATACTGTCTCTAGCACTGACCTTCCGCAAAACATACGAATATTAAGTAAGTCGGATCAGGTCGCATTTAATCCGTTTTGACTATGATAAACGCGCGTCATATGCGATTTGTAAAGTTACAAATTGTGTTTATGACGTAAATATATCATTAATATTGTCAACTTTACGAGCATTAAAATCAACAGGTACGCGACAAAGACGCTCGTTCGCGGTCCACAAATATCTCTGAGTTCAAAGTCAGCCATTCGAGTTTAATTCCAGTGCAAGGGAAAAATCTCCGCGACTCCTGTCGCACCTTCGATGAGCGCAAGAGTATTTTTTTATTATTCGCCACCACACGCGACATTTAATCTCTTTGTCGAGCGACTTGCGTGATCATCGGGAGGTTTTTTCGGGAAAAAAAAATATCCTGACGCTTTCGGACAGGTCTGCTCCGAAGTCCGTTCAAGTTTACGAGAATAGGCCAGCGGGTCGCGACTGCTTGAAACTTTGATGTGACATCGACCCGACGTAATCGGGCGCGGGAGGGAAAAGTCGTACCTCGACGACGATCGACCCTGCCTCGGTCACAGCTGTTCCGCTGATACCTGCGTTCTCTGGGCGGCGACGTCATTATGGCCGATCGACTATAACGCCTTTACGACAGTATAGACTTATAGAGTTTTCGCGGCCGCGGCAGAACGGGATTGCTCCCCCGAACCTAATAAGACGTTCGCGCGACGTCGATTCGTGCATTTCGAATTACATCCACATCCGTTGTGTCGTTAATTGCCTCGCGTTACACGACCGTTACCGCGAATGAGATGTTTGTTACAACTTGAGCGCGCCTTCGCGGGAGAATGCTCGGTATGCACCTCCTCAAAAACATAATAGAATGAAGAGAGAAACGGTTTTTCGAAACTTTCTTGTCAAAAGATAGCACGATAGTAGTTCAGTTTTATTTAAAAATCCGCGTCGTTCACAAATAAAAGGTAACGTTTGTTAAGTTTCGAATAATACTAACCTTTCACCTGCTTAATCGCCGTTTTCGCTAGGTCCAGCCAATGCTGCAAAATAAAAAATTCGAATATATATAACATAATATATATATAACATAAACACGCTATGGTAGATACGTAAGGGGATTGCAATACCGTTGCGTGCCATGCGAGACTAAAAATTCTTATCATTTATTTATTATCGCTAGTCCATATCCGGCTGTTGTAGTTTAACAAGCATTCTAATGTTTAAGTATTTATATTCGTGACATAAATTCAAGATACTTGAAATAGTATTTTGCCCTCTGTCTGTTTTCTTTCTAAGGTAGCGTGTACATAAGTCAATTCGCGTAACAATCCCGCGGAAAAACAAGAAACAAAGATACGAAGCATGAAATTCGTCGTAAAATTTTGTCGTAATAGTCTCTGATAACACAACCCCCGTAACAACCCCCGCTCGCTTGTACGCATGAGATATTTACCATTGAAAATTACGCCGACGAGGTTGCGCATCCGTTTTAATACCATTTCAGTGAGCCCAGTGAAGACATTAAAGTGACCATTACGTTGGACGTGCTAACGCAAGTGCGTAAAGTGTACGCGGTACCGTCGACAAAGTAGTCGCTTCCACAAAGACTAGTCGTCGTTTCGTGCGACTATTAAATTAGTAGAGATTTACGCGATAAATTTTAGGAATCTATAACACATCGGATCAAGGATCAATTGCACGGAGCAATTTCAGGCTACTCCAAACTGCTCAGTGGATCCATTCGAGAGGATAAAGCGGATCGTGAATAGCTCTATAGTTCACCGTATATCTCTTTAAGCCCCTCGTTTAAAATGGCCACCCTTTAAAAAAAATATAGATCTCGGCAGGCGCTGCTCAGGGTAGTAACAATCGATACAATTTATCATCCTCGAGGGATTTGTAAGTACGGGTCTCTTTCGCGGTTCATTGTCGCTTATCGAGTATAAATGCAAATTCTAAAAATTGTCGCACTGCGCAAAATGCGATGAACGATTATTTACAATTTCCATTAAAAACAATTCCCGTTCGTACGACATGAATTCAATTGCGAGCCGAAAGAACAGCGGGAGCTGTGCATGCCTGAGGATAGGGTGCGGCGCGTTAATGTTTAAAGAAGACGGCGATAGAGCCGTTTGCGGACATCCGGACGAACAATATCGATTTCACCGGGCCTTAGGAACCAAAACTCGGCAAGATGTTGTTTTATATCGAGATCGCCAGGCTACATGTCTTCTGTTGAAGAACGCGGAATAAAAATTATTGCACTAAGTTATGTAGGGTTTCGCGCATATTCTCTCGAGTTTATTTCGTATTTTAACGACTATATATGTAGTTCGCTCTGTAAGATGATAATTTCTTATAAAAGAAAATTTAAAAATATCTTTGTTAAATATCAATTTAAATACGACGGAAAGACTCGAAAAATTACTGTTACTCTATATCGTAAAAGATATTTTAATCCCTCAGATTTGCATTAAAATTAACATGATTTTCATCCTGAATTAAATCTTCTACAACTGAAATTAAGATCGATGTCTTTTTCCGGCGCACACGTTCACTCATAGGTATTTAAGTGAAAGTGCGCGTTTATTTCAGATAGACCAGTTCTTCAGGAATGCCCGTAAAAAAACCAGCAAACGTGAGAAAATTCTCCTCTTCTGAAGTTTTGCTTAACTGAATTACGATTTAATAACGTATCTAATGATTGACTTTTGTTCAAAATAATGACTGTGGAATATACAATGTGTGTATAACTTTTACGCAAAATATCCTATCTATTATTCTTTCTTTTCCTCAATTTCGATCGTTATTAATTTCAATGTGACATGAATATCGCTGATATATTCGCATGTATATACGTGTAAAATGTCGTATGTACGTGTATTTAAATACATATTTCCAACGCGTTTGCAGGTCTTCGTGACGATCGAACATTTATGGGGTAAATTAGATTTGTACCCTCTGGCCCTGGAATCGCGGCGATCGATGCGTTGAAACGCACCGTTGGCGTTGTACGGAACGATATAAATATTATTTCAAGATCGATAACAAATCTTTTTGCCCTCTTGTATCTTATTCAAGTAAACTTTGTAGCAGCAATTACTACGGCAGGCACGATAGTTGTATCGGTTTCATGATAAATTAAATTAATATGTCCTTTTTGGAAATAAAAATTCAATCGCGTAAGTTTTAATTTGGAATATTACGGAGAGGAACGGAATAAATGATTAAGCTATTAACGCGTGTTCGTGAGCGAAGTACAATAGTGTACTACGGTGAATCGTTGGTATTTCAAGGCACGCCTATTTTTAAGTCCTCCGGAATTACACCGATGACCTAAGAATAACGATTACGATGGAGTGTACGGCGCATGCCATGCCGTTCCAGGTGTTAGTAGAGCGAATTTAATTGCGTGACAGAGATCTCTCTGTCTTCCGCAAACATGTCGACCATTCTCTAGAGTAACATTTAGGAAAAAAAACAAGCTGTAATTATACGAATACTTTGTGTCGCGAAAATTATATACTTGACTTTGACTCGCTCGCAAAGATATCCTGAAGAGACAAGATATGCAAAAAAACTATGACGTCTTGGGAGCAGCATTTCTGTAAGAATTCACCGTTCTATAGATGCAAATTTTTTCCCTTACCCTTTCCCTTTCTTTATCGACGTAGCGAAGCCCGAAGTAGTCCATCTCCAAAATGTTGAGCTGCTTACACACATATTCGAGGATGTATCGTCCTTTTTCTTGTGGCTGCAACAGAAAAAGAATCGTCATTAGACGTAATCAGTCCTTTTATGCTTATCTTGTTTCCTCTGCTTTATTTTTCATGTGGAAAAGAAAAACGCTGGGGAGCAAACAAAAAGAAAGGTGTATTGTAGTAGAGGTAGCCTTACATTTAAGGAAACTTGTAATACTTTAACAGTCACTTCTCTCTCTCTCTCTCTCTCTCTCTCTCTCTCTCTCTCTCTCTCTCTCTCTCTCTCTCTCTCTCTCTCTCTCTCTCTCTCTCTCTCTCTCTCTCTCTCTCTCTCTCTCTCTCTCTCTCTCTCTCTCTACAAATAACGATTTCCAATATAAATATTGAACACTGTTGGAAAATTTTTGTAGGTTTGTTAAAAAAGGTCCTTGTTAAAATTTTTGTGTAAAATAATCAACACATACATGTGTAGATTTAACATATGCCTGCTATGTTAATTGAACTAAACAAATTTAAAATGTAAAATTATTAAAATAATTTAAAGAATATGTTAAAGTAACACAATTTGAATGTATTTATTAAATGTGTTAAAATTTACAAAAAAAGAGTGTTGATTTTACTCTATAACAGAAGTGGGAATAAAAATTTACAGAATAAGAATGTTGATTTTATCTTACAATCTTAACTTCAACATAAAAGTTATGTTAATTGTACACATAATTAACGTCAAATTACGATCAGAATTACATTTCTTTTCTGTTGAAATATTTTAACATAGTATCGGTGTTACCATTTAACACATCCATATTATGTTAAATTAACACAAAAATTTGAGTGGACCGTTTGGGACATGCGATTTATGTTATATTTAACACCAAATTTTCCAACAGTGAACGCAAAATTATGTAACTGAGAGATACCATATAATTTTAACACATCGCGTGGAGACGCAAAAGGTGTGAATAAATTTCTCCACAAGCGACTTCCGTATTTCTGAAACGGAAATTTCTATTTAAAAAAAGTAGTACGGGTTTTACTCCGTCTTTTTCTAATCTTTATGCAAATGCGAATCAACGCTACTTGATTCTGTCGCGATTCCTGGACGGGGAAAACGACGAGATGTGGCGCGTACAGCGCGTGAAATACCGGAAGTCCGCGATAAAAGACGGTTGAGGAAATCTCTCGTTTTCATATCCGCGCGAGTATCTGAAACGCTATATGCGTCTACAAGTATCCGTGCAAGCATATACGATTCTTACACGTTAAAATTATATATTCAAACTGCATTATGCATGCACATGCGAACAATACCAATTTCAACTCTGTTCTTATCACAATCTATGATAAACAAATAGTGTCTTTTTTGTACTTTTATAAATAAAGCACCTTACAGTTGAGATAATGCTACAAAAATGTAAGCTATAAATCAGGGATCTCGACGCCTTTGTGACATACTACTTTCCTATTTTGCGGAAACGGAACACGTGCTCTAACGTGGCTTTCGCAACCAAGTCACACGAATGTTTTCCGGGGTCGTCAACCTTCAATTTTAAATGTTATCTTTACTTTTAATTGTCTTTTTTCGAACGTCAATCCATTAACGCATATTTTAGTTTTCATAATATTCAAATCCGATGAGGATTGCTTCTTCGATACGTTAAACATGATATGTTATCATGCACGAAGCAAATTGGAAAATACATATAATAACATATGAAATAATATGTCGCTTGAAGCATTTTAATACGATTAACGATAGCATCGTGCTGATATATTGCAAGAAAAAGATAACACCGGGATGGCTTCCGACACGTATTATATACACTACAGATTATGTAAAAAAAAATACTCAGTCGTGATCTCTCTGCAACAAAAACTCGGATAGGATGGACAAAATCGCTGCAATTATTAAGTGTAATAGCTCCGTAATCACGAGTTAAATATCAACCGATGCGAGGTCACGGACAAAAAAACCAACGACGGGAAAAAATATTATTTTCTCGTCTTTACGTAAGCTGTATACAAGATTTGATGTAACAGCATTATTTGCATTTTAGAAGAAGCCTCATTGAGCGTAAAAGAATTACATCTATGTATTACTAGCGTCAAAATAATTGGCACTATTTTTAATAACTCTTGGAACGCATTTCTACAATTCGATAAAAGAAATTTACCTTCTAATTGTATTCGGAATACAAATTCTCCTATGCGCGGAGCATTCGGAGAATCACTGAGCACCAGATATGTCTCGACCATTTTGACACTGACCGAGCACAAAGTCATTATTACTATTATTAGTCGTTAACACGAGCAATTGATAAAAATGCATTCTTCTTACAGTCAGTTCTTACAGTTATCTCTTTTACGTTCGTCCGCTTTATCCATTGGTATTCAAAGTGACTACTTTGCGTCGCGATGTAGAGCGCATGCAGTGCAATAGAACGCGAAATGCACTATACATTTTTGCAAATGCCTTCGCGAGCCACTATTAAATAAACCATTCCCGTGATGGCGAGGCGCCGAAATGTCACGTCCCGAAATAACTCTATACTCGTATCGAGAATCAAATTGAATATTTCAGCGTAACATTCACGACGGCTTGGACTTGGGCTTGAGCTACTACGGTCTTACTATACAAGTCGTAAGATGGTCAGAAATACGAGGGGGATGCGCACGGGAGTTTTTCACGAAGACGAAGACGAAGACGAAGACGCCGCGCCGCGGTCGTTTGCGCGGCAGTCATCCCGGGCACGTCGAGTATTTTTAACGGCCCTTACGTGTGTCAAGGACCACGCGACAAACCGTGCACGTCCGAAGTGCACCGCGGGTCCTCTCTTTGTTCTACATGGAAGCGTCTGGCGTTTCGCGAATTACCGAGAATGTACAAGGGACAGGGGACTCGATGTGTAGCATTATTGTATATTAATAAGAGCGAGCTCCGGCAGTCCCTCGCGAGTTATTTACTCGCTCAAGATTGATGGCAACGCGTACAACACGCTATACCTGCGCACGATGCAGTACTCTTACAACGAAGACATAAATCGCTTGTAGTGCTTGTACGCGTGACTTGAATCCGGAATGGTGATACGAAATGAGTATTAATCGGGATCACTATATACAGAAAGATTACCGAAAAAATGCTACAACCGACAAATTTCGAGCGTGAAATACATCACGATGAGATATCGTGAGATGAGAGAATATGTATATATAGCAATAAGAGTTAATTAGTTACGTTAGAATGTCATCTACTTTATACAATTATTATTTTTTTAATCACTATTTTCAAATTACGAAAGCGTTTTTTTCACTAAAAGTTGGATACTTTTGGAATTTTATAAAAGGAAAACTGAAATTCAAGCGTCATATTTTTCGTACATTATTGAAGAGAAACAGAAATAGAACGCAGAAAATTACTTGCGACAAATTTGTATACTTGACATTATCTAAAGTAATATAGTCAGAGGTACAAGGTTACATTAGCTTCTTTTAAACAGAACCTACATTTTATGACTATAATTTCAAAGTAAATTCCTAGCATAAGTAGAATTGGTCTTTGCCACGTGCAGTAGTTCAAGATCGAATGAGTCAACCATCAAATTTCAACACGGCGAACCTCATGAGCTCTCAAGTGACTTCTAACCTTTAGTTTTATTAATTCTCTCTGCAGTTACATTGTGGTAACCATTTAAACCATATTAAAGAAATAGATAAGCGCGAATAGAGCATTTCAATTATATTAAAATCCAGTTATCATATTAAGTCATCATTTCAGTCTCTTGAGGTAAATGCCAGTGAAGCGCTCTTAACGTGAAATACGATGGCGCGGTACTTCGCATTGCGATGAGAAAAGATCTTCCGATCTCGTTATTTGGATACTAATGATTATCGGATATTAACGGATTTACGGCAAAGCAATACGAGTAGTTAAACGGTAAATTAAAGCTATGAATAATAAACGAGCGCGAAACATAATTATGGAATACAGAATGCCAGTGAACGCGTGCATACGAATGAAGTATACAAATTTCACTTAATCAAAGGATTTGCATACATTGGCCGGAAATATATACGCAGTGTCAAGGAACGCGAGATAATCGATATCAAAGAATATCCAAGTGCTTGCTGTTCCAGGTTGCTGTTTCCAAGTTATTTATATTAGTTATTTTCGGATATACATATCGGTGAGTTTAATGTATTATAAAAACGTGCGAAGCGCTGTCGACTTGTGTTGACCTTGCATCCTTGGAGATCGTTGCGCTCGCACAAAAAAAATCGCAGGAAGCTCTTATCGATCCTCATCGAACTCCATCGACACGTGTATTCGACTCGTCCAAAATATGGAGGGAAAATGACGAATGAAAAATACATAAGTACGTATGAATAAGCATTTTCTTGAAGACGCTTGAGACGCACGAAGTAAAGTTTAAGTTTCAATGCGCAATTTCTGCTGCACGAGGAGCGTACCTTAAGCTTGGTCGTGAGAACGAGAGGCATACTTTAAATTCTTTGCAAAGCTAATCCGAGCTACGCAACTTTCCAAACTTACCTTTGTAACATCTATCGCATAAATATAACAAAAGAGGAATGGTAAACGATATATGAGCATATGAATAGATAGTCAAAGGCTGTTTTTACTGTCCGTGCTACATAATTAAATTTATATCATTATTATTGAAACTTTCAACTCATTTATCAGTCTCGTCTACCATCCGTTCAAAATTGTTTATTTAATCAAAAATTTATTTTCTCGGTTACTCGTCATAAATCAGGCCACGTTTCCGTTAAATTTATTTTATTTTTCTTTGAACGTAGTGATTTCTTTCTGTTTGGATACCGCGTTCAATATGTAAGGATCTATTTTATATTTCCATAAGGGAATTTGTAAACCTGTAAAGGCCTTTAGAAAGTTACCAGTTTCAAAGCACAAAGTCGATCAACAATTGCACGACATCAATGCCGGGGAATTTACATTTATCGGTAATAATTCAAGTGCCTCCGCCACGTTGACAGGGAGTAGGAAGAACTATAAGAGAACGGCTATCATTGATTCGCAGCCTAGTGACCCTGTACCTCCAGACACGGTGGCTCTTATAGACATTGTTGTTTGCGAAGGGAGATCTGTCTGTTGAACTTCGTACTTGCGAGTGTATAATCTCAACCACGAGATCGACTTTGCGGAACCATAACCATTCTATATGAACTGTCCGAATAAAATCGATGAATCGTGTAGAATGTGTAGATAAACAGGATTGTTGCCATGCGTATGAAGAATGTTTATTCCATATGAATCATATCTGATCATACTGAGCAAAAGCAAGGATATTACGCCACGAATAGGTGCAAAATTGAAAAAGTAAATTAATCCAAATAGAATTCCACGTCTTGTCTGCTGCCGCTGCCATTAATTAAGTATTCCTTCAGGTGAGCATCATCGATTCCTAACATATTTCACTTGTCGTTGATTGTAACCGTGCTATAGTCCCGATTTTTCGAGATAAAACTTTACGAAAGTATACGCAAGATTTAAATCATTCATGTACATGACAATATAATGGACTTTGCAAAGTTGCGTAATATAAATATAAATCAAAATATATGGGTGACGCGAGCTTTCCCAAAAGTTAATCCGCACACTTTCATCTCGCGGTTACTCCGACAATTCTTCGTCTTATTTATGATGCATACCGACATTTACTTTGGCACGGATCACATTGTTGCCGTTTGAAAAAGGTTAAGGATTATTATCGGCTTTATTTTGAGGACGAGATTGAACGCGAGACAAGGCGAGCGTGCATAATATCAGCGAAGCTTTTTAAGACACTTTTAGGCATGAAATGACGTCGTCCATACCGCAATTTACGGCTATCAGCGAGCCAAATGGACCGCACTAATACAGCGAGAACAAATAATGACCTAGTATTCACTCGCAAATCGGATTATACCGTAACTTTCATCGAATGGCGCAAAGAAATCGCAGTAAAGGGGAAATTTTAACTCTCCGTAAAATTATAAGTTCACATCCCATTTTTCATTATTAAACTTACACCGTAACGGATAGCGTAGCGACTTTACCCTGAGACACTTTGTTACACTTATGAGATGGAAATGAGAGATAAATATGCAAAATTAAAAAGGAACAAAAAGAAATATATCCCGCGACACAGATACTTAATCAAATATTTTCAATTTTATTTTTGGCGAGCTGCAACTATCGTGTAGCGTGTAACGTTATAATGGGTATATGGAGATCATGCGTTTCTCGTTGAATTTATAGCATCATGCATTTCCATTTTCATAGTCAAATTCCATATAAAATATATAGAAATCATATTCTTTTAAAAGATTAATTTCTTATTCGTAAAAAGTGATCGAATAAGAATATTCTCTTTATGATTATATCGTTAATTTCTGCATAGATATACTTTTCGCAAAGAGCATGCGAATATTCGAATTATTCCTCGTTCTTGCCTCTATTCTCGCCGTTGATAAAAACCTTGAAAAACGAATCAGTGAGAATGTATACCGTTTAAAAATATACTGGCAGTAGCTCTGCGCTACCTAGTACCTAAAACAATAGCTGTATCAATAGTCAACAAAACCCCGATTTTATTGGCTTTTAATGTACGCAATAACCAACCCTGTCTCTCCAATCGTCATCATCCGTTCAGAGCTTAAATCCGAACCGATGGCTTCCCACCCTCCGTCGTATCGTTTCGATTTGGCCGATTGCCAATTATTCCGTCGTAACATTCACGATGTGACGTATCGTTGAAAGTTGAAACACGTACCATCCCCTGTTTTCTGCGCCCGCAAAGAGTGCACCGTTGCACGCCTAATGAAGAGAAACGAACCGATCGACATCGATGCGACTCTATTTCCGGATATCCTGGAATGAGCGATAATCCCGTGAGTCCCGGAAGAGAATATTCGCGCGAATGGGGGATGCGGATGGAAGGAGAGCGGGATCATCTGTATCTGGTTTTCGATGACTCGCCTTTGGGGATTTCAATGCGAAACGCGATATGCGCTAATTCTATGGTTTACGACGAGAGAGGGGAGGGAATAACAAATGTTACAACGTACAAGTAACACACGAAATGTTGGGAATGATATGAATTTATCGGAATATTCCGCAGCTACTTGCGTAACCGCAGACCGCGGAGACTTAAATAGTGATTGCTCCTGAAAGACGTAACGTGTGGATCGATAGAGAATTATTAGGTGAAATTACAGATTTCAGGAAAGCTATCTCGCGCGCATGAAAACAATGCGAAACGCCTTACAATATTAATCGATATGTTAACAGTTAAAAATTGAATCAAAGAAATTTTTACTCAATATCTTGACGTTTCCGGCTTTGTGCGCGGAGCGTTGGGCTAAGGTGACTTGCGAGCGCGAACATCTCGAGAGAGTTTTTGACAAGGTAGACCGCGTGCACAGGCGACTTTCTGGAATCGATCCAAGCCCGGAGTACTGTCGCTGCGATTAAACGTCAAAAGGATCCACGGTCGCGATACGGAGTCACGGTTCGACCCCTCTCAACCCCTGCGTCCCCATCAACGGTGCTCAAATCATGCCCCCCAATCACGAACGAGAAACACGATGAAAGGTACGAGCGACACGTGGAGCAGATGCAGAACGGAAAAATGATCGGTCGGATATGTGTGTGTCATGTGTGTGTGTGTGTGTATCTCGAAACGAACGTTATAATCAATAATGGGGAAAAGCGTATATTTCAACAAATGCGGGTATATCAGATCAGAAAAATACAGAACATAAAAATACAGAATACATTTGTACGTGCATCCATAAAGAACAGACAAACAGAGGTGAGATAATGCAAGTCATAACAACAAAGTTCGCGCCGTATGAAAGAAAATATCAGAATGCTCGTACTTGAAGAATATATCTCAATAAAGATGATGTTTGTTGCGTTTTTTATTTTCTCTCGCGCGTTTCATAAATCTTCAAGAAATAAATCTGATTGTGAGTCTATCGTAATGTCGCTTCGAATTTCCGAACGATGCGGTAATCATCGTGACATCATCGTGTCGGAAAAGAAGAAATACGTACTTGTCATATTTCCACTCCCTCTTTTTTGCTCTTTTTCTCTTATATCAAATAAAATACGATACATTCAAATATGTCCTTAATGCCGTCATTTTAAGCGACATTAATTCAGTACTATAATTTAATGAAACATATGATAAGATACTATCGGGGTTGTATAATAATCTATTAAATTCATCGAAATTTCATTAATGTACCAAGCACCCGCCATGCCAAAAACATTATCATTTGCTAGCCATGGAAAAACATTGGAGAAAAACATCGCTTTATTCAATATATCACTCAACAAACTTAAACAAGAAAGAGCACATTTGCAGGAGTAATTTTAGATAGAAATTATAACCAATTGCGTATTTATTGTTACATTATGTCAAATTGTATATTTGAAAGCGTATCCCGCTTTTCGCACGTTATTTTTAACGACACATTCTCTTCAATCAGTTTGAATGTCCCTTCGAAAAAATATCGAGGCATCGGTAATTTTTTAGCTACGACGAATTGAAAAAGAAAGCTTTCAGCTATTTTTAGATACAATTCTAATACAAATCTCAATCATAAAAATATATGGCGCTAAAGATTCGAAATAGCAATAAATGATGATCTCCCTTGAAATTTTCGCTAAGAAAACTGCAAATTGATTGAGGAATATGTAATTGAGGAAGAATGCGTGAGAAGTGGGACAGTTTTTCAAATTTTCCAGAATCGCAATTGCACGGCGAAATCGCGCGCGTTGCGACAATCGCGTTAGGATCTTTTCACCCTCGTTCCTGTTCTTGTTCCGGCAAGGACCAAGTACCGAAATCTTAGCGAGTACTTGGACGCTGGAAGGGTAAAAATCCAAGTATCAAGGATTTAAATGATAAACAGCTCTCGGATCTTGTTCAGTTCGATGCAGTTCGATACCCGATACTCGTGAATGACAGCGCGCCCGCGAATGAGAGGGAAAGAAAGAAAGAAAGAAAGGAAACCGCACAGGGGTAGCGAGAGAAGAAGCAGAACGGAGCGGAGCGGAGCGGATCGGATCGGATCGGAGCGGCGCCGCGGCGCCGAGCGGTGTACGCGTAGCGCTCTCACCTGAAAGTCACAGTAGATAATTTCGTTGTCGTCGAACAGTCGAATAGTGGCGCGATGCACCACCGTCACGTCGCTCTTGCTGCCGAATTTCAACATTTCTGCCCTCAAGTCGCCACCCAAATTATCCCCCCGGCCGTCATCGTCCCTTCCCCCACAGCACCACACACTGCCCGTTTATTAATCGCGGCACGCGCCACCGTCGTCGTCGTCGTCGACGCCGGTCGTCGTCGTCGTCGTCGTCGTCGTCGCCGCCGCCGCCGCTGACGCGCGACCGTACTCCGTATTAATCGGCGAGCTGGCACGGCACGGCGCGACGGCACGGTTGCACAGCGGTGAACGACGACACATCACCGTAGCGGAAGAACGCGAGGCTGTCTGTCAACCAGTTCGTCCCACTGCTTCGCCCTGCGCCGCCGCCGCGGCCAACGCGGCGATGCCACGTCTCCGCCTCCGCCAGCCGCTTCGCGGCCCTCGCGCCGTTGCCGTTTCCACTTGCCTGTCATGGCGCCGCGTCGCGTCGCGCGCGCGCCGGAATTCGATTTGCCGCTGAATGCTGATTCTGCAGGAGCACTCGCGGTAAGCGAGCTACTGCCTTCGAGTCTTCGAGTTCGAGTCTCGTCAGCTTGCCGTGAAATTTGTCAAATATACTTTTAAATGAGTACTCAACATACTCGACTATTGCTCGATTAATAACGAGTTTGTAAATTAGTCGTTACTCTGAAATAATTTAACTCCGAAAACTCGCGCCTAAAAATAAACGTGAAATCAATCATGCAAACACTCGAAGCTTTCCCCGTAACTATCGCTATATATTCGAGACTATTTAGTATGATATAGAAGAATATTATTGCGCGTTCGGTTTACTTTCGACAAGTAGAGGGCATTACTTGTCAGTTAATTGTGATCACTCCAAATTATCAACCAGCTTCATGCTCGTTCGTATATTTAGAATACTCCATTATCAACCATCTTCGAGATACACGGTTATTTCGAATATCGAATATACCTATATTATTTGGAATTCGGCTGACGGTACGGATTTGAGACTACCATTCGTCGATCCAGTTACTCCGGTTACTCCGGGTTGACTCGACGGCCGCGAAGCGTCGCGCGCAGCCCGCGCAGCGCAGGACGACGACGTTGCATGGCGCGCGCGCGCGCGCGGGTGGGGACGTGGGGACTGGGGACGAGTGGGGCGAGCTCGAGGGCGTCGGACAAAGGTTGGTCGCGTCGAGCGACCGGCCGGCAGCGCATTCGCGACTCAAACATGGCAGCGGCTACCAGCGTTGTCGTGCTCGACAGGGGCAACAACACCACCTGCACCATCAATTTACACGGTGTGTGTGCGCGCGTATGTGTGTGTGTGTGTGTGTGAATGCGTGCGTGCGTGTGTGTATGTATATGAGGGTGCTCTGCGTCTGTGTGTGTGTGTGTGTGCAGCCGCGTGCGAATTCTGTGAAGGAACGCGAGAACCGAGAACCGCGGCGAGATGACTGAAAGCTCCGAAACGTTCCCGCGAGCTTTTCGCGCGTCGCGGATTTATCGCGTCGGTCGCTGCCGCGTCCTGACGCGCGATCGACGAAGCTCTACGTACGGGTATAGTACGGGTACGCTGGTACGTGGCTACGTGCGCGCGTGTTTTGTGCGAGTGTGCATCTCCGCTCTCGGGGCTCTCGCGGTCTGTTTCTGTTGGCGCGATTTAGGGACGACGATGACGGCCGACGGCCGACGGCCGACGGCCGACGGCCGACGGCGGCAGCCGGCGACGATGCGTGGATGCGTTACGTCCACTGGGTGCCTCCTCACGTGTCATCGTCAGCGTGCACCCTCCGCGCGATCCCTCCGATCGATATTCTGATCATAATTTTCCATTTTGCAGGAGCCACCGTGGTGTCCTGGCGGGTGAATAACCAGGAACAGCTGTTCGTTAGGTAAGTACGTGCGTATAA
The DNA here is from genome assembly GCF_030848795.1 of Temnothorax nylanderi. Lineage (NCBI taxonomy): Eukaryota > Metazoa > Arthropoda > Insecta > Hymenoptera > Formicidae > Temnothorax > Temnothorax nylanderi. The sequence continues at coordinate 2,669,612 of NW_027249068.1, read as the reverse complement.
GATTCCGCATGAGTAATCGCATGACGACGCTTTGATAGACAAATCGGAGCCCCCGCGAATGTCCTCCTTATGTCCGCGTTAATTTCCTCTCGAAAAGTAACGCGACTCCAATTAATATTATTGCCTTTTTAATTTAACTTTCGTACTTTTTATATTTGCTCGATCAGGGACGTTTTGTTGTGTTTCTTTAGAATCTTAATTTATCTAATGTCTTAAAGAGAAAAATAAAATTTGGATAATATGCTCAAGATCCGACACGTGGTTAAAATCTTGCGGTTAGTAGACATACGGAAGTATACGGAAGAAAAAATACTAAACTTAATGAATAATTAAATGTTATGTACTCTAAATCTGATTATGAGAAGCATTCAAAATTTGCTCGCGTCAACGCTTAATATATCAATTTGAATTACGAAAAGAGCTCCAGAAAGATACAGATTTTTCGTGAATCATCCTGTATAGGTCGTAAAATGCGGTGTAGAATCGTTGAACGTTAAACGTTGACGTAAGTCGTAAGGTTGCGCGCGAGGTTACGCATCTTAGATGAGATAGAATGCGTTTAGCTTGATCGCGCATTACGATGCAAAATTATAATATCGAAAGAACATTTACGGGAGTGATCTGTCGCAGGAAAATCAAACCGATCGGACAGTTAGGATCATAGAGAGTTACGAAGCGACGTAAAACTGGCAAAAATTTAATAAATTTTCCAACGTTTCGTAATTTTAAATGTTACTTTAGTGTTTTATCGGCAAGACAGCGAAGGTTACACGTTCAATATTTGAGGGTTTAAGATAAATATTTAAATTTCAATTCGAAAAGTCAGGTCGAAGGGTTTTCCAACATCATTACGAATTATCTAACGATTCTAACGTATCGAGAAATCTTTATGCCAATTGATCAAGAAGAATTGAGAGTTTTGAATTTAAAAACATATGAAAAGTGTAATTAAAAATCTCCAATGCGCGGCTTATAACGTTGCGATCTATTGGCCTGCATTATGGCCATTATGCTACGTTAGCCACAGATTACTCTTCGAGATTGAGAGTTCTTCTAGGTGAGAACAAAGTCTGCTCGTGTGTACCATATGCGCACAGATTGCCCAACAAATTGCTTCTAGTCGGATGAGAAAAAAGACAGATCACCGTCGAGTACAAGAATGAAACGATTAAAGTATGGTCATCCGCGAGAACGATATGCGCTCGATTTCAACCTGGACTGTCGCAACGGTTAACAATCGCTATGATAGGAATAAAGCAAGTAAGGAATTATAATATTTACGAATACAGATCAATGTCAAAATTTGTTTCGTTCGCGGTGACTCACAAAAACAGACTCACTTCACCGCCGTATACGTGACCGATTCAAGGCTCTCGCTCTCGTCCGCGGCGCGAAACGTACCGAAATGATACGCAATTCCAATCAGACTGCAAACAGAGAGCAAACAGAGGGTCTGCTCGGTCACGTTTTCCACGAGTTATCTTTTAATTTTTTAATTCAATTTTTAATTATATATTCGCGATCCTGTTAAATATGCATGTATATTTGCACAGTTCGTTTACACCGAAGTATTAACATCGACTTATTAATTCAGCTTTTTCTCGCGCGTCGTTTTATGATTCGTCACTGGGAAAGATGATTGTTTTTCATCACAGATGAACATCAGGCTACATAACTCTCTGCGTTACAAACGCGATATAGCAATGCATCGAATGCCTCCACAAGGCACAAACGGCTTTCAACAAATGTTTTTCCTCTCAATTTCCTTCGGCATACGCAAACATAATCTCCCTTTGATGGGTAGGTACTTCACTTTGTGCATGGAACTTTTGAAAATTCACTTACACCGAGGGAAATATCGCGCAAATCTGTTTCTATATATTTTTCCAATTTTTGCAATCTTCTTGGAGGGGATATGTCTCTTTCTCTCTCGAGTATTATTGTTCTTTCGCGACAATGCAACGCGTAGCATGAGAAGGAAGAGACAACGAGAGAGAAGGCGCGCGCGCGCGCGCGCGCACACCTGCCGAGAAAGAACCGCGTAAAAGCGCGGTGCCCGTGACGATCGCTTTAAAAGCGGCAGCCCGAGAGCAGACGATGAAAAAACTGACGGAGAGCGAAGGCAAGGGCGCTCTCTGGACCAGTACATACCTTATACACGGGGTTCAGGGCCCCTCGTCGCTTGCCAGTCATCGGTCCTTCCGACTGTAAAGCCGCTGTCGAGACTGGGTTTTGCGATAGACCCGCGGCTATCGGAACGATGCATGATGACAGCGTGGAACGTCATGAAAAATCAACATTTAAGCGCACCTTGTCGATCGGCATGTACCGATTGTACTTTCACCAAACGAAACAAACCTCGCGATTTCGTCTTCGCAAAAGATACTTGTGTGAAAGAAAGCGCGAACTCGATTATACATTTTTTTTAAAGAATAATACATAAACCGCAATTATTACTTCTCGTGCTACTTATCGATATATAATTCGGTTTGCGGATATAATCGCGAGTCATCGTTCGATTGCTGTCAGAACTCAGAACGTAGCCACTCCGGGAGAGTTAAGGAATTTTAACAGTTGCGAGTAACACACATATGCAAGGATACACGTACACGGCGCAAGACGCTCGGCAAACACGCTCGTAATTTACTCCAATTTCCCTTGAAACGACTATAAAAGTTACGTCGGTATGTCCGGTCATGATACTGATCGCGATGCACCGACATACGAGGCATATATTTTAATGACAGATACTGCGTGTCTGTCTCCAGGAGAAACGGCGGCTATTAATTTCAATTAATAATGTCGGATATATTAACGTTTAACACATTTAACGGTTACTTACGGAGTTATAACAAGTAGTAAAATCTGTAGCGAATTTTATATTAAACCTTAATGAGATTTTAACTTGAAACGTTTGATTATTTATTACCATCAAATTTTACAAATTTTACAAAGAATTTTACAAAGAATGCAGATTAAAAGAAACCGTCATTAAAATGTATACCTTGAGTGTAATATAATAAATATAAAAAAATGCATCTTGTCTATATAAATTACTAAACGCATTGATGATCAAATCGTGAGACGAAATTGAATGCAGCCGTTCTGAAGCTGACCGATTGTGCCCGCGCACCATCGGTAACATGAGAGGACCACGTGCAGCATGTCGATCTCTCAGTTCTTACGATCCGACCGCGGATGTGGACGTGCCCTCGTCGAACATCTGCGTCCACGACGGCGACGGGGCCCAAAAACGGAAATGAAGAATCGGGGACGAAGCGGCGCGTTACAGCGACGACGCGTTACAGCTGGAATTCCATTAGCGCGATAAAATAATCAGGCAAAACTGCGGTTCACCGGTACGGCGCTCACGGCAAAATAACGATAGGAATAGATAACTTTTATATATCAAGATGTAGGATAACACATAATAATTAAAATACGAAATATGTAAAAATCTGGATACATCGGTCGCTCAGTTGCTCACTTTGGTACGAGGACTAGACTCTGGAATGTGCGTAAGATTGTAAATCTTATAGGTAGCTGGTAGAAGATACGGGCGGATTGTTGCAATAGACTAAACACGAAAGGGTTCGTCCGGCGTGATTGTACTGAGAATTGTAGGCATATTAGTGCGAGCTACACGCAACCCCTTTCGACTCTAACATAAGACAAGCAAGGCGACCTAACTGTTATTTACTTCGTTCGAGAACAGACAAAGACTACCCATGACGGTCGGGAATGACCCCCGAGGGGAGGAAGAGTGAGAGAGAAAGGGAAGCAGGACAGAGACAAATAGCTCGAGCGAATCAAGGAAAACGACAAAGACAGGCTACGGGTGAGCGAAAGGGGTGCGGGTATACAAATGCACGATTCATCTTGACGAAGGGATGGGACGATGATTAAGGGTCCCTCGTCTATCCTCACCAGTCACCACGCCTAAAGACGCGCCACGGTCACGTATATACACATGCTTCGCGCACATTCTCGCGAGAAAGAGCGAGAGAGGAAGAGAAAGAAAGGAACATGGAAAAGGAAAGCGTCCGTTAATGGCTGCCGGCAGGACTCAACCATGAAATTTCAACTCTACTTTCGGATTAGAGGTTTCGTTCGAACCGTGGAATTGGTGAAGCTCGTCTCGCGCGCGATCGCTTCATGTTCCCTATACGCACCGTGTCACGGGAATATAATTCGGGCCCGAGAATCGCACGTTCTCCAATTCTTGAAATCGCTCGAACGTGTGCAGTCTCGCGTGATGAGCGATAATCTGCACGCGCGGATAAACTTTCAGATATATAAGGGCTCTGATATTCGAATCTGTTAATTGTATCAGAACCATCGAAACTCCAATCGTAAAATCTTGAACCGTTGAACTAAATAATTTTTAATTGAAAATACGATCGAGATCCCACCGGGAAATATTCCGAGCCATTACGCCCTTCTTTCAAGAGCGAACGGGCCGGGCTTCTTACGAGGAGCAAGGAGAACGTCAAACGGTCCAGTCGCACGTTAGAAACGTCCCGTACTCGCGTGCATTTGACACCACATACGTCTTTGTCGTCCGGGATTGGTTTGTTGCTGGGCATATGGCGAGAACGTCTGTTTCTAGTGGTAATGCAAAGGCACTTAGGGGATTCTTTCTTCGGACCATGGAAACATTACGATTCCACGCGTTACTTTGCATACGCTATAGTTTAGCATCGTATTCTCAAAACAAAGTCTGTCTGTGCGAGCTCGCTTCGGACATTTTATTTCGTATAATCTCAAGCTTTAAATATAACGATACCACGAATACCAAATCGATAAAAGGCGCATTAAAGTACCGTTAATCTAATGATCAAACAAACCGTTCGTCGTTTATCAACAACATTTGGTATATTCTCAATACTTTAACATCTAATATTTCTGGTCCTTTTATGAAGAATGAAATTAACCGCGCACTAGTTTACTCCAACGGAAGCGACGAACAAACAACTATATTTCGCGTTGTTACGTGAAGATCTCGCGGAAACAAAACCGCGATGAAGAGAAATATGGAAAAAGCACAATAAACGATAGATCGTGGAAAGAGCAGAGCGGATAAACGAAGAAGAGAGATTTGAGAGAAAGAGAGCGTTAATGACACCGCACCAGCCGTCGTCTCGACTTTTTGCCGGTATTCGGAGCGTAGATTTGCACGAGGAAATACGACTAAACGGTCGAAGAAGCGAAGCCGCGACGATAACCGATGACAAACATTCTCGTGCAAGTGCCTCAGCAACGGCCGTGTTTGCGCACTTAATTCGTGTGATAATCATCATTCGGGGGATTGCTGTGTTACGTTACGTTCATCGACGAGGAAAACTAATCGTAAAAACCTGCTTCGGTAGCGCGTTGAGCTTTACGAGCTTGACCATTGGCCACGGTTGAGACGAGACAATCGATACCTACGTCGCGATTATTTTCGCCTGTCTCTATTTAGAGTATTTGTAGAACCCGAATTGTGATCTCTATTCAAATCGTGGGTTTTTCGTGTTATTTTCAATGTAGTGGTAGAAATAGTAATCCTTTTTAAGAACGTGTTTGTTTAATATTTGATTTGTCTTTTTATATCATCTTAAAAATAACGGACATTATAAATGTTCAGTGATACAGGATCTACGATTTTATTTGCAGCATCCGTAAACGCAGATCGCGTTATTGCCGCGAAGTATAACCGAAACTTTGACCATCCAGCTAGTGGCGAGCACGTTTACGAGGGAGATAACGTATAGCTACGCGCGTTTATCTGACGTATAAAAAGCGTCATTTTGACATAAAACATAGGCCGATACGGCGACGCGCTTTCGGTGAAGTTCATCGGGGTGACAAACCCGCGAGACGGACCTCGCATGACTGCCATCGACTCGATTATTTATGATTGTACGACGAGAGAATGCATTTCCGGTCTATAAAAACGATCTCGCAAAAGCGACATTGCTCGCTGGATGTGGGGAAAAATGCAATTGATTAGGCGCTGATAGTCACTATCTCCGGAGAACTTTGACGTAGAAAGATTTATGGTTTATTACGTGAACAGGTCGACATAGTGCTGATAAGCGGTAGATAAGTTTTGCGATGGCTGATAATTAGAAAATTCTCATCGCCTGACAAATTGTTCTTTGCAGTCACATATTATTAGTGAGGTTTAAATTAAACTTCTGATAAAACGCACGTGACAGATTAAATCAAAACTTTTTTGCGATATAAGCGGTTGTGATAAAATACGCGCATTCTTACATTAAAAATTGAGAATTCGCGAGTCGCGAAATTGTGCCGTTCAGCTCGGGATCGGAAGAGCGAGACGCGTAATCATCATCCATCCGGGGCGAATTCGCGCGAATTAAGAATCGGTCCATGGCGCGGCTGATGCCAGCGCGCAGCGGTCGAGATGCACTGTGCACCGGGGACGACACTACACCCGATCTTGAACCCGCGAGCGACGCGGCGCGGCGCGGCGCGGCACCGCGCTCCGCGACGGACGGAAAATAATGCGCGCGGTGGCTCCGGAGCGGAATCCAGTTGAATGGGAATGCTGTAGAATGCTGGCAAAAACCGCAGCCAGCGGGATCATTAGTCTACGGCCCAGCCTGTAACCCATCGCTGCCTTTATACCGGGTGGAAAGAAGTTCGAGCGAGCAGACGCGCTCGCTGTTTTTCGTTCCGCGCGCCGCGGAGACTCGTTGAAATTTCGCCCTCGAACGCGACGAGAGATGTCGAAAACGTGGGGAAAAAAGTAACAAGTCGGCGGCTGTTGAGTATCTCCGATGAAACGGTTTCGAGTTTCGCGCGACAAGGAGATAGAGACGCGCGTGTTTTAAAGATTGAAACTTTACTGTCTTATCTCTGATCTTTAATCGACCGTCTTTAATCCACGTTACAAGTCTGATGAACGTACGTCGACTCAATCGTAAGATACACCTTGAGGGAATTTTATCTTACGAGGGACATAAGGGGAATTCCCTTCGGGAAAGTAATCCGAATACAAATCGCCCCACTCCGATATCGAATTCATCCCCTCGACAAACATACGAAAACGAGTGGAAGATCTACTTCGACCTTTTCTTTTCAATTGTTGCCTCGTATCCAGCGCGAGTAGTTCTTCGCTCTACAAATAAAATTTTTCTTCCACGATTAACCTCGAATCTGTAGACTCTTCTTTACGAATTATTCGTTTCATGGATCCTTAACTTTACAAATGCACAAATGCTCAATATGAGATACTTCCACTGAATTATTTTATTCTACCTTTGATAGGTATTCGTATCGTAGATAGGCGATTTCATATTTTATTATTTCTATATTTTATTGTATTTTATTACATTATTTTCTTTTGCGTTTATTCTCTCGTATTCTTCATTCCTATAAATGTTACGTGTCATGAATTCTTGGCATCGCAAGTTCCTTTCGGAGACTTTACATTGAGAAGATCTTTATAAATCATTGATTTCATTAATCTTTCATTTGATGTGTTATCACGCAAGCGAATAGTAAATCGAGTCATTCCAACATTTTATATACAATAAATACAAAGTATAAGATATTTTTTTCTTTACAATTCCGTACTTTGAAAAAAACTGCAAACCTTACCTGTTTCTGCTGCATTAATCATGTCTCGTATGTTGTTATTATATTTAGTTAATCGGTACCATAAATTATGAATCTAGATCAGATTTATTGCAAGGTAATCGCGCAATTTGTGCTAATGGTAGTGGTAGTGATAGTGCAGGAAATTGCGTTATAAAACTGAGACTTCTACATACCTAATGAATAGTGAACAGCGATTCAAGGTCTTCATCACTCGTACGCGATCTCGTGCAAGTCGGTGGAAAAAACCCTTTCCTTTTTCGCGAGCGAACGGCCGCGACGCGCGTCGATCTTTTTAACGGGCCGCCGCGCCGCGCCGCGCCGCGAATGACACAGTTGCGCCTAATGCGAAGAGAGCGAAGCTTTTTATGCTAATTGCAAGTTATCCCGAGAGAATGCAAACGGAACCGGAGTGCGCGCAAACCAGCGAACTCGACGGCGAAAAAGCTCCGCGCGAGCAAACGCGGACAAGAACTCGCTCAAGGCGGAACGCGCGGCTTAAGCCGTAAAATAATTGCGTGTTTTGCAGGACGCAAAGTGAAGTACTACGCTCAAATCTTCCTCGCGGACGCGGAGGAATTCGTTCGTCGATGTTACATTTACCGCTTGTGAGGATCGCGAGACTCGTATCCACGCTTCGCGTTTATCACCAAATAAATGCAGGACATCGGATCCGGGCTCTTATTTACATAAAGTTCATAAAACATAAAATTCGCTACGGTTCGCAACGATTATTGATCTTTTATCAGCTTATATCGCGTGATGCGTAAAAACGTATCGCATTATTTGCATTATTTGCGATACCCGTAACACCGAAATCCTCCAGAATTACCGAAAGTTCGCTACGTTCGCCATTATTACAGTCGAGACAATTGTTTCGAAAGATCGAAAGCTGTCGTTCAATTTCCTTTACGTAAAAGCCGCCCAATTAACAGTCATTGAGCGAAACTCAGATGTACGGTCGGCGGTTGTGCGATGAGATTTAAAATCCCGTCTGCAGAAGCAACGGTGACGGCATCACCACCGAAGAATTCGCTCAACCGCGGCCCACTCGTTCACTTATGCTGACTTATCCACCGGCGTGCTGCTTGCGAGAAACTACCAAATCAGCTCGTTATCGCGGCTCGGCAATAAACGCGACAATAATCCTCGACTACCATGTTTAAGTTTTGATAACGACGTTACTACCATCGTGGAATCAGTAGAAACGACGTTGTATTTCGTGTCAATGGGTTGGAAATTATCTTCCCGGCTTTAATCTTTATTACGTATCTTGTTGAATAAAAGTCAGGCTTGTTAGAACATCCAAATGTCATGAAATCAAGTTTGAATTATTCACAAAGACCCGAATTTGATTTTAATTGATTACATATGCGTAAATATAATTTAACAAATATACTATTATATATTGCAGTATAGAAAATGAAATATTGGTACATCTATTGATCGTTTATATACATATAGACGAGTAGATCTTGCTTTATATTCCATCAAGATTTTCTCCAACTCGCTATATCTAACAGCCGAAGTATCCATTTATGACATCCACCTCGGATTTACGATCGCGACGCCAAGAGATATTACGATGGCAATTCGGCTTTTGGCGGATCTTGTTTTCATCTTCATCCTTCATAGCTTAGTGTTCTTGATTCAAGAGAACGAAAAGTAATATCAAGAAAGACCAATTCTCCAACTCTATGTCATATCAATAACAATCAATACTTAGGAGCTTTAATAGATGCATTTGTGATAGGATCCAAGGACCGTGTAGCAAAAGGTTAAAGGGCTCCCGTTGTGTAATGAAGCTCGCGAAGAAGCTAGTCGAGGCACTCGAGAAAACGAATTTGTTTCGTCTGATTTTAAGCTTCCGGATCGTCCGAACTCGCGGCGTACCGGTCGGCGATTTAACGTGCGCACGGTGCGACGGAAAATTACGCGACGGCTTTTTTGCCGGGCATATTTCCTCGTTTATCAGCGTCCGTTAGGTTCCCGTGACCGCTCCGGCTAGAAGCAACTTCTCCCCGACAAGAGCAGCAACGCCCGTGGCCCTGCACCGCGAATGCGTCCGACCTAGTATAAATAGGTTTGCTTCTTGCCGGCCTTAGTTAAACAAAGTTTCACGGTGGTGGTGGACGGGCACGGGGAGACGCGACGCGGGGGTTGGTCGCGGGTAGAGAGGAGTCTGTGAACCTTGCAGAGCCTCGCCCTGCTGGTGCTGCTGGTGCTGCTGAGCTGCTGCCGCTGCCGCTGCTGTTGCCGGTGGTGCTGCTGCTCCTGCCGGGATCCGGGGAAAACGCAAAAACCGCTGGCTTCGGCGGAGCTCGAAGCGGATAACTTCGACACGTACCGGGTGTCCTCACTCGAGCTCGGTGCATGGCTAAATACCCGCACGGGCGCTCACCCCGCGGTGTACGAAAGCGTGCGAGATTAATTTCCGGATTGCGTCAGCACTCTGCAAGGAGCTGGCGTAATTCGGAAGATAAAGAAAAGTCTCGAGATATCGGCGTCCCTGATATTGCCAACAAGCGAGAGGACGTAATATATATCGTCCGACAAGAAAAACGGATGCGGCTCGGGTTTATTTACGACGGGTCACGGCTTCATTTTCATCTGCTTACTTCGAGGAGGAGGCTCCTTCGCCCCCTTCCTCCTGTCCCCTCGCGCTAAGTGAACGCAGTTTCGAGTTTTGTGCATCATCGATAATAATCATCATCGTGAGACCACGGTGTCGGGAAATCACTGCCACGAATACTCGGTGCCCCAGATAACGAGAAGATAAGTGTTCCGAGATTATATACGCCCTCCTTTGGCTTCTCCTTTTTTCTTCCTCGTCGTTCAAGTCCATAGACCAGCGTACCAAGAACACGTTCGTTATTACGTTCATATAGAAATGGCCAGGGAACTCGCGCTCGTGGACTCGGACTCGGATGACTCGGTTACGCACTTTCACTTCTGTCAGCATTCGGCGCTTTGGCCTTGCACTTGCGCGATTTTATTTGCGCTTGCATTCGACGCGCAATATCCAAACGTTTCCATCGTTCGGGATATTCGATATTTAGAACGAGATTGCACGATAGAATTTTAAACAATGTGTAGCGAGCGAATTGGACGAACGATTTTTCGATTGAATGTAGATATCTGTTACCACGGAAATTCGTGACTTTTTTAATAGAAATTCTAAATTACGCGAATAACTGACAGCGTTATTTCGAATACTGACAGATTTTCGTTTCCACATTTCTAGACTATCTTGAATTTGTTTCACGAACATTTGATCGAACTTATCTTTTTTCATTAGGTATATAATTAAATGTTTGTACCGAACTTACTGCAATGAGGGAAATAACTCGAAACAATGTGTAATTGTGGTGCCCCATCGCGTTTTTCGTGCACCACACGACACGAAGGTACGATTGGCATTATCCCGATAGGAACTCCAGTCGAAAGGGGCCCAGTTTTTCGCAATAATTCTCGGTCGCGGCCCTGAGACGAATTCTCGTCAGAATTTCACTGATCGTAAATCGCAACCGTAGCAGATGGCCGAGCCGCTGCTTCTCCAGCACTTAATGCACTTATAATGCGTGGCATCCGCTTCTCGCATTTTGCGGCATCTTTGCGACTGCAAGACTGGGAGGGGCTCCTTTCGAGGGCGTCGAGGTGAAGTGCCACAAATCGCCCGCAAAACTCATCAAAGAACTTTCAACTGTTAATGATGGTATATTAACTCTGTGTTACTTGTGTGGGGTGTATTTTACACCCCAGCCTTAGAAATCTACTAAATTCACAGATTAAAACTTTATTACCAATTGAATGCTGCACAAATTATTTCGTAATTAAAGAAAAACTTTTGTACTTATCTTTATCTGAAAGATATATAGAATATTATCAACCTTTATTTAATTGTAAATCATTAAAGAGAACAATAAAAATTGAGATACAATGTTAAGGTGTAAAATATACCCCACATAAACAATTACGTTAAAAAAACCATATGTATTAATGTATTAATGTATTGTAAGGTTAATTTGAAATAATTTGAAATTAGTTCCAGCCGATTCTGAAATTCTATACGAAGACGTTACGCTGAAGAGACCGGATGTCTCAGAGGAGTTAATTGGCACTTGATAATTCAGAGAAATCCATCTCCGCTCTTCGACCGTAATCACTTTCTAATGCCAACGTGGAAGTTGCCAGCATTAATAATTACGATATTTTGCATAATTAAATTTACGCGATCCGCGCGCATTTTTTCCACGAAAAATTTGTCGTTGCACACGAAGAACAAAAAAAAGGACCTTGCATTTTTTTCAATAAAGATGCATCCAGCTCGCGTATATGCACGATTACGAATAATTTTATTAAGTTTGTAGTAGTCATGTGGTTGCACAATATTGTATAGATACACGTGACGACGACGCAAGTCCATACAATTCCGGCGAATTCGTTCCAGTTCTGGAGAGAAAGAGGAGATGCAGCAGCTTCTATTGCAGATATAGTAGCTTCACCGCAAGAAGCGCCGCGCCGCGTCGCCGTGTAATTGTCTTCGGCTGCAAAAGCGCACAGTCACACCTTATTTATAATCCTGTCGATTCATGACGCTGTGGATATCGCTCTGCCGTACCGATAATTAGTTTTCACATGTACGAACGCAAGCGTATCGTTGCCTGTTTCGCGCGAGGAAGAATCGATTGATCTAACTGCGAGCGAATAAAATGCGGATAATTTTTACAAAATAGTCAACGATAACGGGGAGAAGATAATTAAGACGCCACTGATACTCGCAAACGAATGCTTGTTGCTTGTTTTCTCAAAACTTACCGGTATTAAATCTTGTTTTTATTATATGACTAGACATCACAGGCGCGCGCGTTATTTGTAGCGCCAAGTTAAATATCGTAGTGCAATATCACAAACATAAATGAATTCGATCGGAACGACAGTGGTGTAAATCAAAGTGCTCGTTACAACGAAATCTGACGCGGAGGATAGATTGTGCTCATATTCTCCACATGCGTAATATTTCTGGTTTCTTGAGAGTTCCACTACGGGACATTCATCAAAATCGCGGGGAAATTTTTCACGGGAGTTCACCTTCCATATTCGTTTCTTTCGTTTTATCCTGTTTCAACGCGTATCGATGATTCGCCGGCTGTTTAGCATCTCTGACTTGCTAACGACTCATTAAAGCCGAAGGGTAATTTTTCACTTGCCCGCTCATTAATATTCCTCCTGTGCCACGAACTCTCGAGCCGTTCACCGTGTAACGCGAGAAACGTCGGAATCGTCGTCCAATCCTCCTCGCACTCTTCTTATGGTCAGAGATAATGAGCGCGCGAGAGATAATGCGGAAAGATCCTTTGGGACTCGCGTTCCGGGATATCGAGTAGGACACTCTCGACGTCGGCAGACGAGCGTAATTTCGTGTGGCTGTAGTCGGTAAGAAGAAGTCGATTGAAAATTGTTGCGCCCGTAAAAAGCGCGCATACGTGCCGCGAGAGTTAATTCGCTGTAACTTATCTCCCTCTCGCGTCATCGAAAATATCGTGGATAATATATTGCGAGTTTGTGCCGCGATACGCAAACGTAGGTGCGGAAGCTGCGAGCGTCCGCTGTTGCGAAAATGATCGCTATGTTCATTCGATCATCGCTGGTGATTATCGTGCTGTAAGAGATGCGCTATAAAGGGTATCCTTCTCTCGGTGGCCGGTGCCACCGGTATCGTCGATTGAACTAGCATCATCGAGATTACGTTCAAGTTGTCAATTTTTAATTACAGCCGAGGCGGAGGGGCAGCGGTCTCCCTCTCTCTCTCTCTCGCTCTCTCGCTCTCTCATGGGAAAAAAAGTTAGTTGTACAAATCTTCCCGCGCATCGATCGCGCACCGCCAATTACCGAGCACCCTGTATACTCGCGCGGCGCGACGATATCCCGCGAATGCCGGGCGTAACCGCGTCGAGAATTGGGTGCCGGGCGTAGCGAGCGGCAACGGGAGATACCAGCAGCTAGAAACGACCAGGAGGAGAGAGAGAGGTTGGAAACTGTGATGCCCGCAAAAAGCATGGCAGACAGCGCCGATCGTTTTTGCTCGGCGTCAGCCGCGTTCCTACCGCCGCGCCGCGTCGTCGTACTTCGTGGTGGTACATCGTTCTACCCTCTCGCTTCCTCTCACCCCTTGGTCTTCCCACTCTCGCATTCATCCTCCCTTCTTGCCTCCCTTCCTGCCCTCTTCGTCCTCTCTCTCTCTCTCTCTGGCATAAGTTCCCTCTGTCTCTCTTTCTCATTCTCTCCCCCTTCCCTCCCCCTCTTTCTCTCTCCCTCGCTTTGTCCCTCTCCCGCCTTCCCTGTGTCTTTCTCCTTTCGCTGTGACACTCGGGTTGTCGCGATCCATCTATCTGTCCATCTCTCCATCTCTCCATCTCTGTTCCCATGTTCCGTTCGCCTCGGAGTCGTGCAAACGGATGGGATTACCTTCTCCTTCTTCTTCGCGGTTTACGCATCCAGGAAAATGGATTACACCGTATCGCTGCCTGTGAGAGAATACGAATAGCGGCATCCGGTGACGAAAGCGCGCGTGCTTCTGGAATCGAGATTTCGTCATTAACTTCATCATCGGCTGTCAGGGTTGATTGGTGCGCGAAGGGCGATATCGGAACAATCGGGTATCGATCCACGTCAAGTGGAATTCATTTTCACTTGATGGCTCTAATTGTCCTGATCAATTATCAATTGCCAGATGGGCAATTTAGCGCATATCGGAACTCTTCATCGTGGTTCGCATTCAAGATACTAATATCAATTTTTGTACCTACTTTCGTTTTATACGAATTTCTTAGATACGCGACGCGCAAGCATTTCAATCGAAAATTACGCGGCTTCTCACAGTTTAAGAAGCGCGGTCTAACAATAGGTATCGATACGTTTCGATTTCGCGCATTCTCCTCGCAGTCTTAGATCCCGAGTGTATCTTCAAGCTCCTTCTTAGGAACATCTCCGCGGCCCCTGACAGGCTTGACTAATGGTCATCCTGCATCCGCCCTCCGGCTTTATACTTCTCCGTCTCTTTCTCTTTTTCTCTCTCCGCGATGCTCACCCAACGCGACATCTCCGTCTCTCTCCCCTTAGGATCGAGGATATCAACCGTTCCGAGAGCATTCTAGTTCGCTAACGAAAGGGATCAACGAGTTTTCTGACTTGCCCGAAATAGTCTCAGAATCGACGAATCGTACAAATATTTAGACATTCTGAAAAAATATGCGTCAACTTATTTTTTTACTCAAGTATTTCGACAACCATTTATCTCAACGGATCTCGTAATCCTAAGTAATGCGCTATGAAACAGGTATCGGTAATCAGAATATATTGAGGCTCATATATCTTGTGCGAAGATATTTTTAAATTGCCAGAATATCGAGAAGAAATATCGTGGTATTTTATGAACGTTGGCTGTTAGGATAATTAGGAACTTGTGCAAAAAACCTAATTATCTGTTACTTAAATAAGAGAATTTTTCTCCGGTTCCTTATATATATAGTTCCGGTCGCAACCAACCCGGTGAAACGAATTCTCAGGGATTCTTTCTCGTCAGCTCTACAAATTGAGTATTTTAAGTATTTAGCCTCTGTCATATAATAAGATACCGTAATTATTCATTCATCCACGAAATGATTGTTACAGAAAACCCCGATGGGACAAAATGGCGAAGAATAGAAGATCGATCTTTTTCTTTTTTTTTCTTTTACAAGGGCTGTAATTTGGTTCCGCCGACCTTCGAAAATTCACTTTCAACTTTGACTTAAAGGACTTAAACAATGCAGTTAGCTATAAAACTATTTCCCTTGTAGAAAAATTTAGCTTGTGAGGTATATAGTCCGGCACATTGTTTATCGACCTGACTATATTGTCTCTCCTTTTCCGAGAACTTCAGGCAAAAGTGACGAAAGCACGGTATATTCGTAGGTATATTAGCGTCTACCTCTGAGAATGAACGAAACGCGATAACTTATACTGATATAACATTATTTTGTCAATTTCCGGGGTTCTACGAGGCGGAATATCGTTGCGGCAATCACGTTGCAACATTAATCGCGACACGCATTTTGATTGTTGTGTCGTCAAATTTTATGAAACAGCCTCGCAGTATTTCGTATTATTATTTATACATCGACGTAACCCCGCTCTATCCTCAACAGAATACGCGATCGTAAAATTCTGCACGGTCCTCGTAAATTAGTTAAACGAGGAACTCCCCGATGGAGCTCTCGTAGTCCAAACCGCGCCTGCAAGAATATAAAGAGCGCAAAAAGAGGAATAAACGTGAATTGTTTATTCGAAATAGATCCTTAAAATGTCGCTTTTTTCCACTTTTAACGTAATATGTCTCTGAAATTGTTATCAAAATTCAAAATTTCAATGAAAGTTGCGTTAAATAGACCTTTTTTTATTAGATGCTTTGTTGTTAGACCTCTGCTGTTTATCGGTAACAAATCGTTAGCTCGCTCAACAAACATTTACAACTATGCATCACCTATGCACGCCTACAGACGGTTTCATTAATCTGACATCTGATACGGGCGCAATTTACAATAACAACGAGCAATAGCAGCGAGGAACAGAAGGAAGGGATATTCGTCCGCATATTTTTCGATGTTATCGACAATATCGCAGAGTCTTCGTATTTTTTTTTTTTTTTTGTTACAGGGAGGGAATAATAATAATACCTACGCTTTTCGATGTATCCGGGCGTAAAAACAAAACGCGCGAACAAATAAATTCTCGCGTCGTTTTTAAAATAATAATATGTTCTCTTTGATTTTCCATGGGATATTTGTCTCGTTAAATAATGAGAAATACTAGATTGGAAATGTAATGGCTGTGCAACATAGTAAATTACGATCAAAATGTCCAAATGAGCAATAAAATTTATAAACGAGTACTCCTATTAATACACAAGTATCATCAATTTTTTTTCTCTGTCTCCAACGGCTGAATCTTGGTGTGTTTCAGTAAGCAAGCTGTGTTCGACGGAAAGAAAGCGATCAGGGGCGGCATACCGTTCGTCTTCCGTAAGTATAACAAACAAAGCGTGTTTTATGGCTGGATAGAAAAGAAAATGAAATAATTCGAGCAAAGTTTAACGCGACGGCATAATTCGCACGCGTGCGAATCCAAATTGCTGATAAAGAGAGCCAATTCGAATGTCGTGTGAAAATTTAACTGCGAGTCTAATTAAAAAATCTAAAACAGCAGCGATATTTACACGGTCCGACACGATGCACGTTATCCCCGCAGCACAATTCGGATCGTGGACGTTCGGGCCACCCCACGGCTTCGCCAGGATCATGCGTTGGAACGTGGAGAAGTCGCCGGAGCGATTGCCCAGCGGGGACATCGAGGCAATATTCTCGATAATGGACAACGATTTCACGCGATCGCTGTGGAACTCACAGTTCAGGCTAACGTACAGGCTAATACTGCGTGAGAAGGAGTTGCATTTCAATATCGGCGTGTACAACCCTAGCAGAGAAGACACTTTCAGCTTTAATCTGCTCCTACACACTTATTTCAAGGTACCCGATGTCAGGAGATGCCAAATCACGGGACTGCACGGATGCACGTTCCTCGACAAGGTAGCGAAAGCCTTTTCTGCTAAATTATATATAAGCCGACAATTGAAATGTAAATGTAAATGTAAATGTAAATCGATTGAGAGATTATTCACTGAAAATTTCACTGCAAGGCTCACGGAGAAGAATCGCTTGTTTTCAATTAATCGTAACTAGCTGATTATTAATAACTCAGTGGAGAGTCGACTTTAAAACTTGCGCAAAAAGATCTATCATTACATTTAAAGATGAGTCATCAAAGAGTCAGCCTGGAACAGTGTGTAGCGTGTACGTACGATGCTCCGTTAACACGGAGTCCGGGGCGCAAGTGATTATCGCAACCACACGCATTATCCTGCCTCACACGAGTTATGTTTCATTCACGCACACAGACTAGGGAGAACCAAATCTTCCAAGAAGGCCGCGACGTCGTCACGGTGTGCGAATGGACCGACCGGGTCTACCAGAACACGCAGCCGGAGCATATCATCACGAATGTCGTTTCCGGTAGGAAGATGCGCGTGCAAAAGTACAACTTTCCCGACACGGTCGTCTGGAATCCCTGGCAGGAAAAGGCGCGCGACATCCCGGACTTCGGCGACGATGAATTTCCCAACATGATATGCGTCGAGAGCGGCCACGTCAGTAGTCCGGTTATATTGTTGCCAGGAACGGCCTTTGAGGCGAGCCAGATATTACAGGTGAGTTTATTCCTATCCTACGTCGATCGGTAACGCGAAATCGCGTCTGCCGGCGCAATTAACGATAGAGGCGTAGATTATCGTAATATCGTTATAATACAAATCAAGTCCACATACGTAGCGTATAGGTAGAACAAAAATTCAAACTGTCGATATTAATACCGCGATTAAATCTTAATCATCTTAATCTCAATGTAATTCGAGTCGTCATACTTTACCTGAAATCTTACGCTATTACCCGTAATTACGATCATTCGTGATACCATTACTCCGTATGCTGTACATTATACGGAGTAGCTACGAATAGAAATTGACCGAATAATTGAGCTAAGATTTTTTTGCCTCATGTGGACTATTTCATGTGGACTCGTTTGCAAACTAAGAGCTTTTCGCTTTTTATAGTTATGATTTCAATTCGCGAGACAAATATTAAAACCTTGTGCGAAACGAGAAAATATTTTGCATGAAATTATTTATTATTAAAGAGTGGCCCTCTACTTATCAATATATGTTATTAAAACACTGCCATTATTATCAATTAAATATTATTAAATGCTTTTTACCGCATAATTTCTTAATACTGAAATTTATATTCGGAGGCATAAAGTTACAAGTTTTTTGTGTGGAACGCTCTATACAATCTGATGACGTAACGTTATATTAATTCAGCATAAAGTATAAATAGCGAAATGCGAGCTGCAAATGTCGCAATATTTATTCATTACTATGATAAAAATTCTTGCAAATTATAATTTTCCTCGTGTTTGCGTACGTATACGTATGTTTCAGCCACTTTTATGAAAAATTTTAACTACCAGAAGTCGAAAACCATTGAACAAGAAGGATCCTAGGATAATGAAGTGCACTTATACCGCCTGTTAGATGTAATATTACAGCCAGCGGAGCTACATTTGTGAAACGTAATGAACTACTATGTTTCCATCGACTTGTTCAAGGTGATGTGAGTAGAGAGTGGACCGACGTCGCACGTCAATGCCGGAGGCGGTACCAATTCGCTGCTTCCGACATCCTCAGCATCGTCGTCCGCGGTCTGGCCAACGGGCACGGGGTGGCTTTACATGCCGCCCCCACCGCCACCCCCGCCGCCCCCGCCGCCACCTCCACCACCGCCGCAGTCGCATCCGTCGCACTCGTCGCATTTGCATTCGCATTGCGTTGCCCAAACCTGCACGATATGTTCTTTGAATCTTTAGGAATCTTTAGACCCGAAGTGAAGTCTGCAAACTATGCGAGAACCCCAGAATCTCTTCGTTTCTCGCTCCTCCGATTAGTCGTTTCCTCGAAAGACTCGAGATCCACAACATCTCACGGTGGAGAATGTATTTTTTTTTTTTTTTTTTTTTTTTCGCCGAGTCCATCGAGGTAACCCGCGTGATAAAGGCAAGTAACTACTAGTTAATTTTATTGAAGAATCTGTCTTCCTTCATTCCACTTATTTTTATCTTTGTGCTTCGTCCGTGTTTTATGATAGGAATCACGAGAAACTAAATCCAAAACGGCCAATCGAATACGCGAATGTGAAAGATCAAAATCAATCTATGTATCTCTCTTTGTTTTCCGCCGTCCAAATAACAATCAGATACATAGGATTTATAAATGAGTCAATTACATTATCTGAAGACGAGATCGCGTTATTTCATTTGCAATAATTATTTTTCCTTTATCAAAGACATTGAAAAATTGCAGAGAGGTACTCGCATAAGTATTACACGGAATAGGATCCTTTTGTTAGTTAAAAAAAAAACATCCTTAAAAACGAGCGAATTAAAGTTCACTCGATCCATCACAAATATGCATACATTCCATATATAAATGGAAAGCGAAAGAAATATATGTCCCGTTTCGTACTCTTGACTCATCCCGTTTAGGTATTAGCACGCAATATATTGTTATAGGTGTAGATTGATATTAGGTATGTAAGTGATTTGTTAAATTTACATACGACAAAACTTTCGCTACAGAGTTTCCAAGTATGATGTAATTAATCGTTCGTTTTAATAAACGACGATTCGATCTAGTTTGCTTGCTGCAAGATGTATATTTGAAATTAGTAAATAGCAGAAAATGCACTTGAGACATATTTTGCGTTATATGAGCTATAACAAAAATGTTCTCGAAAAACTTTATATATATATAAAGTTTAAAAATGTTTAAAGGCACTATACTTAATTATTTTCTCGAACGCAAAGAGTCTGGCTTAAATGTATTTTTATTTGTTTAAATTAATTACGTGTACAAACTATGTACAAAAAGACTTAACGTTTTTTTTTTAATGCAACTTTTATAATCTTGTGCTAAATTGGCTTACGCAAATTTTAATACATTTTCAGAATCTTCATATATATATGTAATTACGGAGATTTTTGAACACTCCCTATTGCGTATTAAGCGGAAAATAATTCTGAAGTACAAAAGATTTTCTATAATAATTTAATTAAATAACACAAGTCTGCATGATTTTTGTGTCTGGGAAAGAAAAGTAGTTTCTTATAGTTTTTTTGTAAAACGCTAAATCCGAATCCGCAACCAAAACTGTCAGGTTCACGAGAAAAATAATAGAGTTAAATAGAGTTAATTCGCAGCTGACGAACCCGATGTACGAAAGACTTTTTAAAAGTCTTTTGCACATCTAATTCTTCAGCTATGAATCTTCAAAAAAGGTCAAAAACGCGTTTTTAGGGGGTTTTTTATTTTTCTCTTATTTTTCTCGTAAACCTGACATGATAGAACACTTTTGCTTATGGATTTGGATTCAGCGCACAAAAAACTGTAGAAAACTATTCGCTTTTTCCAAGACCATAGAAAAAAAGTCAAATTTTGCAGACTTGTGTAATTAATTATGTGAAAATAATCGGATTAGATTTATTAAATTTATTTAGAAAGAAAGAGATTTTTTGCAATTTTATAATATTTTAGCATAAGAGAGAATCGATTTTATGTAATTCTTTCAAACATTACGGATAAACAGCATGCTACGTGTGCGTGAGTTTGTTCAATATCTCTATAATATATAATTTACCTATGAACAATACGAATATGGTGCTATTGTTACAAAATAGTGTTGTAATGATAAGTCGCGCAACACACACTCACACGCACGCACGCGCACACGCACGCACGCACACACACACACACACACACACACACACACACACACACACACACACACACACACACTTACTCGCATACGTACATACATACACGCGCACACATACAGACATAAACTAGATAAGCTCAATCAGGCATTTTTCCGTAATGTAATTTTACACAATCTTTCTTCAGAATTTTCGAAACTACTGTCCCGAAAATATTGCATATTACATTTGTTCATATGCAAGAAGAAACGTTGCATCATCGAAATAGACATATAAGACAACATTTACTGTAATATTATTACATATTAGCATAAAAATTGCATGTGCATACGGAGAACTTTGTAAAAACATTGACCATTTAACAATTTTAACAGGAAGATGAAGGAAATAGAAGCAACATTTTGCCGCCCATTTTTAGATAATTGTATTATTATTAAGGTATCACGAGAACTAGAGACACTATCCTAAGGCTCAGCCGAAACTCAATTTAAGTAATGGCGAGTTAAGTTAATTAAACTTTATACCGAAGATAATTGAATTTGTAATAAAAGCATCGAGCATTTTTTCAACTCAATTGTGAATTTGACAGAGATAAATTAAAATACAGGACCATATATTTTAATATAAATTTTTTACTTACAAAAGGAAGGACAAATTATTATTATCTTATTAAGTATATTTAATAAAAATACGCGAAATAAATTGACTACATTGTAAAGTTAATTGTGTGAGTGAAAAGAAATCGGCAAAAGATCCACGCATGTCTCTATTTTATATAAAAATATAATCTATGCCAACGCGCGCGTGCGTATTAGTTTTATTCAATAGCCGAAATACATTCGGAATCGACAATTTTTTTACGTTATATGGATTTCCAATGTCATGTACGTAATATTAAAGTATTACATGTAAATTCTTCAAATCAACTATCCCATATTAGTAGGGTACTATTATAATTAAGTAAATGCTCAATATAGCGCGCTGTTCCTCGCATATTATAAACTTGCAGTCAAACGAAGAAAAAAAAAAGGACGAGTGGAACGTTCCTGCTTATAGATGTTTTATAGTACGCGAAAAAAAGTACAGCCTAGGAAATCCGAAATAATAGCCACTCGGAATAAAAGAGTTGAATTTCGGCAGTTTTTGCAGATCGCAGAGAATGCTAGTTTCACGAGGGTTTTGGTCTTTAGAGGCTCGACAATACGTTCGTCATTTAGTATAGTGTACATTCTTTTTTCTTTTCTTTCCCCCCATATTAGCAATTAAGGTTCGGTCTTCCACCGCTGTGACATTTATCGAATTACATCGTACACCATTTCTCATTCGATTCAATGTTAATATCCACGAATATTTGTGATTAAAGCGAAATTATGAAATCGCGATTAAAATTAGTACGTTAAGAAAGTGTACTCTTTTTGGGAAAGTGCAATAAAAATGTGGGAAATAATTGTACAATCTCCATTTTCTCTTTCACCGTTTAATAATTTGTATTTAATTGTAGAATTATTAACTGTTGAATGTCGAACTGTTACTAAACGATTTCTATGACGTATTGTGATGCAAGTAAAGCGATATACCGTTCAGGACAGGACGAAAAGATTTGAGAGTTATGCGTGTATTGTTAAAATTTGAACAGTTTATTACAAGCGAGAGGGAACGATAGTGGCACATGCGTGTCTAACGATCGTTCGCTTGTTACACATTTAATTACACAACATATTAAATAAGTTTGAATTTACAGAATTGGAAATTAGTACTACAATTATATCGTATTATTTAATATCCTTATACCTAGAGAAACCAGTCAAACGCGTGTTCTCTTTGACTGAATTTAGGTGTAGGTAACGTCAAGTTTTTTGTACACACTGATTATAACTGTTTTTGTGAGCAACGTGTAAATAACAAGATAATCGAGGCTAGGTCCAGAGGCATGTCATATGGTCGACACACCCGCATACGGCCGACAATGGAAAAATTCTCTAACATCGAAAACATGGTGATTACTTTCTCCGTCCCCGGTATAAGCATCGATCCCTGTGTTCCGTACAATCGTGAATCTTTTTAGCATAGCCATTGGATGCGATATAGCCGTTTCTTGTCGTAAAAATTTACACACTTTCTCTGTGGAATTATCTCGCTGCCTGATTCGACTTATCCCCTGGTTCACCTTGCTGTTTCTTAAGCTGTTTCTCTCGCATTCGTTCCGCGTCGCTGTAAAAGATGAAAGATTGCTCCATAAAAAATCTATTTCTATTCTCTCGAATGGGAAAAAGGTACAGACACGTCCTGAGGGGGCTTACCGTGCTTTACGTTGTTCCAAGGAAAGACCTTTATTGCTGTCTTGTTCGGCCGCTGCCTTTTTTGAGGTTTTTTTCAAATTCTTGGCTCGTGCTAGTTCACGTTGATTTCCGCCTGTAACGCAATTAACTAATTAACGGTTTTCTTTTGAGGAAGTATCGAATTTTCAATTTTAATATAATTTTCATTTTATTTTACTCCGCAATTTTTCGGTTTATTTATTTCTTTCTCATAAAGGTGCTCATAAAAAGAGCGCTACTTATCCGCGCGTGCGCGCGCGCACGTAAGTCAAAATCGTGTTCTTTCGAGCGAACTAGTATGTTAAAATGAACGCGCACGCAACTCTTAAAGGTTACACTCGTGATTTATTAATGAAACACGATCCACGATCGGCAATGCCCCGCGATTTAACTGCTCCGGTTACTTGAATTGCAATCTTTATCGGCGTCGCTCCTCGTTCCGAGTTCGAACGGCGCGGCGTCACGCTTGCACAAAATGGCGGACGAGTAAAATGCGACGCAACTACGCCATAAAGCATTTTTTTTAATCCACCATATTTACTCCTCGGAATCGAACGCTGTCAAATCCGGCGAAATTCATTTATTCACCGTGGATAGAAAGAAACCTCGATCTCACGCGATCGCGGCTCGCGGCTCGCGGCTCGAACGCGCGCCGCCATCGCGGTTCCGCGTGTCATCGAGGTTAACAACGAGGTTTACGGAAATCGAGAATCGAGACCCATCGCCCATCGCGTGTCTCCGAGAAGTGGAGGCTACCCGTTCGTAACCATGTTCGACTTTTCTTCCTCCACCTGTCAAGACACGCGATTTTCTCAATCCCGCGAAATCGTCGAGACTCGCGGGACAGACTCGTATAGGGACCCTTTTATCTCTTTTATTCCTTTTTTGTTTTATCGCGTTATCATCATCGAAAAATATTGACCTTTCCTTCGGAAACAGCCTGCAGAACGAGAATTCTCGAGGGTACTCGGAGCGCATCGTCTGGCGCGGCGGTGTGCTCCTTTCTTCCTCGACGAGTCAGCGACGTTTCGCGCGACTTCGCGCCGGGACGTTCGTTCGCGCGTGCGACAAATCTCTGCGAGAGTCACCCGTGATCGCGCGGATCGTTACGCGGCGACCTTATTTTCAACGTTAACGACAATGGCAGCCGCGAAAGTTTTACGGGCCGTCAAACTCGCCCGTCGGCCGTCACGCCGTGTCCCCCGTCTCTCTTTCTCTCTCGTCGAGTTGTCGCGGCGCGATCAGGGAACGACCCGACCTCGGCGACGTTTCGGCTGGACTTACGGGTCATTTTTTTTTCTCAGTTCTTGATCTCCGATAAGCAAGCACTTAGAAAATTCGACCACCCGAATCGGTGCGAAACGCACGGCCCGACGATACGCGCACACACACATACACACACTGCACACACTCGCGGACTCGCCGCTCGCGCGCGCGCGCGAACGCACACGGCTCCTGCGGACTAATTTCCCAACCAAAATAAATATGGTTCTGCGTTCTGCTCTGCGTCGTCTCCGTAGCTCCCTGCTCCCTTGTCTCTCCCTATCCACTCCTCTGCGCCCACCTCTGCCGCGATGACTGCAGTGATGCCACGTGTCTCGATCCTAGTGACATTCGATTCATTCGATGCGTCGCATTCGCTCCGGCCGCGTTGTCCGCGCTCGATTAAAAAAGGATGCTACGCCAAAGTTGAATTACCTCGAGTTTCCAAGTCGACACACGGTCGACGGAAATCCTAATTTACACATGGATTAGAACTGGAGTTTTCGTAAAAAGAACCGTTACGTTTCAAAGCTGACATTTAAATTAAAAAATTTTTTAAATAAATTTTTCTTTTACCTGTTTAATTTTACTGCGGGTCTCTTTTATGATTCAATAAAAATAAGACAATACATTTCACATACATATTTGAAAATATATATTTCTTGTGCTTGCTTTAAAAACAGACGCGTTTATACATAGAAAAACAAAGTTGTAGTTTAGATCTACGATTTCCTATAACCAATTTAATTTTATTTAATTATTTGATATAATCATTTTAATTTTATTTAATTTTACAAATTTTGTTCCGTAGTATTATATATCTATCGATATACTTATCAAAACATCTTTTATCCGTTATAACAATGCAATTAAATTTAGAATATACACGCCAAAATCGTTTCTGTTTACATAATTTACAAAGATAAAAAATAGCTTACGTATTCGAGACACAAAAGAGCTAAAACATCAAAGTAATAAACTCAGGAGCTGCATGCCGTGCAAGCGTCCCCATTTTTACGCGAGCAAGCGAGCATTGTTTCCAAATTTTTACTTGCTTGCTGACTTAATTGTTTTCGTTTTTCGGCATCATTGTCGTTAACACTTTTGTTGGGTGACTTGATAGGAGTGCTGTTGATAGTGCTGTTGATAGAGCTGTTGATAGTGCTGTCGATAGCAGAGGTGCTGGCATTGGAAGTACTCGAATCGCGACTTTGTAATTTTGATTTGTCCACTGTGAATTGTATAGGATTTGCGGCTGGTTTTGTTCTCAGGTAGTACATGCCAGTCTTTAAGCCCTGTAAACGGCAACATATTTTCATATGAAACGATGGCTCGTACAATTTCATTAGATTCTTTATTTTGTATAATGACAAGATGTTGGAAGAATTCAAGGGAAATTGTTACTTAAATAGTGTAAAAGTTAAACAAAAATCCCGAAATAGATCGCTTACTTTTTCCCAACCGAAGAAATGCATCGATGTAAGTTTCTCAGTCGTCGGATCCCCTATATGAACATTCAGGGATTGCGATTGATCGATGAAAGCTCCTCGATCAGCAGCCATTTCGAGAATCACTTTCTGCGGTATCTCCCATACAGTCTTATAAAGCGCTTTCAAATCATCGGGAATACGTTCAATGTTCTGCAAAGTACACATATACACTATCTTAGAATCACGGTAAAATAATTCGAGCGACAGGAACGTTTAAGAGATATTTAAAGGCATTTACTTGAACAGATCCAAAATTCGCGAGTATCTCGTTTTGCATAGCTTCGTCCCATAAACCTCTATCGGTCAAGTCTCGCAGTAGATGGGGATTGACAATGACAAATTCTCCAGACAATACGCGCCTCACGTAGATATTACTCGTGTATGGTTCAATGGACTCGTTATTCCCTAAAATCTGTGCCGTCGAGGCTGTTGGCATAGGTGCTATTAAAAGCGAATTTCTTACTCCGTGCTTCGCGATATTCGCTTTCAATTCATCCCAATTCCATAAATCTGTCGGCTTAACGTTCCACATATCGTATTGAAGGATCTGGAAAAAAAAAAAACAAGATTATACAACTATAATGTACAGATAGGATGTTCCGCGATTAAAATTTTAAAATACTTACGCCTTTGCTGACCGGACTACCTTGATATGTTTCATAAGTTCCTTTTTCCGCAGCTAATTCACAACTAGCTTCTAACGCACCGTAATAAAGCGTCTCGAAGATCTTAATGTTGAGTTCCTTCGCTTCTTTGCTTTCGAAAGGATATCGCATTAATAGGAATGCATCTGCTAAACCTTGTATCCCGATACCTAAGACACAATTTTCAGTTTTATAGTATAATTAATTATATGAAATTAATGACAAAATCGATTGAGACTGAATGTCATAATCTCACCAATAGGTCTATGTTTTTGATTAGATGTTCTCGTCTCTTGAATAGGATAAAAATTGACGTCAATGACTTTATCTAGATTACGGGTGACGATTTTTGTGACTGTTTTAAGTTTATCAAAATCGAAAGTTTTGGTGTCTGTATTGACGAACATGTTGACAGCGATAGACGCTAAATTGCATACAGCGACTTCTCCAGGGCCGGAGTATTGAAGAACCTCGGTGCACAAATTGCTGCATTTAATAGTTCCTACATGCTGGTGATTCGATTTTCGATTACAGTGATCTTTGTAAAGCATATAAGGTGTTCCAGTTTCTACTTGTGATCTGAGAATGGCGAGCCATACAGCTCTGGCCTGCACTTGCTTTCTGTAGCGACCTTCCTTTTCATATCTAGAAGTGTTCCATACAAATTTATGCAACGTTTACAAAAGTTAGTGCATGAAAAATATAAGTTACCAGATAGTTAAATAATTAATAGAAAGAGGAATTGACTGCTAATATATACCTAGTATACAATTCTTCAAATTTATCGCCCCAAACATCAGCTAAACCGAGAGATTCATATGGACACATCAAACTCCACATCTCATCATTATACACACGTTTCATAAAAAGATCTGGTATCCAAAGGCCATAAAATAAATCTCTAGCTCGCATGTTTCCATCACCTGTTCAAAAACATACAATACATTATAATTATAAACAATAAAATAAATGAATAAAATTTTCATCCATCTAATCTATACTCTTCTACATTAAAAAACAATTTTAAAAAATTACCGATGTTCCTCTTAAGTTCCAGAAAATCGAAGATATCAGCATGCCATGGCTCTAAATAAATAGCAAACGCTCCAGGTCTTTTGTTTCCTCCTTGATCAACATAAATAGCTATTTCGTTATATAATTTTAGAACAGAAATCAAGCCGTTAGTTGCATTCGTATCTTCCGCGCTTTTGGCACGAATGCAATGTACATTAAGTCCTATTCCTCCAGCGTATTTGCTAATAAGAGAGCACTTTTTCAGCATACTGTAAATACCCTTTATACTATCGTCTTCGAGGGTTAGGAGGAAGCAGCTGCAAGAAAATAATTCTTATTAAAACATTAATGCTTCAATATTATTAAACTAATTAAACTCTTTTAAGATTACCTGGACATTTGCTGATTGTTAGTACAGGAGTTGAATAGCGTTGGTGAAGCATGCGTAAAATATCGTTCAGACAAAAAATTATACGTTTCTATGGCTTTGTCAATGTCATTTTCATGAATACCAACAGCCACTCTCATCAACATATGTTGAGGCCTCTCCACTATCTTGCCATTGATTTTCAGCAGATAGCTTCTTTCGAGCGTTTTAAAACCAATATAATTATAGCTGAAATCTCGATCGTATATTATAGCAGAATCCAGTCTCTCTGCGTTATTCTTAATAATATTATAATAATGTTCGCTGATTATAGGAATATGTTCATTCGTGATGGGATTCTTGGCGTAATATAAGTCATGCATAACCTCTGTAAAGTACAAGAATTAAACATTGATTTTAATTTTAAATCTCATGTTAATTAAACATAAAAAATCAAGTATTAAGAATTTTATGACAGAAATTGACTCAAATAAGTAAACGCAAGATACTGTACCGCTGAAGCACTTCTTGGTTTCCTTGTGCAGGTTAGACACATCAATTCTTGCCGCTAATATAGCATAGTCAGGATGGTTAGTTGCCATCGTAGCTGCAGTTTCCGCCGCAAGATTATCAAGTATAACTGTAGTTACTCCAGAATATAAACCACGTATCACTTGAAGCGCCACAGCAGCCTACAATACCATTTTTGATTATACAAATTGATATTACTAAATTTGTAAATTTTTATTTGCGTATGTAATACTAATTTATATCCATTTTTTTTAAATCTAATATATATATATACACAATTTTATAAAACTTCTTCTAAAGATACTATACTTATACACCCCATTTCCTAACATATCATCATATTGCAAACTTATGTAAAAAATAAAAAGATACTTACTGGATCCACATACTTCGTATCTAAGTTATAGCACTGTTTGGTAATTCTTGAAGTGATCTTATTAAAATGGACATTCTCCTTACGCCCATCTATAAGTGAAAATAATGGGGTTCAATTTCAATCTTTCCTTTCATATCTGATAATGATTTGTAATTTAATAAATGCATAGTATTCATAATATCAACATGGTATCGCTAACAGTCATGATCATCATTTTATTGTGAATTATTTTGTAATTTTGTAAAGTCTCCCGGTGTTGCAATAATTATATTAACATTATATAAAAGAATTGACGCATCATTCGTGGGAACATTAAACGATTACACATCCATAATCGAGCATGAAGAAATGGTTAACCCGTAACTTACTGCGCTTAATAACGTGCATCTTTTCTCGCACGGCTTCCTTGCTCTTCATTTTCGGGGGAGAACGATCGCGGCAATCTTCTTGCGCATCAAGCTTCTCAAACATCGCGCAAATATCCATGTTAGTGGATCGCGAAAGCCGACAAACCGATATACCCTACTGACCACCGACTACTGTATTCTTCGTACGCCAACAATTTTAGGCGCGAAACGGAAGGGAAGAACACATGTTCGACATGCGCGTTACGACTTATCGATTTCGGCCAATAGTAAGCGAGGGTGCTCCTCGAACAGCGCATTCCATCCTCGATTTAAACTGATGTAGGTAACCGTCGAAACTTCTCGCCGTTCGACGAGTGTATTTCCTATTCTTATTTGTCAAACGTGCTACGGCATGTCTGAAGAAATTCTTTCTCGTGGTAAAACATGAATTTCTACCGTTTTTATCATATAAGATCTATAACATGAGATAAACGTTAAATTGACACAAATATTACGTACGTAATTACAGCCTTGTAAAAACCTATTAAAAAACAATTAAAGCAATAACGGAATCATGAGGATGTCAAAAGGAATAATAAGTGCGCTTACATATTTGAATCGAGCAGTGCGCACGAGCCAATCAGCGTATCGGCACGTTGATTATGGCTCGCGCGTACTACTCAAGATTCTAACATGCACGTTTCATTCTCGTCCGATACCCAATCGGCATGTAATATTTCAGAAACATTTTAGCAACATTCTAATGTTTCTGAAATGTTTCTGAAATATTAGATGCCGAGTGGGTATTCACGGGCTATTTCATCGTTTGGATTTTTCGAAACTGAAAAATGGTAAATAATACATATGCAGTATATATCACTTTAAGTGATATTTTTACAATTAATTTTATCTAGTGTAATGATACACTCTGGATAGAATAAGTACAGCTATAAAAGTATAATTAAAGAATACGCAAAAAAAAATAAACATAAAGGATACGCGTTAATTAAAAAAAAACACGTAATGTTGAAAAAGCGGGAGACACGAGTATTCGAGGGTCCAGAGATCAATAATGCATAGTTATAGTTTAACAAACAGCGTTTTAATCTCGTGGATATATTTACACAAAAAATTATCCTCATTGCATTCGTAGAAAGGCCAGATAATCACGTCGTGAAGAGATTCGATCGAAGAGAAAAATAATGCTTAATGCCGCCGACCGCGCGAATCGAGGGTTCGCCGGAGCTATCGTACATTTAACTATCTTGTGCGCGTATCACGATCCGCTAAACATTATTACATTTTATGTTCTTACGTATACACGCACCCTTTGGCCTTTGCTCGCACACGTGCATACAGTACTGTCGGACGTGCGTGCACTCTACTTTAATAGCGTCATATGCACTAACTCCTGTATGTATGTACAAAAGTTTTTAACAGAGCATGGCAAGTCGAACATAATCAAAACATGTGAAAATATGTACTCGAATAATATCGATATAATATTGCTTCAAAATTAAATTGCTGATACAATACAAATTGCAATAAAAAAAAACAATTGATTCGAAATTTATGCGTGATTTAAAAAATCAGCAATCATCCCTTATTTTTTCATATCCGTAAGTCGCGCCGTGTGTAAGCTAAAAAAATGTGTGTATACATTTTATCTTTTTAAATTTATAGACGAATGCTCGCTAGTCCGACGTACAACTCGTTGTTCATCAATCTTTACACGCTAGAATTTTATGATATTTACAAATTTATCGTAATAACACGCTCTAGAAGTATCGCGGAAACACGAGGTCCGAAAGGAAAATGTCGAACTGATGACAAATCCGAATACGACGCATACATATACATGTTAAGCGATTACGATTATGGTCTATTTTTCTTAATTGTACACTTAATGTGTACACAATTTTTCTTAATTGTAACTGTTAATAAATTAATCGCCTTACCTAACGCAGCCTAGGGACGATTTACAGATTTACACCTTTGGTAAAAGACAACAAGACGCGTGCGATAATACGGCAGTTACGGATATGCCTAACAAACCCGAACTGCGCGAATTAAAATTAGCGAATATGAATGAATCAGTACTTAATAATGAAGAAATGATTAATTTAAAATTAGCTTATACATCTCACGGTGATTATCAGACTGACAAAGTTAACAAAAATTCAGTAGGAATACAGACTATATGTAAAAAAAAACATTATAAAAAAATTACTTCGCGAGAGCTTTTCAATATTTTAAAATATGACTAGCGCACGTAAACGTAAAGGCTGCATTCCGATATTCACTGTCAGTACTGAAAATCTATATTTTTCTATATTTTACGTCACATATAGTCGTATACTATAGATTTTCAGTACTGCCAGTAAATATCGGAACGTAGCCTTAATAAGATCAAAGCTCATATAATAGTAATTAATGACTTGAACGTACATTTATTCATGTTAAGTACAAGCTCGAAAAAAAGCTCTATACGTTGAAATCAGCGCATTAATTCGGAAATTCGTCCATTTCCTACGACGCGTCGGGCGTCTCTAAAAATTTGTCTAAAAATACAGACGAACAAAATCAACTTACACAAAGTCGCCACGATTGTATAAACATTATACAACGCACTATGTACAAATACATCTCTCAAACTCCTAACAATCACTCTAGTGCCGTTGAGAAGCTGCTATTCATTCTGCATAGCCGCACAAAAATATCATTTCCACGTTTCTCAATCTGACATGTCGCTATTTATATATGTCACACTTGCTATGGCGCGTCAAAAGAAGTTTCATTTAAATAAATAAATGAAATTTAAATAAAAATGGGCGAGTATTCTTCGCGATTACATCCTACGAAATACTATTTTAACACGATCCCCGGCACTTGGTATTCATTGTTGCTAACACAAGTGCGAGATCTATCAATTTACGCGCTATTCTCCTATTCCTTTCTCCTTATTACTAAAATGTCCCGGCTTACGTTACAGTACGGAGAAGATATCGCTTGGTCTCACTTTGTACTTTAATAAGTAGTAGACAATATACACTTTTACATTGGTGTTCCTCTTTATGAATCAAGTCTAGAAATTATTCGTCCAGGGGTTTCGAACGCCTTGAGACGACAGGCGTCACTGGTCCAAGTCATCTTTGCATTGTTGAGATCTATATGCAACGGCATATGAGAAGGAGCGAGCGGTTTTTGCGTAGAAAGTTATGTCTAGCGCAACCGCATTTCTTGGGCCTTAGAGGACCAACACAGAGATTCTTTCGTAAGTAGAATAATAATTGTTTGCGGTGTTTTACAACTGATCGCTTAAAAATAAATCGTAGACGATATATCCGATATATTCTTTTGCAGTAGAAGCGCCTTATACTTAAAATTTCTATATAATGAAAAAATTGCGAACGATCCTTAATAAATTTTTATCTATCTATTCTACTTCTCGCGGTTGATTCTCTATGGACCATTGAGATTCTTCACTGTATATGTATCGTATTGCGACCATAACAGAATCAGTCGATAAATTATACGTGCAATTATGAAGAAAATATCGAACATATGCAATACTCGTTGTTGATAAAACTGATATATACCATATACCGTAAATCATTTTCTATGTTTATGAACGCTGAATCATGACGAAATGCACTAAATGTTCTAATTCGCTAAAATCCAATTATTCTCCTCAAATTCAATTGTGATTGAACAATTTCTTAAGGCTTAGGGCTTAAAACACCTATTGTAGATGGGCACTAATGAAACTGTCGTAATAAAACTGTCACATTGAGACAGCAAATTTTGTACGATTAATTAATAAAATGATCACAAGCTTAAAAAGAACGTCAATATCGCAATATCGCTAATAGAAATAAAATAACGTTCTTCGAAAACATAGCTTTCATCGACTTCCACTTCTGTAGGCTCATTATCATGATGTGGACGGCATTGTACTAAACTGACTGAACATATTACAGCAATAACACGGGACAAACGTGTGCGAGGTTCTGTAAAATAAAATATTAGCAGGTAAATTTCTTTTATAATGTGAGTGAATTAATACCAAATTAAAAAATAATAGTGCCTTCTAATGGAATAATTAGTGTCTCACCTATATTTACAATGCGATTATTTAGAGTTCACACATCTCATTTGCCGTTGCAACTTTCGATTATTTTGCTTCTTACGCACACTTTGATCGCATTGCCTGCCAGTATCACAAATTAATTGCTAAGGTTGTGAACCGCCGCCACCATCACCACTACCCATATTCTCAGTTTGATTCCCATCAACCGAGTTGCTTCGCTTGCTATCCGTACCATGACTGAAACATTCAATTTTTCCGATATGCATCGCGTTTTTGCATACGTACGACACGGTACGCAAAATCACATTTAAACGGCAAACGCTCTGCGAGTAAAATGAGACTCACTTTACATGAACGGAAGAAGCGTCGATCTCTGTTGATACACGAGATTGTTCTTGGACAATTCCAGCAGGCGGTCTTGTTTTCGACGCAAAATCCGATTGACAGCTGCCGGCGCGCTTACTCTTCCCGATAACGGTTTCTTTACTGTTCGATTCTTGCATCATCAAACACATTTCCACCATTGCCCTCAGACAATTCACAAACAATTCAGCACTCTCGGGCGTACAGTTTGACACCATTTGTGTTGACTGTAAACATTTTGTCAATTGCGTTACGGACAGAAAGACTCCTAGCTCCTTAAATCCAGTCCATATCAAAATCAAATCACTAAAGAAATAATTAAATGCTAGAATCCGAAACTTACGTCTGGGTCTGGGTAAGGCCCTGCGAACCTCCAAAGACCGCGGAATCCGCAGCTTTGCAAATAGTGTTGCAAATGATGTTGCTGGTTCGTATCTTCGCAGGCTATCATGTTCTGTATAATAGTTTGAACGGCATTCAGTATCGCTTGGTCATGACAAGAAGACAATACGCTATTGATCTTTGCGTCGAGCAAGTTATGTCTGCAAGGATATTCGGCAAGTTGCAAAAATTTGAAAATAGATTAGTCTCAGATATTCTCGTTTGAAAAAACTTACACGACTGGAAAAACTTTAGGGAAAACTACTGTTGCTTCTGCCAGGTATTCATAAAGAATCCGCGTTTCGTTTTCATTGGTGGAATACTTGACTAGCGTGGCCAGCATGGTCAGCACCAAAGTCTGCGTTGAAAAATCCGTTAATACTTCCGGATCGAGTAAGACGTTATTTTCGTTGCTTAGGCTCACTCTGGTGCTACGATCTCTCTGTGTAAGGATACAAACACATTAGTTTCCTCGACTCACGATAAGATTAAGAAATTAAATATTACAGTCGCGGGACGTTCTCAATTCATATTTCCAATATGAATAGTCAAAGAAAACCGCGTTTTAATTCGAAAAGAGAGAAAAAGAAAAAAATACAAGACTTATACCAAAATTATTGTTGAAATGACAAATACCTGTTGCTCCGCGCTGTCCGCTGACTTGTCGTCTTTTGCGCTCGGCACGCTCAAGGATCGCTGCGATTTAAATAAAAGCCGGCCAGTCTTGTTAGTGACACAAGTTGCATGATGTTTTATATAATCCAGGCAGGCACAGGCAGGCGCGGGCACACACACCGAGAGAATAAACAGAGATGCACGGAAGAATAAAATGATGTTATATGCTATGCGCAACAGGTCTACTGGTATCAACTGGGAATCGGATTGAAAAGTATGGCAAACGATAGACAAAACCATCACGCGAAATCAATTTTCGTTCAACGTGCTTAAAAGCTGAGGCTTTGATTCTTTTTCATGTGTGTCAAGAAATTCAGTAATAAAATGTAACTGAAAAGCTTCATACCAAGAATATAGTAAATAAAATTAGATAGATACATATACCCAAAAGATATGGAATATAATTCTAAATAGATACATGGATAATAGATACGTTTTACTATATTTTTGTAGATAAAACACACACACACACACAAGTTCTCAGATAATAGGCGGATTTGATAAACAGATATTCCTTGGCAAAAGTGAAAGACTTGATCAAACAATTCGTAGAGACAATAAGATGAGCAAAGCGATAGTAATAGAAGCAATATACATAATTTATCGCGCAAATTACATATGAATATTTTATTTTATGAGAAAGATAGTTCATATTTTGTTCGAATAAGCTCTGGATAATTTTATTTCGTGCGAGCACTTCTCTTGATACTTTTGGGATCATGCAGTGCATTGTTCCAAAGTAACTTCATGCACTCTGTATGCTCGAGAGTGATTCCTTTTTAACTTGCTAAATAAGTAATTGTGTGTGCGAGAATGGTGCTACATTTCGATATACTCTACATAAGTAATAATTTTAAAAGGTAAGATTTTTTAGGGGCGCAAAAGTTGGTGTTCCTACAATATTTCAAACGCATAAGTTAACTACGCCGTTATAATTATTGCTATAGCTCGTAAAGGAGAAATTTTTGAACAACGCGCGCGCTCGTAATTATATAATTTATACCTGCGCAGATTGTT
This sequence comes from Temnothorax nylanderi, assembly GCF_030848795.1. Lineage (NCBI taxonomy): Eukaryota > Metazoa > Arthropoda > Insecta > Hymenoptera > Formicidae > Temnothorax > Temnothorax nylanderi. The sequence continues at coordinate 2,633,712 of NW_027249068.1, read as the reverse complement.
TTTGTTGTTTCGCTTGAGTAAGCGCCGATTGATCCAGTAAATCCCAGGTCTTCTGTCTTCTACTCGTAGGATTAGAAGCTCCAGGCATATCCTGGCGAATTGTACACGATAATCTCATTAATGTCATATGTATTATGTTCTATGTAATCTATGTATACTGTACTATAATAACAAATAGAAAAAAGATAGTCACCGTATTGCGCGATGGCAGAGTATCGAGAACGTCCGAACTGCCTGATGAATCGTGCAAGCTTTTGTCGAGCGAGTGTCGGATGTGACATCTGCTACGAACCTCTTCTGACACAGCCACTAACGCTGCAAAGAATGAAATTCAGAATAAATTTTTTTTTATCTTAATCTTATTTCAAACTAACGTGAACGTACCGGTCAAGTAAGGGATACTTTCAGGCGTTACTTCAAATTTATCCCTTTTGGAAGGTTTAGCTACGATTGCCAGTAACATAGTCAATACTCTGACCGTCCTGGTGACTGTAGTCGGCGTACGATGCCTGTAGCCTTTCAGAAGATGACCGACCAGCGCGAAATGAAAGTTAGACTTAAAGGACAAACCCACAGCATGATCTAATTGTTTAAACTGATATTCCAAAGGTTCACGCGTTGTCATCATTACGTATTCTAATGTCTGGAAAGAATAGTGGTAATGATTTAGTCTCTATTAATCTTCATATTAAGAGATATTTAAAGATTAATCAAGATTCTCTCGAGAAGAAGAAGACTCTTGAAGAGTGCAGACCTTTTCGTCGAAAGTGCCTTGTGAGTCAAGTGTGTGCAAGTTCTGCTCGAGAAGGGCTAGGCCGGATGCGTATAACGATGCTTCATCTAATTCGAGAACGGACGTGGCAATCCAGAATAAATACCTGTGTATTGGCGATTCCTTAACAGAAAACGGTAAAACGGACTTAATACTGAATATTGAAGTTGAACGATTTCTAAAGCTCTAAACGGAAACTTACGGGTCTCAGAAGAGGTTGCAATCGCGTTAAGCACATAACAATAGCCTCTATAAGATTAATATCGTTGAAACTTTCGAGCGCCTTCATCAGTATCTTCAGTAGTTGCCTCATATCTTGATCCGTTATACTTTTGCTGATACAACCGAAGACGATGAGAGCTCTTGGCTGCAAAGCCGGATTTAAGCAGAAGGCAAAGTTCTTCGCTAATGATGTCCACGTTTTTAACCAATCGCACTTAGGAATGTCCCGCATGCAAGCCTCCATGATCTCCAGAAGAGCGTCAGTTATGACTTCCAAACTGGTTAAATAAAGTCTCTCCTTGTCCTGTGTCCCGTGCGCGCTTCTGTCGCTACCGAGCCACTTTTCATTCGCGTGTTTACAGCTGGATTTTGGATGTTTGTAGAAAGCCGTGCCAGCGGCGGATTTCACCTTGCTGATGCCAAACAGTAGGTAAAACTTGGGCAATGAGAATTCGTCTAGGCTCATCCGTAGTATTCTATGTGTATCTTCGGAGAACGAAGGCGAACTGCATGTGCACAACGAGTGAATACTGTTGATCACCAAACCATGAGTGGAAGCTCGCATGGTCAAACTGCCGGAACACACGAGCAACGTCACCGTGTGAAAAATGTACGGCAAGTGTTTTCCCACATCCAGACAGTTATTAAAGGACAACATCAGGAGATATCTCGCCAGGATTGCTATATCGCTCCACATTATATGCTGCTCCAGCTGCGACGTCGGCGACATGCATGTCTTGTCCACTATTCGACATACCTTATTAATTAGTTTCTTGGCGACCAATTGCACGTTACCGGACGCCAGAGCGACTGCAGTATCCGCCATGATCTCGGCCATGATCGGCGAGCCTAAGCCATATCGCGCGCTGCGTTGAAGAAAAATATCGAGAACAACGTCTATCAGTTCCGGCAACATACCAATCGTACTCCAGATCTTCGCCTGTATACTCGGATACATTTCGATCTCCTGGACAGTCAACGTAATCAAATCGTCCAGGATCTCTGTGACTTGCTTCTGCCGCTTACCGCCTTCATCGTGCGGTTTGTAAAATCGCACGAGGTTGCTGAGCCATGGTGTCATATATTCCAGGCATAAATGCTTCAGCTCGATAGTCGACTCCCTGAAGCCTTGTATGCATTCCTTAAGAAATTCGAGCGTGAGATGCGGATCGTTCGCCGCCAAAGTCTCACTCAAATGCTTTATGAATATGGTGTTATTCGATGGTATGCAAATACCAGACGTTTCCAACAGTTGACCTTCTATTTTCAAGCCAAATGTCGCTGTGAGCGCGCACAGGTGATTATACGCGGCAGTCCGAAGATTGGGGTCCGGACTACCGAGATTCAGTAAGGCCATGTTCAAAAGGGTACCGGGCACATCCTTAGGCCTGATTTTCGAGTGAACGGACATAGAGTCCGGCTGCGACAGCACCCAACGATTCCTGATGTGAATTATATTCTGCACGATGCTGTCGCAATCGTTGTGGGCAAAAGTCAGAGGTCCCGCTTCGTTGGAAATGGTCAGCACAAATGAATTGTCGTCCACCAGACAAACTTCTTCTATTTCGGACGCATAATAGACGTCATTTAAGAGAACGGATTGCGATAACACTTTAGATCTATCAGTATGCGTTATTTGCAACGTCGTTGGTCCGATCTTCACAGATACTCTCATCTCTTTGTGAGATAGTTTCAAGACGCCGGTGAACACTTTCAAGTCTTCGTCCAGGGATAATGTCGCTCCGGGTAATTTCTGTTGCTCGACATCGATCACGTCATTTAATTTCCCTTGGCCGTCGATGAAGACAATCTTTCGATTACCTTTCAACGGCGCCAGGATACTATCATGATACTTTGTGTATTCGCGTACCCAATTATTACAATTGTAAATGTAGACCGCGTGGAGATTTTCATAGGCTGCCGCAGGTAGAACGCAAAACCACTTTTGCAAAAATTCTGTCCTAAACCGATTATCTGAACACGTGTGAGTGAGATCGACGACTACGTCGTATGGAGAGTGATAGAAGGGTTTTAATGTTAGAATAACGTGATATATCAGCAGATCGCCGTTCGTTTCGCCAAGTCTGAAAATCGAAGTTTAAATGGTATACTCTTCGCTATATGCATATTTACCGCTATCTTATATAAACGATTTGCGCATACTTGAATCGTCGTGAAATGTAGTAAAATACTGGATAGCCTTGCTTGCTGGTGCCTGCTTGATAAAAGATATTCATACTCTGGATGCTTTTAAATTCCTCTCTCTCATGCATATTATGCTTCATCATAATCTCTTCAAAATTAGTCGACGACATGTCTTTGCTCGCCCATCGTGACATGCGAACGTAAGTAGTCGAAAAGAGCGAGCTGAAATTCAAACATAGAATCAATTCGCGATTCATATTAGCGATGATAACGTAATCAAAGCGAACAGGTCGAAAACTCACTGAGAATCCACCGGCTTGTGCTCAGGTGGACCAAGATACGCTAATAACGTAGCCATCTTGTCAAATGGTCTCCTTCCAACAGCTTTGTGGTCTCTACTACTACTAAGATAGTCTCCAATTTTTTCCTGATGATTCCACAACAACCTGTGCAATGCCAAGACATTGGCATCCGAAACGAATGACATAGGATGGCTGGTTTGATCGACCGTTTCGCAATCCGATGCTATCTGTATGATGAACCGTCGACCGATCTCGAAATTCGTTCTCAAAAAATCGTTGAAAGGCAACATATGTTGCTCCTTGCTGAACTCTACGTGATTTGCAATATTCTGCAATATCTTTGACATAAGCATGAGGCCTCGTTTGACTTCATACGGTACCGGTTTGTTCACGATACCCATCTCTTGGGGTGAGACAATGGCAGGATTAATGAAACGTAGAAATATCACCGTTCCTACGGCCACAATGTTGCTCTGCGGAGATTGCGGAAATCTCTTGCATAATACTTGATACAGGCAGTGACACATCGAGCGCAGCTGCGGAGGAAACCTGAAAAGAAGTTTTGGACTTGAGCGATATGACTTGTGTGATTTTATTTTATTTAGCAAGTTATAATAAATGATGACTTACGTATCTGATGATGATACGATAGCATTGAACACTTTTTGTGTCAATATGATTAAGTTGTCACCGTTTTGTTCAATACTTTCGCTAGGATCAATCCTTGCGCTGTCTACTTCAAAACTAATTGTTGGCTCGTCCAGTAAAGGTTTGATCAAAGGTTCAAGCAAGCCTTGCAAATAGCTGGTACCATAAATTTTAAAGCAGAAGGACATTATCTTACTTCCCAGAGTATTACCGCGAAATAGAGTCTGTATGCAATCAGTTAGCTCGACCTCTCGATAAAGCATATTCCACAATAGAGGTGACAATAAATGCTTTGCGTCAAACAGTGTCACGAAGACACGCGCCAACTCATCCATTTGATTTGTCGTCACTACATTGGCCAATGCCATGGCGATAGGCAATTCACCTTTATCACTGATCATTGTAACAAGTTGCACTAATTGCTCGTATCTGTCTGCTAGGACAGTCTCAGCAAGAGTATCGAACTCCGTTCCCTGCTGAAGGATTTTAGTCAACACTTCCATAAATGCGGCTCGCGTCTGAAGATCCGCGTTATAGCCTAAATCTAAGTAAGAAAAAAGTTAAAGATTTAGTGATAGAGCCATTAGTTACTGATAGTTATGGATAATTGAAGAATTCTCTGGAAGAAATAAAATGGCGAATAAAAATGAAAGCAAGAAATATGTCTTTGGGACTTAATCCGTTCCTCCAGAAAACTCTTGAATTAAAAGCATATAAATTGATTTTTTGCGTACGTATTGAATGTCTCAAGCCGCTGTCTATATTTGCACTGAGAAGATTACTCATAGCTTGAATGGTAGTGTTGCGCAAAGTGGCTAGCTTGTTAGTCGTTAAAGTAGGCGATTGCTGAGACTCAAGATCCTTGTCCTCCGATGATGATGATGATGGTTCGTTGCAGTAATTTATTAAATTCATAAAGAGCATGAAATATTTCGAAAATAGTTCAGACTTTGCTTCCATCAACTCAACACGATCAGAATCTTCAGGCTGAAGAGGAAGTCCGCGCAATAATGCTCCTACTGCCTCCATACAAGCTTGATCCAAATCTCTAGAGAAAGTTAAAGACAGATTCGATAATTATAACTACCTATTTATTTTTAGTTTTTAACATAGAAGTTGGACATATTTATATATAAAGTGAGAAAAAATATTTTACCTTGTGTAAGCTGTAATATCGATGGCAGTTGTTGAAGAAAAAGGATGCGTGCACATTACCCACTCAGTCAAATATTCAACTAGTTTGTTGCGAAATTTCAACTCCTGTCTAAATGCCAGATCGTCTCGTCTCTTCATCATAGCTTCAACCAGCTGGCATAATTTGGTTTTGATGCAAATCGAATGCACCGTCATGTCTAAATGCCTGACATACCTAACGATTGCCAACATCATGCCTTCAATACTGGTCACTCCGAGGTATTCCGATGGTTGATCCGTCTTTGAGTCCAGAATGTTTTTCATTATAAATATGGTGTGTTCAATGAACTGCGTGTTTAAATCCGATACCACTACGTGTCCATGTGGGTCGAAGAATTTCTCGACGAAATTTTTTATCTGATCGAACAATATTGGATATACGGCAGGACTCATCTCATGTGCGACTAACTCCTTCACGTGCTTCTGTATTTGATTGCCAAGTTTCTCGTTGTTGCAAATTAATAATCGTAATAAGTTGAATACGAATTGTGTCACTGGGCAATATTGCGCTTCTTGATTCGAATTTGTTAAGCCCGAGACGGAATCCTGCTGTTTCGTCAAACCCCTTTTATGCTCGGGATTAAAAGGGAATACGCCATACGGTGGTCTACTAGGTGAACGACGTTGCAGGCATACTCCGCCCAAAGCGCAAAGAAACCCTGTCATATTGGCCCACTCGTTAATTTGCTCTTCCACTTCGTGCTCCGAATTCTGGTGTGCTGCTCTCCGTTTTACGTTGCCGCGACAAAACGGCTCTACCTGCACATCCTCAGTCTTGCTTTTAGGATAACTAGCCAATTGCCGCGAAGTCGCTTCCCAATTTCTAAATGTTTCCTCCCAAGCCTAAAAATACGAATGTAAAATTCTGTCGGTTTTTAAAAAGACTATGATGATGTTCATGTTCGACTGATATTGATTAAATATTAACTAATATTTTATCGTGTTTTGCATGCATGCATGGTGATAGAGTTTATATTAGATATAAATACAAAAAATAAATGTTAATATACGTACTGGTTGTATACCATTCACACAATGTTCAATCTTTCTCAACAAGAATAATATTCTTTTTTGTAACGTAGCACGCCCTGAAATATAAAAGACACTTCAAACTGCTGCTATCAATAGTTTCGTCACTAAAGAAGATAATGAATAAAATTGGAAACTCACCGTGATTATATTCCTGATAACATAGTCTACTCTCCCCGTGGGCTATTACGATAACAAGATCTTTAATACTCTACTACAGACGAATAAGAATTTTATTAATTGAAATAGAGAAATGAATTCAAAGATTCACAAGTGAGTCTTTGAATCCAGGAGAACATATCTCTTTCTTCTGTGCTCTGAGTGTTCTCATGAAATCTCGTTAGAAAAATAAAACTCACCAGAGATCAACACGGTCGAAGCTTGGGCCAATTCTAAATACAATTGATAATTCGGAAGCAAACAGGTCACCGCTACCTCGTCGCTGCCACAAAGAATTTCCGCTTCTTCGCATAATAGTGCAAAACAAGACATGGATACTAAAACAGCCTCCATGTCTATACTCCATAAATACATCAAGCACACGACCTGAACACGTTAAATTCCTCGAATTAATTGTAACCAGCCATAATTTTGTAATGGTTAAAAGTTTGTACCTCAAGTTTAACATGCGCTTGTTTACTGATTGCAATATGGCTGTCCACATTTCCATAATCTTTGTATTGAGAAAGAAAAGCATTCCTACAACTCAGTATCTCACGAAGCCATTTAAGTATAGTCGTGTAGTTGAAAATTTGATGTTGAATCAATTTCTGGGAGATCGAGAAAACGACTTGCGAACTGGCATCCCAGAAAGTGTCGAGCGGCGCTTCTGGATTCCATGCTTTGACCTTGTCTGGATGGTGTAGCACTAACAAAGCCTCCATCGCTTCGTGGGCGATGTCCGGCATCGTGGGCTGATGGACTAATGAGACAAGTCCATTAATCAACTCTAAAGTAGACCTTTGTATTTCATGGCCAGCTGTGCCGTAACTCTGCAACGTGTCAAATTAATATGGAGGCCTTAGACATATTATCCATATTTAGTCTATATATATATTCTATATCCCGATTGTATGTATTTTTTTTTAATTAAGTTAAATTAAAAGTTTGCTACATTAGTAGCAAATGTTTTATTTATACTTTTCATATTTTACCGTTAACGCTTATATTCATAATTGATCCATATTTATTTATAAAAAACATACGTGCAACATTAACATAGGGTCCACGTGAATGAGTCGCACCATCACTAACAATAGATTCTTAGAATTAGCCATCTCCTCTTTAGGCTTGAGGGCAAAGTTGTGAATCATGCGCAGCGGCGTATTCCACATACAGTTCTGTGTCACTTTGTTCAGAGTATCGGTAAACATATTCCTGAGTTCTGTGCCGTACGAATATACAAGACTGATCTCCGGCCACCACGGTAATCTCGGTTGCGTGAAGATTCTGAAATATGGCATCGAAACCGGTCAGACTTGCCAACAACTTGCGAGATTCTCATGCGATTGCTGCAAGAAGAAAATATTTTCGGCACTTGCTTGTATAATGAGCTGACCAAGACGAACTGGTACGTTGACGGGTAATTGACATTCAGGCAAAACTTAAAAACTTCGTTGTTATGCGGATTGATACGGAAGGAGCTAACGAAGGAGTCGATCATCAGATCGACGTCCTGCGCGCTGTAATTCTGCCCGCGTGAAAATGGCTTCGAGGGATTGAAAAGAAGGCTCATCAGATCATCCATCAGCTGCTGTGCTAGAGTTAGGACGACGTTGCTAGATTCGGCGTTGTTGACATACGTGGCCGCCTTAATGAGATTGACGCACGTGATCGCCGCGGCCTCAGACAGTTGGCGACTAGAGGAGCTGCCGTGCATTCGCAGACTACGCTTTACGCTATCGATGAACTGCTTCTTTTTCGAATATCGTGGCGAATCGGGTGGCCTAGTGTCGGCGTTGACGATCTCCAGGACCTTGGGCGAGAGTACCAGCAGCATCATCTGCAACGGCCAAACAGAGGCCGCGCGGCTCTTCTTCTCAACGACAAACGTGTCAAGAATGTCGAACAACTCCTCGCAGGCCTTACTGAGATCCTCATTAGGCTTCTTCTGCACGTCGGCGAACTCCTGCGGATACGTGTCCATCCAGTTCCAGATCGCCTTCTCCAGGGGATTCATAAGCACGAGGTACGCCGACTTCTTGCCGACTAGTTGCCGGATTTTCTGTATAGTTTCTGCAGCGAAAGCGAGTGAACGCGCGCGTAAGTGTACAATGCATTAAATATTGGCTTTATTTATGCAATCGCGCCACGTTAATAATCACCGCCTACCGTTCAGAAGCCTGGTCAATCTGTAGACATCGACATTGATATACTGCATCAGCTCGATGTCGCTGCAGTCTGGATTCTCGTCCCCGCTGTTGGACAGTTCCTGAAGCCTGGCCGATATCCGGTTGAAGACCGCGTTGAAGAAATTTAGGCTTAGAGCAAACAGCACTTTGCTCGCCAAATCCCTTATCATTTTCGTCTGCGGGCTGTCGTAGGGCATGCCTGCAAATTACAATTATCCTTGAAGATTCAACTTTCACCTTGACTCGATATCTCAACAATTTTCCTCGCCGAGTTGTTCCGCTCACCTATGAACTGACATATCTCCCGCAGCAGCAGCTTCACATTCATCGCCTCCTCGAATTTCGTTGTGTCCTTCGGTGTGTTCGCCAGGCACTTCTCCAGCGTGTCCAGAACGATGATGATTGACTCCTGTCGATCTTGATCCTTGGGTTGGAACGGCCGCTGACTGCTCGTGCTCGGTGTCAGCTCGTTGACCCGTTGCAGCATCTTCGTAAGACCAGATATAACGAAGGAGAAGCGGTATCGGGAGATCTCTATCAGGCATTTCTTGCACCTCTTCTCGTTCACTCGAGAATGAGGACTTTCGGGACCGGAACGACACGGCAGCTGCGTTCAAAAAAGCGATCTCTTAGAGAGAGAGATATATATATATATATATAACGTACAATGTGACAAAAATATTTAAATAAAGTACAAAGTGTGCGCAAATAAGTAACATTGATGAATGAATGGATGATCCATTTTCGTCTCCTTGCAGGTACGGGGACTATATATTAGGATGAAGGAGGAGGAGGCACGGGCGTGAAAAGGAGGCATCAAGGGTGAAATGCGGCAGTCTGTGAAATAATGGTGGCGAGTGGCGACAAATTGCCTCGACATCGGGAAACGTCCATTTATACGCTCGTGCGACTCAATCGATTCCGGTTTTATTCCCTTTTGTTCGGTGTATCGGGCAGCGGTAGCGCGCGGTCGAGCTGTGCGCTGTGCGTAAAGGGAATGCGACTTTCATTCATGGATGGACCCATCCCATTCATCGGGCTCGCATCAAACGCGCCAACTGTAAGAGAATTCATTCTTTTTTATCGCCATTTTCATGGGCAATGGGGTGGACACGAGCGCGGAATCTCGTCCTGAAGTTTATTCAATTTATCCGGGAATTTGTCGAGACCGTCGAGGAATACCGTCATTTTCTTATTGGTCCTGCAAACATCACGTTCCACGCGAATTTATATATCGTGGGTGAATAGTACAGTTTAATTAAAACAAAAGCATCGCCCTAATTAGCGTTCACGCCAACGAGCGTGGGTGGTGAAAATCGTGCGAAATAACATTCGTGAGTCATGGAGTCATCGCGCAAGTTTATCGATATTTACACCTCGCACCCCTAATAGATACGTTACTGTATATACACCTTGATTGAGCTGCTCTCACGGCGAGGTTGACTGGAGGCGGATGGCGGAGGGCGGAGGGCGGAGGGGGCGAAGGTCAAACCGCACGAGGGGAGCCGGGAGCCGAGAGCCGGGAGAGGAGGGGCCATCTTTGCAAGAATGCATCTTTTCATGAATGAACGAATCAAGGAGGGAAGGAACGACATCGTATTCTCGGGCACGGGTGGCCCCCCCCCCTCCCTCCCCCCTTCCCCCACGCCGCCCACTTTATCGATACACACTCGAAACGTACGACCGTCTTCGTCTTACGCGATTACAGAGGTCCGATTTTTTTCGAGAAAGGTAAATCGTGCAGCTATTCGAAACCCTTTCTATAGCTCGATCCTCTCAGCCACATTTGGGAGATCGATTAATCATATGATAATTTAATAGTAAAAAATCAAGCACGTACATATCTCGCAACCCTCGCAACCGTGTCAAATTGAAAGAATTAAATGAGTTTAATATCATCTTGATTACATAGGTTGAGACTCTATCATTGGGTTTTACGTAAACATAAACGAATCTCGTTTTTTCTTAAATGTAAGATTTTGATATGCCACCCTTCGTTATAAGAACGATTTCAAAGCCCTGGTTCAACTGTAAAAAATTTAAGCAAATCTCTGGATCAATTTTCTTACAAAATTCCGTTTTTGTCACATCTGAAAATCACACGTAATAAATATAAAGCAAAATGAATCTTTCGGAAAATCTGCTGTAGAAATGAAACGTATAAAATAATGGTATGCATGAATCTTTGTCCTTCGCGTCTACATAACGCGGATGGCTCAAGGAAATTCTAAAAATTTTGCCGTTGCCCATATTTAGAAGTTTGTGAGATCGCTCCTAATAGGACATCGGACGATGGATTAACCGTCGACGTCGAGGTCCTCGAATCGTATGTTTCTCACGTCGAGCTCGCTTCAAGTATCATACACATCTCTGACAATTCTCAGGTTCAAATTCAGCACGTAGGTATTACGAGTCGACGTTGACCGACTCGTGGGTACGCTCGGCCATCAGTCGCATATCCTCGTCCTCGTCGCAGTCGTTGATCCAGGAGTAGCTGGCCGAAAAAAATGTACCACCCCGCGCACCGCAACGAGTGGCGAGACTGGCGAGAGAACTCGAAATTCAATACCCGGAGCCGGAGCCGGAGAACGGGGCGCGAAGTATGGCGGGAACGAGGTCGACGGTACCGGTGTGCCCCCAAGACGCGCCTATGAAAGGCGTTGACGAGGACGACGGCGTCGACGAGCAAAACGGCCAAGTACCGTAGCCGTGGCGCGACATTAATCGTGGATGTGACATTAAGAGGGAGGAGGAAGTGGCCGTTACACACACCGGAAGAGGGTGGCGAGTGGCGAGTGGCGAGGCGCGAGACGAGCCGTGAGCCGTGAGAGGGAAGGAGAGGGCGAGCATGAAATGAAACGAAACGAAACGACCAGGAAACGGAGACAAGGGAGATCGACACGCTTCTCGCGTCGGAGGTCGGAGCATCGCCAATCGCGCACCTGAGCCTCGAAACGCGCGAGCACCAAATTCGCCCATTCCCCGGGCTTTTGCGTCCCCATCTCTGTCCGAGGTTCACTGACAGGCCGTTACCACGTACCACGAATCGCCAGCTCGCTACGAGCCGCGACCTTACGTCATCATTTATGAACGTTGACTGAACGACCATCACCCACGACACCCACCATCACCGCGGATCTGCGAATCGCGCCCCCGTTGGGAGGGGCACTTGCGGTGGTGGGACAGCGAAGATGATCGAGCGCGGCCGAAGGTGCACGACCGCCTCGCCGACGCGCCAATCGCGCGTTACGTGCTCAGGAGTGTCGCGCGAAACCGAAGGACTCGAACGTATTCTACGTAAAGGGAAAAAAGTTTTTACTTTTTTCCAAAAATGAAAGAAGGAAGAGGAACAATTGAACATTTTCAAATGCGACATCATTTTTAATTGTCAATAATTTGCTCCGTTCTTTATTGCATCTTTCTTAGGATTATTTGCTTATTTGACGTTAAACGTTAAAACATTTGAGAGACTACAGGGGATGGTGGCTTCGTACATCCCTGGTTCGGTCAACGCTGGTGCACCATCACCCCACCTTGCAACCACGTCATTCATAACTGTGCGACGCGGCCTTGTACCCGGGACCCGGGACAATTGCTCGTACGAAAATTCGATCACGTTTATAGTGCGATATTGCAACGTGGTTGTCTTTTACTGTGCTCGACTCTATTGGTCAGTATATTACAAAGTCATAATCTCTACGATCTTCATCGAATTTATACATATAATAATCATTTTTATTAACTAATATCATGCAATTATGCACCCTCGTCATTTTTCATATAGCTATTTATTAAGAAATAACACAACATGTTATACAATCAAATTTGAGAGACACAAATATAATAATGTCATATATAAGATAACTAAAACATTCACCTTACTGTTTAAAGTGTTTAAACTAATATATCACAACAATCACCCGTATCACATGTATCAATTAATATACTATCATAAGATACTCGGATAATCATGCAATTTTGAAGAATTCTTTTTTTTTATTCTCTTATCTTTGTCTATTTGGTATTTTCAGAACATTTTCTTTTTCTTTCTTTTTCTGACTAGCTACATTCATTATTTAATATGAAACAAATAAAGTTCTCTTTCACATCATTAAAGAGCTACTGTTGGTAAGCAAAATAGTAGCTTGTAAAAAGCGCTTTGTATAAAAGTGAAGAATTTTATTACTATTAAGAGTTTAAAAGTATTGATAATAATTTCATTTAGCGAAAGATTACATTATTCTCTTTGTATTTTAAATAGATTGTAAATAATTTATATTTTAAGTAAATATATTCTCTTGACATTTTAAAACAACATTAAATTTTACCTCCTTGACAAATAACAAACACGTTTTTTACAGTCTTTCATAAGATATAAGTAAATTACAAGTTTGTGCTACATGCTGTGCTCTTGTTGGAAATTTTGTTTCGCAATTCTTATTTAACTTAAAAAAGGAACATCAAAACAAGCTTCAATTTAATAGTATATAATTAAATAACGAGCTAATTTCATTTTTATGTAAAAATCAGTCTTTTGACACGAGATCCTTACGCACACAGCAAAACAGTTATCGAACATTATATCCATAATGCTACGTATAACATTTTTTCATTCTGTCAACGTAAATCTCTCATTTCACTTCGTTGAAAAATTAATATAATCGCAATATGATACTAATAAATATAATTTGAGCAATAACATTTTGTTATAAAATAATTTGCGAACAAATTTCCATTTCAACATTTTACGACATTAAAATTTTCACTTGTCCTATGTCTATTTGTCGGTTTGTAGATCTTAAAACCATGGAAGTTAAGTAAAATTCTAAAAGATATGTTTGTTCGTTGAATCACTAGTTTATACACACATGCGGAAGTGAAATGTTCAATTTAACATACTGATTGATGCGAACGATAGCATCAATATTTTTTTGCATTTTTATGAACGCCATGCAGATACATTCGCGTAAAAAATGGTGTGCTTCGTGATCGGTAAGCGTATCGTCAATTAAGTGCACACACTTCCTCTATTCTAAATAGATTCTTTAATGTATATTAAATACTATATCTACTAGCATCGCTTTTCTCTTTCAGATAATTATCTATTTGTAAAAAGAATATCTTCTTCCAATAAAGAAATTACAGAATCAAAAATATCCACGTCTCGTTGTCGATGCTTTTCGATGGAATGAACGCTTTTCGAGTCCAAATCCGAGACTCTGACACTGCTTAAAAAATAATGTTGCTCCGAAAGTTTTATCGTATTTTCCACGGGCATTCTTGATGCATTTTTCCTGTAAAAAGAGAAAAATGATAATTTTTACAACTATTTACAACACATCTAATTATCTGAAATGCATTTAATATAGTGAAAGTAATAATAATCATCCATATGTTGCACATTTGGCGCTGATAAATAATGATTCACATTATACATTTATGAATTGTAGATTTTATGAATTAATTATAATTATATTAAATCCACGATCAAATAGTCATAATCAGATAAATAAAGTATCCGCTGCAAGTGCTGCATTGGGCAACTATTATATGATTTGGACAATGGCTATAGAGAATAATTAGAAAGCGCATTTCCTCTCATAGAATCATTGCATTAAATCAATTTTATCATCAATTTTGCCTTTGTTATAAGATTTATACTATTCTCGGCACTTTAAACATGCAGTGAAAATAAAGGCTATTGTTTCGAACAATACACTTACGGATGCAATTCGCGGAAGGTCATTAATATCGAACAATCTCTTGCCGTGACAAATAAAAGGTAATTTTGTAACGCTGACAAATGTTCGGCGGTAATCTGCATATTTGCCTTTCGCTCGTCGTCATCGTTGCTAGTTCTTTGATCATACGGACTCTCGTTTCCATAAAATGGTTGGCGCGAATCTAGGTTGGAACTAATTTCTGTTTGCGATACAAGACCGCCGTTTACAAACGTTCTGTCGGTATTAGCAGATAAGATACATTCTGAGCTGGCATTACTATTTCCATTAAAATCGTCATCACGTTCTTGTGCAATTGTGCTCTTAAGAAGCGTTTGAAAGTCTATTTCTTTCATGGTCTCCATTTTCTGGACTGCATTCTGGAACAGAGAGAGGTAAATATTCCCTAATGTATTCAACAAAAATTCCTTTTTTTGTACGTGCATATGTATATAATGAAATACATACCGTAGGTTGATCAAGTAAAGCGTGAAAAATATTACAAGTTTTATTTAATTTTGTCAAGCCAGAGTATATCATATCGTCATTTAGTACCGATGCGAGCTTGGAATAAATGCTGTGAATGTAATTAGTATTAACGTAAGACAATCGCTGCATATTCCACATTCGCTCCAGCACCGAGTTCTTCGGTAATTCGCTACCATCAAAATTGCATTTCTGCAAGATAAAAAAGATAAAAGTTAGTTAGAGAGGGCGACGAGTATTATTTTCAATGCAAGTATTTACCTTTTCCGCGAGGCGAAGGCACCATTCGGCTCTCGCGACCGCGCCTGGTGCGGTGCAAAATGTCGTTGAAACATGATTCGCGAGAAAGAGAAAATTACGTGAAAGGGAGGTGGGCGGCAGTTTCAGCTGCTCTTGGGCGATAGGTCGCGTAAGGACGGCACAAACCAAATTGCAGAACTCGTCGACGCGGCGAGCTTGTCCGCCGCTCTCCGTTGCTTCACTCCGAAACCACTCGTCCAGCACGTTCTCTAGATCATTTGGCGAGGACGTCTGATCGTAGACGACGAAGCCATCTTTGAAGATTTTCAAGTTGTTCTGCGGTGCTTTCAAAAGTTCTTCTATGGCAGCTTTCATACGCGTCTCCACCCCGGAGAACAGATCAAACGGACAATAATTACTGCGAGCGGTGATCCTCTTCCTCCGCAGCTAAAAAATCATTTTCTTTTAGTATATCATCTATCTAACATTTGTGTTGTATATTATTATTTGTGAAAATAAAGTTAAAAATCAATGTTTATTAAATACCTTGGCGTACTGATTGAGACAATACGGACATCCAGGAAACCTCTGCTCCGCCTTTGGTAAGTATCCCTGCTTCGGCTTTATCTCCACGCAGAAAGTCGAACGGCTTCGGAAGACGGTTTGATCGGGTTCCAAATGCAAATCCAAAAACGTATAATCTGGAAACTTTGTGGCGTATGTGTCCGTGATTTCCTTATGCCGTCGTTCCTCTGCAACAATGTAAGATCGATCGCGATAAATATCCCATGTACTATTTTCTTCGCTTATTTTCAACAAATTTAATTTTATCTGACTGCTAAATTCAACATTGTTGTATAATAGTAACGATAACATACGCGCATATAAGTACGGTCCTAAAATAACGACTGTTCTAAAATAAAATTCCTTCACCGGAATTGCGTCGGAGGGTGGTACCGCAGACAACGCGTAGGCGCGAAACACTTGCAATTCACGTGATTCTGAAATAGAAGAAAGTCACGCGAGCCGCCGCGCCGCGCCGCGCCGCGCCGCGGTGTCGAGAGTGCTTTTAGCTTAGCGAATAGTAGACCAAATCGCATAAATATAGTAATATAGCGATGTAGAATCTACATTGTAGATGCGATATAGATGCCGAAAAGAGATTCGTGACTCTTATTACGTCACTCGCAACAAAACGCGCTTCGTTCGCGAGAACGGGGCGATTTAAAAACCTTGCATCGCAACAAGTGCGATTTATGAATGGCAGATAGGTGACTAACGGCGACTAACACGGCCAAATACGACTTTCTCGGCAATTAAAAGATATCCAAATGTCACAAAAAGAAGAGTGAGGAATTCAAACACCGCCCACCTTCTCCCACATACCGTTATCTCTCGTAGGAACTTTCACAGATTACATGTATAGATAGAGTACAATAATGGCAATGAAAGAATAACGCCAACTATGAATCATACTATAAATGTTCTATGCGGCAATGCATTCCGAGAAAAAAAAACACTACAGGGAAACTGTCGCGTTCGCACTTAATATCAGAGAAAAAAAGTACTCGATAGGTGTCAAGACTCGAGATAGGAGTTACGGCGCGCGCTCTGCGACACGAGTCTAAACAGCGCCGTCGTAATCTCTCACCGACGACGATTGCGAGACGATCGTTTATCGGGGGGGGGGGGGGGTAGCATAAATTAACGAGCGGACGCGGACGCCTGAACTTTCCCTCCGCGCATTTGCCTCCGTCGAACACACGCGGCCGTAAGATATTGCCACAATTAAACGCGTCAAACAGAAGTTGCCTCGTTATCTCGCTTATCCCTCGTCGGAATATCCGAACGGGTGGTTTCCCAAATTGGATGTACTCCATTAGTCACTCGTATCTCTCAAAATCGTTAACGACCGGATACAAACCGTGTAGTTATGACGTTATGAGTTTCACGAGAAAGCGTTATAAGCCCGTTAAGAAAAACATTATACGATTGCGACGCGACATGCATTTAACTTTAATGATAATTAATGCCGCTTTGCAACACTCGTCGGTCGTCGGGGAAAAATAAAACGAAGAGAAAGGAACGAGTTGTGAGAAAAATCAAATTAGAAAATTAATTTTTTCTCCCAACGTCATTAAAGTCAAATTTAAATATACCGTATAAGCATTCTACACATTTAATCATCAGGTACTCTTTGCTCGTCGGTCTCTACTTATTTTTTGCCTATATCCGAGAGTTGGAACAAAGCTATTTTGCTGTCATGTAAACTTGATGGCACAAATTTCTCTTCGCGTGATGAACGTCGAGCGAAACGAGAGGTCTGTGTCAAAGGATAATGATGTACGGTAATTTCGCTAAATGCCGAGCACGCGTGACTTAAAATCTCGTGCATCATGCACAAAGTTACGGATCGATCGTCTTTCCTTTTTCTCTTCAACGGAGAGAAAGCTGCATGCACAGCTAATACGAGCGAATGTAATTTCTTCGGAGCTACTCGTTATCTCTCCTGCTCCGTATTTATATCGAGTAATTTTATGGTGGTTTTTTTTTTGTTATTTAGATTATATAGATATCAAAATCGTCTACTTAACGAGCTTGTGCAATAATGCATTTGACAATGGTCTTGTGCATCGAATTACGTCCATTACGTGAATTGTATCTTTTTAAGGTGCAATTTACGCGCGCGCTAAAGAGGTCAATTACTCCGACCAGCCATTTTCGTTCAACTTCATACTAACGTCCGTTCCAGCCTACGTTAGTATTGTTGACCGTATCGGGTGAGGACTGATTACAACATACTATATCAACGCTCGACGCGGAAACATAATATCGAGATATTCTCACGCCAAGATAACGTTATGTATTTCTGCGCCGGCATCATTAACGCGTCATTAACTGCATTTTTCATTGTGGAAGGCGAACTGGTCGGTAGCGCTCGGAAATGAAACAATTACGAATCTTAATAATGCCTCGTTACGTAACTTGGAATGAGAAAGAGAGAGGAAGAGAGAGAGGAGGAAGAGAAAAAAGCGGAGAAAGATAGAGAGCTATAATATGTATATTTTTAAAATCTTATTTTGTTTCATCTAATTTTCTTTAAGCAAAACCACGCAAGATATAAATTACAACTTTTTAGATTAGATATGTCAGATCTATCGCAAGGGAGTGCATAGGGAGATGATCCCCGCCGTGGCAGCGACGACGATACAGAGTAGCCAGTGCCGTGATAGGTTTACACAGTCTTCGTTTACACATTCCTCGCTTCAATCTTTCAAAATAAACGTCCGACACGGCCGCGGCGGTCCAGTTGCAAAAATATTCCGCGTGACGTGGGTCGATCTCCGAAAATAGACGATACCGAGGACTACTCCAGAAAGCGAGCGAGATCGAAGCGAAAAAAAAAGCGGAGAATCTCACGAGGTTGCGGCAGGTGCAGGCATAAAGGCGCGGTGTTGCGTTATACCGCTCAAGTATCGAATCGTAAGAATTTCGAGTTCCGCGAGGCAACACCGTTTCGAAAAATATACATCGACACTCATAACATTTTTATATTAACTTCGTCGAAAGGGAAGAAAGGGGACGCGTTGCAATATGCGTACACATTACAGTGTTATTTTCAGACGGCGTATCTCCTTCTTCGAAAATTTTGTTTACATCGCCTGTATGTCATGCATATCGCGAGTGGTAAGACAAGAAAGCGCCTTTCTTCGGATGAGCCGTTAATTAGAGAGACTTTTAATGAAAGCGGCCGCGGGGAGTGTCGCGGTGACGACGCACGCGTGATTCGATTTTCGCACGGATGGATTTCGCCGACGACGAAATTGACGGTGAAATTGCCGGTACCTATATTGGCGCGTGGCTGACATCGTATTTTTGTCGTTCGGTAATGACACGCACGAGAGCGTGCCGCGAAGCGACGCGACGCAACGCACGTTTACAGCGGGAAATCGATACTGCCGTATCGCGCGAGTGCGCAATATCGTCGGAGATAACAGCGCAATTCCAGCCCGCGAATAACACGGCACGCGGATAAAAATATCGACAGTCGCGCGAGAATTTCACAATGTGCGCAAAGGCGTTCGCGTACCCGATAACCTTAGGCGAATAACAGACCCCGAGAGAGCTTTTACGTTATCGGAGGAATGCCTGACATGTATGACGTCCTGATGAACTTTCTGCTGTATTTTTTGTCAGGAGATTACAATTGATTCTCGATGCGATAATCGAGAACACGAATAAATACCGCGTAAAATATTTCCAGCTGAATTATTTACGCTCGAGATGCGCGTAGATATGCGAAATGGAAATTGCGAGGAATATTGAATTTTACATCCCGAGCGATAAGGGATAAATTAGATACGAGTTGTAGTTTAAACTGTTATATCGCTAAACATCATTTGTCTTTTAAAGACACCTTTTCCTTCATATAAATTACATGTTATGCGTTAGCAAGCGCGGTAATTAGCCGCGTTTCCTTAACGATATTTCTCGAAATAGCGCAGACCACTAGCGGAATAGGATTTCTCCGCTCGGCGCGGGCTACCGCCTGAGTACCGCCGCGACTTCTCGCGAAATATATTTTCTGGCCGCGCATGTGACGCCGTGATGTCGTTCACCCTCGCATGTTCCTTTTGCAATCAAGCAACCTTTGCCGACGAAACGACCAACAGCGGCAGAGGAGGACGGTGGTGGCTTCTATTTCCAATAGCCGCCGGAGAAAGTGCCAACGTGTCAGAATATCGACGAATCCGCGGAAAGAAAAGCAGCGGAAGAGCACGGCCGACCACTTGTTGCATCTGCAGCCGCGGGAGACCAGACCGGATAGACTTTTCGCCGGTAAACCGGTGTGTAAACGGATAAATACAAGTTTATCCGGATAAGTGTGAGCGCGGTGGTGGAAACGCAAAGGAAACATATGCGTTCTGTGAACTCAATTACAGAATTTGATAATAACATCAGTTTACTTCGTTCTAAGAACGTGTTTATTTCTAAGAAGAACATAAGTTACGGTAAGGGCGTGAAAGATCCAGTAATACAAAATAATTAAAAAAAAAACAACAAATATGAGAACACAAAGATGGAGAAAATAGAAGAAATAAGTGAGAAAAGTAAATAAAAAAAAAGTAAAAAGTAAAAACACATAAAAGTAATCATGTGAGGGAGAAAAGAAATATATAGCATTATTATACGAAATAAAGCACGTAGCAGAAACGGAAATTACATGCATAAAAGAAAATAAAGACACGGTGACCGAGTATGAACTCTCGCCGCCCGGTATTTAGTAAGTATAATAAACTTGTACTGGTAAACTTCGGTAAACCGTTCTGACACGCATAAGTACGCCGACCGCACGCCAATGAGCGAGAACCGTTATGTACGACGCTTATGAGAATAAAAAGATGACATGATCACAATTCACACACACAAACGTGACTACGGCGCAAAGAGCTTTGAAGATTCCTCAAGACTTTTCTCGTAACAAAGAAAAGTCTTCTCGCGCCACATTAATTTCCGTGTCGTCAGTTATACGAGGTAATATAAGAACGGAATTAATTCGTACGTGTTTGCGAATGCGGGATCGCGCCAAGTGACGCGACACGGGGCATTCTGATTAACATCTCTTCCCAGCAGGCCCTCCCTGGATGCAGCCGCGCGTAAATTGCCCACCTACCTTATCGAGGGTTTTCTTGCAGGACCCCGTTTCACAAGGTCTGCCCAACAGATTTCCGGTGGAAAACACCCGACACGGTCGACGCTGGACGTCTATGCGTAAACAACGCCAGTCCACGCCTACGTGTGGACGTATGCAAACGAGTATTGAACATCTATCCAACAATTCCGTGTTCGTTTTACGTGCAAACGCGCGCGCGTGCTCTGTCGTTTCCACGCGAAAAATACAGAACGTGAATGAATCAATCACGAATTTATTCTTTATTGTTATCCTCTATCGTTATATTACTTATTCTATTCATCCAGTATATCCCCGTTATTGCGCCACATGTTACGTCAAAAGCCACGCATTAAGGAACGATTGATGGTTAATATTTTAAAATAATCTCGTAAAGACGGCTCGGGTGATCGACGGATCCCGATAAGGCGCGGAGCGACAATTGCCCCGGAGCGATTTCGCACCGCGAAAGAGAAAAGGGAAGTAGTTCCACCGAACGAAATTACCGCGCGTTGCATACAATGGGCGGATCTCCTTCTCGCCGATAGCGGATGATAAACGTCGCTGCATTATTCAAAAATAAATCCCCGCGCGCGATCTCGCGTTTTCATTGTGTGCGCGTGTAATAAATGTTCTCGAACAAAACGCATCCTTCTAGGATGAAGGTGGAGACAGAGGGAGTCGGGAAATCTTGGCGAGATAGAGATGGTCGTTTCCCCTCGTCGAACAAGTACGTAAGCGTTCCTTCTGGCATGCCTTCAATTTAATTAACTTTGTTATTTTATTATTGACGCCAATCATCGAACGTGACTCTCTGGAATCTCTCGCAGTTTTTAAGTGCATAACCACCGCTGTCAAAACAGTCGCCAAATGTTATACATGTGCATCGATGATCTGATTTTGACCTTTCGCACAAGAAAGAAAACTGTAGGACGGGACGGAGACAGGAATATAATATGTATGCAAATATTATGAGTCCTCGCTATGCAGTCAAACGTAAACAGAAAATATATCATCTTGTTTTATATCTTTTCCTGATAGGACCTCCGACGCGTTAAATATCAGCGAAAAATCAAGCGTAATATTTTATCGTGCTCTAAAAATATCATTTAGAAGCTTGTAAACCGAAGGAGTTGCACGTATGTGTTTATTCGAAGAATCGTCACTCTACGGATAAACATTGTAGCGAGGAATCTGTTTAGCATAACTTAAAGAAATTAAAAATAATTTCCGTCAGTTTCTGCTGTTAGTTAAACAGCTGTAAAAAAGATTTAAAAAAAGTTAAAAGAAGGCTATGAAGGGATTAAAGCTTATTTGCTATCACGCGGCTTAATCTGTCATGATCGCACGAGAGAGACGTCCATCTCTATACCTATATATTTATTAACGGTTTCCCCCTTTTAATTACTATAATAACTGCTTCTCTGCAGCAGTTGCCAGCATCTTTCTGACGTTATCCGTCGCTGTGTGTACACGCGCCGACTTTATCGAAAAGACCTGTCTTTTACATCTTGTCAAATAATATCCGAATTTTTCGAAGATTGAGAATATTATCGAAAATAGCGAGGTCGAAACGAAGCTCGCGCAGACTTCGTTAATACACCTTCTTTACAGTTTCTGTTCATAATATTCTAAGTTTTCTCGAGTGAGAAATCAACAGGACGGAGATATATTTTTACAGACGTCCTACTCGACGTTACAACGACTATTATGCCCACTGCGAAAACCAGCGGGTAAGGATTCAGTCGCGTCTCTCGTTAATGAAATTTTATTTATCGCGTTCACGCACACACACACACACACACACACACACATACTTTGGATTCTCGTCCTTCGTCCAGATCAGTGATCTCTCGGCCGATTTCGCGATGCGTCGCTGAGAACGATATTTAAATCCTCACTTTAGCTTTTCCGAAAGAGCGATATCTCAAAGGACACGGAGTCGTGGCCTTTTCGTAGGAGTGATTGATCGTGCGTCCCTTGAAACGTGTATGACCGTCGCGGCCAACGCGGCGTGTCGAGCGAGATGCGCTGCAACGCCGAATTTATTTATTTATTTTTTTTCGTAAATTGCGAGCTATACGCGTGAAACTCTGCGTTAAATTAAGAAACGTGATTCAAGTAGTGGCAGGGATTATGCGGGATACGTGTGACTCAGAGACATCAAGGAGGAACGAGGAACTTGAAAACGGATGGCGGCGAAAAACGATAAAGCAATGACACGGTACTCGGCGACCGCTGGCTTTAGCGTCTCCTCGAGGACGCTTCTCTCGTCGGGCGACGTCATCTTTTTGAGAGCGCACAGCTGCAGGCGGAGAGTGTGAGTCGCAGACAGCCCGCAGGAGCCGCCGCGCGTCGTAAATTTAGTCCGCCGAGGCGGACGCGGCGCATAGCACTTTATTTCCCAGCACGAACGAAAAGCACCAGTCACCGTCGCCGCCGCTCCGCGCCGGTCGGAGCCCGCGACATTTGGCTGAATTATAAGTCAATTGTAAGTAAGTTTACTATCGATCGACGCGCCGGTATCGCGTCGCTCGGTGGGAAAGCCGCGTCCGCTGCTTCTCGAGAACTCATGCTTAATTAACTCTCGAGAAATGGAATGCATCGCGCTGATCGTTTCGTTCCGATACGACGGTAAATGTTATTAAATCGCAAAGATTCGTGGGCAAATATATATGGTTGGTCGCGCACGAGTATATAGACGCAGAAGCGATGGATATGGCACATTTTAACCGTAGATTGCTCTCGAAGGGGAAGAAACCGTTTTCTGTGTACCTACCTACTGCATCGGTCGCTTCGCGGCGAAGCGAGACTTCGAGAGGAGCGTACTCCATCGGTTAGAAAGCCGTCGAGATAAAATATCAATATAATTATCGCCGTTGACTATTAACGGCGAGAATAATATCTAATTCTTCGCGATTTAATACAACAGGTTAAATCTCGGCTGTAAAACGTTATTAAAATCTCGCGATTTCGAATGCGAATATAGAGAGACGTACGTCAATCAAACATCGTATTATCATAAGTGTAAAAATATATACATCGAAAAAAAAAAGAAATTCTTTTAACAATCTCTGTAACACGACGGCATTGTAACATTTATCGCGGGTAATATTTTTGCTATACTTAATAGCTGTCCGACGTGAATTCTGCAACGACAAGAATAGTTGCGCTGACTGTGCTTATATTTGCGAGAACAATTGAATTTGCGAATTCAAAAGTTGATTAAAGTCGCCGAGCTTAGCGACGATCTGTCCATTAGCGTCCGATATCGACCAATTGATTCGAATAATTGAGATGAACAGTTCTCTTTTTACAGACGCTCCGTACATCTGTAATATCGCAACCCGATACGATCGATTGCATGGCATGGAAAAAAAAGAACGAGAGTAAGGTGCAACCGAATCGCCTGTTGTTCACAATATTGCAACGAAATCGATGAAATTTCAGCTCCAGGCTCCTCGCGTGCACGAGAAACCCGGTGTCTCGGGAGGCTTCAGACGCGGAAAGATCGTTATTCGGCCGGAGCGATCGAAAAATAAGGTGGCAGGTGTACGCGCCGACGAAGAATAACTCAGCGACTACCTATCTTAATAAAAATGAGAAGATGGCACGACCGAAACTAGTTATGATACGCGGCAGCTGTTCGCGTTTGCTTCCCGAGAAAGAACATCACGATTACGTATAAATATTGAAAACTTATATTCTGCCGGAGAAAGTAATATACGGGATGTGTGTGTATGATAATTGGATGCGTGCAAAAAAAAACAATAAAACACACACACATACAAGACGCGTAAAACCGAATGTAGCGGCTAATTACACAAAATCACAAAGGCTCGTGAAACGGTTCAATTTTCGAAGCCAATATATTTCGTGGGAATCTCTGCATATTCTATGCAAATACGAGGAGCGATGAAGAACGGTGCGATATCTCTGACGTGTGGGAAAACAATTTACCTGGTCGGAGAGGGCGGACGGCGTCCGACAATTTGGCTATATCGGCCGCGTCGTAACGAACAATTTCGGGGATCTGCACGTAAGAGCCCAAAAAACAGGAAATCACGTTCCTGGCGTACCCCACCTCCCGCTGCACGCGTGTTCTGCCGCCATCCGGTGAAACCTCGCCCGGTAACGACTTCCGGAATCGTATTACCGTGTGCTCCTGAAAGACGAAAAAATAAATCCAATAAAGCCATGAACAACGTCGATCGCATATCTTGAAACGCTTTATCTTTTGACAAACATCGAATGGGAATACTAATTATAAGTATACAGCGTGTAATATTGAACAATTTAATTCCGACATGCTTACGCTGTAAACACAATTGCGCGTGCAAAATTACATTCTATTTATAAAGTCATACGTAGGAAGAAAATTGCGTGAGCGTAAAAAAAAGATTCAAGGTGGACAATAGCGCGTTCGTATCTATTTTCCTTCCGTTGGCGTTGGCGGTCTCGGTCTGTCTGAACAAATTAAACGACCCCGCATTTTCTATGCGATCCCGCTTGCAAGTATGTAAGGTGGCTCGCGTTATCAGGAGCGGATCAATTCCTCCCAACCTGGCGACACTGCAGGCGGCGAGTATGTAGGTCGACTTTATGAAAAATTCTCGGGTTAAAGATAACGGCCAAGCCGCTCTCGTCCGTTGTTTCCAGGCATGCTCGACTTCGTCACGGCTTTTACGAACCCTATTAATCGATGAACGAAGCCAAGGTTTTAGGACACTCTGAAACTTAATTCGCCCGCGAGTTCTCTAATTTTTGCACCACGACAAGTATTAAGGTGACGATATTTGAGTAATCGTCCCTTTTTTAAGCTTTTCTCGTTCTCTCGTCCACTACATTATGTGTATCTTCTCACACTCTCCAAATGAGAGGAATGCCGATAATTCGAAATTCGAGAACATTTTGTATTCTTTAGACGTTTAGACAATCCGGAGCCTCTTGGACGGAACGCGTAAAACAATTAATAATGTAATAATAAATATATATATTATTGATATTTCTGAAAAGGCCAACGGTGCCAGATCCTTCCAAATGCAACATTTTTATTACAACACGAAACCGTCCGTCATCGAATCTTATTCGGGATTTCGAAAGGCAGTCATTACTCGCAACAATTTCGTAAGGTTTGGACAAGCAGGCGAATGTAACCGTTATTTAACAAGCGTGGCGCATTATGCGCTGTGATTTTCGGCACGGCGATCGACACGCTCGATCACGGCTATCGACAAATATCGCGAACCATGTCGAATTTGGTAATCTTACATGGAAAAAACGAGCGATGACTAAGCGCCATCGTTCCGGCACCTTGCGTCCGTTTTTACGATTTCGATCTACGATCGCGTCCTAATTACGATTCTAGATGAGTATTAAACCCGTGAAAATCGGATTTTGTCGCTTTCCCGAACAAATTGATCCAAGTTACTTCGGACAGTCCACCAACGTTGAAAATGATTGTCCAGCGGCTGAGGCCAGATCGATGTTTCGTTTGGTGACTCGCTGCGATTTTCGGGACGGGCTCTAATCACTCTCAAAGTATCGCAATAAACGACGACATTAATTACTAGGGCGCGCCGGTCTTCTATACAGGAAACCGGCTGTACTACTAGTCGGCCGACGTTTTGTCATGTAAAAAGACAGGAGATGAACGCTCGATCGCCCGTCGCGTCGGCCCAATAATGATTGTACGGTGAACACTCGACGGGCAGTTGCTACGCGTTCCACTTTGCTGACCGTTCGCCACGATATTCGCGCGAACTATTGATAATTCGATTACAGGCGCGATCTCCAGAGATGAGCAATGTCGATGTACAATTATTGCAAAAAAAAAAAGAAAAAAAACGGTGACGTAAATATTGGGTGGAAATATATATAGACGAGCTGTTGCAAAAGTTGTTAAATACATCGAAAGAGTCAACTGTTCGTTGCTCCCGTTATAGTGACAGATTTATATCTTGAAGTCTATGAATTTCAATTATAGCACAATATCTGTCAGAAGACATTTATGTATGACATAATGCAATATGAAGGTAAATATAAGTTGTGATAAAAATGATTATCTCTTCCATAAATATTTAAGTAAAAATAATAATAATTTTTAGAGAGATAACGGGACATCAGAAAATCAAGAATTCTCGGAATATACAGAATTATTGAGCCATCTTCTATCGAGTTTCAGTCGTTCAGTAACATTCAGCAAGTAGCAATTGTTGCGAGGAAATATGAGGAAAACACGAACGCTTTACGCACATAAATTACACAGGAATAATATACGTATTTAATTAATCTAAGTCGATGAAAGATCTTATAGGCAACGCCGTTAATATATGACTGTCAGGAAAGCGTGTTAACAGAGCAACACTTAAGCTTTTTAACATGCGCGCATGCTGCATATTACATGCGGCATTGTTTTACAACGACATTCGCCGTCATAATTCACATGCGTTCAGCGCGTCCGCGTGAAAATACACAATACAATTTGGAACGTTCAATTTCTCGCGCCTCTCGGCAAATCTCTCAAGAGCGTGTGACCCAACGTGAACCGCCAATCGATATATAGGCTAAGCCGGCTGACGTGGCTGCAAGTTTTTCATGCGTCACGTCTATTAATGCGGCTGTATATACCTGCCTGCGTGCGTCGTTTTTTTTTCGTGCGAGGTCTGCCAACAAAAGTATCTCCACGCGGAGAAAATACATGCGATTACGGCATATCTAAAAATACTGGATGAATTAATATTTAAATTTAAATTCGTTGAAATAATAAAATTATATAAATTTAAATCGTGCCAGAGGCTATAATCGTGTTAAAATGCAATTTGTTTTATAATGTCACTATTACTATTAATGTTAATGACCGCGTATTCAAAAATAGAAAAGAAAAATATCGAGAAGAAATGTGATATTGATTTCTTGCAGTTTCGGTTTTTTGACAATAATAATTGACGACTTATCCTTGCCAGTGATAGATTCACGACGCACGGCGCTATATAAAGATTGAATAGCAAACGATCCGTAACGCGAATTAAATTAATTGCCTATAGTAGAACAACATCTCGACCGGGACGAAGCACAGCAAAAAATGCTAATCGCTTCTACAGTTGCGTAAGCGAAATTAAACAGGAGATCACGAGGCGCGTTTCGACCTCGTTGAAACGGTCGACGTGACTGCCGCTTACATTAAGCTGCCTACTGTTGCAATGTTTCTACGCGAGTAGTTTTTAATAGTTAATCTACGTACGAGTGACCCCGAGACTAAATAACATCTTTTTTTTACGCAACGCAATGTGACCAAGTCGAATAACCATGTATGAGTCCGATAAGGATAACGCGCCGTACTATCGGGTCAAGCCTGTAAATGTATACACAGTGTATCGCATTCGATACGCTCTCAATGCGCGGCTTTCAGCGCTTTCTGAGGATACCCTTGTCAACTATCTCCCGTTGTACAAACGCGGTACTGCACGAACACATTGTAAAAGTGATGTAACTGCTGTCGCGAGAGTCCAGATTAGATCGGAACTCGCGCATCGTTGGAGCACACGAACGAAAAGGGTGTCCAAACATAGAAACAGAGCAGGAAATCGATATCGACGCCGATTCGTTTCGATTCAGCGCAACGCGAGAGAGATAGAGAGAGGGTGGAAGGGAAAAAGGGAGAAGGAGAGACCGGATGCCCGCTTCGGCGAACCGTGTCCAGCGCGCGATCTCATTAAATTCAACATGACCCGTTCCCGCCCGCTCGCGACAGATCGGACACGGAATCACGCGGAAACCTCAACAACGCTGGAACGACGTCGCGCCTGCAGCTACACCGCATTATGCGCGCGAGCGCGTTAATTCCCCGCCGAAAATGTCGCGCCGCGACGAGTTTCGCGGTTAAACGCGGGTAGTATCGGCGGTCCCCCGGTTACCAATCTCCCCGTGAATAAATCGAGACCGTATTTCAGCGACCATATTCCGATATCGTCTCGTTTTTCTAAACGGTAGAGCGTTTAGCACGGATGAAGAGTGATCTCAGCCTGCGTTCTCGCATGAAGCAACGACGTCAAGAGAAGGTAATAACAAAGATTGAACGGCGATGTTTATTATCGAGAAGGATCCCGCTGTAACAAAGAGACGAAAATAAACGATTAATCTTCTCGGAGAGTTTCATACCGCGACTGTCCAGTGGACACATAGGTAGGTAAGGGTCGACGACCCCCGGAACTCTCGGAAGAACCGTGGAAGCGTATTAATTACAAATCGCTCCGAAGCCATCCATCGATCGACGTCCGACCATTCATCACCTGGCGATCGCCAGCACAGTTCTGAGTTCTGAGGCGCGCGGAGGATCGATCGGTCGGCCGGTCCCCACTTCAGTGCCCTCCTTTCTTCCACCACCCGCCACCCGCCCGTACATCCCCGCCGCGTCAACCGGGGGGTCAACGGCCAACGGTTAATGGTCCCTCTTTCTCTCTCTTTGACCCGCTCTCCCATAAGCGCCCCTCTCTTCTCTTTCTCTCTATCTCCCTCTCGCGCGCGGGGAGACTCCGCTTCGCGGTTACTCACTACCGCGTCCCACTCGCTCCCTCTTCCGCCTGTACACCCTTTTCTTCCCTTTCTATCCTTTTGCTCGCTCCCACCCCCGAATCCTCTTCCCGTCTTCCCTCCGGGCGAGCTGCAACACGTCCAATGGCGTGACGATCGCTGGTGCGGACTGCGGAGCCGTGTGCACGCGCGCATCGGTCCGCGATCTATGACTGATTAAGCAGAGATAGGCCGCGCGCAATTATCCGTACCTTGAAGAGCGAGACGCGGGGAATGGCCGGACAGGCCGAACGGTTATTATACGAGCGGATGGGAAGAGCAGGACTCGCGACTCGCGAGTGGTTTTACATCCGATCGATACGTCCTATCGATCGGATCGCGAAACCCCGATCACATCGCGACGGTTGAATACAAACATTGCCCGACCCTCCGCTGCCGTTACCTAGTTTCCTTCAGCTGACAGTAAAGCACGAATTGAATAATCTTTCCATCTAGTTCCATTTGGTTCTACATCGCTAATGGCGCGACGATAATTCGTCATACGCACGCAGGCGTATCGAACTGCAATTTCTGGCTGATTAGAGGCTACAAAGGCTACGACGATTGCGTACGCGATTATGCGGACAGAAAATAGCGTTTCGCGAAACAAATACCGATTGTGGTAACGTCAAGGCCCATGCTAGTCGTCCAGGATATATCATTGGCCGTGCGTATAACCATTAATGAGACGTCGCTATCGGCATGCACTTAGAAAATAGCGTAATCCCTGTGATCACGAAGAATCTGAGATAATCGAGATGTGATTCAACGAACGTCGAACGGCATCGTGCAAGAGAAGGGCATCGCATGCATCGGATCGAAGTCGCGTACCTCGCGTGATCAAAGTTCTCGAAACTCGCAGTCTGCCAACGTCACCAACGATGAGTCGCCTCACGTTGATGAATGAGCCTTCGTAATGCTTGCCGAGGCTGCCTCAAAAGATAAAGCCTCGTCTAAATTTCAATTATACATTCGCGCTTTGCGCCCTGAATCCCCTCCTCGCATAGTTCAACGAGAGACACGCTGAGGGAGGAATCCTTCGCCATTACTAGGAAAACTGGTCGTACGTGGCACGTATCGCGGTCGGGTATCGAGCAGAACGGCTATCGCCATCTCGAAACCAGGTTACTAACATTGTGCTAGGTTGGGTTGGAAGAAGAACGAGTCGGGAGAACGATTCAAACACACGGACTCGTTAGAGCCCGTCGTAAAGCCGTTGGTTCCGATAAACGCGGCGCGGCGCGGCGCGGCGGCGCAGGAAGATAACGAAACGTTCGCGGGTATATCAACGGGGTAACGACGTTTTGCTTCCGAGCAGCTGGTGTGTCGCGGTTAACGACTTAATTTACTCTCCGCCCGATACCAATACGTGCGAGCAACAGCCAGCACGACAAAACGTATCCTAAGAACTCTCCTTCCGAGAATCGCGAGAACCGAAGGATCGTCGATAGACGTATCGAATCGAAAGTCATCGAGAATTGAAGAGACGAAAAAATGCGCAATGAACTTTTATTTATAAACAGTATTGGAATGCTAAGCGTTCCGAAGACTGAAGTCTTGAGTCTCGAGTCTCGAGTCTCGAGTCTCGAGTCTCGAAGCGCACTCACGGCGATCGTAAGTTTTTCTATTCGGCGCTCGTTCTCCCTTCGCAGCGCCGATAGTCCCTCGAAGTCGATGCAGCCGAGTCACGTAATAAAATTATAAACCCACGGCGAGGATGACTCAACGCGCAGGTTAAGGTCGCTACGTGAAGAGGAAATACGTGACGAAAGGGAGGAAAGAAAACAAAGAGAAAGAAAAGGAGGAGGAGAAGAAGAAGAAGTCGGTACATCCTACCACCGCGAACCAGACAAATTTGCGATTATCGATGCTCTTATGCTTATTTAATGCTTATTCAGTGGAGAATTCCATGCTTTGAAATTTTTAATACAGCGTGACCAGCATACTGATACATTTTCTCGATACTGCCGATATCGTCGATACTTTAGAGATATCGACAAGTATCCGAAAGAACAGCTCCAATCCACTTTTTTTTATCTGCCCTATCAGCCGCGAACGGAGCTGACCGTATGCAAGTTCGACAAACTCGTCGACGAGCGCAACGAAGATCCGGAGTTACGCTGTTAGTACGCGTGCACGCATCGCTGTCATCGACGTGCGCGGCGACCGCGTGACATGAGAATGAGGTATCGTTCGTGTGTGGCAGGAGAAATCACGTAGTAGAAATTTAATACGTTATCAGCGTTATACAAGCGTCTAATCCGCCCAGGTGCTGCTAAAACGCTCAATTTTCTGCTTAAAATTTGATCTGGGTACCAAAGGTTTGCGATATATAAATATAAGTAAAGACAAATGAGAGAAAATAAGAATCGCATAAACTGTAATCTCTCCGTGGCATAATTTCCGATATGATCTCGCGCTCTTTCCGATATAGTAATTATGATTTTTCGAGAGATATCTGCGTATCCATCGCAACATACGATAACGGTAATTCAGTCCAGGTCACAGAAGTTGAGAGCATATACACACTTGCACACATACACGCTTATACGATTATTATCGATCCGCGATAAAGTCCGCGGTGCATCGGATGGAAACGACGGGCACGTTCGCTCGGCGTATCGCGATACGACCGTATCCGATCCCTCGAAATGCGCACCTGAGGAGACGCGCAAAATGGAAAAAAAATTCATTTCCTGCGACGACGACGACGACGACGACGACGACGACGACGACGACGACGACGACGACGACGCGATCAGCATAAATAAACGGCAGAGATAAGAGAGCGCGGTCGGCGTGGACGTCGCGTCGTGGGCAATTAAACAAAATTATTTATGCTTATGGATCGTTTGTCCACGTCCTGAAGAAACACGCGGCTACGCCCACGCGAGATCGTCCCTTCCTGCCACGTAGAGGCACAATTGTTTCGTGTATACGTACAATTATTAAAACACATTTCCCGATTGGTCACGCAGTTATTAATTATTCGCTAATTACAGGGTGTGTCAGAAAAGTACCACGCGCACCACGCGTGTAGAATTTAGGGTGTTTCGTACAGACTGTTCCGTGTTTCTTGCGTCTCTCATTGTCTACAGATTTCTATTTCTTCGTGTTGCAATAGATTTTTCCTCGTCGGAAATGTTCGCGATGCGGAATCACGCAACAACACGAACGCGAGAATCTCAATCATCTTTTTTTTTTACAATAATTGCGTTATTAACAATCAACGTGTTTTTCCTCGAACTGTATTCGAGGCCGTTCTTGCGAAGTTATTATCGCGCGACGATAACCTGAGAATTTTGTGCGAAGCCCACGCGAAGAAATTGCGTGTGCTCTTATCTGTTGACGAGACAACTCGTACGATCGATTATCGTGGGAGAGGCTCGAAACTCGAAACGCCCTCCTTCCCTCTTTTACTTGATGCGATTGGCATTTTTGCGTTGCGGACGAGTAGCTGTTCACGTGTTTTTGCGCATTTGCATCTTAATTATATTGCATTTATGTAATTCGCTATTCGCTATAAACAGCATTTAGCAGTCGCACAGGTATTATAAGACGGGCTTCTCCGTTTTTCTCTTCGACACTATACTTACGCATTTTTAAAGCTTCCTAAGAAAATTATTCCATTTAGAAGCGTGTAACATATTTATGTGTTACGTGTGTAAAAGTAAAACACCGTTAATACTGTTATTCGTGTATTGAACGCGATCTAGAAAATTAGATTTATATTGAAAAACGAACAAAAGGAGTTGAATTGTAAATCAACGAGGACACCGAGAAAAGAATCGACTAACGAAGTTGCGAACGGCAGTAGTTCAAGAATGGGATCAAGAAGAGACCATACACACGTCACGTCGCGATACGGCGGAATCCGCGAGAGCAAAGTAGAAATCCGAGTTTATCCAGGCTTTGTCTTACTTGGTCGCGGAATCGTGGAGATCTTCAAGAGAATGATTCTCGAGGGTTCATCGACAAGACTCGCGAAGCGTAAAAGAGCGGTGAGCGAATAAAAGAAAAAGAATGTTAGCTGAGACTTCTTGCTCTTTGAATATTTCGAATATTTCTCAATCGATGAGTCAAATCATGTTCATGAAATACTTTTAAGCGACATAAACGACCCAAAATGCAATATACAAAATAGAAAAAAATTTGTGATTAACGACTTACGTGTGGCAGCGCGATAACGACATTGGCGTTTCCTTCTCCTCTGTAAATCGCATCTTCTACAGCAAGAGCCGTAAGGGGTAAACTCGTCTCGGGATCGAACGATGATTCTTCCCTCGGATCTCCGTCGGAAGCAGGCGTCGTTTCTAAGAAAAACATGGGTTTCGGATGTACCATTTCGCCGTTTCTCATCAACGTATCGTCAAATCTGTAAGCAAACAAAAAAATGTTTTGTCAATATTTTCCGCAAGTTTTCGTAATTTTGAAAATTTTGGCGACTTTTTTTGTCAATCTCTTAGAATATTCACCATATAATTGTTAACATGATTGAATAAACGTTTGGAAAGAAAATATAGGGAGCAATAAAGAAAGACAGAAGAAATTTGAAATCTTTAGTGTCCATAGAATTTTTAAAATTTATGGTATTGTATACAGAAATAACGAAATTTGTCCATCTAGGAACTCTAGAAATCTAGAAATATCTATAGTTCTAGAATGAGAGATTGCCGCACATGATAGAATTCATTGCCTCGATCGACGAATCGGAAAAGTTTTTGCGACGCAATTCGATATCTTTGTTAGATGTATATCCACGCTGACGTAACACGCGACCGTGCGAGATATCAAGTCGGTCAAGATTTGCGCAGCCATGACATTTCCTTAAGCTCGACTTTGCTGACCGGTAGCGGCGAACGTCGAAGAAAAATCGCTCGCCTCCGGTAGTCGGTGAAAGCCGAGCAAAGGCCGCTACCGCAAAGGCATTTCATATTGCCGTGTAACCGTGGAAATTCAAAAGCCGACCGATCGATTTCGATCCGCTATCAAGATTGCGCGATGGTATTTCGCAACGCTTCGGAGATCGCGATCGGTCACCGTCGTCGCCGCCGCGCCGTCGATATTAGCCTTCACGGAAGACCTATCGCCGAGGGTTTGGCCTTAACCCTATCAGGATCGCGTCCTGATCAATGACATCGAGTCGATCGGCAGATCAGAAATACACGTTCTTTCCCTTAAATATCAAACCACGAAAATAGATGACGCGACCGCGAGTATAGTCTTCGTTTTGGCTATTGTCTTGGCGTAAGTTGGAAACGCAGTCATACAGTCTTCGCTGACATGTCGTCACACATGTACAATGCTAATGAAACGGTCAGCGGAGGCAACACTTTCTCCCGTGCTAGATTCGCGAAACGAATTTGTGTAAAATAGCCGCGCGCCGCCGCGCCGTTTGTTTTACTAGCCTTACCTGCTTTGAGTTACGTAAACTCCTTATTCAGGAATACGAATTTCTCACACTAGAAACCGCCTCGCCTTTTAGATACATACGAAGCCTTTCTGTCTCTAGTGACGTAATTACCCGCTGCCAATGACCACGTAATTGCAAGGAACGTCGACCGCGTGACAAACGTTGAGGTATAATACGAACGTACATCGTTGTCTCTCGACAAAGAAAAGAGACTTACAGTAGAATTGCACATAGAAGTACAATTCAACGAATCACTTGATATTCATAAAGAGAAAAATATTACTCGTGTACAGTTATCGTGAATCGTGAACCTTGTTCGCCGGTGATGCCGAGTTATAGAATTGCGTTACGCTATTACTTATCGTAAAGTGACGCGCGCTACACTCTGACGAATAAATGTCTCTCGTGAGTGGTGTGGTGAGTGAGATTCGATTGGTTACGAAATATCTTATTGGAAAAAAAGCGTTCGTTCTCTCGATGACGTATCGATCAGTCGAATTTCGTCAGATGTTTTCAAACGCCACGAATAAAAACATGATATTAGATAGCACAGGTAGGAAAAATTAATTTTTATTAAACGCGGAGCTACGTCTATTTATACTGGTTATTGACAAATAACCTGTTGAATTTTATAGACTCGTCAAGCCTGTCGCGCTGTCCCTCGAGTGATAATGTAAAAATACGCCCGTAAAGTGGTTCTTGTGCAATCGAACGCTTAAAACTGTCAGACCTGACAGTCGGAGTAGCATCTGGAGGGTTCGAGTCGAGCGTCCGATGCTTGGAAAGCGACACTACCGATTGGTCGCGCTTCGAGAACTCGCGAAATCGGCTGTTCCACGTTGTGCGGTTTTCCAGTGACCAGTCATGCGGCTATAGTATGCGCTTATGGTATACTTCGTACGCTAGACGCGAGACGATGAGTCACGCGAATGAAGTCATTTATGCCGGTAATAAAAAGAGAACTGCGACCGCGAACTTTCGAAAGCGTCGTTAATGAGCGCGTTAGCATCGAGATGCAAATCAGTTGAAAGGAGGCGCGTCGATTGCCAAAAATTCTCACGTCAGAGGTGCGTAAACATTCTGGGACCAAGCTTTTTTCTAACTTCCGCTCAAATCAATGATTCCACGCGGAAGGAACGCGAGAACAAGTTTTGTAGAAATGTTCATCGCATAATATGTCGCAATGTGAATGAAAAATTGTGTGCTGTATGCGATCTTCAGTTGCGCGCAATAAAATTGGGGCGTGATTCCATAGAGTGAATCTTTTCTGAATAGAGTCTCGTTTATTTCATCATCAATATTACTATGAGACTGTTCGTTTATTCCCTCGCTATAATTCATAATTCAAGATACGCGAATACTATCGACATTTAAATCGTCTTTAATAAATCACCGTATCTCATTTGAGACTATTGATACCGCATGTCGACGCTAACCGAAGGATTATCGCGAATCACTTAACAACATTCTGATTGCGAGATAAATTACGACGCAAAAAAAAGACGGGGAGTATTAATCCGAGCACGATGACGATCGGCATAGATTATAATGTAATTACATTTCGAAAATTAATAATAGAACGCAATAATTGACGAGTGTTCGTCGTGTTTTATCACACACCTAGTTTTATCTGTCGCGTCTCGTTACGAACCGCAAGGAGGTCTTTAATAACGACTTTAAACTGGAGCAAGCTGTAACTTAGAACCGATAGCGGTGTTATTTTCCACTCGTTGGCTAGTAATAGAACGTATCTTTTACCGTTAGCCTAACCGTCGTGACGATCGTGCGCGTTTAAAAGATAATTGTCTTCTGTCGCCATCGAGAGCTACCTTAAAAGAGCCAGTAGCGCGTCGCACACAGTGATAATCTCATTACAAGGCCGGTTATTTTATTATACAGCACACTTCGTCACATGTCGGAGCTTAGAAGGTTATAGGTGCGGTTGGCGTAACGCATCTCGCGGATACGCTAAAGTTTAAACGACACTGTAAAGTGTTTATTGATTATTAACGTGTTACGCGCGTGAGCCATTACCGTTTACCCAGCTGGGCGAGCTGGGATACAAATATCCCTTCTGAGCTCGTACGAGTTACTATTGTTTCGGAACACGCGTCGTAAAGGACCGCGTTTCCTTGTCTCCAGTTTCCGCGCACTCGACGTAAAATACGCGACGTCTGGAACGCCCTGTACCGCGCGGCACCTTTTAATGGCACTTATACGTATGCCCTGGTATATATGCCGGCGCGTTTCTATAGGTACAGCGGCGACGTTGCCAGAACCGAACCGTCTTATCCATTTTCGCGTAAGGTTAATGACCGCCAGGCTTGCGAAACTCCGAGCGGATCAACGAGAGAGGTTTGTACGCGCGTGCACGTCGACCGCGCACACTGACGAGACGCGAGATGCATGCGGCGTAATTGGAAACGCCGCGTTTAATGTCCGCGGACGAACCAAACTTCCCGAGCACTATAAAGCCGCTGGTGTTCCCCGGGC
This sequence comes from Temnothorax nylanderi, assembly GCF_030848795.1. Taxonomy (NCBI): domain Eukaryota; kingdom Metazoa; phylum Arthropoda; class Insecta; order Hymenoptera; family Formicidae; genus Temnothorax; species Temnothorax nylanderi. Next base: position 2,596,455 of record NW_027249068.1, on the reverse strand, counting down.
CGATTAACCCGTAAGTACGGTCGCGGGGTAATTAAAACTTCCCAAATTCGCGCCGCCAGCTTCGCTGTAGGGAGGAGCTTAAGCTGTAAAGAGAGAGAAAGAGAGAGAGAGAGAGAGAGACTCGGTATCTTCTTAAAACGATTTAACCATTGTAGATTCGCGGTAGCGAAAGAAAAGTGTAAATAAATTATGTCTGCCGCATATGCGATTACGCATAAATAAACCTTCGCCCGTAGGATTCTCTCGCACTCACTTTAACGGGATTGTTGGTCCAGCCCGACGAACAATCCCGAAGAGATTCGTCTGGAGTTGAGCTGAAATGCCTGAAATGCGTTGGACTCGCCAATTTGCCGAGCGGCGCTTTCCGACAAGTCGCGCAAGAACGACGTTGCAGCTCCGAGTAGAGTGCACTTCAACGTGGAACAATGCGCCGCGTCCCAAGACTCCCAAGGCAGAAGGATATGCAGCGAGGAAAGAGAAAAAAGCGGCGGCGGCGGCAGCGACGGTGGAAGAGGCTCGTCGTTGTTCAGTGATAAGAGGCGGAGCGTGTGATTGAGCGAGCGTAAGAGAAAGGAGGGGTGGTAGGGGGAGAGAGAGGTGGATGGAATGACAAGAAAGGAGAACCTTGTTCCTTTCGCCGCGCCGTGACCGCGGCAATCGATAAGCGCAATTAAGACTCGCCTTTGAAATAAACGAAACAGCGAGAACGAGAGTCTCCGCTAATGACAGAGGAGAGAGAAGGAGGAAAGGACCTTTTGCCGTTGAGTATCATCGGCTTTTCGTTCACTCCAGCGTCCATTCCCCGTTCGCGACTCGCAACCGCATTGACGATTTGAGTGGCTCTCGAAATGTACGAAATGATGACAGATATTAGGGAAAAGTTTGCTTATTACATTTGTACGGTCTATCTGCTTGCACTTGCTTACGCATTCTAGATGTCCGCGCGTAATCAAGATTGCGAAACATCATCTTCTTCCCACAATCGCGCGGTTTCCCCGCTGATCAGAGGATCACGACGTTCGTCGTCGTGAGTATCGTCTGGTAGAGCCAGCTCGGTCAAGCCGGTCGTGCAACCCGACGATCTCTTCGAGGCATTATGCAACATTGTTGAATGGCGTGCAGTTGGCAGGCAACAAAGTGTGATACGCAGCCTCGGCGAGAAACAAACTCGGCGAGGAGGTCGCGCGGAAGAGATTGGCAGAGGAGGATACCCAGGGCGGTGAAGAGAGAAAGAGAGCAAGAGAGCGGGAGGGGTGAAGTCGAGGAGGAAGGGAACTTCGTGCTGAACAGAATCAGCAATTCTAACTTACAAGGGGGCCACTAACCGACGAGCGGGCCAAGCGACGTCAGGGGGGCCGGAGCAACAACCGACGTTGACCTCCACGACAACCATCATCGGTGACTGCGGTGGCAGCGGCGTCGGCGGCGGCGAGGACGACGACGACGACGACGACGACGACGACGACGACGACGACGACGACGACGACGACGACAAAGATGAACACGACGACAACGACGACGACGGTTTCTTATTGCTTTCGGGGTTTCCTCTTTCTCAGGAGCAATAATTCGCCGTCATTTCATACGCCTCAACTTCTTCGCCGTTCGAGACCGTTTCCTATTTGTCCCACATCGTGACGAAAAGCTAGAGACCTCGAAAAATCTTAAGAATGCCCGATCAGGTTGTTGAACCAAGTCACTCGAACATGGAGAACGCAGCTAATGACGATAATGTAACGCGCGCCCTTTAGGCAATCTATTAACCTTTCCCATCCCGTGGAGTATACGAAAAGTTCGTAAGCGCAGAACGGTAGCTTCAACGCAAAATCGGTATTCAAATCAGAACAGCGAAATCATCAGTCGTTACGCTGTAACAGGATTCGTATCAGTGGCTGATAGTCGCGAGTAACTCGAGCACACGCAGTAGGAAGCGCAGCTTCTGCGATCTTAGCATTATTGTGGCACTACTCCCCCCCCCCCCCCCGCTTCATTTTATCGGCTTGTACTTCATCCTTGTTCTTCCCTGGCGATGTTTTGTCCGATACCCATAACTTGAAAATGCGCAGTCTATGAATCTCGCGTATCGAATTTATTCACTTGATTCCCTCCTCTTTAGTTACGTCGCAACAACACAGACCTCGATCTCTCTCTAGCTTTTGCTAGCGTCATAGAATTTGCGACTTGATTAGACTATCGACGATCAACCGTCGAGAGGAACACTAATTTATCTCACGGTTAATTCTCATTTTTTCTAAGTATCTTGTTGCGAAACGATAAATGTTGGCTTAGTACGTTCATCGCAATACGTCAGCTCTGTAATTAAACATTCCACAAGAGGACTTGGAAGAACGTGAAAACAACGATGTCATAATCGGAGTAAGAAAACTTGAAATAAATGTACGAGAGATCGTGCAGAGAAAAAGTATCTCCCTGCTTTTCTCATTCTATTTATTCGTGATCAAAACGATAGATTCAAAATTGCACTATAATTAATTCTTTCTGTTCTGTATTTTTGACCGTTCGAACACTCATGTCTCTCCATATTAAAACTCGAATAATGAAATTTCACAGATTTCTCAGAGACGAATATCCACGCGTCTCGCGAATAAATAGAACGATAAACTTCAAATGAATGTCGTTACTTATCGTCTCACTAATTTATCGACAATCTAATTAAAAATCTTTCAAATTTTTTTTTGTTTTGATTAATTTTTAATTGTTACATTGTAACTATTTCTCCATCCGCTATATATATAAAACAAATACATACAATTTCAATAGCTCTTATTTAAGATTTGTTTTTAGAAAGTTTAACAACAGTATCTCTATGACAAGAAACATTTCTGGCGAATGACACGTGCAATTTTGATTCTACAAGTGTTCTCTCGAGTTATCTCGAGCGAAACATTTCCGAGAATAAGCTATATCGAGAATCCCGGGAACGTGAGCGTGGCTGAAAAGTAATTCTTGATTTCTCGTTCGCGTTCGCCGACACGTAAGAAAAAAATTACGCACTATTTATCGCTTCGCGATAGCGCGATGTAAATGGACTCGCTTCACTGAAATCGAATTGTCGATAAATCATCGATATTCAGCCTCGCCTCTACCAAGTAAACAATTTCACTCGCGAAATCGTCGTTTTTACGAAATTTATTTGACAAACATAAGATACGACGCGCTAATGTCTTAAATAATTCGAAGACTTTCGCAATTATCTCTGGTAAATGGCATTGCTTCATAAGTATACGCTTATTTGTTGAGCTTATTGCACGTCTGTCAATAATGCGAAGCAAATTTGGAAACGCTAAAATTGATTTACTCAGAGTTCGTCTGAAAATGTCGAATCTTGCGATGTTTACGGTCGATTATGCTGATGCATAAATTCATGCGTATTCTTATATTTCTACCTTATACTACAAACAGCATGAAATAGTATACGCTTGGTAAGGTGATCGGGATAATGGACGGCGAGATTGATCGACACATGTGTTTTTTTTTATATTCATGAAATTTCATAAGCACGAGGCCTTTTGTTTTTATTATCTCTGTACAAAAACAGTCGAAAAAATTATAGATTTTCTTTGTTAAAGATTTAATTTTTTCTCTGGAGCTTCACGGCGTATGTACAAGCGGGAAATAATTAGCCAATATAATCATAAACCTAAAAACTAAATATAATTATACATTGATATAATAGATATAATAATTATAATTCATTATAATTAATAGTAAATCTACGAGTCTACAGATTCGAGTATGTGTGTAATGTATCGAGTATCGCACATGTAAGTATCGTGTCTCGAGTATTCGCGACTCGTGTACCTATACGTATATGTTCGTGTCGAGTGTGTGACATGTGTATTTGTGTGTGTATATACTCATGGACATGCATGTAGACTTGTAAAGCGAATTTTATACAGAATTCATTGAGTGACGTCTCGCTCGCAGTCAACGCGCAGAAACGAGTGGATCTTTTTATTCGCGCTCTCCCTTCGTTCTCTCCGAACGATGCATTGGCTGGACAGGACCGTCGAATTCGGATCTCGCAGAGCCACGAGTAGTTGTTATCTCACTCTATCCCTACAATGCTAAACGAATATGCTAAACGAAACCACTACAAGTTCGCTAATCAGTATTCGCATAAGTAATCTGTCATCACAATCGTATTATCGTGGGACAGTAGACTCGTGGCTCATATCGATCGAATTGAACACCCCTGCTGGCCCCTCACATTCTTTCTCTTTCATTCCTCACTCATTCATTCATTCATTCATTCTCCCCTTCCCTCTCTCTCTTTGTTCTTCACATTGTTTATTTTCTTCCTTCTTTCGATACCAATCCCCGTTGCAATTTTACTTCACCAAGAATCTATCGTCTTCCTCTTATTCCCTCCATCTTTCTCTTTCTCATTTCTAGTGTCTGCACAAACGAAAAATGACTTCTCCAAAGAAAGGGAAAGCACTCGACGAAGAGCCGGCCCTAGAGTTCCGTTTTTTTCGCTATTCGCAATTCTTTCTCATGCGTAGCCAAGGAAGAAAAATCCAGAAAGTCGAAGCACAAAGGTCATTGATGCTGACAACGCGTCAACGTGACGACGATTTGAGAAGCGTGACATTCGACACGTTTATTCTTCAAGACGGACTTGAAATTACCCAGAAAGTATCAATCGTGATTCACCGTGATTTTAATCCAACGAAGTAAATTCAAAACTGATGCAACGAGGATAATTTCATAATAACGAAACAAGCCAGTTATACCAACGGTAATCGGCTCAGACTGTGATTTAACATTCTTCGTTGTCTTCTTCTCTATTGCATCACTGGGCATAATGATAAAGGTGAAAAAAGAAAATGGTTAATTACGATTAATGTTAACTGACGTTAGTGACACCGGCTCTAAGAGATAGAGAAATGATTCTCGTCTTCTTTATCGCGACGATGTTTTTAACGCGAGGTACGTCACGCTCTTTTCACTCGTTCGAGCACGTCGGCACATTGATATGACATCATTGCGATTTGAGTAATTATAATCTCACAAATTGCACGTTTTCTTGAACAAAAGCAAAACGATCGTAAAGTAAGTAAGAGCTATTCATCATGTTTTTTTTTGTAAAACAAGTCAAAGAATCGCGAAATTGCTTGGAGAAACTTTTTTCAAGACATTTCAAATAATTTTATTGCAAACTTCTAATTCTAAGATTCCCCTTCCCCGGCTCTATTTCTTGCTCCTTTACTTCAACCACACACACTCTCTCTCTATTTCTCTCATTCAGTCTGACCACACACGCTCTCTCTCTTTCATAAACTTTCTCCTCCCTTCTCTCTCTCTCTCTCTCTCTCTCTCTCTCTCTCTCTCTCTCTCTCTCTCTCTCTCTCTCTCTCTCTCTCTCTCTCTCTCTCGCGGGCCGAATTATGTTTCTTTTTTTATGATTTATCTTGATTTTGTCTCGTTTTATTTAAAAAAATACTGAATTAGTAACCAAGCTAAAATCACAGACTTGCTGGTGATTTATCCCAGCAGATTTGTACAAATTCCTCCTGAAGGTCTCTGTTTCTCTCTCTCTTTCTCTCTTTCTATATATATATGTATAATTACAAGATGTGTGTATATATATATATATGTATATATTTATGTATATATATGCGCATATATATATAATTACAATTTATTCGCGAAGTAAATGTGTAAATATGCTCGCATTTCCTCCTCTTTCGCCCAGCCCCCTTTCTCTCTCTCTCTTTCCTCCCCATTTTTCATTCTAACGCACCATCTTATTCTCTCTCTTTCTCTCCCTCTCTCTCGCTCTGTTGCTCTCCCTTAGTATTTGTCTTTTCCTTTTGTATTCGTCGATATTTATAGGTTTTTATGCATGCTTGTGGAAACGGAATAATGTAGAGAGATATATATAGGATAATTCTCGCAGACGAGCGCGCCCTTTTCGATCCCGCGTTTTCCGATGGAAACCAAAAACAAAGGGAAAGGAACGTGTTTTGTCAGCCATCAGCAGCAAAATAATCATCGAAGGACGCAGCGGAGATCTCACCGCCCGGCTCTCACACTTTCTCTCCGGCTTCATCCCGCACTACTTTCCACAGATTATATATTCGAGATCGCTGGTGTTCTACAGCCACCGATATGGACGATCGGAGCGTGTATTTCCCCGATATGTAAAAAAAAATGAAGGAAACGGTAATCTCTATTCCATTTTTGTCCTCGCCGACACCGCGTATAGCACAGTCCCCCCGTTCTGACGTCACACATAGCGGTTCGCAACAACAAAAGCCTTTTTTCGGATCGATCGATTCGCGGTGGTGTTAATAAATATACGCAGCGTTAGCACGTACGTGTTATGATACGAGTTTCCCATTACTCCGTAGTATGACGTCAAAGCCGAAGAGGACCGAGAAGCTTATTATGATGAGCGAGGTGATTTCGTCCTTCCGCCGTTCACGAGCGCGTTCAGCGATTTTAAACGAGTCGTCTTAAGTTTCGACACTTGAAGCGGATTTGCATCGTTCGCTCTCGATGGCGATGTTCTCACGAGAATACATCGATTTCTTCCGATGGAACGCTACTTATTTTCGAAAATGCGATACCGATGGCCACACAATTAAAGGACGAACGTGTCGACCGGTCGGAATACAAAAGCGCGAGAGATTTTTCAACATGGATCGAAGCGACGACCCGATTAAAAGCGCGAAACGCGCGCGTTTCCGCGGATAAAATTCTTGCACGTATATATGTGACATAGTATATGTACCATTTACATACCGGTATGTATAGTAAGCGCACACGCCGCTCGTGTTTAGGTCGTTATATACGGAAATTGCTTATATTGTCGCTCTATTCTTAGTATAATCACAGACATGGTTTCTATAATTGCTACGTACAACAGAGCCTTTTCTCGTTCGACGCCGAACACGATAGGTTCTCTTCCTTTCCTTCCCCTCTCTCCATTAACTGTTCGATCTTTCGTACGTACATACATATCGCTCACGCCACCCACGTACACACATACACTCTTTTACATCGCGAACTCTCACCTCCGTTCCCACGCATCCGGAAAAACTAATAAAAATTTCCACGTGTAACGATGATATTAAATCCAATTTGAATTGATAGGCAAAAACTGAAATCGCGCATTCGTAATAATCCGTCGACGAGGTGAATATTGTTCTCATTATTAACGCGAACCTATCGGTTCGTCAAGTAACGGTAATTGAACAGATCTCGATGTGCCGCGAGCACGAAGCAGACGCGTGATTAATCGAGCGAACTCTATTATTATTGCCGGAGCGGGCGAGCGTTACGTATCGGGTGAGCGTCGTACATGTACATATGCGTTCGATCATTTTCTCTCTCCCTCTTTCCTCCCTCTTTCTCTTTCTCTCACGGAATCATTCCCGCGGTCACTCCCGAAACATTCGCGATCGCACACCGTGCATCGAGCGACTCACTACCCAAGACCGACTCTCCATAGTAAAAACACGCCTGGGTGCCTGGGTGCCTTCCCGTGGATAAAATCACAGCAATTTTATACACCGTCGTGTTTTCTCCCGCTTTCTTCCATCTCCTCTCACGCGAAGGATATAATATACAATTCGTCAGTTATGTATGTACACGCCCGGAGGCGACTTCGTCCAACTCCCCAACTCCCCCTGCTTCGCCCCCGCGCGTGTACACGGTGCTCTACATATATAACGCTTTTATATATCTATATATGTATGTATATATGTACATATATAACTCACGCGCTTTCGTGAAATTTGTACGTGTGTGTCTGCGAGTGTTTTTGTGTGTATGCACATTCAGACTACCGCTTGCGATTTGTATTGTCGAGAATCGCTGTCGAATAATTGAAACGCTTTTAAGATTCGTACTTATTGAAAACCGTTCTCGAAAAATACAAGTCACAACTTTACATCGAATTTGAAACTTTGTTATCGTGCTGCGGCGTTTCGCGAAATTTCTACACTCGATTTTTCCAGAACTCGAAATCAGTCGACAAATTAGTAGGATACACGCGAGGAAATGACGTTGTGAATGTAACGTATTTTTATCGTTACAGATGCTCGTGGAAAGCGACGTTAACGAAGAGTAAATTCGATGAATCGACACCGGCGATCTTTGACAACTCACGATAGCTGGTGAGATCCATCGCGATCGTTTGTTCAAAAAAATCATCGGTACGCGCGTCTTTAATTTTGTATGAATGTATTATGGAAATTTGTGTACGTGTGTGTGTGGCTCGGTGGTAATCTGCATTGACAGTGCGAGGTTCGAGAAAATTCTCGACGATGAGAATGGAGAACGATCGACTCTCATCCCTTTCCTTTGCGGTTCTCAATTTCACGATCGTACAAACCGACGCGAGATGGAAAATATGGAAATGGAAAAATTCTTTTATATACATTGCAAGAATTATTGAATCTAATCGTAAGTGACTTCCGAATACTAATCACGCTCACTTTCTCTTGAACTGCACTCTAAACGACTGAACAACCAGCGGGATTGTATCACTCGGGATTTAATTTCAGAAAAAGAATAAGTATCCGTGTTTCCGCATCGTAAATACTCATCGGTGTGTACGAACCTTAATTCGAGATCCGACGGTAACGAAAAAGTGCGTGGAAGAAAGACGCTGGTCGTTCGGGAGGATGCGAGAGACAGAGAAATCCATGTATGTATATATATGTACGTGTGCGTATGTTTCTCGTGTATAAATGTAATGAGTACAATTCCTTTACTCCCTCGAGAACGTAGGAAGGGCGATGAGGCTGGCTGGTCTTCGTTGTTCCTCCCTCGCGTGGCTGCTGTCGTCACGAGAGACACTCGGAGGTTACGCGGATAGAGGAGGTGCTGAGATCAATTAGTCGGCTGCTGAGAGAGCTCCGAGCTCGCTCCGTTCTTTCTCGCTGCGACGGCTGCGACGGCCGCGAGATCCTTCCCCGGCGAAAAAGAGGCTCGCTCCGATAGTAGGGCGACCCAATGACGATGACAATTCGGGTGAGCAGCGTTGGATCAACGAGAATCGACTGGTCTGCGCTTCGATCCGCTTCCGTCCCTCTTTTCGCTCTTCCATCGCGACACAGGTGGAAAGGTGGCTTTTCCCTCGTTCCGTTGTTGTTTTTTTCTTTTCGATCGAGCGCGTTTAAATCATGCACAGACTAGTCGCTCGGGAACACATTTCTCTTGTCGAAGGTGCCGTTTTCCTACTCACTCTCGAGATTCTTCGTGCACGAGAGAAGGATCGGGAAGCGCGAGACTAGACTAGAGTCGAGTTCGAGTCGACCGACGCGCGTGGACGAGCTCGCGTCTCCCGAAGGATGGACTCTCCCCGTGTAGCAGGAACTCGCTCGGAGGGACGAGGCGCGTCGAGGTCGCGACGCTGCGTATCATCGACGGATGTGACTGATGGTGCTCCATTTATATTTTACTTTTCTTTTCTCGTAGAAAACGAGAGAGAGAGAGAGAGAGAGAGAGAGAAAGAGAGAGGGGAAAGGAAGGAGACGGCGATAAAGGAGAACCGACTCTTCGCTCGAGACTCTCGGTACTCACCGAGAAGGGAAAAAAATTGAAAGAAAAGGAGAAGAGAGAAGAAGATTAAAACGCAAGAAGAGAGAGAGAGGGAGGGAGGGAGGGAGGGAGGGAAGGATGCACGCACGTTTGGAGTCCACGAAAGGGTTGAGCGCGCGGACCTGCTCGGTCCGACGCGACACACGGGATATCACATATCACGAGATGCACGTGCGCTTAGTAGATCATTTCGAGAGCGTGGACGCGAGCGCGGCGGCGAGCCCGGCGATTCAGCTGGAGACGTACGCGGCGATCTGCTCGCTGAATTGCGTGTGCTCCAGAAGCAGAGAGTCTTTGCAGCTCTCGAATTGCTGCTGCTGTTGTTGCTGCTGCGGGAGCGGCAGGGGCAGGGGCAGCGGCGGCGGCGGCATAGTCGGCGCTTGCTGGTGATGCTGCGCATGATGGTGCGTATGTTGATGCTGATGTTGATGCAGATGCGGCTGATGCGGGTGCTGCTGGTGCTGGTGCAGCTGCTGGGAGATCTCATCCGCGGTCTCGGCCTCGGGGCGCTCGTACAGCACGCAAATGGAGCCGTTCTCGCCGATCCTGTACGACACTTCCGACGGGTCGATCCACATGGTGAGCTCGCTGGGGAACAGGCTGTGCAGAATGGTCGGCAGCAGGCCGACGTTCGCGCCGGCCTGCGCGATTACCGGATCCATTTTACCGTTGATGCGTATGCAACGGTAACCGGAGCCGCGATTTGGCCGATCCGGGAACCAGTGGTCCCGGTAACGGTGGCGCAACACCTCCGTCAGCGATGATTTGAACATCTCCAATTGCCGTTCCGACAGCTGACCCGCCTGCAGGCGCAGCAGGTGCACCAGAAAATCCGCCGCCGACACGATTTCCAGTCTCATGGTCGATGGTGACCCAGGGCGAAAGTATCGACGATTATGAAAATCGAATAGAACCCTCCCTCTCTCCCTCTTCTTCGCTCACGCGTTCTCTCTCTCTCTCTCTTTATCGCGGTGGGATTGACGGTGCGCGGATGAGAATCACGCCGATGACGCACTTGCTTGGGTACACGAGCACTATCTTCTATCTCTCTTTCTCTCCGTCGCTGGCTCTCGCGCTCCAAGGCTCCGGAGGAGCTGAAAAGCGCTCCACGTCGTTTTACACTTATTGACGAACGCGATCGGAGATACCCGCGTGTCACGGGTCACGGCGCGGCGATGAGTAGGCTCGACGTTGATTCCGAAAGAAGCGCACGGTACCAGGGAGCACAAAATGGCGTCGTCGCCACGTCGCTGCGTAGCACTCTACAGCGCTGGTTGTACGTCGTCGACCCTCCAGTGCGCTGGGCTAACCGCCGGAGCGTCCCTCGAGGATCTTCGCCGATGAGGATGCAACCCGGCGCACAGTTGTAGATGCACGCGGGGGATGATCTATCTCTCGGGCGAGCGTGTCCACGCGTCGTTTCTCCGCGCTCGCCTCCTCGCTGGCTCCGAATTCGCGTCGCCTCGCCGCTCGCCGTTCGCGGCTGGAAGGCTGGAAGATGCGCGTTTCTCTCACGCTTCGTTTTATCGGATCGATCCCGACGGTTCGGCCGATCCGGGACCTACGGACGCTCCGACGTACGGTGGGTATGGTCGAGTCGATCTCTAACGATCGGGGGGGTGTTCTCCTGAACCTTCCACTCTCTCTTTCTCTCTCTCTCTCTCTCTCTCTCTCTCTCTCTCTTTCTCTCTCCCTCTTTCCGTATCGTATCGAGTCCCAACAGGCTGGTCGCAAAACTTTCTCGCGACGTTCAAAACCGATGATGGACCAGCTCCTCTTTATCTCTCTCCCTCTCGCTCTCTATCCAACTCTCGCGGAGTTCCCGCGTTCATCGACTGCCGACGACTTTCTAATGGCAGCGCTCGCGACCATGGACGGGATAGCCTCGTCTCTTTGTTCGGATGACGTCGAATGGGGGATTCGTATCGTGACATCGGCCAATCCAGCGCCGACGGCGCCCACCGCGACGCACTGTCACGTGACTCTGCGCGTCGATGGTTGCGCACCACCGCAGCCGCGTCCCGACCCCGAATACGCGCAGACCTCGCCGTCGTCGGTCGTCCCCGTTGATCCCCGTCCCGTCTCGTCTGCGCGGTGTCAGCGATTCTCAAAACGCGCGTTAATGCCAAGCCAACGTGATACGTATCGCTGCCATCGCTGGGCGAATCGAGATCGCGGGCTCGCCTCGCTATGAGAACCGAACGTTAACCACTTACATTTATACATAATTCAATCGTATCGCGCGCATGCAGAACAATCTGTATTGAACGCCACTTTGTTGTCTTTGCTCGCGCAAACAAAGGCAGACCGGCGTTTCTGATTGTTCTATCGGGGTCGACCCTTGTCATTTTTCTTTTCTACGGAATGCGTCATTTCATTTAAGGAGCCTGCGCTACCTAAAGGTGAGCAAAGTACTCGAAAACATCATCTTTCTAATGATCACTCGTGTTTTGGAAGATAGACCAATGACTTTTTTGAGTCAAAACACTCGATGGAGCACGTTATCGTTATCGATTGAATACAATAGTCTTAAGATAGATTATACCACGTGTTTACGGATCTGTCCCTACGTTCTATCCCTCTGAACATAAAAAACATTTTTTTTAATAATTTAAATTTACAAGAATAACTAACTATTCGTCAAACGACTCGATATCATCCAATGTCGCGCAGACTCGAAATCTCACGTAAAGTTTGTGCAAAACCAAGGCAATACTTTATTTGATTCCACCATACGACCGCAGAGTCAAAATAAAGTTACCTCGCTTTTATTCTATACCATGTTCCTAATTGGTTGCGTCAATGTAAGTCTAGGTGTGAGCACCACTGACCCCACAGATTTTTAAGGACACATCTGAATGAGGGAATGAGCGAGCAGGGAACTAACGCCGACTGCTAGAAAGCGCGTAGGTTACAATACCATACAACTAACTAGACGACGAGCTTGGCGACTGTCGGGGATGAAAACCACTCTGTCCGGGATTTAGCCCGAAACTCGAACAACGAGCTCGGCTGGGGAAAAAAAAGTCCGACCCCGTTCCCGCGGTACTCTCTTCCCTTAACCCTTTGACGTGCAAGTTTTCTACCCTTTCGAAACGCTTCAATCAACGAAATGGAAGGGGAGGGGGAAATCATTTCGTCCACTCATTTCGATCCTTTGTATACTGTACAATGTACGGTACACACAGTGGATACGCTTGCTATTAAAAAAATAAAAAAAAATCATTACACCTCGATCAGAGATCTGGAACAATATCTCGAAGGATACAATTCCCGCTGCGTTAAAACGAGGAGAGGCATACGACGCGGACATTGGACATTGTCGTCGTCTGCGTCGAATTGCGAAAGTCTGGCCCACCGGAAGGTGAGCCGGAATTCGACGTATCCTCTCCTGCAAAGGTATGAAAGCGGATCTGATTTGCCAACCGCGTCGCTATGTAGAGCATTTCACTCGTAATTCCGGGAGTTCGCCACTGCCAAGTTGGCAACTGAGCGCCGATCGATAAGCCCGGATTATCGTGGGGTCGGCCCCGCGAAAATTCACGAACCGCACGCGAATTTCCCTACGTCGGGAATTCACGCCGGCGCGGAGCGGCGCGGCGCGGGCGCGGGCGCGGGCGCGGGCGCGGGCGCGCGAGCTGAACGAGTATGTTTTCGCGACAAAAATCGCGCGGTCGCGCCGTCACGATACGGAACGCAACTCTCGTGGTTCGTCGTCGTGGCGAGGCCACCGGGTTCTCTGGAAATTCGACGAAATCCAAGTTCTAAGCGAGTTAAACCGCCAAACTATCGAGAAACTCCGCTTTTGCGCACAAAGGAAGTCGTTGACGCGCGGAACGGCGAAAATATTACGTTCCACGATCAAAGGTGGCTAAGCGTCGCCGGTCGCGGAACTGGTTAATAATTTTGCAATCGACGTCTACAGCGTGATCCGTTTTCGCTCCGGTTGCGATATACCTCAGGCGCGATTAACCGTTTCCGTTTCCGCGTGTTTCGCTCGCGAATAATTGCGACGCGTAAAAACGCGGAAACGCTGAGTCCGCGAATCAAAGATTTCGCGAATCTCACCTTCCTCAAATCCTTCCGTCAAATTTACGCCACAGCTTGCGAGATTATCTGACAATGAGATTATTTTAGCGACCCTATCGGTGGTATAAAAGCCATACGAATGTATCATGCGTAGACAAACACTCAAGTTTAATGATTACGTTGTTTCCTCGATAAGATAAATTCTTCAATTTTAGCGCTTTCCATTAACGGAAAAACGATTCGGCACCCCGAATCCGCGATAACGATACCACGGCAAAATACCACGTCCGCGTATTTCAAGCGCGAGGAGAACGAACGCGCTGTACACGGTGGACGAAATATGCCGAACGTGCAATTGGCCGGGAGGGGTTGCGAACGCGCAGAAGGGTGCCGTATATTCAAATTACGGGGTGACCCTTCTCGAAAACTTGACGAGGGGGACGGAGGGAAGCTCGGAATTGCCGACGGTCTCTCTTTCTCTTTCTCTCTCTCGCTCTCGCGCGCGCCGGGAAGGTTCTCTAAAATCAATAGGGCCGGTTCGGGGACCTCGCGCGTTCTGCATTCTGCCCGCGAGGAGTTCCGCTTGAAAATTCGTCAGCCCCTACAGAGCCCATTCGCCCCGCACTCGTCAGCCGCTATGCGACGCGATAACCCCTGTTTAAGGTAGCGATCCACTCCACGGGACATCTTCTCGCCAGGACGTGAGAAACTCTCAAGAAATCAGAAACGTGACATTAATCGCACGTGTGAAAGATGTGACATTCCGTTAAAGGTGAAAGAATCATATAAAAAAAGAAACACTTTGGTACAAAGACGTAGTAATTATACTGTAGGAATAAAAATAGGATAAAAAAGAAAATATTTATGTATCTTTGAGCGAGTCAAATCGCGATCTCACGGAGTTGATTTATTTTCACTTCGAACGTATTATCCTCCGCGTATGACTTTGACGTGGCTCTTAGACTACTCACACAGAGGGTTAAAAGACTTACAGGAGCGATGACATAAGAGACGTTCGAGACGCGCACAGCGATCGGACAGGTTCGCGCTCGAAACGAAAAAGACGAGGGCAGTTTTCTCGGCGCGAAAGGATTCGCACAACTGCGACCAGGCTCGCGAGACGAGCAATTCCTTCTTCTTCGTGCCTGGATCCTTACTATGCTTCTTCACTTTACGAGGGTTACTCTCATGTAGACAGCATACGGTCGTGACGGCCATTTCACGTACTGTGCGATATAATCGACCGGCCGCGGCCTCAGCGTCTAATTTGGAACTATTTCTTCTCCGAAAACCGCTCCCTCGGAGAAACGTAGAATTAGAAGACGCCAGCCCTCCGCCAGCTTTAGCGGTCCTGAGAAAATATCGGCTCGAAACACGTGGAAGAACATATGTGTGGGAAGTGTGGGTGATAAAAAAGATCACTTAATTAGGTTGTTCTCACCGTAAGATGTCGATCTTTATACACGATATTAAGAGAATTACGGACTCTTTCCCGGACTCTTTCGAGAACAAATTATTTGAAATTTTATAAAATGAGGAATAAAGATCGCAAGGAAGAAGAAGAATCTACATATCGTTTAACATGAGAATTCCTGCAAGACACAGCGCCGTCTCTACGAGTTTCTTGAATATCCTAGAAACTCTATCTGAAGCCGTGCATCAGAACCGCTTCTCGGAGCGGCACGAAGCGAAGGCGGAACGCAGACGGAGGCCAAAGATCGACGAGCCTGGAGGAAACGAGAATCCCGATTCCTTGGACGTGCTCGAAACGTAGCGCTCGAAATGTGGAAAAGCGAGAGGATAAGCGAGCCCGTGTATCTAAGAACAGCGATAAATTTTCTCGGAAACTGCACGTCGCGTCGCGGGAAAGTATAAAAATTATTATGGTTTAACGTTAACTCGATGAAATTAGCATTATTAGCATTATTGAACTAGAACGAAAAGTTGAAATATGTATATTATTTTAAATATAATAATAGAAAGTGAATGTTACGCACTGATCCAGGTACATATATATATATAAAGAGTATTAGAGTGTGAAATGTCTTTCAAGAGTTCCGTACTTTATATGTGATGAAGAATGGCACGAACGAAATTGCGAAACGCTTCAAATCTTCTGAAAAGCCATATAATATCGCCGGCGAATGCGAATGTAGGCACGATCGCTCGGTGATTTGCTAACATCAGGGCCATCTAACTGTTTTGTAGAACCATCCTACTTTTCTTTGAACGGCAGATCGCGAGGTGCTCAACCTCTATCCACGGGCAACGAATACGCGCTCCGATCGAATTGGAGTCGACCGGTGCCGTATCGGAGATATAGACGGGTGGCTCGGCGGCCCCTCTGCGCTCCTTTTGCGCTCGCCATGACGCGCGCCATCGATTGCTTAATTCCAACCGAACGATCGTTAAGCGCTGCGTTCAGATAAAAAAATTATTTTTCTCTCGTGTAAAAGATACGGGATATTATGAAATGTCGTTTTGTAAACAGTCTGATTCGCCCTCTCGTATTCGTCGCTATCGCTTGAAACTCGCATCTGGTGATTGTAAACTTTTTGACACATTGTTGCAACTCGCTCGTAAAATCTCCCTCGTTTTTCGCAATCGTTCGTGGCGTTCAAGCTGGAAAAAAATAAAGATTTGCGGAGTCAGGGGCCAAAGAGCATTGGGGGCCCGAGAGAAAACAAGATCTCGATCTCTCTCGAGCGATCGAAAATGGATCTGCCGCGACCGTCGCCGCCACCACAGCCACCGCGCCGATCGAAGGAGCCCGAGCTCCGAGCAGCATCAGGGCCGGATAACTGTTCGGTGAATATCCCTTTCCCTCTCCTCTCTCTCTCTCTCCTTCTCTCTATCCCTGCCTCTCTCTCCTCAACTATCATCGTCCGAAGGAAACTCGTCGTTCTACTTTTTTTTTCTTCCCCTCCTCTCTATACTCCGATCGCAAACGATGCTCAGTCGCCGTCATGTATTCGCAGCGTAAAGTCTGCGACCGCCGATATCGCAAACTTTGCAATAATGAATCGGACGCCTGTTCGATCATAAATCCCTTGCCTCCCTCTGGCCTCTCTCTCTCTCTCTCTCTCTCTCTCTCTCTCTCTCTCTCTCTCTCTCTCTCTCTCTCTCTCTCTCTCTCTCTCTCTCTCTCTCTTTCTCTCTCTCCCTGCTCCGTGCCCGCCCGGCCGATCTCTGAAATAACGACGCGCCTTTTTGCGAATAGTGGCCTTCGATCCGCAAAACCGCGCTCGGAAAAACGATACTTGTCCGCTTGAGTCATAAATCATTCTTGATCATGGCCACTGCTCAGCGCGAATTCGACCTCTTCAACGGTAAACATCATTGTTGTGAAATTAACAGTATGTCATATCGTTCTGTAGGAAAATTCAGATGGGGAAAAATTATCCGGCAAGGTATTCATCTCCATTTACATAAGTTTAAGAGCGACGTTTATCGCGAGTGACTGCATTCGCGACGTATCATAAATGCCGGCGCCGCGCGCCGGTTCACAGCCGGTTTAACAATATAATCTCCGCTGTGCTAAAGACTGAAAAAGTAGCGAAAAGTTGGCATCGTATAATATAAAGTGTTCTTTTTTTTTGCGCGCACGGAGCATTTTCGTTAACAAGCGCGGACGGATGCGTTCCAGATTTTTAAATTAAGTGCTAAACGGCCTAATAAACTTCCGTATAATTAATTTAAAAGATTCGTATACGTGTTATAAAATTGTATAATATCTCTCATAAAGTACATTGAATATAAACATAGATGCTAACAAAATACACGTGTCGCAATTATGAAAAACATATTTCAACGGACGGGTACACTTCGACCAATGCGACGTTTCCCGTTTCGATATGTCGGGCGCTTACACGACAAAATTAATCGCCCGTTTCTATTCGACGCGCGCTCGGAGTATCACGACATTGCTCGATACAATCGGCTAAAACGTGAGGACCAATCAAGTGTCCCGTGGAATCGCAGACGTATACTTTGATACGAGACTTTCTCTCCTCATCCATACACTTAGGTAGAAATAGCGGCGAGCGAATTGCCGCAAACGTGAACTCTTGGAAACTCGCTCGTTCTATTTCGTTTTATTCGTGCATGACAGTTCGACCTGGAAAATGTCGTCAAGAATTTCGAAAACAACATTTCGTTGATTCGTGGAGTTTCCAAAATTATCGAAATGTACAAACATCTCCTTTTTAATCATATTTTGCACACGCAAACCAGAAAATCTCTTGTATATATTTTTCATAATCTTCAATATGTCACGCGTCTCTCCCGGCACGTAGAACATTTTTCTAAATAAACTGCTAAAAACAAATATAAACGCGAGAAAAATGCAGCGACGAGAAATGCTCGCCTTGTCTACCGTCGAATATCTCTCGTACGGAAGAAAAATTATAATTTTCGCCTGCAAAATTTTCAAGAACGTGACCAATTAGAAGAGGCCAGAGAGCACGAGAGAACGCGCTCGTTCTCCGAAGGAGCTGCGGGTAAAAAATCACCGCCGCGCTGTCCGTTCGAGAGGACGAGGCCCCGTTATCAGGATGGATAACGGTGATAATAATCCGTTCTCCGCGAATATTAAAAGTGTTGCAATAACGTGATGTGCACGAGAGCGAGTCGGATCGGTACTCAACAATGTCTCTCTCTCGCAAAAATCTATTTTCCAATTATCTTTCCTTGTAAAGCGAAATTGTGTATATTTTTATTCCAAGGAATCCTTTCATCACGGGGAAGATGATAAATCTTGTCCCTCTTTTTGCTTCCCTTTTTCTCATAATTGGACAATGTTCATTTCATCCAATTATAAGGACTATGTAATAAATTACAGGTAAAATATATACAGAGCTTATACGCACGAGCCGAACGCAGAGGCGAATTATCCTTTATCGGAGGGACACGAACGGTACATAATAATGTAATCCGCAAAAGTACAACGATACGCCGGTGGTATTTAAAGTAATAAGCGGGTAGGGCGCAACGCGATGATTTCCAACTCGTACGAAAGCTCTTAAGGCTACCAGGAGGAGACAAATCATCGTTCCCGGGGCGCACCGGTTGCCGTTATATTGCTTCAGCCTTGGCTCGTATTCGTCCGAAGCGAACTTTGCGAAGGCGACGATACGAGGTTTTAACGTTCGCCTTTAACGAGCTCGACACTCGACAGCAAGCATGTGTCAACCGTCAGTCGCAGAAACAGACAATAACTCTTTTTTTCTTCGCATCCCTATACGCGGACCTGCATCTTCTTAAGCATGAAAAATCGAAATATTTGATTCGCTGAACGCGGAAAGAAGAACGCGGACGTGAAACGAGCTGGAGATACAACGGCTCATTTGTAATAAATATAGAATTATATTTCAGGTAAAGGACATATCGACACAATGCAATCCTGGGATATAAATTCGCGATATAAATATACCATAGAACGGTAGCGCTCAATCGCGGGAGCTTCCGTTACGCGTGGAAAGCGACGCAATTCCATTTATACGACATCGATGCGATGCATCGGCATATGTAAGAATTTATTTCGAGCGCCAGTATAGAATGACGATGAACGGACGAAGAGTTGCACCGCCAGCGGCGCTTAAACGATCGCATAAAAATTTCCACGGCCCGCACCGCCCGCACGCGATCGATAAGAGACTATGTTCAAGATAAAAAATAATTAACCTACTTCTTACGTGTCAGAACATGTCAAGAACTTCGCAAGAAAAAACTTTTTATTGGTCGGTTACGAGTCGCTGTCGGTTGCACTATGATTTATGTAAACAGAAGCGTGGTACAATGACGCAGGAAAGAGTTTGGAAAGAAAGAGAGAGAGAGAGAGAGAGAGAGAGAGAGAGAGAGAGAGAGAGAGAGAGAGAGAGAGAGAGAGAGAGAATGGAACATTTATAATACGAAGAAATTTTCATTATAACATATGCGAAACATACATGTTTGGTTTAAACGATATTAAATTTAGAGATAAGCTAAAAATTGAACATCGTAGACGTTAATACTTAAAAACTCAAAATCTAATTTCGCGCGTGCATACCACATTTGAAATGCTCTTCAGAGATCTAATTCGATATCGCTGAATAATAAAGGAGATAAAATTTTGCGTCACATTATTGGCGGAAGACGATATTTCCATCCAACTGTGCGGCATCGGCGAATGAAATCCAGCACCGCGAGATCGTTCGATTAACGTTTCGAGGATTCGATTATGTCATCCGCGGAGATTGGCTGGAACAAGCTCTCGTTCGGAGCAATCAATTTTTATTATTAATAATTCGCCATTCACACCCCACGTGAGCCCGTGACCTATTGCGAACCCTTCCCGCGCCTCATTTGCGTCACGTGTTTATTTTATGGCGGACAGGCCTGTCGCGCCGCGCCGTCGCAGATTCAATCCCGCTGGGAGAATTTATTTTTAAGCAAAATGCTAAAAAAAACGACGTGATAGGCTACCTATTGACGCGCGAGAAAAACGACTACCGTCAATTTGTTGTTCACAGTTTACTTGTAAACAAAGTCGACGACGTGCACGGTCAATAAGAACGCCATGACGCGATACGGCTTAGAGACTATGCTGTGACAGTCTATTTATCTCTCAGCAAAGTGTTCTTCGTAGGTAAATTAAATCGTTGCATCGTACGACTCGCGATGACGCAGCTAACTTTAAGAATGTTACAAATAAAGCGTTGCGAATTGTTTGCATTTTAACGCGTCTCTCTGTCTTTCGTGGGCTTTAGATCGCGCGGAAACCTTCCCGGCGATTTACCCCGAGTAATGAGGGAAAGAAGAAGTAAGAAAAACAGCGCGATCGTTGAGTGCATCGAGGCGGTCGACGAACTT
Organism: Temnothorax nylanderi; assembly: GCF_030848795.1. Classification (NCBI taxonomy): domain Eukaryota; kingdom Metazoa; phylum Arthropoda; class Insecta; order Hymenoptera; family Formicidae; genus Temnothorax; species Temnothorax nylanderi. The sequence continues at coordinate 2,576,001 of NW_027249068.1, read as the reverse complement.
GGAGCAAAAGGTTCCGCGAGCTCGCCGGGCGCTAGCTACCGACGTATTTTACCGCTTTTCCCACGGCCCCTATTCCTTCGCCGTTTGTCGTTTCAATCGCATCGTGATGACGGAAGGAGGCCGAAGTCATTTCGCGAAAGAAAAACTCGTGAGGACGACGACGCGACGGCGACGGCGACGGTACGGTCGATCGTTGGTAACGCCGGACAGGAACGACAAGCGGGTCGAAGCGCGGAATTATTCAGCGCGGCATCGATCGCTTGCCAATAGACGACAGGAATATAATCAGGATTAATGGTTTATTAAGAAGACGAAGATTTTAGATTTTCACGAACTGCTTTTGATCCATCGTGTACGATGACCGATAATTCGAAATTTTCTGCGAAATTTTTCAATAGAATTTTTGAAAATTTCGTCTAAACGGATCTCTCAAAATCTAGATTGCTTTTACCGATCGTCGACTAAATGAGGCTCGAAGGATGAAATGGGAGAAGCATCTATCTCGAAAAATGCGTTGCGCCTCGAGGGCCGAAGATTCGTTCGTAGAAACGTTTTTCTCTGCCCGATTCCTCGAGCGAGCGAACGGTCGGGAGGAACGGGGAAAGGACAACGAAGAGAGGGTGGGAATCGGACCCGGAGTGCTTCTCTCGCTCGAAACGAGCATTCTCGTTCCGCCGCTTCGCGTCGGGATCAGGATTCGTCAGGTTCCCCGCAATTTCGTGGGTTTTATCGTCACGCGGCGCGGTGCCGCGGGAACCCTTAGGGCTTAGGGCCTGGCGCACACCGTTTTCTTTTTTCCACACAATATTACCCGGAGGGAAATTTCGATGCGTAAGCTCGGAACGTAAATAGGGATGTCTATGATACGTTCGACGTACGGAAGATTATTGCGATATCGATATCCGAACCGAAATCTCACCTGCGGCAGGAAACGGGCGCTCATTACATTTCCTCGTGCGATTACACATCAAGATTTATTCGAGCGGTCGAAAAAGCAAATCGCTCACAGTATTCGAACCGGCCTCACGCATAATCTCGACGCTATCTCGGTCGACGGCCGTTTACGACGTCGCGTCGTTCGCGTGGTATTATCACGTTCACCGAGGCGTTAGCCTATATACGAGATTATTTTTCGAAACGACCTTAAACGACAGCGCGTGTTTATTCACGCAACTCTGACGAAAAATTCCCCGTCTATTTACGGAGGTGCTGGCGGCAGCTCGCCACCCACCACGTGCTTGCCGCGCGTCGATCCCGTCGGAAAATTTCTTCTCCGTTTTCCCCACTAATATCGATGCCTCGACGCAACGTGATCACGTACCTCGTGTAACGGCCGCACGTGGCAAACGCGCGTATCACCTGCACGTGGCGAGCTCTCGATAATTCCGCGCTATGCCATGCTATTATTTATATCGTATATTATTTTATAGAGCTGTATTGTATAGCTCTCGGCGAATTGTAACGTAACGGGTATTGAGAGTTTCTGCAGTTGTTATTTACAGTTTCCGTTTTCCCTTTAATTTGACCATGTATTTATGTAACATTCGTAGCGCAGCAGCTATTCTGTAACCTTTCGATGAAACCTTTTCCATGCAGTATCGTTATCTACGCTTCGTATACATAATATATAATATCGAATGTTTTATGTGAAAATAAATGATCCGTCTCGCGTTATGTCATTTAAATGTAAAATATTAATCTTTAAATAATGAGACGGGATCCCTGCGTTGCTTAATCACCATTGATAAGCATTACGTATTTTTCATAAATTCTCACCGAGACGCTGTATGCAAAGTTTCATTATTTACAGAGATTTTATGCAGTATTTTTGAACAAACAAATCTCTAAATTTTCTCAAACTTGCTTTCGACCACATTTTAAAAGCACAAAGAAAGTAAAAAGATGGAGATGGACTGTGACTACGTATATACACACGTACAATATCTGTTACGTCACAAAACACACGTATCACCAATGAAGAATCAATAAAAAAAAACTCACCCGCGGGAATTCTGCGTCTTAGCCAAGGATGAATGCATGGTGCTCCGGGCTATTCTGCAAACAATATTTTAGTCTTGATTATATTTTTCGTTACTTTCGACTCAAGTAACTTAAATAAAGGCGTATTGAACTACCGCGATAATTTGCACGTAGCATTGAAATTACGACGCAAATCTACGGGTATTTGCGTTATCAGGGGACGAACGAACACATTAATACAGTCTTACAACTGGCAGCCGCTCGTCCGATCTCGCGAAAGATTACATATTGACGCGCATTATGTTTTCAGCGATGGAAAAAACCCGTAATCGCAACTCTGTAGCTGACATAGAAAAGAAATCGATCGCAAAGAATTCGCGCCGCTTATGGCTACAAGGTGCTAAGAAGCGAACGAAGGACGTCTACTATTTAAATTTCGACCCGCGTGTAAATCTTCGGCGCGATCTTTCGACTTTGATAATCTATGTCCGTTTCGAATAATGCTAATTGAAAACAACTCCGTCACAATTTGATTAAATCGTACGAGTGGCCGCTTATGGATTATCAATACTTCGTAACAACAACAAACAAGCGAGACGAAAATATACAATATTGCGTTTCTGACATTAACTCTAAAAACATAAACACCCCATAATTATTTCTATTTATGATTTTTATCAGTAAACATTTATTAATTTGTGGATTTTGAGTAAGAAATATTATGTCCTTTGTCCTTTTTCTCAGACCAGCAGTGCTCTCGTACTATTGTCGTCGCTCTCGTCGCCGTCATCGTCATCGTCCTCGTCGCGAAAGTTCATGCATTTTAACGACGATTTTGAAATTGTAATTCACATCCGTTCGATTGTCTGAAAAATCGATCAGTTTCACCGTATAATTTCATTGTTCGCGCGTATATGTTCGCCGCGCTTTTCCCCCGAGACGCACATACGATACGGCGCATGTGGAAACGCACGACGGCGGAAACTGTGTCGGCCGTGCCGTTTTCGCGGCCGATCGCCATTATGAGCGCGAAGGAGAAGCCTAAAATCAAATTTCTAAAAATAGATGGCTTCTGTACCAACTGCTCCGCTCCTCTCATCTACATGTTTTTTGGTTCGTTTCAAATATTGGTTATTTAGTACTTTTCCATGTTGTGTAGTCGAGCGCTTGCTGCGTAATAACACATTTTAATTGTGTATTGGTAATTCTGTTAGAAATAGTGCGCAACGCACTTGCGCAATTTGGTCGCAAAAGAAGCAAATGGAGAGAAAAACCAAAAGAGATAATTAACAATTTTGATTTCATGGAAATTGCATAATTAACGAGCAGCAATTAAATATCTCGTTATTATCCTTATTATTATTGTTATTGTCATTGCAAGCTCATTTGCGAGACCCTCGATATTTGCGTTGCGTAAATATTACGTCACAACACGTGCTGTAATTACCAATTACTGTGCAAAATAGATTCAATTACTCGAGTACTTTAATAAAATATTATGCACAAATGTACCGAATTGGGAATTTAAGCGAAAGGAAAAAAAAATGTATTTCAAATTTCGTGGCGTTACGTATAACGTGGATGTTGATCGATCGCGCGGACATACAATGTCGTACGCGGCTATAACTCAGAAGCATCCCGACGGAATTATAAATAGTTGGCCCCGATTCAAATGCGTTTATCGGCGGATTAGCGATTTTATTGTCGGCACAATGTATCGCGAATTCTCGTCCCGACGGGCCGACATGCAATAGGCGCTCTACGAAGTTGTGCAATTAATGCTACTGATAAATTTCTTTGACCCTAATTATCCTAACTGGGTGACACTTGAAAATATCGTGATGTTTTTTTTTTACTAGCTCGTCTGATAGGTGAATGTGCGTAGGAAACGATTGTACTAATGACACCGGCTTAGACAACTTTAAGCGATGAGAAACGTATTCTCGCGCCAATGACCCTCTTTTCGCGACCATATTATTTTTCTCATAATTAAGAGCTCCCATAATTAACAGCAAATTCAAGCTGCATCGCGCACATCTTGGCGATACTTACTATGCACTTTTATATAATGTACCGTTAGTTTTGTTTAATTATGACTTGTGACCGTTCTTTACGGGTAATGGCGTAAGTAGAACAAAAGACCTTTCCGCGAAGAAAAGGCGATAAACGGCAACGGCTTTATCCATTAACGGATAGATATATCGTAGCAGATACTTTTTTCGCGGTTGTTAGCGTAAACGATGTTGGAGAATGTCAGATCGTGCCGTGTATCAGTAGAGGTTTTGCACCATTTCCGGCTAAGGAAGCGCTAGGCAAGGTAGAATACGGATCGCTCCACAATGAACAAAAAAAAAAAAAAGAAATGCAGAAAACATTCGAGTCGCGACATAAGAATAGAATGGAATAAAGCGTAGCTCTCTAAATTATTGTGTATTATCACAGTCGCTTCGTTCATCGAGCGAAAATGAGCTTTCGCTCGGTTCTGGCTTGCCATATATGCCGGCATAAATGTCCGTCGTCTCTCCACGCACGCCTGTAATCTGCGTGGCGCGTAATTCACGCAGATTGCAGGCCTCGAGTGATGACAGAGCTTGACGCTATACGATGTCGAGAACCGAATATGGTTCGCGTTAATGCACTTACCGGATCGTACTTATTCCGTTCCTCGTCAGAAATTGTTCCGGATTGAAACCTAACCTAACCAGGAAATGGCAATCTACCGGATACTTCGTGCACGCGTACTCGTTATTACTTACGGCAAAATCCTTTGTCCCGACCAGTCCCGACCGCCTTAAATGCAGACCGTCCGAGTCAATATCGGCGCGTCGCGTCGTCGCGTTTCCCTTCGAACGTCGCGAATTTTCTTGCTGAGTATTTGATACAATTTTGTTGTAAACACGTCAGAGTCCCGTAGTAAATCACGAACGTGGCAACGGAAATTCCGTCTGGGTTGGCGTCGACGACAGTGTGTGTGGATACACGTTTCACGAGGCGGTACGGCGAAGATCCGGATACTCCGTGCCGAGTTCATTCACGAAGAACGTGTATACAAAGTGGCGCCTGTCGCACGCGAAAGTTTCCCATAAATTAATCTCCAAATTAAACGTCGCCACCATTATTGCGCTTTCTTTATGGATCCATTTACTTTAAAATTTATCTGCTTATTAATCGTTACTCATAAATTTAACCATAGCAAACTTTGTTCGTCCCCTATACCCTCACCTCGCGCTGTTAAAAATACCAAAAAGATTTCAGAATAATATACTTTCTTGCCTTCATGCTCTATCCAAAGTTTTTACGATTTCAGCAATTTTTTCCGCTTTCCACATTAACAAGTACGTCATATTTTTTAGTGTAATGCACCTCCGCCGGTCGATTACGAGCGCCATTGGTGCAAGCTATAAATGCGAATCGCGCGGAACACCCTGTATACGTTTAACGCTGCGTCGGAGTATAAATAGACACTTATGACGTAGTTGAGGAGTAGAGATCCACGAGGTCTGCCCCCTCGACGAAAACAACATGGCAAGACGAGACGAGACAAGATACGAGAAACGTATAGAAGCCTATACCCCCTATACGTTGTTAATGTGTGGTGTGCGTGTGCGTATGTGTGTGTGTAATGTGTATGCGCGCGATGCAAGCGCGGACGCATGCGATAGCGTGCGCCTGTATTGCGCGATTGCAAAAAACGCGTTTGCATACGCCAGGAAGAAACGCCCGTGGGTAACAATCGATTCGGAAATCTGAAAACATGCGACGTTAATGATGATACCGAACATCGATGGAGGCGGTTATCGCGTCTCGAATTGATGACACGCACCGCGACGTGTCGTTTCATATCCTTTTACGTATACACTCTGAAGAGAGGTTGACGCTCCACGATTTCATAATTTACAAACTTTGTCCAGATACGTGTATACTTGCTCTTCAGCGAAGCTACCGTTAAAGTTGATCTCGACAGCTTTCGCCAAGGCCCTCCTCGCCCCGCGTCACGTCTTGAATTCCATCGAACCGCGCTCGGGGATCGTAAATGTAAGAAGCTCTTATCGCGCGCTATCTCCCTTTTTTACGCGAAGGCGTTCTTTTCGAGATGCTAGCGCTGGCAAAGATCAAACGAATCCTCTCGCGTTTTCGTGCGTGCTATAAAACACGCGCGCACAAATTTATTATCACAGAAAACGCGCGTAAGCGCCGAACCTTTATCACCGTGTTTGTTTGACACAGGCGACGCGCGCGCATGTCGGGCAACCGTGTCGATAGCAACAATATTTGATCATCGAATTAAAGATACGGTGCGACTGAAACATCATGAACAAGCGGAAAACCATACAGCAGGAGAGGTATAACTCTGCATCAAAGTAGAATCTTTTTTTTAACGTATGGAAAGGTGCCACGAGAATGGCAAGAAATGAATAGGTTTATTCACGAACGGGTTGTCCGGGGTATCGAGTAACTTTTTGCATCCGTGTCTCGCCTGCCCTTTGTAACGTTTTGCTCGAGAGATTAGTGTCTCGGACGCCGCACCTTTTGGCGCACCGATGCTCACGACAATGTCGTTTTACTCCGTGTTGCTCCGGCGAGCGAACCTCTGGTAGAGCGAGTTGCGAAAGTAACGCGGCATGTATCCGCGAGAAATGATCGTTCGGCCACGGAATTTGTTGCAATCCCTGGTCGCCGCGACCATTTGTCTTTTGATATGCGCTATATATATGGAAGCGGCATTTACCGCAGCGCGACGGTTGCAAAAAACACGTTCGCGATGTGCAGCGCGGTAGAACGCATAACGGCGGGATACGTTTAAATCTACTTAGACGGTCATTAGCGTCAAAGCTCGCTGTAACTCGCAGTTAAAACGACTCTTTCTCTCTCCCCCCCCCCTCCTCCCCCCCCCCTCCCTCGTTCTCTATCTCGAGAGAAATGCGAAAAAGAACGATCGCTTTCGACTCGACGGGAAATTCATAACGGAAAACCGGCAATTAACCCCTTCGTACCGTGAAAATTCCGCTTAATTCAACGCAACGTGAATTAAAGTTCCATATTAGCACGCGTAACGTGAATTAAAATCACGTTTCTGTGCTAATTATTATCTCATTTTAAAGTCAAGTATACATACACTTTGCTATAACGCATAGTCTTATATTTCATAAAAAATGAAAAAGAAATTAATTCAACGAAAATTTAATAAAAACGCTGAGCAGGGATTTTGTTCACTATAGGCTACCATAATGTGTTTAAAATTATCGTGTACGAAAAATATGTATTTCATAATACAATTTTAAATCACATTTTAAAGTAACTGTTAAAAATATATTTCAAATTTAAAGCAACGACGGTAACTCGTATTATCGGCAGAAATGAAAACGCTTCGCTGATAAAAGAGGTGGGCAATAGAAAGGAACATAAAGGAAGAATAGAGGAATGTGTGATTTGGATGTACGAGAAAGGAGGATTGATCTGCGAAAAAGAAGGGAAGGATCCTCCGGCCGCGATGGAGAGTGCCGACATCCTTAATCAAATTCGCCGTTCCAATAACGAAGTCATTCTGGGATGCAGGAGGATCGAGACGGGGGAGAGGAAGAGTACTTGGAGAGGATTTCACTTCCGACTAGCCGACGCGATGGATCGACGGCGTTTCGAATCCTGGCAGGTAAAGTTAGGACCATGGTGGCACGAGGATTCGAGAAACATCAATTTCCCGGCTCGTGTCGTCAGCTCCTTGCAACGTTTGCATTTCCAATTTCCTGCCTTTGCGCGTCGTTCTGGTCACAGTTACAAGAGCGAGTGAAAGAGCGAGAGCAAGTGCGAGAGAGAACAAGGAAGATTTATTGAATTGGGGAATGGCGCTCGGGACAAATAGAGCCACGCAACGGCTAGAAACAACGTGAGAAAACATAATTACATGATGCAAATTGCACTTAGTGAATACAAAAATTACCATTATGTGGAAAAATCACGAATTTTGTTTAACGAAAGAAAAAAACGATTAAACGCACGAAGATGAGAAGGAAGAAGCAGAAAATTTCCCTCATTGAGATTAAGTATCCATCGACGTCGAAGGAATCTCCGCCACGCTGTAGAAAAGATGCGTAAATTCCGAAAACGAATAAAACGAAGGACGTGTGAAGGTCGAACAGCAGGGAATTTCTACGTAGGATCTCGTGATGTTTCGCTGTTGTACCCTTAAGAAACATCTGTCGGGGGTGACGAACCCACGTGATGGACAATGCTTTCTTTGCCAATCCATTGTGAATCCATGTCGTAAAGTGCACTCGATGCCAAACCAAGAAAATTACAACCAAATTCTTCTATTCTGAATCACGGATTAACTAAATAGAATTCTCCTTTTGCACTATTTCGTTATCCACATGAAATTGTATACATGCATTACGTCATGTATTTCGCTCGTTTTCTAACTCTACAATTGGTCTACATTGATTTTGTCCGCGCATTATTTTCATTCTGTCCGTATGCCGTTATAATAAGTGCATGAATTCAAGAGAGAATCTAGAATAGAATATCTCGATTGCAGAATAAAGGAATTTCATTGTGCTATACATGAAAGATGTGTGTAGGTAGGTATAGCTGGGGCGACTTCCGAGAGATCGGCGTTAGGAATTTTGAGCGTAATCGTTGCTTCATTTTGATTCATTTTTCGTGATCTTTTTTTTTATTTCAGCTACGCTTCTCGGGTATGCTCGGCGAACAAAGCCTCAATTTCGTAGCAACGTTTAACTTAATTAAAAAGCGAGAGAGTAGGCGTACGTATTCGCAATATCCAGTCATTTTGCCGCACGCTTTCCTCTCACGAAGCGAAGAGCTCGATTGTTCCGGGCGCAAGATGCGAACACAATGCGATCGTGTGATAACCTTTCACGACGAAGATTACGACGAAACGGTCGAGATCGTGCTTCACAATGGGAAAGAGACTGGTACGGACGGTACGGATCTGCGAGCAAGACCGTGACCCGAACTGGCGTATACTTAAGTAAACGGTATAGAAGAGGCTGAGCAGGTTCCAACATGTTGCAGCATGTTTGGGTTGAACTTAGCTGACGCATTCGCTAAGACGGGGGGCATAGACATTTTTTTGCTCGAGCAAGATGAATCTTCCGACGATGGAGGAGACGGGACAAAAGACGAAGAATGAAGCTCTGTAAAGAATACTGGGTTCTCTCCAAAAAATTGCGTCTCCTCACTACAGTATATGCGTTTCTCTTCAGTGTGTAAATCTTTTTTATAATGGCAAATATAATTCGTAATTATCTTTATGTAAATTCCCTTGAATTTACAATTATTTGCTTTCTAAAAATATCTCTTTACACGGTGAGTCATTAAAATTAGAGTTCATTAAAAATTAGATAAATAGAGAGTTTTCCGATTACATGATCGTCTCCGTCATTTCTCGAACCTTATCTATTGTCGAAAGTTAAAATAGCTGACTTTATGAAATATGATTCCATCTTGCTCACTCTTTTAACTCACTCTTGTTCTCTACTACTGATCTACTGTAAAATCACCGCGACAAATACTGAAATGCCTTATTTATATCTTTTCGACTGACAAGTTTTACACAGAGGCAAAATTTTGAACCGTGCTCGTCCTTTGCTAAACGCGCGGCATCCGGCATCGCGGATAATTGAATGGAAACGATTACAAGAGCAAATAGCGGAGCCAATCGCATCGTAAATTATTCCGACGGAGTGAGGAGACTAAATTAGGCCGTTGATTGCATACCAGCGCGTGAAATTTTACGTTTAGATTAGCATCGCGAACGTACTTCGCTTCGCTTCGTCATCGAGACGCACGGCGCGTTGGACACGATTGAACAGAGAGAAAGAGACGGAGGAGGAAAAGTACGACCCGGGAGAAATTACAAAACAAAATAACGCGGCTCGCAAGGGCGACGACGTAAATACTTCGTTCTTCTCTCTCCCTCCTCCCCCCCCTCTCTCTCTCTCTCTCTCTCTCTCTCTCTCTCTCTCTCTCTCTCTCTCTGTGTGTGTGCCAGAAATATTAAGCTAGGTCAGTAACTGTGCGCTCAGGCGATAATTTTTACGCTTACGTTAGCGCTAAAAACGGCTTTGTTAGCCGGTAAACGCGATCGCGTCGAATCATGGCCAACATAAAAATGGATAACGCGTTTACGTTTATCAATAGATAGCTTACCGAAAAGTTATAAATTTAAAGAACAAATCCGAAAAAGCGGCGATGCAGATTGAAATCAAAGATAGACCGAATGTCGCGATTATTTTTGACTACGATAGTTCCGCGTTAGAAGAAAGTAGCTTCTAGAGATAGCTGCTAAGGAAAGTTTCCATAAACGTATGGCTTATGAAGTCGCCGAGGATAGGAATATTCTCTCCGATTAAACGTGACGCGACTGGAAATCGCACCTAAATGCGATTCGATTTTGTGACGGCCCGAAGCGTGGACATCCAAACCCCTCGCTTGTTTCTGCTTTCACTCAGCACAGCTGTTTCGTTTCTTCGCCTCATGTATAGTGATTTTTTTCCGCACAATATACGCCATCGGTCGCTCGAAGAGCGTTAACGATCGATAGCAACTAATCGCGCAGATAATACCGATTTATATTCAAGAGCCAATGAAATGTCAAAGGCGTGCCTTGGCGTTGGGCGCCTCCAAGAAAATCCGCCGAATTCATGCTGAATATTAAAGTGTCGTATAATACGTACGTGGTCGGACTCCCGTCTTCGCCGCTTAAAAACAGTGACGTCTCAAGGCGAGGCGCAAAGTGTGGCAATCTCGAAGTGAAAACCGCGTTTCGTACCAGTCAAACCACGCGCACCACGTTATGTACCACGTCCAAATTTATATGTTGTCGAGACAAAACTACAATTACAGTTGCTCGTGTGCGACTACATAAAAATATTTTCTTTAACAGAGTAGAATATATATTAAAGCCATAATTACAAATATCAAATAATATGAGTAAAGGGTACTCGTGTATGAATAGTTGTTTCTCAAACAGTAACGAGCAGTCCAGTTATTCTTACAATTAGTCATTTAAATAAATAGTTATCTAAGTTCTCACGCAAACAAAAAACGGAAGACGATGATGACGATGATGATGATCCGTTAATACACAAGCTTCGCCTAAAGACGCCTTTAACGAAGTCGATTTAAATCGAATGGCATTAAAATCAGCAGCTCGTTGTAGATGGAGCTATTGAATACAAATCGATGTTTACATCGAAATAAATTTATGAAGCGTTATCTCCTCGGTCAAATTTCACATTATGCTAATTCGTATTACAATCACCCAAATCATAATGAGGAAATAAGTACGAGTTTCGTTGCTTTCGAGAATTTAGCCACTTCTAAAAATATAAAAGAATATTTTGCTTTAACGTAAATGTTTTTTTCTGGCAAAATTCCAGTTTTGCAAATAGTCGCGCGATTCGCCGATATTCCCATTCAGATACGCTAACGTCAATGTATAGTGGTCTTCTAATAGAGAAAACGTGAGTTAAAAAAAAACGAGATAACCACAATGATCATTAATTCAACGACAGTTTTAGTCCCCTGCAGTTTCGCGCTCGCAGAATTGCTGCAGATGCGTGTGCAAATACTCGTACCTAATCTCGGTAGGAAACGACTTTTTCCGCGCGCGTGGGCTATCGAAGCGATAGGGCTGCATGTAACTCGCGAGTATGACCGCAATCTGTTACCGGTATCTGCTGCCAGATGCCAAACGCTTCGCACCAGCAAGTTTACACGCGCGGTGCAGCTAATTGCGGTAATCTAGCTTAATGTACTGGAGAGAAGTAGTTTGGGCTAGCCGAGAGAGAGACGGACGGGGCGATTGTTGCCAGAGATGGAGCGTCAGCGCCACACCGAATTTCCCATTACGTGACTAATCCACGTAGCGGATGAGCCGCGAATATCGTATCGTAGCGTAGTATCCATGTACGTAATATGACGTGACGTAACGTAACGTAAAAAAACGCAACGGGAGAAAATTTTCAACGGGAGTTACGAACGCGACGATAAAATGTCCGTCGCTGCCGCCGACCGCCGACGAGTCCGCTTCGGCCATGAAAGAGAACTTTGAGGGGAGAACCTGTTTTTGTGGCGTACGAGGGAAGTTAATCCCGTTGTATGAAGACCCTGAGTCGACAGCTAGCCAGGCAGCCACCCCCGAAGGGCCTGCGCGCGACAAGATAATACGAATAAAACGCGATTATCCCCGTTGAACAATGAGGAAACCGGAGCTATTGGATATTCAAACACAATTTCTATTGTCTCCAGTTTACGCGTGTCTCTCTCGTTTCGACCGAGCGCGGGCGTCGTGATTCGTGAGAAAGAATCGCATTTTACAAGCGAGATACCGTAAATTCGGCAACAATTTAACGGATATAATTGTAATAACGTTAAATATTCCAGAAACCAAAATAGACGATATTAATTGCCTCGGGAGACCAAATTACGTCTCATTATTGCTACATCTGCAATTTGAGTGAGGCCAAGCATGATTATTAACGCGTAGCAATGTAATTACTAATGTATTCCCGGTTACAATATTAAAGCCAACGCGATTAATCATGGAGGGCAAACTAATTATTCGTTATGTTACGATGCATAATTGATATCAAATCACTACTGGAAATCAAATGTGCATGTTTACGGTATATCGAAAACTCGCCTTTAGCTTAATAGACATTTTTCATCTGATTGTCGATGTTTGCTCCGTAAATGTATCATAGTTGCGAAACACCTTAATATATACTATCGAAACAGAACTTTTACCAGCCCTATTCGCGTCGACTTTAAATTGTCTCGCGAACCATTTAATATCCGCGACAATTTATCACGGGGATTACCGTATTATTGTGTTTCTCGTCTAGCGCTATTCCTCTTTCACAGCAACCGGTTTCGAGAGGAGATCGCGCGCACACGATCCGTGGCTCTGACGAGCGCAACGTGCGTGCAGCTGGAGACGTTCTCTATTTCAGAAAATACGAGAACGCTATATTGTTTCGCTCCCTCGTTTTTTATAAATGACACCTCGACGGCCGCGACTCTGTCGCCCCTTCGAACGAAACATAAAATCCGTGTCGCGCGACTGCACGCGAGGCAGTAAAATTTTATTGGAGCAATATTTCGCAGTCGTTGCGCAATTTGCGCCGCCAGGGAATATCATAAAAAACTTAAGATCTATAAACTTTGCGATAGTCAAAAGTAATCTTTTCGCGTTATGACGCGAGAGTGGATCTTAAACTGAAGCGTTTAGCTAAACACGATGAAATCGGAGATTGTGGTGTGGAAATTTTCATCGTTCGAGTACGCGTTTTTCATGTTTTAAATGTAACGTTAGTGTACTGAGAAAAATACAATTTCCAGAACCATAAGTTTTATGCTGTGAATCGATGTCAATGTTGTCGAAGAAATAACGAATGCGGTGAGAAACGAGCCTAAATATCCGAACGAAATACATCGCGCTAGCTAGGCGCTGGTCGTGGATTGCCTTTTACCGGATGGCAGCTGGCAAGGGCCAGGCCAGATGTTGGTCGTTAATGGACTGTGCGGGTCTCAAAGTGGCACCAGATCCCCCCCTCGGCTGCCTAAAGTTCGTCTACGAGACAAAAGACCGACGGATCTCGTCGGAAATAAGAGAACGAGAAATTGTCGGGATGAAAAAAAAACGCGCAGTATTTCACTCGTGATTCATCCATCGCCCGGTCTTGGAATTATCTCATCAAGATGATCATTTACGATAGCTTTTCGAGCGCGAAAATGTTAATTAACTTCCGGGTAAAGTCGTTATTACGAAAGAAGCAAGTTTGACGGAGTATCAATATACCCCGTTTCCAGATTTTTAAAGAGATATTTACATTGACGTATTCCTTTTGCAGGTACAAACAAAGCGATTATCTCTTCTCCGCTTCTCCCTTTCCACGACATTCTTTTGTGAATGCCCTCTCGCACAAAGGACATGGTTGTAAAGCTCTCGTTCTTCTTTCCAGCGGCTTCGCGCGTAAATGTGAATAAAGAATGACTATATGTTTTAACTTGGCATATACGTGACGCAATAATTCACAATTCGCTGTACCATCTCCGCGCGTTACGTCTATTTTCACGTTCGTTTATTCCATCTTAATTATCAATCGCAAAATATTAATATGAAAAAAGATCAGCGCATCGCACTTTATTCGATATTTTATCGAGTATCTGATTCTCTTCCACATCATCACAGTAATCGAGAGATAACGAAATCTACAAAATTCTACGAGCAATGATTCTCTCTCGCTAAATAAACGATTCCTATTTATCCAACAACCGTAACATTTTTATCGCCGCAATTTCGTTACTCGAAAAAAAAAAATGGAAAACCTGGTATACGCTTTTAGCAAGTGCGATCCGGGAGGCGAGCAGCTAATATCGACACGATGAAAGATTGCACAACCTGGTTCGTGCCCCAGGTGTTCAACGAAGATTATTATATATTCTAGAGATAAAAAAAAGCGAGGTGCTGTAACACGGTTATGAGCTGTTGCAAGTTTCGAGCTTAGCAACGAGCACGGCGCTGACCGTTTTCCAGTTTAGTGGCTTACAACTTGTTAGTTAATTTAGGACAAATCGAGCGTAATTTTTGCGAAGCGGCCAAAGCGAGGCGAGGACGAGCTTCATCGAGGTGGATGCAATTTTTATAACGAAAAGATACGAGGCACCTGCAAAAATTGTAGCGAATACTATAGGATCGTTATAGTCAGAACAGCATCGAACTAGAGGTTTTGCAAGCAACTCCTTCCTTTAACGACGTTTTATTTTTAATTTATGTGAGAGTTCGTTGCAGTCTGCACTCGGTCATAGTTACCTTCGAACATGTGGAATAACGGGTAATTTGTGGGCGAAGCGGACATAAGTTTTATCCGTCGTATAGCAACGGATACTCGAATATGTAGCTTATGTAACATTGAGATACGAGGCGCGATAGCCACGCCAAAAAAAAATCGATCGTAATTTTGGGCTTTATCGTGAAAGAAGGCTTGTCGACGGGCGCGACGGGCGGTTCCTTCTACCGATATCCTCGTGCCGTACCCATAACTGGGTTGGTACCCACGGCTATACTATTTACTCCCTACGTGCGCGGAGTGCATCGATGCTTACACGCATGCTGGCGATCGATGCGTGGAGCCTGGGGAGAGGAGTGGTGGCAATGGTGGTGAGGTCACGCCGGGTAGGCGAGGGGCGAAGGGACACAAATAAAACGAGACTCGCGGAGACAGCTGGTCGTTCTGCCCTCGGGACAAACAACGAACCCACATGACGCAAATGCGCACACATGCGCGGGGACGCACATACGCGCGATGTGTTTCACGCACACTGCAGGCACGCATACTGATGACCGGTCTCCGGACTCTCCGGATGGCGGTATACCGATATACGGAACCGGCTTGCGCGATTTTCCGAGCGCGCGGTACAACGATGCCACGGTCGGGTCGAAAGGTATCGATAACAGATATATTAACGTCGCCACAAGTCTCGCGAGGTATTCGAACGAGTATCGAACAAGCGTCAGTCCGTTGAACGAAAATGTACACGTACGGCGTGTACGTGAAACGGACGTGCGCCATCAAACTGATTGATACAAATGGGAATACAAATTGTCGCATTGGGCATCTGACTCTAAAATCATCGATAAAACTATATTTCCATTTATATTTCAAAATTATAATTTAGCGACGTCCATTACTGGGCGCGAAGAAAAAGCTGTCGAATATACGGGTACGAATTTGCGCAGCGTTTCTACCCGATCAAGCCCGAACGATATGTTCTTATCGATCGCCATGCTATCTCCCGTCAAACGTGTTTTTAATATGTTATAGGAGAAGCGTCGAAAATAAGAGCAGCATATGCGAGGTGTATTCGAGAGAGCCCGCTTCGAAGCTAATTTGTCATTCGTAGCCCCACGAACGACTCGATAACATGCAAAACCGTTAGTGTCAATGAGCCATCAACAGAACGTGTCAACAATGTCGCTGAGCGTTCGAACATTGAAAAATAGATGGATAAAGAAAACATAGATCAACACGAAACTCGGAAATTTCCAAAATAATTATCCTATTAACAAAATATTTTGTGAAATAGAATAGATAATATCGAAAAAAAATCATAGTTTGTTAAAAGTGAAGAAAACTTTTACGAAAGGATGAACATAAATATCATGTTTCATGAAATTATCACGCGACCCAAGCTCACGCCTATTTTTAATTGTTTAAAGTAATTCATATTAAGTTGTTTAAATCGCGCGATAATTTATCTCTATTAAATCCTTGCATGGCTTACCGCGATAATGTAGCGATAACCAAATAGCAGACTCACTTTCCTCGTTTCAATTGCGTCTGTTAAAATTTTAGAGTTAAGCCTTCAATTCCGCTTCGTCTATCGCGAAAAGTTAAACCGCAAGCAGTCAGCAAACGCGCCGAGCCTCGATCCAGTCATTTGATGGTTTCTGTTCACGTCGCTTTAAAAGTCTAAAGTTAACGCCTTGAAAGAGGAAAATTGTCTGACGGCGTTTTTTATATTTTCTTCTTTTTTTTGTTGCTTTAGCTTGCAAGGCGAGAAAAACACGTGAAACGAGGCCGGTTGGCGCAGAATGAAGCACGCTTATTAGTGGAACGAGGCCAGACCAACGAGGCCGAAGGAACTTCTTTATCGCTCTTCCTTTAAAAACACAACGCGCTATCGTTAAAACACTTTGTGCACTTCGTCTGTTTTATTAAATCGCGCGTCATCGACGACGACCCTGCGTCAAAATCTCGGGAAAGTTTATTCGATTCTATCGATCAGATAAAAAAGATAAAACTACGAGTTCCATATCTCCACTTGAATAACAATGACAAACTTTTTACTCCGCGTTTTCTGTTGAGCTTCCTTTTTAATTCTTAATTCATTCCTGGCAGCATTATGTCATCACTTCTTCTTTATATTGCATATTTCCGGCAGGTTATAGCGATACGTCGAGTCAAAGGTCATAATGTTCCGCCCGCATGGGACATTATGATCAATTCGTCATAAATTTTTATTGATAAAGATGTCTTGACAGGGTTAACTCGCGAGAACTCTTTTTAAATATTATCAAAAACACTAAAACTCTTTGGAGAGAAGAGCCAATATTATATCAATTACAGTGAAATTCCAAAAAGAAAGTGCTACCATCATAAACGTAATTCAGTACAAGGAAAAATCTATTTAATAATATTGAGACAGACAGTTAAATCAACTTGTATCGATTGGGAATTCCAGCGATCACTTGACAAGACAAAAAATAAACAAAGCTTTTCTTTTAAGATTCGATCAACGTTTCGCGATATCTTTAGCGAAGTTAATTACAGACGATTAAGGTGATATACTGCACCGCCGATCAAACATAAATGTCTGCAAAAATGTTATAGAGGTGCTCGAAACAATATCCGCTCGATAATAAGCGATAAGTATGCATACAGAGGAACAGAATACAAATGCGACAAGTGTTCGACATCGACGTCGATGACACCAAAGTCCATCACGAAAGTTGCAGTTGTATGAAAGAAGGAATTCGATCGGTGCGATATAGACGAGATTGTTAATTTTGGTTTCGGCAATCTATGAGGTCAAACATCGCGATGCGGTCTAAACTGCCTGAATGCCTCAACGCGAATGCATTCTCGCGGGACTTCCATGCAACGACTTGATCGCCATCATCACGGTCTCGATTAATCGCGTCTGGTACGTACAGCTTCATATCAGTCGCAGCGTTGCCACGTTATTGCACTCGGTAATTCAACAGATGCTCAACTGAAGCGTCTGCCAAGGGCAGAAACGATCGCGACCGTCGAACGAATACGTAGCAATTTGTTTCGGGGAGCGCAATTTCGACGTTACGCGGCACAGCAGAGAATACGTCGGTTACGTTTTCGCTCGTACCGCCACCGATACAAGATACAACTTCCAATTTCTGACGTGGTCGATTCCCAGCGCGGATCTGTGAACTCCGTGGGCGAACGAACTCTTTAGAGGCAGACAGTGTAACCGCGCGCGGCGACAGCATCGCATAAATAATCTAATGGTTTCTTTGTTACCATACCGAGTCGGACGTCGGACGTATATTTATTTCGAATCACGTCGCGCGGGCGCAACGCGAACCGTAAATACGGTACGGGGTTTCGTAACCCCGGCTCTCTCATTGTCAGTGTGTAGGAACGCAACGTGCGTGTACGTCTATCATCGCCCGACCCTTCCTCCGATCCGCGCCTCTCCCGAGTTTTTTCTCGTCACTTATCGGGCATCGCGCGCGACGCTTTCTCACGCTGTTTCATCACGGCCGGCCGATCCCCGTTTAGCACGTTCGCCAATAAATCTCGATACGTAAAGTATCTCGCAATACGATGTTACAGTTTGCACGGCGGACATGCACTACTTGAGCTCGTTTGAATTCATCACAGCGCAGATCGAGAATCGAGAAGAATTCACGCGAACGGTCGTGTCACTTTCGATAACGAAACGATAATTATAGTTCACTGCCATGAGTCTTACAACCATTAAATTAACGACACGAATTAACACGTAATCGAAAAAATCATTATGCGATCATTGATCGACCGCGTATCTAAAAAATATTATCCTCAGCAAAATTTGAATGACTGTAACGAAGAAAGCTAGCTGCGGTTATTTTTGCAACATAAATATATTGACATTTGCGTCGACGATCATAGCTGCGACGTATGTATCTTTCGGACTACATCGAAAAGCCTATAATATCGGTCGTAACTTCGTCTGACTACACCTAAACTCTGAATCGGCGGGCATGAATAGCGCGACGCCATTAAACTTCGGGTAGTAATAACATCTGAATGCAGTCGTCATCGCGATATGCATTCGAATTTACAGTGCCAACGTTCCTCGCTCGCGAAGAAACGAGATGAATAGAGAAGCGACGCGAATTACCGCGGATCGATTAAAGAGCGACGCCGAATGTTGAAATTTTCGTAAATGCGCCAATATAGCGAATAACGGACAGGGATAGAGGATGAATAAAAAATTTAGAATAAAAGAATCATACAAATCATACTGATTCACCTCACGACGTAACTATAACCTATCGACTATAGACGGCATTTGCCCGTTTATTCTCCAATTTTGCTAGTCTGTTTTTTTCTCTTATCCGTCGATTGAACGTTGCACAATTTACTTATACCGCGAATTATCGCGGAAAGGTGATTGAAAGACCATGCTCTTTTCACATAACGCGAGACGAGATATACAAGCACAGACTACGTAATTATAAATTTGCAATCACTTTCAGACGTATCGCTGAATGTTTCGACTTTACAAATAACATGCCGATAAATTGCGCCAACATCGAACGGCCATACGACTTCTTGATATCCTTTTGTATGAGAAACGAACAACCGATCGGCGATCAATAATCTCCACGTACAGACAATAACCGTAAAAGTTATCCCTCTCGTCGTATGCAAAGGCAATCTATTCCTTTATTAGAGCGGACACGGTATCGCTAATCGAGCACCTTTTTAAGGACGGCTGTATGCACCATTAAACTATTGTAAGCACGAAATCGTACCGGCATCGACGGTAGCTCATGATTAAATAGAAACTCGGTATTATTAGGCCCAAATGGGGCACTCCGCGATCGATAAGTAACTCGCTCTTATGTAACGCAAAAACACGCGAGTTGTACATCGACGTTGTAACGTAAATGGTCTAAACACGATGCCAGCATTGCCAGCACAGATAATCATTCACAATAAGCGTCACTAGACCTTTATCGATTTTTATGGGCAACATGGGGATTCGACGTAGCAATCGTAATCGTAAAATGTTACACGGACCTTCTCAGCGACATAAACAGTCACTCGAAGCAAAATACGGCGATTCGTTCACTCCCTTTGCGCTCGTTATAAACTAATCGTCAGATTGCTAGAGAAAAATCGGAGAGGAAAGTGATGACAAGTACTTGCAGTACTTAACAACGGAAATGAGTTTCCGTTCGTTCGCAGCTGTTGGATAAATTGATTCTCGGTTAGCCTTAAGCGGCGTACAAAATCGCAAAGTAAATTTGCGCGAATAGGTCGCGAGCAAATTTCGCGAAGTGATCGAAGTTGTAACGATTTATAAGAAACAAACAAAAAAACAATTTCTTTTAACGATGAATGCTGGCACGTTGAAGATTGAATGCATCTTTCAGTACACGGCTTTACGCAGCTTCACGCGGCTTTACGAGCTCGCCGTTCGCGGGCGAATCGTTACGTGTCACGACGACAGCCGGAGGCGTAACGGAGGAACGATAGCGTTATTTCCGCGAAGTCGGCTTCTCCTCAACGAGGAAAAGCGGAGCAGAAGCGCAGGTAAGGAAGCTTCGCGCTTCGTGTAGCCGGTAGATCGCACGCCTACGCGATCGCGATCAAACCGGTTCTCCTCCTCTATCCCTCCGCCTAGCCTCAGCCTCTTCCATATCGACTTCGTCGACGATTTATCGATTAACGCTCGCAATATTCGTCAAAATTCAACGCGTGAAACTCATGCGGGCAACGAGACGGTATTCGATTATGCGTATACGTATTTCAGCCATAAAGAACGGAAAGCCAAAACACATGGCGCAGATTCATCGTTCACCCCGTAGCGGTATCGCGCTTGTAGTATTCGGGAAGGTTCGTGTCCATGGTGATTGCCTCTCATGGTCGCTGTAGTCCCCCTCCTAAAAGAGAACATTGTTAGGGGCCCTACGGATTATAAGCTCGATCCCGACGAACGAACCGCATCATCGCACTCACGCACGCACGCAGCACGCACGTTCAGGGTTGCCTTAATCATTGTCCTAAAGTGTATTATGGCCTTTTAAAATACAACTACGTTAGAAACAAACAAAAGAAACATTTTTATTCTCATTATTCCCTCCTCATTTTTCGGAAGTTATATCCGATCGGTAACTTCGAACACGGTACTCGATACTTCCATGTTGAATAAGCAAAGTATCGATGCTGAAATTCGAGAATCCCCTTTTCGCAGATTAAGACGGCCCTGCGCGTGGCGTGGGAAGGCCCGGGAAAATTGCGTGCTGCGATAAAGCGAGGGAAGGCGGGCATGGGGAAAGGGAGGGAGCTAGAAACAGAAGGGAACGACCAGGAACGACTAGTCGTTGGACGCTCCGTTGAAGCGCGGAGCGGAGTAGAGAGCCGGCCGACGAGCCGAGTCTGAAACTCTGAAATCGAGGGTCTTTCACGATGAGAGAGCGCGCCATAACGACCGGGACGGCAAAGGGAGCGGGGACAAAGGGGGAGAGGGGCCAGAGGGGGAATCGAGGGGGAGGAGCGCCTGAGGGGTTGAGGCCCGTTACGGCGTTACGCGATGTAATAGCCTCGCGAAATCTCATTTCGAAAAAACATTTGTGAGATCGGGACGGTAAAAAAATTGCGCGAGTCAAAGAATGTGAGGTAAATGAGATCCCGGGATAAGCGAGCGCGGATTGTAATCCTGCGGAGAGAAAGAACAAACTTGCGTCATGACGGAAACGCGGATTTCCCCAGTAAAAGCGACGCGACGTCGACCTCCTTCGGAGCGTTAACGCGGCGCTTGTCGCGCGTGTAAAACAATCGACGAACGCGGGTAAAAAGAACGGAGCCGATAAAATCGCGTCCGACGGTGAAGGCGTCGCGTCAAGACGGCGAAGGCGAGCTTTTATCTACGTGGAACTTAAATTTACCGTGCAGTTCACGCGCCCGCGAACGTGCGCATCGAGCACGCTTGCTCACGCGTTGGGTTACCGCACGCACGTTTTACGTCAACGCTCCGCGAATATAATCGCAGAGAATATTAAATAAAATACACGCGATATATGTATACAGCTCAGGGGAGAGATAATTTCAGATTTCAGTCACGTAAGCGCTTCTTCTCGATGAGGATCGAACGTAAGCCGGAGCCTGTGTTTAATGTAAACTGCATTTTTTCCCGATTTGACGTCACGGCTCAAAACGGTCGACGCGTAGATATCGGCGACCCTTAATGTAATCGACGACGTGTAATGTAACGATCGATTATCCGGAGATTTTTCTTCTCTACGAGACATTTCCCGGTGGCAGTGGCGTTTCGCATACGCGCCGCGACCTAACGAGAGCATATCGGCTGAAGGGAAATCACGGAATTGACTCGCACGATCGCACGACGAGTCAAAGCGGAGCGCATTTGAATACGCGGAGCGTGCGGGTGGCTCTTACTGGCGTTACTAGATCGTCCTGCCCCGTTCCATTAAACGGAGAAATCCTCTCGGTGGCAGCGACGACGACCGCGACGCGGCGCGGCGGAGCGGCGGCGGTGACCAACTTTCGTCGACCGGGGATCGAAACCCCGAGAGATATCTTCCGCTCGCCTCTCTCGATCTCTCCTGAAGCGGAGAGATGCAGCCTCGCGGACCAGAAACGGAGAATCCGCTCGCGCGGTTTCGTGACTCCCGGCGCGGATCAGCCGCGCGCCGGCGTTGCCGAATTTTCTGCTCTGACAACAAAAAATGCTTCTCGTATGCGTGTGCGTGTGTTTGTGTGTGCACGTGTGTATGTTGTTACAGAGAAGGGGAGCATACGCGCCGGGAGAGATAGAATGAGAAAACGAGGGGGGCATGGGGGGAGCAAGAGTGGGACCGCATGAAAGCCGCTGGAACAGGGTAGGGTAGGGAAGAGACGGAAGAGACAGGGGAGATCGCCAATAGCGTAAGACTGAGATATAATTTTCAGTTAAGTCGTTGTTACTAGATGTGTTAGAAGATATTGTCTTAATTCCAGTATTAATGCGTCTCCCGAGCGCGTTTCGCGAACTTATTAGCGGGTAACGCGGCCAAAACACGTTCGATTCGATATTGGGAGAAAGTATCTATGTATTTTTGCTGTAGCTTTGTGGAAACGTTTATATCCACCGAAATATTAGTAGTCGTTGCGACTCATGTCAATATTTAAAAAAAATTTGACGATATCTACCGTTAGGTTGAAATGATGTACCGATAATGAAAAATCAGCTGTATCTTACGGAGATGGAATATCGTAATAACAAAGCAAAATTCTGGTATCAGTGCTATCGTGCACGCGTTCATCAACCCGAACGAGCGCATCTTTCACGGTCTGTCATCGAAATGTCGGCGAAATTTAACGTAAGCGATTTTCGCTGGCAGATGCGCGATAATATCGCAGCGGGTCGCAATTTCGCGCCGGGCCGGGCCCCAGGAACTCCGGCCCCGGCGTCGCGTCAGTTCTCCCGGTGTTGCTCGCTTTTTGCGGATACATTCACAAAGGGAGCCGAGCGATCTCGAAAGCTTCCCCTCGCGATTACGCCAATGAGTCGACCCAGCGAGGCAGCACGGCACGGACGGACAGTCGGTTGCGCTGTTGCCAAGCGGAAACCACAAACCGGCGGCATTTTCTTCTTCCACGAAGACACGGGCAGACAACGCGTTCCGCTCGCCTACCGTGTTACCTCGTACACGTAGGAGGAGGCACCGCCACGGGCGGAAGGGGTAGCACGGGGGTGAACCAAGGATCGAAATACAATCGGCCAGAGGATATGAAGAATGAGACGGAGGATCGCCAACGCGCAATAAGACGCAGCTGCGAAGAGCAACGAGCCAGACACGCAAATAGGAATATGTAATCTAAGGCAATACGGAATTTGCGAGAGCGGAGAGACATTTTCGTCACTGTTTGTCGAAGACGTTATCGGCCGCCCTCGGCAATGTATCAATGATCCGTTTACGACGCTTGAAATAATAGCCGGTGATCCTGACAAATAGTAGATGAAAAAATACGTTTTATTGCACGTTTCGTTATCAGGACAAACGATGAGCGATAATGATAATTATTATCAGCGATAATTATGCATCGTCTCTTTCCACTCTTGTTGGCGCTCTTAATCCCCGACGCAATCCACTCAACCTTTTTAATCTCGATGCGTCGCAAACAGGCTTACAAAGCTCCAATTACTCCGGCGTCATCACAATTTAATATAAACAAGTCACTTTTCAATTTTAACGGCTATCTCAGTATTTACTTCATTCCAAGTATATATCTGAATGCTTTTAAATATATCTCATTTCGCATTAATTAGAAAATTATGAATTGTCCGCATTAGTACGTAACGAAAAAGACTTCGGTCATATGTGATATGAAATGCACGAGCGCGCAAATCTTGCATATGGGATTCGAATTAGGTAAAACAATTATGTCGCGCGCTAAAATTAAACTGACCGTTTGGCCGACAGCTAAATAATAGACGTGCAAATTTAACCGATCATAGATATACAGACGAATCAGTTGAATGAACTGCATTAAAGATAGACGACTCTTTAGAGTGCGCGGCGTAAACACATCGTTCTTAGATTCAGGTGGTTTCGCCGAAACAGAGGAAAAAATGACGAATTGATCGGTGCGTGCGATCGAATTAAGTTTAACGATTGTTTCAGTAACGAACACCCGCTTGCACATTTCCGTATTGCCCGCGCAGGAACTAACGCACGCGAAACACGTAGAATTTTGTAGGAAGTGATTAGAATTTCAGCTGCGTAAAACCACTACCAGACTTCCTCGTACACCCGTTTTCTACACGGGCGAACGAGGTCATATATTACGAGGGACACGCTGTATATGTATACCGGATTCATAATGAATTATTTCCCCAATACCAAATACGTTGCGAAAAAATACGTCAGAACCGCGTGTACTTCCGATAGCTGTCGAAAAAAGTGGCTAATTATGACAAGTTGTATGAAGTAGAGAATATATAGTGAAATTTAAATGCAGAGGAACTGCCATATTCTACTAGCAATGAGAAAAAACAGCGTTAGGAGAGAGATCCCGCAATACAATAATAATTATACAATATTATATAAAGGTAAAGGTTGGAAGAGAAAAAGCACGAGATGCAATTTTAATAAATATTCGCGATACTATATTATCGTTATATGCACCTGTTATACGCGTGTAAAACCATCGGGTCTCACTATATTGATAAAAATATAGAATAAGATGGAACAAGTCAAAAACGAGATAGCATACAATGACACAATGATTCTCAAATTTGTATTTCGCGAATCTCTCGCGTTTCCGGCGATTCTTCGCGACCTCATGCTCCGTTTCTTTTACATAATCATAATTTTACTTGTTTTTACGCATTACGAAACACGTAGTTTGACGTTAGGATTTCGCCTAAAAGGGAGAGTCACGGTGGAAAAAACTTCGAAAACCACCGCGGTAGACCCCGCACGGCCGGACACGGAATGAAATAACAGAGAAACAGCGCGGCACGGTGCGGCGCCGCGGGGGATACGATGCGCGACGGGCAACGGCAACATTAAAACGGCGACGAGCGCGCGGAAGACAATACGGAATTGCGCAAAAATGCGCGGTGGAATAGAACCGAAATTACACCCGGTCATTCTTTTCGATTTGTTCGCGAAGCGCGACAGCACAACGTATCTCGCGGATAGACGGTGGGCGTAATCACCTCTCTACGCAATTAGTACCGCGGGTTTTCATAAATTCCAACAAACCGCGAGCTTCGAAAAGTCGTAGACGCCCAGCATTAGAGACGTAGAAAGGCAGTGCGTGCCGCGTGCCCAACCCTCGGGTATAAGTTAATAACACGGAAACATACCGACACGTGGTGTGTTCCTGAGTCGGTTCCTTTCATCCACATAAATTTGTGACTGCGTCGTAGACGAACCAATCGGAAAGTTCCTTCCACCCTCCCGTTACGATTCGATTGCGTGATGATGTTAAACGCGTAAACAAACGTTCTCTCTTTTCCTTTTGCGGACAATATGGCAGGAAGTTTCGCAAAAATGACATTCCCGAAGACAATGGGGATTCGACTTTTTTCCGGCAGGTGCGCGTCACATGCGTAATTAACGTCGATGTAATTTCATT
This sequence comes from Temnothorax nylanderi, assembly GCF_030848795.1. Classification (NCBI taxonomy): domain Eukaryota; kingdom Metazoa; phylum Arthropoda; class Insecta; order Hymenoptera; family Formicidae; genus Temnothorax; species Temnothorax nylanderi. Next base: position 2,550,094 of record NW_027249068.1, on the reverse strand, counting down.
GAGTTGGGTCATCGATCGATACGTCTCTGTGCCGGCGTCATCTGAGCAACGGTTTTGCTCGAATGACAGAAATACGGAATGACGTGGAATAGCGTGATACTTGAAATAAAAATGAAAAAATTGAATTTTAATTTAGAAGAATTATGCACGTTGTGTTCGCTGCGCGGGACTGATTACGCATGGCGAAAGCATTAATAATTAATGCGACACAGGAATAATAGCTTCCACATCGTATCGTCGCACGTCCGTCGAAGACGATAATCGAGTTTCTGGCAATTCTAAGAAAAAAAAGGGATACACGGCCGACGGATATATCTCATGCCGCCATCCCTATCTCTCACGCGCCGTGGTCTGGAATTTCTTTTGGAGATTAGATCATCTACGAAATTGCACGCCGCAAGACTGGCGATACAAGACGTTTAAACAAAATGAAACGCACGAAACTGGAACGCCATCGTCGCAGATCTAGCGAGCATAGGATAGGCTGTAAAACCGCTAACACAGCTCACGATTACAATTACAGTTACGTGAGCTGGATTTACGTTTCACGTCTTGAATTTTCGTGAAGGATCTTCCGACGCTCACGCAGAGTCTGTTTACACGCTTCGACAAACATATACGATTGCAAAGTTCAACGTTCAAGGTAAAAATTTTACAGGCAAATGTTATTATAATTTATAAGAACGACTGAATAAAAAAAAATTAGCCAATAGAAAAATCCAGATTATTACGAATCGTCGATTCTGATCGAGTCTGATCCTTTCGTTTTTCGTGTGGACCACGCGCGTAAAAATTATCCCCTCCCGACGTGAAAATAACGTAGGAATCTGGACAACGGCGCAATTTTTCGGCGAATAGTTTTCGACAAATCCGTGATGGGTGGAAAAAAGCAACATGATGGACGCCGATTCCTCCCGCCGATGACCTCGAAGCCAATCGGCAATTTTATGATGGCTCGGTCTCGTGTTCGCATTTGTGAGAATGAGAGAGAGAGAGAGAGAGAGAGAGAGAGAGAGAGAGAGAGAGAGAGAGAACGCGGAGTTGCCAGGTCTCTCGCCAAGCTGTAGAGCGTAGACCAACCAAATAACGCTCCTCCGGAGCTCTCCAGTCCTCTCTCTTCTCTCTCGCGGGCTTAAGGCGACGCGATATGGGCATATCTCTTTAAAGCGCCAGCCAGCGACGCAGCAGTGGTGCTCACGAGTCACGATCGATAGCTCGCGAGTTGCGTCGAACGTCTACGTGCGAAATAACAATCCACGTTCGCGTGTAGACTATATATGCGACTATACCGTCGATGCGTAATCCAGACGTAGACAATGCGTAATCTACGTAGACATCGTCCATAATAATCGCACTTTCTCCGTTTTTTTCCTTTGTTTCCAGAAAAACTGCGTTCTCAATCAAAGAAATTATGCTCGATCTCACAAGCGAGGTTTCGAATCTAATGCGCCGCACCTATACGCGCGCCGAGGAGGATGAATCTGAGCGTTTTACACAACCGGCGAAATATTATCATCGCGTCCGCGCGTCAGTGCGATATCCACCAATTCCGAGCATCGCGATGGATCCGTACCGATTACGAGTCTAGAGGTAACAGGAGAGATATTACGTGGAAAAGAAGCATGAGAAGAAACTCCGTCCCATCAATCCATCGCGCATCGGATGGAACCAAGCCACGCATACTCCTCCTCGGCTCCGATCAGGTGTGTCGGCTAAAACCTGTTGGCTCGCCTTCCTTCTTCCCTTTGTGAGCGAGACAGGTGGTTATAGGGCCCAACAGCTTTCGTGGAGGCTGCCCCGACGAGGAGAGGAATGAAAACACGCGTATAGAGCGCGGGCGGGGGTGACCGAAGGAAAATCTCGTCGGTCGGATCTCGTCGCGTCGGCGTCGGGGAGATCCAATTTTTCCGGTCCGAATGCCGCGGCTAGGTACCTACTCGTAAATCCACAACGAGAGGCAGTGACGGGTCGGGGGAGGAAGGGACGGTTTTACGAGCGGGGAAAAACGGGCGCGCTCAGCGAACAAAGACTTGGGCGAACGCGCGCGCGTAACGGAGCGCATTCGAGATGCGCGGATTTGCGAAACGCGGAATAAGCGGCCCCATTATCGCGGCGAACGGGCACGGATGAGTCACGGCTTCATAATCGAGCCTTAAGCTCCACTTTTGCGGTTAGACTCCGTTGCCCTTCCCTCGGCGATCCGCGGGGGTTATCGTCACGACCGCGAAAAAAGGGACGGGCGACTCGAAACTCCAAGCGAGTCGAGTGAAACTTCAACTTTTTGCCTCCTCGAGGAAAACATTCTAATAATCTAAATAATCGTATCAAAGCGAGTCGAAAAGAAAACAAGTCGATTAAATCTCAAGTTCCTTATCGCCGCGCCTTCGAAACGTGTGTAAAAATAGACAAAGTTATAGATAAATATAGATACTCTATCGGATATATACTTCAAGCTGGCATCCCTTTCGATTTAGTTATTACGTGCACGTATCGGAAAGTATACAGGCGGTAGTCACGCGACAAGAGGTGAGGAGAAAAAGAAAATTACGATCAACTTGTGAATGTTGGCGAGAGTTGGCAGAACCGTGAGACCATGCTTACTGTAGAAGCACAGCGAGTGCGTGTTTTTTTTCTTTTCTTTTTTTTCAAGAGCATTAGCAAAAAGAAACGCGGAGGATGTCGGCGTCTCGACTCGCGGCTAGGCGATTCGACTGGCAGCGAGATCGCAGAAGCGAGGAACGATTACGTCTATTTTCGCGTAACACGCGCGCCATCAGGGTATCCTACGCGGTCACGAAAAATATTGCGGCGGATGCACGCATGCGCAGGTCAGCGTTAGCGTTCGCGCGACGGTAAGATCCTAAGTGCACTGACCTCTTGGCCGCTATGCGAAAGGCGGCTTGTGTAGGAAAGTGATAGTTACGAATACGTGCGTCCGATTGTAATACGCTCTCGTCGCAGTCGTCGCAGTCGTCGCTTTATTGCTTCCCCTCGAAGCCGCGATATCGGGCTTCCGCCTGTTCGATATTGGCGCATTCAGCCCGACAGCTGTCTTTTATGCAACGCGAGTCGTCGCGAGCGATACGACTTGACGATTTTCGTTCTCTTCTTCTTCTTTTTCTTTCGCGGAAATCGACGATAACGCGCGCGGATGTGTGGATGCACAAGCACGCGGAACGATTACACCCCTTTCCTTCTAGCGGTCCAATTTTGCGTAGGCATGATCGTGATACATAACGATCCTATTTATTCGTGTCGGAAGCGCGAAACAAGGATCGCAAAAATGTGCATCTTGATTGAAATAAATCTTATAATTCGTTATGCGTAATACGATAATATATAACTTACTTAAGTAATACCGATAATTAATTAAATCGCTTTTTACGTAATCTACATCGGCTTAAAAAAGGGTAAAAAAATATCTCGGACCTCGCGCAATTAGTATTAGTATAATAGCGCTCATAACTCCCCACGTATAGCCGCGGTCGACTCTAGCTAAAAGAGAAAAATGAGACCAACTCGCAAGTTCCGGAGCAGCTGTCAGAGGGCAGCACGTTTCGCGTGGCGACTCCAAAATGGAGAATCTGAAAAGCGCTCCGAGCACCACCGGCCGACGTGTCGCGGAACACGCGGCTTAATTCGGAAATGGCAATATTGGCAATTTCTGCATTTTCCAGCGACGATCGGTCGAGAGGAGCTCGTGGAGCGAGCCGTAAAACGGACGCGAAAGAGACACAAATAATGAATACTCACGCGTCCTCCTCCGCGCAGCTCCACCGACATCGTGCACCGATGTCATGTTCGAACCGCCAAGCGCCAAGCGCCAACCGTCGTCGGGACGCGGGAGCGGGCTCCGTCGTCTTTCGCCACAGGATTGCACAGGATCCACGACGGATACACGGTCGCGTACACAGAACAAGGGCACACCCGCGCGCGAGCACACTTCCGCGGCACCACGGCGTCGCGGCGCCGTCCGTCGGACGCGCGTCAAAGGCGACCGCGACCGTTTTACCCCACGTCGACGCGGGGATGCGCGCGGCCGCGCATAAACGAGCCTGTCAATCGCGGGACAGCCGCATGGCATGGCGACCGCGCCGACCGCGGGCGCAACTCAGCGCGCACGGCGCTTTAAACGTACGTCACCGTCCCGGCCGGCCCCGTCATTGGCCGGCACGGCCGCCGCCGGCCAATCGGACGCGCTCTCGCGGAATCGCGCGGGAAGACAAAGTGCTCGGCGTTACCGTCGCGCGCCGAAAGTCACCCGCGAATTAGCAGGGCCGCAGGGCCGCAGGGCGCGGTTCTTCAACCGGTCGTTCGCCGACTCGCGGCGCCGATGCTTGAATAAAGAACGAGGAACGATGATGCCGTCCCTTCGTTTCGAAACGTCGCGTCTACGACTCTTGTTCCGCCACCGATAAATCTAAATACTGCGATGTATTTCATTTGCCGCACCAGCCGAGAGTAATTTACTCGAAATAAGAGGAAATTGCGCGCGAATTTAAATTTGCGCCTCTCTATCCAGTCGTTCCGATGAAATTTCGCGAATCGGGCGAAACAGCAAGTGCCTCGATACGCGTCGAAAAATGGAGAGCGATTTTTATAGTTGGTCGATTGTTAATCCACCGATAATCGCTATAATAGTTATTATTCGTCTAAAATTAACGCGGCGTTAATAATCTCCGTTTCGGAATGTCACACGTACGACTTTTATTAACAAAATCTCGTTCTTATACAACTTGACTATTTGACTATTTTAAATAAGAATATATGTCGTGTCGAAATCTAATGCCGTGCGCCATGGCGGTTACAGCGTTCACAGAAACGCATTTGAATAGAAGGAAAGTAAACTTTATCCGATACCTTCGCGATGCTTTTCGTTCCGTGCTTGCAAAAGCATAAGCCTCGTAATTGTTGCGCCCGCGATCCCTCAAGAAAGCCGAAAGCCGAGGATAGAAAAAAGACCGACTCTCGATCGCGAAGCGTTCTCGGCGTTCTCGGCGTTCTCGGCGTTCTCGCCGTTCTCGCGTCACCTAGTGCGGACTGCGGAGTGAAGTTAGTAGGAACGCGTGCCGTCAAGATGGCGGCACCAAGCGGCGTATATGCCGTATATACGCGTCTCTGATACGCGTGCGTTTATTTGCGTTGATTTGCGTGTCGCGCGATGCGAGATGCGAGCTGAGCGGAGCGGCTCGTAAATATCGTACGTTTCGAGCGCGTTCCGGCCGAATTTCCCGTAACGTCGACAAATGAGACGCGGCGAGCGACGCGAGGTCAACGTCGAGTGCTTGCCGAGAGCGCGATCGAACGATGAACTATCTCAACAGTATAGCAGGCGGCACGACCACCACCGACTCGGGCCTGCAGCTCAACAATGTCGAGATTCTCTACACGAAGGTGCAGAGGATTTACGTCAAGCCACAGCATAAGGAGGAACGCCAGCGGGATCTCAGAGTCAACGTCGAGATTCACGCTGGCATCAGTCCGGTTTGCCGCAAGGTAACTTTACCTTAAGGAGTCTTCCTCCCTAACTTTGAAACTACTTGGACGTGTGAGAACGTTAATTGCGCTTTACCCCTTTAATTCTCTGTAATCAGTAAACGTCGATCAAGACCGATAGTTGCTGCTACGTGAAATATTTATGGACTCTCTCTCGTTTCAGAGTTTGTGTGTTTTGCTGGCTGACGACGACGATCCATGTTTTCTCTACTCCTTATTCATCACCGAAGATGATTTTAAGGTACTGAAAGCGCAGCAGGGACTGCTGGTTGATTTTGATAACTTTGCCACTCAGTTGATATGCTTGTTGGAGCAATGTCACGTTCCGGGAACGAGTCAACTGTCAAAGACTCCGCCAAAATTTCTCATGTTATTGGCGGAGGAGTCTGGAGATTGGAATTTCAAGCTTGTGGAGACAAATAATTTCAAACATCTGTGCCACCTGAGTTTAAATATATCACCGGCGACCGATTCGGTTTTGAAAACACACATGGCGATGAAGATTAAGCACCTGAAAGAAAATATTTCGCAACAAAGTAAGGATGCGATTGGTTTAGAAACTAGATTAAATGATTTAACAAGCAAACTCGAAACGAAAACAAAAGAATTAGAGCACTTGGAGCAAAAATATTTAACTGAGAAAAATCAGATACAATTTAATTCGTCGCAGCAAATAAGTATGGAAAAAGACAGGTATGTATATAATATATATAAATGATTATGAATAATATTGATTTTAATAATTTTATAATAATAAATAGGTAATATTGTAATGAAACTTTTTTTTGTTTGCTTGAAATCAATCAGGATCATCATTTGAAAAATATTAATAATTATGTTAATATTTTTCAGATTAGCACAAGCACGACTAGAATGGCAATGGCAAAGTGAAAAAGAAAAAATGGAAGTTGAACAGAGGCATGCTGAAACTGTGAAACAATTGCACACGGAACTTGCTGAATTACGAACGCAGAATATGACGTATAAGGATAAACAATCCTTTTTAGAAGCTACAAACGCAGAGCAAGTAAAACAGCTGCAGAATCTCGAGAAAGAGCTTAATATCGCCGAACGAGATTTGACGCTACTCAAAAAGCAAAACTCGAAATTAGATGTAGATTACCATGACAAAGATAAAGCTGTTAACAGTTTGCGTACAAAGGTAGCTGTGCTTGAACAAGAATTAAAGGACAAAACAGTGATTATTAACAAGCATTTGGAAATGCTAAAATCGGGTAAAGAACAAAAGCAGCATTTAGAGGATCTCTTAACTGAAAGAGACAGTCAGTTGCAACGCAAGCAAAATTCTTTGAGGAGTTTAAGTGACGAGTTAGTAAAAGCCAATGAAATCTTGACTAAATTACAAAATGAACTTGCATCAACCAAGTCTAAATTAAAATTAAGGACGAGCATAGCGCTCGAACAGGAAAGATTGTTAGACAGCAAACAGAAAGAAGTTGGCCAATTGGAAACGAAAATGGAGGGGCTTGTCAGAGATGCGAGAGATGCGAAGAGTGAAGTAGATAATTTAAAAGAACAGATAAAAACATTGCAACACCAATTGGAGGAAAAAGAAAAGATCATAAAGAATAATGATAACGGTAAGACTACGTCTCATTTTGTCTTGTCTTTGTTATTAAAAATGCCTCATGACTACAGAAAATTAATACGATGCTTTCATCTTTCTTTTACAGTAATTAGTTGGTTGAATCGGAGATTAGCGGACAATCAATCGCCATTACAAAGCGCTACTACTCCGGCACCAGTTACGATACCATCATCCGTTCCGCTGACGTTACCTAGAACAAATAAACTATTTCCTAACCGATATGAAACACGCACGCCCGTGCCCAGCACGATACAGCCCAGTACATTATCAGGATTACCGATGAAAAATCCGATCGTACAAAATCCAAATATTAATCAGACCACTCGCACGACAGCTCGGTCGATGGGTGTCGGTGTAACGGAAAGTTCGGTAGGATTAACTACCTTCAACAAGAGCGCCCTGATTTCGAGTACCAGCACGCCTATGGAGCGTTTCAACGCGTTGAATAAAATATCGGGAAATCCAACGGCCTCCACCTCGGCGCCGGCTATAATTGAGAATAACAATGGTCCGGCGGTGATCTCGAATGGTACAAAAGCGAAAACTGCAAGCGTTGGCTTGCAGGGCGGATTAAGGCGAGCAGGTTTATCCGACAAACCCATTTTACCTTCGGCATATTTTCCTAAGACCTTGCATTAACCAATTGTTCGGGAGGAATTATCAGTATAGAAATTGGTGAGTTAAACTCATGTTAGAGTACTTTAAGAATCAAAACGTAGGAACGACAAAACTGCAATATTGTCATTAGCATAACAATATTTCAAGTTTGCCGTCTCGGAGATAGTACAAATATTTGTAAGAATGATTAGTATTATTTACATTTCTTACCAGATAAAAATTTTAGGACTATTTTTAATCCTACACATTGGCACCTTTTTATATACAAAAATGATATTAGGCTATCGTCAATGTAATCGGTGTATCAATGTAGGATTAATAATAATATATAATTATTTGTATATATTATACTAACGCTCCGATCTCGTTAAATACAGCATAAAATGCGTATATATATCGGTAGGAAAATTCCATCATTCATTACAATATACTTTTATATTAACTCTAAATAGCTTCAACATTATTAGCATAATTTTATTATAAAGACTATTTTTAATATATAAATACTACTTGACAAAGTACATGAAAGGTACACTCCAATGAAATTTATATTTATAATGAAGCATAATATATAATATATGCATATATCATAAATCAGGAATTGCAATTTATAATATTAACTATCAAAACAGTTTTTTTTCCCCAATAATTCTAAATGTTTTTTACATAATTGCAAATTTTAGAGACGTATGCCAAATATTGTTACAAAAAAAAAACGTATTTTTTATGACCGTCAAGTTCGAAACGGAGCAATTTTAAGATTAACATGGCACAATTTCCCATTTTATCACGATCACGATTTGATTATCATGCAACTGATTTCTGATAATTCATATTTCCATTATTGTTAGCTTCGTAAATACATTTAAAGCATATTAATCACATACCTGTACCTGGAAAATAATTTTATCTTTGTGGATTTTATGTAATAACTGTATAAATATTTTTATATATAAATGGAAATGTTAATGAAAAGAAAAAAATATACACAGAGAGCTCTCTAATTTTACGACTTATGACCATAACGAGTCAAGTAAGGCCATTTAACACAACAAATATTAGAATGTGCCTCACAGAATAGATAAGAAAATTCTATTATATTTATATACATGTATGATTTATATTGTATACCTATTATAAAAATCATACTGGAGAGAAATTGTTTGTTAGTTGCAATATTGTATAAGCGTGAAAATTTTATATATTCAAAATATCTTTTCAAACTATGTGCCACAAGGTACAGACGTATCAAGTAAATTCAATCTTATAAAGCATGTCAATTTATTAAATTACATAAATAGAGCAACAGTATTAAATATAATAAATAGCGATATAAGATGGTAAATAAATGATTTCATATATTTTACTACTTTTGTACATAGAATTATAATAAATGTCTCTATTATATAATATGTGTTTTGCACATGTGTGGAAAGCTGCCAGTCTCATAAGGTATATACTTTGTTTAATCATATCAGAATATATAAGTTTGCAACAATATATTATTGTATTTGAAGAACTGACAAAAAATATGTACTTCCATACATCTTTACGCGCAACATGATACAGATATTTACATGATACATAAGAAAATATATACGGGCGACAAGATTGGAGATATCGCGACTTATCGCGTGTTAAAAGAGTTAATTTTCCGGAATGCAAATTACACAAACAATACTGTATAAAAACATTAAAACATGATAAAATATTGTCAATATTAACAAACCAATGATATACATTAATATCAATTAATTCATATCAATCGGAGATGACGATACACTGCTGTTCGGTAGATCTGTACAACCCATATCCAAAAGAGGCATATCCATTCGTTTACGTCTGCGTTCGCACTTCGGACACGGTTTACTAGCGTTTAAACAATCCGCGTGAAATACGGCGTTGCACCTCCCACACTGTAAATGAATAAATTGTTTGTCATAAAATTAGATATTATATACAAGGAAGAAAAAGAGAACGATGTTGAACGGTGTTTCTCACCCGAAATGTAGACTCCATATCAAAAGGATAAATGACTTTTGTGTCGTTACACACTTCACATATAAAGCCTTTCTGACTACAGAGCCAACAATTTATTACATGATTCCTCGCGAATTCAACAACCTTTTGCAGTTGCTGCGCGAGAATTCCATTGGGTATGTCGAGAAGGTCGGAAACGGAATATTGGTGAACATGTTCGTACAAATAATCTCTCGGCGCAACCTTCTTCTGCAGAGATTCAATAATGGGCTCGCGACACGTAAATAGATACGCTCGCAACAGGTTCAACTGAATCCGTAACGATTGCAATTGTGCCATAGTATCTACGGCCATGTAGATTCTCGGATTTAAGATCTTCAGATCCATCAGGGCCGGCTTGCCTTCCAGATACGCAGCGGCTTTTCGGCTAACGGAGTATTGTTTCAAGTCCCAGTTATGAATTATACGCGACGGTATGAGATATTGCCCCTCCGCCATGCACTTTGAACAGTAGTAATCGCCCGAGTACGCGCACACGTGCGCTTTAGAAAAGGTCATGCCAATCGCGTAACCACAATCGAGACAACTGTAATTTTGCACATCTAAGCCTTTTTCCCTTGGAATATTACCTAACTGCTCATCGAAATTTACCACAGCCTGGAATATAAAAATTAATCGTTGAATCATAATGAAATTGCGTTTTAAAGTTTATAAATATATGGTTCGCGGGAACGTACCTTTGGCTCCGGCTGAGCCTTATTAGATCCTTCCTCAACAGTTTCTTTCTTTGGATATTTCTTTAGAAACTCTTTCAAATCTGGTACCGTGGTATTTCCAGCCGTTTGGTAACTTTGAATGAGCGCATCGTACGTATGACCATCGCCGGGTGTACGAGGTGCGTCTGCCCCTGATCCGTGGGATATCACAGGTGAAGTTAAACAAGATTGGCAATCTTCGAACGACGTTGACCATCCTAATTTTCCTATTAATGAATTTCCCACAGTGGCCGCGGTGGCATCATTAGCGACTTGGTTTTCTTTCAAAGCATCTTGTAACAGCGGGTCCTCCGTATCAGCAGCGGTATTATCTGTATTCTTATTTTCTGCATTGCCATTTGACATCTGTTGTACCTCCCTGACCTCTCGCTCTTCTTCTTCTTCTTCTTCTGGGTTCTTTATTACAGCGTCTACAAAATTGCTGGGCAACTGTCGAGCGGCATTATTTTCTTGCGCGCTGCTATTAGATTTTTCTTTAGCCAGAATAATTTTCAGCGCTTCGTCCTCCGTGATAGACGCTACGTTATTAAACATGGACTGCGAGGAAGTGAAGGATCCTATTCCGATAGAACTACCGATGGAACTAGCAGTTTCTACCTCATCAAAATTATCGGTCGACTCGCTGTTTATCGTTTTCGCTATATCTACCGCGCTAAATACGGGACAAGACTTCATCGGGGGGGACCAGATGCCAGCTATAAGCAGAGGAGTGGTGGACCAGAAGTTCAAGAGGCTACTGTTGCAAGCTAACTCGAATCGTACATAATCCAGGTTTTCTATTAATCTCTGCGCGACTTCCACGAGGTCTACATCCCTGATGTAGGCTGAACGATTGTAGTACGGCTTCAGGGCCGAATTGTCCCTCCTTATGGCGCAAAAGTAGCTAGCTAACAGACCCTCGTTGAGCGCCAGCCGTATCCACGCTCGACAATATCCGACTTCCGTGGTGACTTGACTCAACGCCTGTATCTGATCTATAATCTGACGATGCGAAAACACCAACAGCGGACCCCAGAAGCTTGGCTGCGGCATAGCGTCCAAGTCGGGGCCGCTGAGAGCTTCGGTCACTCGATTCAGCAGGCTGTCCTTCAAGCCGTGGAGAAATATAGCTTCCAGGACGGAGCAGAGGGTCATGGTCTCGTCGCAATTGCCGACAAGGCCGTCGTCGGCGACCCCCGGGGCGCTCTGCATCTCCATGACGCTCGTGTTGAGCTGTTTCTGGAGGGAGTCCCGGACCAGGAGGTTCCTCTTGTTGCCCATTATGGACATCTTCAGCAGCGAGTTCATCTTGCGTGCTATTGCCACGGTACGTCACAGCGAGAACACGTCTTCTGCGGCGATCTCGTCGCTGGAGCATCTTCGCGGCCGCGTCGCGCGTCGGGAGATCGAGGAGGATCAACCGGAGTCGCGTCGTGCCTCCGGAGATGTCCTCGTGGCCGCGATCCGCGTCGCTGCGACGGAATATGTGTCGTAGATTACGTTTGTGGCACGCGGGCGTCACGGGCGGTACTGACAAAGGAACGAGGAAGTGCCCGCGCCGCGAGCGATGAAGTCATCGTATCACGGCGATAGCGCGGCGATATTGCGCGTGGCCAGGCCAGGCCAGGCCAGGCCAGGCGCGCGCGTTCACACACGCCGAGAGCGGGTTATCGCTCGACGCCCGAGCCTCGTGTCCGTGAAGTAGGTTAGGTGCCCGAGAAGCAAAACATTCGCGGCATAGGCTGTTCGGAGGCTCCGAGATCGCTCCTCTCCTCTATCGACTGCCCAACGGTCGCTGCAGCGCGGCGCCGTTCCGGATCAGAAAGTGCCACGGCGATCCCGCGATTCTCGATCGAGGCGCAGCAAATTTTCGCAACGTCATCGATCGCCGATTCTCGCCGATCTCCGTCGATCGAGCAAAGCGCCACGGCCGCAAACGCTACTCCGAAACGTCGTCCATCCCTGTCGACCAGCTGTTCGTCAACTACGCGTCGGGCTGAGTTTCCGCTGAGACGAGACGGCCAGGCCAGGCGGTCGCGCGTCGCGCCGCCCGCGTCCCGCGTCTCGTTGCGTCTCGTTTCTAGGACGGCTACGTCGGCTACGTCGGCTACTCCTTGAGAGTGGTACGCGACCCGACGGCAGGTCGCGCTGCCTCGTCTCTCGCTCCTGGCTCCCGTCCTCGTCACTAGGTGAAGTAGGTGAACTCGCCGCCGAGGCCCGAGCGCTCGAGCGCCAGGCTCCAGGCCCGACCAGGTGCGCCCCCATAATCTCGCCGCCGGCCGCACTTGTCGCATTCGCGCGTCGCACTTGTGACTTGCCCGATGCGATGCTATTTCCAGCGACCTACGCCGCGCCGTCCTTTCCCGCTCCGAGCTCCGACAGTCCGACGCGCCCGGGCTGCCCGCCCTTTCGATTCGGAAATAATGGAACTCTATCAAGCGACCCACAGTAACGACGACTAATTATAGATCTAACGACCCTCGAGCCTTCGACGCGTTATTTCACATTCGTTTGTTCTACATACTTGGGAATTTAATTGAATATTTATCGCGAATTGTTCTCGCGTCCAAGTTTATGTTGAAATAAGAAATCATGTGTCGATAGAATTTTATCTATTGTAGTTTTATAAAGCTCGCGCAGCTTCCTTCTCCCAGTTAATATATCGCAAAAGTTGACGGCTCCACGACAGGAACGTCATCAAAAGCGACAGTAATCGCCGGCTGCTTCCAATTCAGTGAACTTGAATCGCAAATAACGCTCGAACGGGTGATGCGAGTAACACGATCTAACGCTAACGTGCCACGACAGCGACGGCGACGGCGCATCATGCGATACGTCAGCTCTTTCGACACTCCATCAATTCAATCGTTGTCTGGACAGTCTGGACAGTCTGGACAGTCTGGACGCGCGAATGATTAACGATTCATTTTCGAGATTCGTTCTATATGCCGCTGTTTCGAAAGTAAACGACCGGCATAGCGTGTCCCCCCACTCCCCCCCCCGTCGCGCGTCGTCCTTTTCTATTCTCGCGCCTATATTTAGATACGCACTTGGTGCATCTCAAATGTTGGAACAGGTATACACCGTGTGTGAATGACCGAATACGCATGACGGAACGATGCGTGTTCCACGGCTTGACGGCGGCGGAGCGCCGCGCCGCGCCGGCACGAGGCGAGGGAGAGAAGAAGGAAAGAGAAAGTGCAATCGGGGCGAACGAGCGTGAAGGAGACGGCAGGTTGGACACGGGGACAACGAAGCGAATAGTGGAGGCAGGGACGTACCAAGTTCGTCAAGCGCAATTTCGATTCTCGAGTAAAGTCAGGTGGCGAAAGAAACACCACCGTGCGCGAAAACTCAAGTTCGGCTAGCTAGTCTCTATTCGCGATCGAGAAGAGACGCGCGCGGAGATTTATTCCACGATCTCACATCTCACTCGCGCTTTATCGTTCCATCTTGTTTACGTCCGACGTCCGACGTCCGACGCTCGACACGTGCTCGTCAGTCGTCACCCCGGCGCGTGCTCCTTACGCAAGATTCCAATTGAAACGCGCGTTTTCACCCGGGCGAAACTTATCGCCCGCGACTCTCTCATCACCCGTGTCGCGATAACGCGAGCCTAGATACTTGATACTTGGCGTTAACGATTTCAAACTTTACACAGTGGCATTTCGTCCATTGTCTTGGTTTTTTCGACGAACGGTTATATATTTAGAGAGAGTTTTTCATGAGTTTTCTGGGGACCAATTTACTTTCACGATTGTCAGCCCATTGTCAGTGGACATTGATGAACCTTTCGACAATAGTTTTTTCTAGGTGTTCGACTACACGGTTTACTATTTAGCCTTCTCTCCTCGTTGGCGAGGCAACAAGACTTTACAAGACGCAAGTACACGCCGATCTCTGTTATTTCCTTTGTGCGCACTTGTGCTAGAAACAATGCGCTTTCTCACGGTGCGCCGCAGAATTCTTAGCGGTGTTTAGCATTTGCCACGCTGTACACCCAGCACTTCGGGGAGCACGGAGCACGAGCATGGCATAAGTGCACACACGGCGCATTCTACTTTCGTCCGATCGCACGCGACGTCCGGCGACTCGCGGTGACACTCGCGGCTCTCAATAAAACCGAGGCGCTCAATAAAATTGCCATCCTTGCATTTGCAACGTTCATACATTCTTCCTCGTCTTCGCAAATATCGCGACTGCTCCGCGGGAGAAAATAACGTCACTCGCGCGTCTCGTTTTCTTACCTAACGTTACATTCCGCAGTCAAGTACTTATTGTTATTCATCTCTCCGCGTTTCGTTTCATCTGAAATTCGCAAATCAAGGGAAACATGGGAAATTTATTTATCCGCGATGTCTGTAAACCGACGCGACGAAGCGCGGGATATCTTTAGAATAGATTTCTGCATCGAGAGCGACGGTGGAGGAAGAGATCCTCCGCAGGCAGGACGACCCCCTTCGATTCGTCGTCGCCGCGATTCTTCCCTCGATACGGTCGTACGCCCCTGACTTTGTCCACGGTGGGGGCAGATGAAGCGGAGGCAGAGGGTGTCGGTCGTCGGGTCGGCGCAGCGGCGAACAGTGGCGAGTGGCGAGCGGACTCGTACGAGTCGAGGACGAGGCGACGAGGCGACGAGGTGACGAGCTGGCGAAAGCGTCGCGAACGGGTTCGTGTGTCGTCGAGGGAGCTCGCGGGGCGACCTCGGGACTCGCGAGAGGATACAGAGAAACCACCGGAGTGTTCCGGATCGTGAAGGCATCTCGTGGGGGCTCGCCGTCGCGTTAAAAAAAAAAACTTGTGAAGGAGCGTGGCGAAAGATTCCTCGTGATCGTGGAAGGTCTTCTCGGGTTGTCGCGAGGCGGACAGCATCGTTTCCCGGTGGGAAGGTTCGATAGCAATTGGCGGGACCTCGACGTGCATCTCGCATCCGGAGGGGCGGGGGCAAGCTTACGAACTATCGAGCGACCCCACGGAGATGCACGTGCGTCGCGGCGCTCGCCGGGGGTAGAACGGCCCGTCTCCCTCCGAAAAACAAACGTGACATGTCAACCTTGATAACGGTGGACTCGGGGGGAGCGACACCGGCGGCAGTCGGATCGACAAGAGGAAACGAATCTGTCGAGTCGTCCAACGGCATCGCGATTTACGTGGTTTCCGTCGTCGCGGGTGGACGCTAGAGTGCTAGACGTCGATATCCGGTCCCGCGAGTTTCGCGGTCATCCTCCTACGGATTATTAGATCTGAACCAAGGACGCGCGTGTCGATTCGACGCGTCGCGTCGCGTCGGCGTCGTGACGTCGATGACGTCCGAAGAAGCTTGGAATCGCTCTACGGTCGTCCGTATCGTCCCGTCGAACTAGATATGACGATCCCGAGCACCCCCCTAGCTGCGAGATCTCGCGACTGTCCCCGAAGAAGCTGCGAATCGCCGCGATCGTCGACGACCTTCCACCGAGCTCCGAGATGTAAATCCCTACCGCGAAGCCTACGGACCGCAGTCGTCGACGCTCTTTCGTCAAGTCGATGACGATTCGAGCACGAGGCGGAAGGAAGCTCGAGCGAAGCAGTGACTCTGTAAGATTCCGACCGTCGCGGTCGCGGTCGTGGTCGCGATCGCGGAGATGTTGCCGCCGAGGATGATCGACCGCGGCCTGCCGTCGGAGACGACGTGCGGAGTCGAGCTGCGCTCCGCCGAGGTCGCGGCGACCTGTCACGTCGCGAGATACCGCGAGGAGTTCGACGAGACCATCCGCACCGTCTCGGAGCCGGAGTGCACGAAGCGGAGACTCGACTCGGCCGGAACCGGCAGCACCAGGTCGGTGCCGGATGGCCGGCCGCGTCCAGGCTTCTCCAAGGGCTCCGCCTCTCTGCAGAGCCTGGTGCGTCGAAGGAGCCGCAGGCACGGCACGTCTCTACCCTCGGAGGTCGAGCTGTCTTCGAGGCAGGTCGTCTACCCCGCCGCGGCCGTCCGCTCGGACCTCCTCAAGGACATCGGCGTCGGCGCGGCGGTGCCGGTGTTCCGGAACGAGGAGGAGGCGGCGCGAACCGCCACGCCGACCTCCACGCTCGTCTACGCGACTTCCTCGGCGCACCCGTCGACCTCGAGGGGCGACAACAACCCGGCGACGGCTCAGGACGTCTCCACGTCGGCCAGCAACGTCGTCACCACCACGGGCAGCAACGTCACCTCGACGACGAACGGCGGCCGCTTCGGCAGCGCTCCGGTCTCGTTGCCGAGGACGACCGGCGTCGTGAAACCGGGCCCCTCCACGTCCTCCTCCTGGAACAGCTCCGCCGAGCAGGAGAGCGACTACGTCGTCGATCCCGTGCAGGGGAACGCCTACTACAAGGGACAGTTCTTGGGAAAGGTACGTGCGTGCGCGCGCGCGAATTTCTGCGAGTCGTTTTATTTACATTGTTTACCGCTGACAAATTGCGAAGATTTAAGTAACGAGTATTTATAAATTCCCCCACAGCATCGCGACTCGGGGCGACGAGTGAGCGCACCTGTCGTTGGCCTGTCGTTGGCTCGCGTCGCGCGCCGCGCCGATCGCATTGTCGAGGTCCCGTTTTCCGCGGCGAGGAATGCCGCGTGAGCCGCGTCCCGCGACGAGTACGTGGGAATCGCGGGGTTGCGGCTCGTTTAGAGCTGTTGACCTTCCCCGCCTTTTGATACTGTTTTGTGTAAGCAGCGCTCGCGCGGGGACGCGGGCTCGGGCGCGGGCGCCCGCCGTTTACGATGCTCTTTAAAACCTGTCAACCGACAGTAAATCAGTAGGCGCGATTGGCCGCGCCGTACAATCCTTATTGTTTTGCCGGCGTAAAGCGACGTCAGCTGCGGCTGATTACCGCTCACCCGAGAGACAGAGAGAGAGAGAGAGAGAGAGAGACGAACGTGCGAAGGGAAGGAGAAGCCGATCGTCGCGTCGGCGTCGCGTCGAATCGATCGGAGATGCGAGATGCGGACGTGATTATCCGGCAGCAATTATTCGTACATTTTTTCACTCGATAATTCACTATTATATTCTAATTTTCTATCGCACGCGTTCTTCTTAATGACGGTATAAATCATCGTTATGCAAAATCCGCGGGATTAAATCTTGCTCCGGCCGCGCGATCGCATGTAGAGGTAGGAATTTACCCGAGTGATTTAATTTTCGCACAATCAACTCGGACCTGGGCGCTTCCTGGAGTAAATAACGCATGACCGAGTTAATGCGAGATGAGTCGCGATTCCGGTGTCGGCTGTGTCGGGTCGAATAGACCGGGGGAAAAACTCGCTCGGGATCGCGACTCGCGGGATTAAAATTTTTCATTACATAGAAACGTGGGCGCAGCCCCGCAGAAGTGGAGCGTGGGCGGTGAGTCACACACCACGACGCTCGTTTTCGCATACCGGGAATTCTGACCGCTGACGGAGAAGTACCGGCGAGGGCGACGTCGACGACGACTTCGGCGAGAAACGGGGATCCAAGAAAGAGGCTCTTTCTCTGAGCTCCGGGAATATTATCCGAAACGCTCAGATTAGACCGCAAATTCTCCGAAAACGTGGGGCCGAAAGTACATCTCGGAGTTCGCCGCTTCCGCCCGGGATTATCCTGCGCGAACGGGATATCGGGCCCCTCAGACGCGTCCCGTGTTTGTTTCGAGATAAAACGTTTTTTGCCGGCGAAGCGTAAATTCCACGCGATATCTCGAATTGTAAAATCTTCAGAGAGAGGGTGGTTTCCGCTCTCTCTCTTTCTTCTCTCTTCTTTTCGTGACGCATCGTGATGCAACCGTGGAACTCGCGCACGAAACGACGCGGCGACGCCGACGTGGACGTGGCGACGGTTTGAGGACCGCATGTAATGTGTAGCACGGTTCGTACGTGGACGGAATAAAAATAAGGCGTTTAAAGTCTCACCCGGCTCTATCGACGACAACCGATTCCTCTTCTCCCGAAGATGCGTCCGGTCGAGTCATTGACTCTGCATCATGCATAATACATCGACGGTAGCCTAAGATCAACGCCTTCGTCAAGGTCGAGTGTTCTAATCGCGGGGCGCTTTGTTTTAGTTTGAGTAATATGATGAAAGCGCGTCTCTTCTGGATCTGAAAATATACAATGCGTCACCGTCGTTTTCGAGTCGTCGACGACAATGCGAAACGAATGGCAAACTCTGGCTAACGGTTCTAATAGTAGACATCGGAAACTGTTAGTAATTGTTAGGGATAATTGCAACAGTTACAAATAGCCAGTTACAGTGAACGATACATTAATCTAACACATCTTCCATTAACGATGCTTTAACATGCGATATGGCAATTACATATCCATCCGTATTTCAGAACATTAAAGTCTGTAATTAATCGCTGTTTGTTAATCCAATTTTGACAAATGAACTTGGCAATTTTTCTCAGAATGAACATAAATCTCGATCGTAGAAATTCTCAATGAGTCGCAGATGCATGTACAGGAAACTTTTTCGCTATGTCAGTATTGCGGGTGACTCCTAAGATCGCTGACAACCGAAATTTATTATCCACTGAATTCATTTCTTATTCATAAGGCGGTTTACTTTACCTTTTAATACGATTATGTAATGTAGCAGCGAATTTATTACAACAGTCCATATTACTCGACTTATGTGTGAGATGCGAATTATCTTTTATTCATATTAATTTTAAAGCGCTCTTCCTAGAAGTCGGGCGAATTTCGGAAATGAAAGAAGAGCGAATAAATTACAGGGCGGGTAAAATGCATTTTTTATTCGAATCTCTAATCGAAAAGGATGTCGTCACATTGTCAGATATACACGTCCTGGGACGTACTTGGCATCGCCCGAAGCAGGAAGTCCAAGTTATCTGATTATCATTACACCGAGTAAACTCCATTCGGCCAACACACCCGGGACACACCCCGAGGCGGTCTCTCGTTACATCGATCTCATTGCTTCGAACTTCACCCGTGCTCGGCACGATCTCGTCCAATCTCCGTTAATCGCGACTTCTCGATCTTCACGGTACTTAGTTTTACGCGGACGCGGAAAACGCCGAGGCTATCGGTGGCCGCGGCGCACCGATGCGAATCGACCCGCTATCGGTTCGTCGTTCGTGCAGGAAATATCGTGCGTTCACGCGACTCGCGATCGATCCAGCCAATATCCATGGGAAACCCTCTAGCCCGAGCTGCGAAGAGAGAGAAATTCTCCCGGTGACACCAATCTCGCAGCTCGCAGTGACGTGTCCCTCGAGATGTGAAATGATCTTGCGTCACAAATCAAACGGATCGTTAGCTCGTGATCGCGAAGAATATGTACGGGAAATATTTCACCTTGTGTGGACGATCGATCGGTCCACACAAGAGGCTATACGTCTTGTGCGGCACCGATCGTCATTTCGGAGCATGCCATTTGGGTGATCTCGACTTACAACTCTTACAACTCAAACGGACCGGTCGCGTTACCGATCGACGATTTGTATTAAACAAATACGTCGCATCCTACTCGACTTGCCTCGGCCTCGGCAACGTCGGAGATCACTTCCGCAGATGTCACTCAGCGATGTTAAATTGTAGCCCCGAAAACAAGTCGACAGTTATCCGATCGACGAGAAGAAATATTTCACGTCCACGCGACGAGATCGATCGCGATCCATGAAAGGCTAGCAGCTCGCGCGCGCGCGCGCGCGTGAGGCCTCCAACGCCGGCGGATAATTTCAGAGGATGCAGTCTCACAAACCGTGTGTATCCTCTTGCTCCCGAGAAAACCGGTCGTCGTTTCGTCATCCCGATTATTCGCACCCGGTCGTTCGGGCGTTACCCCGCGCGCGCGGGTCGTATCTTGTGTTAGAAATCGGGCTTTCCGTTATGCGCACCGCAGCCGATACTTTATCAAAACTTACCTCTGATATTTCCGTATTCCATCGAGGGCTCCCGCTTCGGCGCTATCTCGATTATTCGCAACCGGTTGCCGGTTTCTACGTTTGCACCTTGGATTGTGCGGAGGCGCGTGCAGGTAGTTCTCCCCATCATCCGTGCAGTCGCCGCAAAAAGCATATAGGGAGCTATAACGAAGCTTCGTCAACGATTGTCTTCTGCGTTTGTCACAATATATTATATGTACAATATTTTTTGTCAATATTTCTCACTTTATCATTTTTTATTAGGAATTAAGAGAGAATTTATTAGCGTACGAGAGGACGCTGACTACATGTTTACTATAAATCACAAATAGACGAGCGGTATAAACGGTTATAAACGGTACTAGCGTCAACATTGAAGCGCTAGTAATGGTCCATTAGCCGCCGTTGATCAAATACATCGGATGGGCGTTTACGTGGACGAGCGATTTCTTTCGAACGTGTTGAAGGTGCGAACGCTTTTTATTGCGCAACGTCGTTGCCTCGATCATTCACGACCGGTTACCATTACCACCTTTCTTCGCCCTGCAGTTTAGAGACGAAGAGCTAACGCGGGAGCTTATCTATACCGCCGCTACTTACGCCACGGATACTTCTCTCATCCCTGTCCTTCCTCTCCCGTACGCTCATCTCGTAGGCTCATCTGCGATTTGTTTCTCGTTTCTCATGAACAATGTTAGCCCGCGAGCGATGAAGAACTTACGCGTCCGGTTTTGATTCTAGCCGCGCGATAGCAACGGACATCGTGTCGGGAAGATCTCTTACAACCCCGGTATTTATTAACTCTCCTCGGAGCAAGACGGTGGAAAGCGAGGGCCGAGGATCGGATTTTCGGTCTTTCAAATATCCTTTATACGAGAGAGGAGTAATTTTCAACGTTGCATTCAACCGCGGTCAGATTTATCGAAGCCTCAAGCCTTTCATTCCGGCCGCGGCGATAAAAGTTCGCCGATATACTTGAAGCGTAGCTTACTTCTGTCGCGGAGACGATCGTTCCGTTCCAGTGCGGATCGTGAGAAGTAACGAGTGACGATTCTATTCGCCTCGCGAAATTCCTGAACCGTGAAGAATGCGACAGAAGGCAGAAGGGCAGCGCGAAGCTACAGTTTTTCCACGAGCGCGAGCGTCGTGACGAATATTACAGTGCGCGCGCGGGGCACCGTCGCTTATCTATGCGTTTGGCTTCCAAAGCACACGCATTACGCGTCTTTCTAATAGGCACGCAACGTGCGCCCTTCGCGCACATACACACAAGTCAATGACATCTCATCTCTGCCTTTCACTGATTGGCTCGTGGTTGCGTGTCGGTGCAACCGCGAGGATGAGCTCAACGGATGGGCCTCTTCCTCTCCCGTCTCTTTCTCTCTCTCTTTTTCTCTCCGTCTCTCCGTCTTCTCATTCTGGATCGTCTCGCTTTTTTAGCTTCGCGAGATCGTTCGCTGGTACAAAGTATAACACACGATTATCCACGCGATTTCATCATCGGCTACCACGTATTCCGGGATCTAACGGGCAAAAACAGCAATTTTCACTATTGACCGGAAATAAGTCTGTCGTATTATAGTCATATTAAACTTTCGCTCCCATGATAAACATAAATCAGCTGTAGTTTCTTGCGTAATAGTAAATTCTTTCGCGCTTTATCGCGCGATATTATATCAAAACAAGTTGATTGGAAAAATGCGAAGAACATATATGTATATATTTGCATACGCGCATATACATATACATATATGCACATAGACTATGCTTCGCGATAATGTCTATCGATAAACCAATCTCGCGCGTATTTCCTACCCTTTATTTATATCGCGCTGCATCTGTTGCACTTAATTGCGCAGCTTAAGTACGTGGCTAATTCCACTCGCGAGGACATAAGAGAGGAGTCATCGTAATGCGAATCGCTTCAACAGCTCAGCTCCAAAGTGGACGACGTTGGTGCACGAAATCGCGTTTAATTTCTCTCCAACCTAAGCGTTTACTTTACGCGATGCACGCAGAGAAAGAAAGCAGCCGATAAAGCGGCAAAGCGCGGCCTTTTAAACAGGGCGTGTCATTTGCGAGTAATCATCCTCGAGAAGAAAACGTCCGAACGCATTGCGAAACGCGGTAACTGATACAAATATCTAGCCGCGGCAATTAAGCAGACCGTGATATCTTACTACACGCGTTACCACCCACTGCTAAAAGACATAAACAGAGTGTTTCCAGGAAGATACACAAGTTTCCTGCAACGGCGGACGCGTTTGATGATCTTTCCGTGACGCCCGCGAGAACTAAATCAATTTTACTCGCGGCCGAGTTTATCGGTTTTTCACGCGATCGTGTGCTTTCCCGCTGAATTCTTTGTGCAACTAGCGGTCACTAATTGTAAGTCGCGCGAAAAACACATGCCCAGCAACGATATCGGGATTATCATTATCGCGCGCACGACACATTATACTTTTCTTTTTACAGACTTTAGTTTATCCGCGATCTACGTATAAATACATGAACGGCTGTTTATACGAACTGTTTGAGTTTCGCGTAGCGGATGAAAAAGGTGACGAAACCCGAGGGATCAGCTGGGATCTAAGGCTACCCCTCCTCGCGCTTTATTTTCCCGACCTTTGGCTTTTGAAATTTACGACGGTCAATACGGATCCCGGCGAGAGAGCTTCTTCAGGGTTCTCGATTTAGCGAGAGAATTTATAGAATGCACACACAGATCCCATCGTCCACGTGTGCCTCGGGAAACCTCTGTGGGTCGCAGGTAGACTTTTCTGTCCACATACGCCGAACAATGAGTATACTCCTCACAAAGCATCGGGATCTCGCAGGTGGTGCAAAACGGTTTTTCCCCGTTCCAGTTTTCTCTACCTTTCTATGCACGTGCATTTCCAAAGACCCGTGTTAAATGCTGAAAGGTTGATCGTTTTATGTACTCTTCCTCCTTCCCCCGCATTCCACCAGCTTGCTATTTAGTCGATAATCCGAGTAACCCACTTGTTTCGAACAAAGATATAAGTATAATATATTTTATTCAAGCGTTCAACTCTCCGATAAGAATTAGGTAACTTTTCTATCTTTGCTTATTCTCGCTGCCCATTAGAAACGATTTGATTTGCAAATATTATTCTGGGTGATTGTTATTGTGGTTAAATCTCGTTTGATCGATACGCTTTAGCGTTGCTGATGCATAATGCATTAGTCTTTATTTCACGATTACTTGTCGTTATAGTGAATAATCGTGAAAGTTTTTTTCTGTTTAATTTAATATGAAGTATAATGACTTTATACATTAAATCAGACAAATGTACATTTCACTATAAGATAACAGTATTTATAATAAAGTAATTATTAAATAAGTAGTTTATTAAATAAGTTTATTAAATAAAGTACCACAAGACATTTAAAAGGAAGGACGAGTCTAAAACATTGCATATGGCTGCAATTAAAATGTAATTATTCTTGATGAATTGTCTATGTTGTAATGTGCATCAGGTACGAAAAACTCAAGACGAGTCCGTTTTAGAAACTTGCCCTCGTTACGCAAAGTAGCGGAAGGAACATATCATGCGCGGTTCTCGAATTGACTATTACATCTTCTAACATTAAAATGCTTCTGACGTAACTTCGAAAGCGCGTCTTGGTGTTACTTGGCTCTAACTGGGGTTAAGGGAGCTGTTATCGTCGCGAATTGCCACGTCGAATTAGTGCTATTCGAGCAATGTGGGCGTGCTGAAAACTCGTCGAGGCGGTTTCACGTGCAACTGCTTAATTTGAACCCAAAAAATCAACCCCCTCCCCTTCCTTTCTGGTGTACTAAAATCCCGTTTCGTCGGCGAAAATATTTTAGCCTATCGGAATAGAACAGCTCGCTGTGCAACATCGTGGCTTAGCAATCGCTTTGCGATGGTAACGATTATCGTTGCCGGATGTGACTGACGTCGCGCATATTCTCGGCTTGGAAGAATGAAGCGCATCGATCGTCGAGGCAGGAGACGCCCGTCACCGTTACGGCTGATAAGCAAGCCGGAAAGATTAACGAAAGGTCAGGGCCTCGTTAAGAAGATTTGGGAAAAGAAAAGGGACGTGTGTGTGCTTTTCCAAATTTAGACGCACCGTTTACGAGCGGAAACGAGCGACTAATGCGGCGCGAGCGCTCGTTTCTCGTCCTAGATAAATCAATTCATTCTCCCCTTTGTTCGCGTTTCAATTGGCGAGGAAAGTCCCGATTTTTTCCGTCGACTTTCGTGCGACGAGAAATCGACTGTCCACGCGAACAAAGCGATTCGCGTAGCCGCGAGCGTTTATCGTCGTGGTACCTCGGCCGCCTCGCGCTCCTCTCGCTTCGTGTCTCGGACGGGAAATTCCGCGACGGACGCCGGACGGTGAGGTCTGCTGAGCGCACGTTTGAAATCGCGCGAGCCCACTGCCATTATGCCACGACGATTGCGAGGAGTGAATGGCGCGTGAATGGGATTATTTCTCTGGAATCGAATCGATGACGCACTGCATGCCGCGCGAAAACCGGTCGGTGCGGCGCTCGCTCGTTTTCTCCGTCGCGCTCACGGACCTCGCGGGACGTCGCGAGGAGCGTCCGAGAAGGGCCCGAGGGCTCGTTTCGGCGTCCCCGCGAGACGGCCAGCGAGACACGCTAAACGAACGCGCGAGATGCGACGTGATGGTCGGGGCTCTTGACAAGCTGACCGCCGCGCCAGGGAAATCAAGCAAAGTTAACGGATCGCTGTCTTTCGCGTGACGGCCGCGGCGACGGCGACGTGCCGCTCACGCGAAGCGAACGCCGGATCCCCAGCGTATCGAGAAAATGACGTATGCATATTAATCGACTCCCCCTCCGCCGAATCATATTGTCTATTGTCAATTAATTATTTCATTTCGTGAACGCTCTGAATGTCTAACAGAAGGGAGGAAGAGGGAGGATCGTGTAAATCGCGGGTGTCTCTTCGTCAGAACCGAACGGTTCTCCAGCATTGTGAAGAAGGTCGCGAAGAAAGGCTCGATTACTTCACCGAGAAAAGAACATGCAAATAATTATGATCGGAAATAGTTCTCCCCGCGCTACGCCGAGCTGCGCTAATTCCGACGAGATGCGTACACGCAGTCCCAATCTCGAGGAGCGAAACGCAAAACGGGGACAAGGCACGAGGAGCTTTTGTCAACGGTCCATTTAACCACGCGTGCACAAAGCGCGTGCACGCGTGCGTGGATATTTTTAGTCGTCGCCGGTGGTATTTAAAGATAAACGAACTGCTGCGTTTATCGTATGCGTACGGAGGGGCGAACTCCCGGCGTGCCGTATGCTCGTTGCGTACCGGATATACGTATACACGCGGTGGATTATCGCCGAAATATGGCAAGAACGAGAGAACGAGGAGTGCCTGCCTGGGTCACGTCGGCCGACACGAAAAGCGCTCGTCTCGACGTCTCGGCCGGCTCATCTAGGCCACGCGTTTAGCTCTGCTCCATTTTTATCCCGGGTCTTGCCTGAATATACAAAGATCGCGTGCGGCGTTGTCGCTGACGTGATCGCGTATGAGACCAACATTTGGAGAATAAATACGGGAATACGAATGCGAGATAATTCCAATTGCGTGACACTGTCGTCGCGACGCGTTACGCGCGACGTCTCGTAACTCGTTTGGGATATTTTCGCGCAAATTATTCTGGCAATGGGCCCACCGAACGCCCTTTCCCACCGCGATCGCAAGACGGTATTTCTCGTTTGTTCTCGCGCCAGTGACGAGCTATTTTGGAAAACGGAGCCGCTGCGAATTTACGATTCTTTCGTGGGCGCATTGTTTGTGGGAGGATCTCAATAGGGAGCAAAGAGGGGATAGGGTGAACGCACCCATATCGATTTGCAACGATAAATCTCATACTTAAAGCGTTGTAAGATTGAGAACATCATCATTTGGCAGACGATACGATACGTCTCTCCCGGATCGCGATACGTTTGCGATCCGTGTTACATTTCGCGCCATGCTGTTTGGAAGGCTCCCATAATTGTCAAAAGCCGCGAAGAATGGCGTCCCGTAAAAAGAAATTCCCTTCACTTTCTTCTTCCATTCCTCCGACTGCGCGCAGGCAATAAACGATAATTTCAGAAGATTACTTTAAGACCGAAAGCGGCCGCGGAGAGATCCTTTCACTGAAACCATTGACGGATGATCGAGGAGAAATTCCTGGGATCTAGTTTGAGATTTCTAGGACTCGGCGCGGAAGAAGAACGCGGCTCTTGTCCTTCTCCGCGAGAGATGAATCACGTTGTGTCGCTTGCGCAATTTTTTCGAGAGTCGTGTGCTTATCGCGAGAATATAGCTGGTCCACTTTTAACGCCATTATTTATCAACAGTTTATTTTTTATTTTTTTAGGGTGGTTTTGCGAGGGTCTACCTAATGACTGATGTTAGCAACGGAAATCAGTACGCGTGCAAGATCATCCCGAAGAATCGGATGCAGAGAATCCATATGCAGAAGGTGCGTACGCTCGTTTAGCGAAAAACGCGCGCATCCATATTTGTTTCGCTGAATAACGCGCGTTTACGCCATTCGCAGATCGCGCGTGAGATCATGATCCACAAAGAGCTGAATCACGTGAACGTCGTCCAGATGCATCACTACTTCGAGGACAATCTCAACGTGTACATGCTCCTAGAGGCCTGCCCACGAAAGGTATCGTGTGTCTCCTACTTGCCTTACCAGTTTATTGTTCCCTACCACGCGTTCTGCACATTCGCGAGAAAAATTTCGCAACCCTACCTTTCCACATTTATGACCAGCGTGCATACCGATGAAAACTCGACGGCCGAGCATCGGCCGTTGTCTCGTAAATTATTTAAAAACCGTCGACAGATATTGACAGCTGGTGCAGCGATAAAGAGCGACTGTTCCCTCATTTTATCCCTCGTTCTGTGCTTGCGCGTCTTTAACATCTTTGTCCGTCATTCCCCTCGTAAAGTCGTTTTCCAAGTTCCAGCCTATCTCTATTCCGCCGGGCAACACCTGCGCGACTTAAATCGACGTGTCGAAGTCATTCTGCACGCCTTGCCCGAGAAACAATTATGGATCCATCGTATCTGTCTACGAACGGCCCGCGATCAGCAATCGGCCGCGTATTTCCATCTCGCCGGAAAGAGAGCGGCACTTGCACTCTTCATGGTTGATCTGCCGACCTGTTTGTACCGTTATAGGATGCGACGAAGCATCCACTAATCGTTTGATTATCCTCGCTCTCCCGCTCAATCGCCTTCGCAAACGCGAGTCTTATCTCCGTCCGCTGCTCGATCACGAAAGGATTGCTTGATTAGCGACTTAAATGATAAAAAAATCTCTATCACAAATTCCTTAAAAACGTTAATCTTAAACGTTAATCTATAGCGAAAGCGCGTAATAAAGAGACGCGTTGAAAGCAACTCACAGTTTCGAGAAACTCGTAAAAAAAATATTTCACGTCTCGTAAATGTTTAACGGGAAAAATTTTTTGACGTTTCCTTGTCGCGTTTGCGCAAAATAGCCTCGTAAAGTCATCTCATTTCGCCGAAAGTTTGCGTTTTAAAGACTTAACGTCGGCCACAAGTTAGCGAGTTTATCGCGAGTGGCAAGAAAAATATAGACGCGCTTTCTCGAAACTGTGTGTCTCCATCGGATCGCAGATAAGACAATTCCTTCAAAATGAAGTAACACGTATCCTATACGGAACAACATAAAACGGCCCATCAACCTTCAAAAGATACACGTGCATTCCATGCATTCGAGATGACTACCTTCCTGACAGGAAACGCTTTCTTTCCGATTATTTGCTCTCTTTTTAAAGGAACTATAGGTAGCCATTACACAATCTCCTTCAATATATAGTTACTTACGTGAAATTTTACCACGAGTTTCGTAATTTTACGTTTATGTCAGTTCATTGTATCATCTGCAAAGATTATAAGATCGACACACAAAGAAAATGTAAAAATATAAATAAAGAGCGTGAAGCAAATAAAAAACCATATAATAGCTCTCGCTACGTTTTATCGTGATATTCTTCCGTCAGGCGACTTTCTGCACGTCACTGAATGCGCGAAGTAGTAAGCTGCCCGGATATAAAAAAAAATACCATCTCTTCTTCTTCTCCGCTAGAGCTTGATGCACGTGCTGAAGTACCGTGGCAAAGTCACGGAACCGGAAGCGCGTTACTACATGAAGCAAATGGTGACCGGCGTCGCGTATATCCACTCGCAGAAAGTTGTTCACCGGGACCTGAAGCCGGGTAACATGTTCCTATCGGACCGGATGATCGTCAAGATCGGTGACTTCGGGCTGGCGACGAGGCCCGATGGCCAGCGCAGACGAGTGTAAGTCGTAAGATCCAATATATAGTTTGTGACATAATAAACATGTTCCTCCTTCACATGAAGAATTTTACTTGTTTAATTTGTAAATATAAATTACCACAAGTTTATAAAAAGCAAGAAATACAACGTGAAATGATCTAGTTGAAGACACAAATAATTGGATGTGGATGAAATCTCACAATCCCTTTTTGTTATCTTTGTAACGACGCCCTAGCTATTCTCCTCGAAAACATACAAACACCGGAGATCCCTTTTCCGGCGCTCCGGCGAGACGATTGTTAGGGCCTGAGGGACGCGCTCGTCTAAACACAAGCAACTAGCAACGTCAACAAAACGTTATAGCATGTAGTTAATTTGTATCTACAGGACGATATGCGGCACACCAAACTACATCGCTCCGGAAGTTCTGTACAAGCAAGCGTACAGTTACGAGGCGGATGTTTGGGCGCTGGGCTGCATATTGTACGCCCTGCTGGTAGGGCAACCACCCTTCGACACGGCTACGCTCAAGGAGACTTACGCCAGGATCTGCAACAATCATTATCGCGAGGTCGACGACAGTATCGCGAGTAGAAGCGGTCAAGACTTGATCAGGTGGCTGTTGCAATCCAATCCCGAGCTACGCCCGAGCTTGGAGAGGGTAAAGGAACATGCCTATCTCACCAAGGAATACGTGCCTGCGTCTTTACCCCACACTTGCTGCTACCAAATGCCACCGGCATCGATCATCGAGCCACCCTCATCGCCGTCCTCGGTGTCCACAGTCGCCAGGAATGCGGAAGTTAAGGCACAGGTGAGCGACTCGATGATTCTGGAAGATTTTTGACAGGTCTGATTGGCAGGTTTTTACGAAACCCATGAAATTTCAGATATGGCAGCAGAGCCTCGTTTACCCTGACGCGTCGTTGCGCTACCAGCAACAGTCGATTCAGACTCAGCAGACGCAACAGCAGTCGCAGCAAGTGCTGAACCGCTCGCACAAGAGCCTGCAGAAGGAATCCAAGGTCTCCAGCTGGCTCGTCAGGAAATTGCCCAAACTGCCGCGATTCCGGCAACGACTCAGCAGCGTGCTTTGCCCGGATCACAAGAAGTCCGGCTTCGTGGCGCAAAGCGTGCAAATGCATCGCGCACTAGAGGCGTGCGTGCCGGAGATGAAGCGGAATAACGCGTGCAATCCACCGACCGTAGAGGACATCGTACCGCTCTTCGTCACCAAGTGGATCGATTATTCGAACAAGTACGGGCTAGGCTTCCAACTCTCCGACAGGTCGGTTGGCGTTCTCTTCAACGACAACACGAAAATCAGCTACACTCACGATAGAAGGTAATTATCGAGAGAAATCAACGTGCATCGATCATATAATTTTTTTCAGCATATTTTCTTATTAAATTTGTAATATTAATACAGAAGAGTGGAATATATGACGACCGACGACGAGGTGACGCGATATCACCGGGAGAGGGACGTGCCAGCGCCGCTGCAAAAAAAGCTCGAGTTACTTCGTCATTTTACCGAATATATGGACGACTTCTTGACAGAAGGTGAGTCTGATTATATTTTGTTTTCATATGTAATCATAATTTATTATGATACTACGCGCAAAGCTATCATTTCTTTAAACGGAAGAGACGCGGGGCTCGGTTATAGCTCGAATACTTTTGTCTTCCAAGTGCAAAACATCACAACGAGAACGTAGCATAACTTCTTGTACCAGGCTATTATAGCGGCGCGGCCTAAGACTAACGAGCAAAAACGTTAACGTAATCCCGCGTTAATGTGTGCCATGTAGGTGGTGAGCTGAAAAAATACCGCGCGCCGCCGAGACAGTCGAAAAACTCTTGCGTGCCGCGAATGAGACGGTGGCTGCGTACGGACAAGGCCATCGTGATGGAGCTAACGGTACCACTCCTGCAAGTGAACTTCTTCGTGGACCACACGAAGATGGTGGTGTCGCAGGAGTCCGCGGGAGGAAGGGGCTACCTGATCACTTACATCGACACCGGCCGACACGCGTCCTCTTATTGGCTGAACGACCTGCGTGACCTCGGCTGCACCCCGGACCTCTACGAGCGTCTCTACTACGTCTGTAAGGTGACGCGCGAGTTCGCCGAGCTGGACAACAACACGATCGCCTGATGATCGCCGACGAATTCTCGGGGGACGCGCGCCGTGGTTCCCCCAAGAACCGCTCAGACAGCCGAAATAGCAGCGAGATCTCTCAGATACCTGTTTTAGCTCTTATACCCAAGCAACTTCTTCTTTCCCATAAAGTGGCAGTTGAGTGTCAGTGATAAAATTCTTCAGCTACAAAAAGTCGATAATTATTAATTGCTACGATCGAATTTTTTTGAATTTTAATCACCACGATGAGAGAAACAGAAACACATCCGTTTGTCTCTCTCTTTCTCTCTCAGGATAAGGGTTAAGGATAAGGAAATAGCGGCGGAGCAAGTACGTCACGATACGTACCGTTACACGCAGCATTTCTCGGGGGGAAGGAGGGGGAAAGTCGTAAATAAGAATGTCACGCGTATAAGTCCGCGAGAAGGTGTGTCTTGCGAAAGACCGCGCGGTGCGAGTGCTTCCGTTGATTTATAAATCCGCATGTTGTTTCCACAAAACCAGCAGAGATCACCTGTAAGCCCGTGGCCCATTTCGGCAGGAGAGATTCTCTCTGCAAAAAAATTAATTTTCCCACGTGATTGAAGACTAGTTAGATTAATTAATAAGTAATCGGTCAACTTGCCATCGTCGCAATGATGATGTTTCGTGAGTCCAAGTAGATATAGTTATATTGTTCCTCTTGAATCAATATTAAGTCGCGAAAGCATTACGTGAAAGGAATACACTTGAGATCCCTGAAAGAAGGAATCCCTGAAAGAATCCCTAGCAACGCACTATTTTTACGCACAGCGGCATTTTTACATGCAGATCCCTCATTCTCGTGCGAGAATCATTCGACGGAAATTATCGAGATTAATGTGATATGAACGTCGTAACTAGTTACGAGATACATATGTCCGGTGACACTTTTCATCGTACGAAACGCAAGACGGTCACAACTAGGAGAGTGTCAACTGCATTGCTACTACCTCTGTTAAATAGGTAGCACAGGTAGCTGTTAGTATATTTATTTTTCACGGCGCAGATCTCCCTAGTTCAGTGCCTATATATCGAGTAAGTAATTGAAATCCGGTAGATTAGTTTCATCGGGTAAATCGAATATAGTTTTATTACACATTCGCGATCATGCGGCGTGCAAAGTGTAATGTCGTTCGAAACAACGGGAATTTTTCCACGTAAAAAGAAAACTCTTTCTTCGCTGAAAGCACGCTGTTATTGAAATCTGAGCTCCACTTCGCGATTCGTTGTTAAGACACCGCATTGCCTGTATCGAATTATGCGTGAAAAAAGTCAAATAGATCTTTTTAACGTCGAGTAGGTAAGGAGAATAATAGCTCAACCAACACAAGAAAATTTATGAACGTTTTCGCACATGTGTGCGTTGCTCTCTCAAAATATGTTTTTGACTGTGTTCGAATTTGTTCAAAAATTTATTCTTTTTTATGACATTGAAATATAAGGTGGAATGCTGGAAGGGATGAATCTGACGTGCGATAAGCGCGTGTTTGCAAAAGTAAAAAGAAGACTTGTCGAAACGCGTTTAAATAATATAAATGGAATGCTCTGCATTATTCGAAAGAGAAACAGATCTTTTTGACGAGTTAAAGTCGATTCTAACAATTAGTTCTGTTTATTCTTTTATAGCGACACGTGTGTTTTGTAAAAAGATATCGCCACGCATCTCTTTTCACATGATTTGCCATCGAGTACTTAAAATCGGCCCAAGGGCACAGAGAGGAAGCCTCGGTAAATTGTTAGCAAATCCTAGTCAACGCTCCTTTTCTAGAATCTAACGAAGGACGAGCGACGAGTGTCACTGCCATCGTTGTTACGCGTTGCCGCTGTATCCAGGCTGTTACGTTTATAGTTATACTATTTATTAGTTGCGTTTACGCGTACGCTTGTTGGAAGTTCGTTGTGTGCTATCGTTAGGACCGCGAAGAATACGTGGTAGAGTTTCATGGAGAAGAGCCTCTCTCTTTATATAAGACGAGCCCGGTCCGAATGTTTCTTCGGACAATTGTGCAATTGTTTTCGCGGGCGTTCGACGCTTAATGTCGTTTTCCGTTTTCCTCGTCTTGCCAGTTGGAATTGGTGCACGTATCTAGGACCAATTAGGCGGATAAGACGGCTTACCGCGAAACCTCGGGAGAGATCAGCTACATCCTAGATATTGCATGTTATATTGGTGACAAGCGAACGGTTCGAGCCATATGTCGTCGACGGGATCTCCCGATGACATAATCACGTTCTCTCGTAACGTATAGGCGGATGCATCACCGATGCATTATGCCGAAAAAATTTCTGATCGACACGATTATATTCGTATGCATTTTCCCGGCATGTCGCACGCAACGCGTCCCGCCCGAATTGTTCGATTTCCTGTTATCGTGTGTACATTAATACCGCTATCATAGTTGTCGCTAGTTATTTAGATTATTATTGTTATTACTATTACGATTATATGATTATTAATATTATTTTATTACGATTGTATTCTGACTTACGCTATCGCTATCGTCCGCTATCGATGATATTGTCGCCATCGCGACAGCGACCGCAATTATCTTTAGTACAATTATTAAATCACTTATTATAGAAATAATGGCAATTCGCTGCACCACGGGTGCGCGTTCGTTATTCGCATCCAACGCGACAACATTTGTCGTCATATATAAAACGCGCAGTGATATTATTATATTTTATTTTTTATCGAGGTCTTTTATATATGTGTATATATATTGCATTACATTTTAACGCGCGTTCCATGCAACGAAGCGACAATTAACACTATAAGGATCTCAGATTTGTTGCTTTATTCGTTTTCTATGGAGGAGAAGTGAAGCGTTAGATTCGAAGCAATAGACGTTGTTCCGTTTATATACGAACAGCGGACCGTGTAAGTTAGAGGGAGGAGAGTGTCGCTAGTGAAACATATTTAATAAAGCTGCGATTTTGATAAAGTATCAAGTGTGTGCTTGAAAATTGTAAATTTTATACGTTACATCTAACGTAAGTTTATTCCATGTTTAAATCCTTCACATATGTTAACTTACAAGAATCTATATACATTTAATTCGTCCTTTTTACATATCTACGATCAAAACGCTAGCGCGTGTATATTTATTTTAATATTTAGTTTTAAAAATGAGCAAAAATGAAAAAGATCTTAAATGTATATCGCTTAAGATGTTAATTACATTTTATTTCTTGGAGAAAAATGTTCGTATTATTTATTGAAACAGAAATTTTATTCAAAAAACTGTAACGGCAGAAAAAAGAGTTCATATTTTTCAAGAAATTATATCACATAGAACAAGATGATATGATTTGAGGATGTAATTCTTGTTGCTCTTACGATTAATAACGCTATGGAAGAAGAGACGATTACGTAAATCGGGTAATTTAGCGTACCTCTAAATTACGTCACTCTACGATCTTGACTTCCGTCTCCACTCATCTCCGTCTTCCCTCCGCTCGAAGGATCTTCTCAGAATTCGTATTGCGAAACAAAAATGAAGATCTTAGCGACAGCGCTCCCGACGAACATGGCGTCGTGGTAGATCTCCATGCTGAGATCCAGCTCGATCTCCTGCGGTCCCGGAATCGCGCGCGTCAGCACCAGGACCGCCTGTGACGGCGCCGGTCTCCTCAGAGCGAAACAGGACTCCGTGGCGCGCGCGACACCCGGTGGGGCGCGCACATCCACCAACGCCATGGTGAACTGTACCGTCGACTCGGGCTGATGGCTACCCCTCATAGTGAACAGCTCCAGCTGACCGGTGGACGGGATGGGCAGCATGCTCACGAAAGTGATGTAGTTGTAGGAGAAATGCGAGGGCGACCGAAGGCAAGCCAGGTCGTCCACGCGGCAGTACCTCGAGGAGCGTACGCAGCGACTGAAATCGCGAACGGAAAATTTGTTATTATCGAGTCGATCGAATAACTATCTATATCTGAAATTAATTCTATCATCAAACGTGAATCATCGGACGTGACATATGCCGGGAATTAAAATTAGAGAAAATTGAATCTATTATCTCAAACCCAGTCATTACTTTTTTCTCATGGGGTCCGGCTGGTACCCCGAGGGACAGTTTATCCGGTTACAACGGAAACTCCCGCGCGTGTTCTGGCACATCTCGTCCGGCTCCCTGCAGACTTGACCGGCCGCGCACTCGTCGATGTCTGTGAACACACGTTTAAGACAATTAAGTACGTTGCAGCACGTGACGGTATCGTGACCGCCAACGACGTCGTGATTGCGCGAGATCGAAGAGATTGCAGGAGCGCGTGTTCGTGCGCCAGTGACCCGAGCTGATGCTCCAGTTCGCCGGCAAACGGGTCAAGTACAAATTGCACCGCCGTTTCAACTGCGGGATAAAGTAGGTAGAACGCGTGCTTTGATCGCGAAGCTACAATACCGTGACTCACTTAAATAGGCTCGTAAATAGCCTTTCACTTTCCATCTCATCGATTCGCGCGATAACGTTGATGCACGAACGCATATTGCCGGTCTTTGAACTGTAATTGGGAGTCTTTTCTTCCCAACATAAAGTATTTAAATTTTTGGTATTTTTTTTCGTACAACCGCTTTTCTGTATACGTAGAAGTTATCACCTTGACACGTTCGACCATCGACACCGAGCCTGTATCCTTCGGGACATTTGCACGCGTAGCTTCCCGGCGTATTCTCGCAGATGCCGATGCAGAGATGATTGTCCTTGAATTCCGTACATTCGTCAATATCGCTGCAAGATCTGTTGTCGGCATTTAGCCTGAATCCAGCTTCGCATCCACATCTGTAACTGCCCCACACGTTCAGGCACACCTGCTGACAGAGTCCCGGCGTTTGCTGGCACTCGTCGACATCCTGAAGAAATTGCGATTAGGTTTCGAGCTGAGAACATTCTTGGGTATTGTTATCTATCCAAATTGTACGACGTGACTTACTTGGCAGACCCCGGCGGATCCTCCAGCGTTTTCGAAGCCCTCCGCGCACAGACACTTGTAGGAGCCAATAGTGTTCTCGCAGCGGCTGTTCAGTCCGCAGATGTTGCCACCATAGATGCTACACTCGTCGATGTCAACGCAGTCGTTGTTAGGCCCGGCCGCGTGACCAGGCGGGCAGATGCAATGATATCCGCCTTGCCGATTCTCGCAGGTCTGGCCCTTGCCGCACTCGTGCGTTCCCTCCTGACATTCGTCTACGTCGATGCAGTATTGTCCGGACGCAGGGTCCAAAGTATAACCGGGCCCACAGATCACCCTGGACCCGCACCTGTAAAATTTCTCCGCATATAATATGTGTCGCTGCTTCTATCGATCAACAATTTTACGCGTACCTATAGGATCCTAGAGTGTTGATGCACATAGACCTGGCGCAGGGATTCGGCGTTCTCTGGCACTCATCTATGTCCACGCATTTGCCGCTAGAGCCGGGCTCGAAGCCGCGCGGGCAATTTGGCCGAGGACCGGTCGGGGTCATCGACGTCGGCGTCGTCGTCGTGATCGTCGCGAGCCTCATCGTCGTTGTTGTCATTGGCGATGTGCGCGGCTGCGGAGTCGGTATACGCGGGATGCGATCGCAGCGGTACGAGCCCAGGGTATTCCTGCATTGGTACCCGGACCCGCAGTCGTGGGTGCCCAGAATGCACTCGTCGTCGTCCTCGCAGATCTCCGTCGCGGCATTCAGAGTGTATCCGGTACCACATGGTAAGAAACGTGTACACGTGTAGCTGCCGATCGTGTTGTCGCATCGCTGCGTCGGCAAGCAGTCGTTCTCCTTCAACGGAAAATGTTAAGATCGGTATAAAGAGAAGTTTCTCATTAAGGCAAGATAACGCAAACGTTACATGATTTAATTTGTCTTCTCTAATTGGACGCACGAGATGTCACAATATTTGCATTTTTTCCTCAAGATTTATGCCATAAATGTCAGATCGCGCGTGATACGTTTACGCGAGCGTCGGAGAGTCTCGTCGTTGTCGTCGTCGTCCTTGTCGTTACCTGCAACTGACATTCGTTGATATCGACGCAGGCCTGCGTGAGATTATCACGCCTGAAACCGGTCTTGCAGGTGCACGTATAGCTGCCTACGGTATTGACGCACTCCTCGTTGCTGCTGCAAGCATCCTCAAGCTCTCTGCATTCGTTGACGTCGACGCAGCCGCGATTCCTCACGAACTTGGTCCCGCGCATACACTTTTGGTTCATCGGTGCCGGCATCGCTGTCGTGGGTGGTTTTCTGGTTACCGGGACGGGCGGTTTTGCACAGCTATAACCACCCGGTTGGTTGTAGCAGAGTTCGTCACCGCATGTGTCCAATCTTTCCGCACACTCGTCAATGTCTATAATTTCAAGTACTATAAATAACAAAACTCGAAGACATCTTTCCGTTTGTATTAAAGCGGTCAGTTTTTTTTTAAATTAAAGTATTAAGACAGTCTGACTATCACTATATAAATATATAGAAAAGCGTTATTTTCTTGCAAAACAGATACCTTGGCATTTAAGCTTTCAAATTATATCTCAGATAAAAGCATTGAAAGCAACTAAAATAATGTAGGACCACGTATAAAACATAAACATAATTCGACGCAATAAAAACGCAAACAATCATAAATGATATTTGTGACTAATAGTGCATGTCGAAAGCCGATGGGAACAGCATAATTCACCCATGCCTTCGCGAGGAATTTATCGAACATGCGTCAATTAGTCAACCTGAGCTTGATATCGTTCTGACGAGTTCTGAAAATATGAAAAATATCTGAAATCGTTGTTAACACGGTATTACAAAACATAAGTTTACGCTAAAACTAAAAAAATATATAAAAGAATACGTAGTAGTCAAGAATATACAAATATCGTTTATTAGCCCTTGAACTTTCTACATTGTTTTAAAACACACGAGCTTGATTCTTTTTATAATTTAATAATACACATATTTAACGTTTCTTTGTTTTACAGAAAAGCGACTCATTAATTTTAAAGGACAAACTTTATAAAAATTATTAGATGTACCTGTACATCTGCGTAAATTAGGATGATACCGATAGCCAGAAGGACAAGCTGGTCGTTGGCGTTGACGAGGAGGAGCAGGTCTCTCACACCTGCAAGATATATATCATCGGATATTTTTAATTCATGTTTTATTATATTTACCTCATATAGAACCCAGATAGAACATCCAACAGATTTTGTAAAAAATTTTTCGCGCACCTGTATGTACCCGGCAGGTTGACGCATCTTTCGGAGAATCTCGCGTCACAGCTGTACTGCCCGGTTCGGCACTCATCGATGTCCTCGCATCGTTCAGTGCCCAAGGAATACTGGTATCCGGACGGACAGGAGGGCAGTCTGGTCAAACACTCGAAGCCACCTTCTTTATTCACGCAGTACTGATGCAAGTTGAGCCGACAGTTGTGTAGGCTCTCGGAGCACTCGTCGATGTCCAGACAGGTGCCGTTGAAGGCACGTCTGTAACCGCGGCTGCAGGGCGGTATCAACTCGCAAACAAAAGATCCGTTGGTGTTGACGCATCTGTGGATCAACATTCGTGGATACTTATGAATTCGAGTATTAATTGTGAGAAAATAACGCCAAAAGAAAAGTATCGATCGTCACTATCGTAATTATTATAGAAAAAAAAAACACGCGATCTGTGATGTTTCCTACATAATTTAAGACGCGCACCTATGCGTACTCTGAGGACAATCGTGCCTGCCTAACAAACACTCGTCCACGTCCTGACAGCCCTTCGTCGTCGTGCTAAAGTACCACCCAGTGCTGCAAAGGGGCGAACAATCGTAACCTCCTGGCGTATTCGCGCATCTCTCGTGATCTCGACATCCGGGACCGACCGCGCACTCGTCTATGTCCACGCAATAGCCCGTACTCGCGTCTCTCTTGTATCCGAGTCTGCAGGGTTCGGTGGACCAGTAACGATCCGTGTTCTGGAGCATAAATATGAGTTAAAGAGACAATTCTTTTTACGAACAATGCATATACGTATCATTCTCGCAAAATTGGCGTAATTTATAACTCGCGAAATTGCTTCCAAGCACCTGTACTCTGTTGTAGCGCGAACGAACGAACGGTCTTCTTGTTGTCGCGCTGCTAATCGTCGTCTCGAAGGTGCTGGTGGTAGTAGTAGTTCGCGTTCCGCAAACGTAAGAGCCATTCGTATTAATACAATAATGAGTTAGACTGTCGCAGGTATGCAAACCGAGCAAGCATTCGTTGATATCTTCGCAAGGTTCTTCGGCCTTGTTCGCTGATCGAGAATTGTTACGCAGCCGGAAACCGGGTGGACATGTTGGAGAACATCGATAACCGCCCTCCGTGTTTACGCAACGCTCTCCTAAGCTGCAAGTGGCTATTCCTTTGGCACATTCGTCGACATCTGTCATATATAAATTACCGAAACAATTATTGACTTTGACAATAATCTACAGAACAAAATTATTTGATGTAAAAATAAGTAATAATTACCGATGCAGCGGCCAGATTTTCCATCGAAAAGATAACCGTCGTCGCAATCTTCGACTTCGTTCATGACCGACGAAATGCTCGTTCTCTCTAGTTCATATCCTCTGCTAAATCGATCATCGCGTTGATCGTGGTTGGTCTGCTGCGTGGTAGACGCGTTCTTGTTGTTTTCCACTGGTACGCATCTATTTTTTTTTTGCATTAAAATAATCCGTTAAAATCCTCTTTTGAATTTATATCATTAAAATATCGTAGGATATCGCACCTATAACTACCGATTTCATTAACACAACGCTCGTCGAGCTCGCAGGAATACAATTGTTCATTGCACTCGTCGACGTCGATGCACCTTGTTATTCCGGAATCGTTAGAGGGTTTGTATCCCGCGGAACAAGTCATCCGTAGATCTGATCGTACATTCTTTTGATCGGACGGATCCTTGTCGATTGGAGGAAGCGGAAAAGGACTAATCGATGTCTTTGTACACTCGTACGCACCCTCCGTATTAATGCATATCGTGCTGGGATCGGGACAAGGATTGCTCGACTCGATGCACTCGTCTACGTCTAAAAGAAAATACGCATATAATCATGGACCATAAGTTGTTTACTTGTAAAAAGAGAAATATAACTATGTATGCCAATCAAGTTTCAATCTTTGAAATCTTGACGCTATTAATTCAGCAGTGCACTTGTATAATTTTTATTGTATGTTAAGCAATCACGATCGCATACGGGTTATCAAAAACACAAATCGCTTAAAGAAATTAACTTATTACTCACATGCATGAAAGATATACGGGGATGAAGCGTTGCATGCGGAATCAGATCGTAAATGCGAACTCAAACTTATTCCCAAGGTAATCCATGACGTTTTCCACGATCATTCGATCTTATAGAATGAAGGAAAATAGCGATCGCGAGATGCACGTGCATGACTGCATGCATAGATTCACCTAGTACGAAGACCGGAAATTTTAATTCAAAACATAATAAAAATTTATTTTGTCGAAAAAGCGACAGCGTTGTTACGTGCGGCATAACAAAGATTTATTGAAAATCTTGGAAACGGAGAACGAAAGCTCACCGACGCAGACCCCCAGGCCGATACTGTACGTGAATCCTTTCCCGCATTTCATATCGCACTCGTAAGCACCCTCGGTGTTTCGACATTGCTCGACATCTGCCAGACAGCTGTGTATAGCTTCCGCGCACTCGTCCACGTCTGATTAACAAATAAGCGAGAGGAATACGTAAAGAGGAAAAATTTCCCGCAGAAAATTCATAGTTTCACCATTACTCGCAAATGATCGTTCGTTGACCGAACGATCGTACGAGTATCACCAATATTACCTTTGCACAACTGCAACGATTTGTCGAACTTGAAGCCCGCGGGGCAGGATTTCGCTCCGGTCATTTCCAGACACGCGTAACTACCCAGCGTGTTCACGCAGAACGGTTTATCAGCGGCACAGGCAGACGATAAGACGGCACACTCGTCGATATCTGAAAAACAAACGCGTAATAATAATTTCGATTTGTTGATCGATGGGCTGCGTGGACAACTTTATGAAAAGACGCGCTTCTAATTAAGGTACCTGCGCATACACCTTTCAGTGACTGCCATTCGTAGCCTGGAGGGCAAGCTTCGTAGGGTGCATTCTTTGCGGACTTCTCTCTGATGCAAATATATGATCCTATGGTGTTCTGACATCCTCCGCCGGGACACACGTTGCGCTCCAGACACTCGTCCACGTCTGATCGATGGATCGGCCCGCGAAAAGTGACGATCATATGCGAAATCGAACGCTCGATCGCAGAAACAAGCAGCACAGCGCGATTGAACAAAAATTAATCTCGCAGAATAATGAAAAAAAAAGAAGATACCAACTCGATCGCAATTCGCACAATTTAAGCGAGACAAGGCCACAGCGAATATAGCGATAAAATCGACGCGATATTACAGAAAGGACGAGTATGTTAGTTATATTAAGTAAACGAGAACGAGGATGTGCTTCTGTTATCGCGTTGAAAAATAACGAATGTTGAAAACGTGTTATTTCCTTACCTGCGCACGTTAGCGTTACATTTTCTTGAATTATACATACCGTCGCACACC
This sequence comes from Temnothorax nylanderi, assembly GCF_030848795.1. NCBI lineage: Eukaryota > Metazoa > Arthropoda > Insecta > Hymenoptera > Formicidae > Temnothorax > Temnothorax nylanderi. The sequence goes on along the minus strand of NW_027249068.1, from coordinate 2,508,649 downwards.
TGATTGGTGGCGTTATAACGATAGCCCGACGGACACAACGGCAACGATTCGTTATCCTTGTCTTTGTCCGGCATTTTTTTAGTCCTCGATGACCTCGCGATGCACGAACGTGCGTCTTTGGCCAAGTCGTATCCTGGATTACAGCTGCATACGACAGCCACCCCGTTGTCGGTGCAGCGATGCTGGCAAGGATGAGTCGGCTTGCATCTAAACACGGAGATTTTTATTATTATTTTTATTGTCAACAATAAACACGCTTCTAAGATAATATAAAACTGACTTTTCATTCGCAATGCTCGCGATACCATTTACTAATAATTAACTGGAATGACAACGTCATTAACTGGAATGATGACGTCACAAATACATTCTGCCATGCAATAAAAATATCTATATTGAGGATCTATATTATTCATACCTGTCGATCGGTTGATTCTGCTTGCAAGTCTTTCCGTCCTCCAACAAAGTGAAGCCGGCGCGGCATTCGCAGCGATACGAGCCCGGTGTCGGTACGCAAATGTCAGAGCAGAGCAAGCCTTTCATGAGTTGACAGATATCGTCCAGCTCTGTGAATTAGAACGCTGTGATTTAAAGTCGCACTTGTATGAAGGCTATAAAAAAAAGAGGAAGTTGCGCGACTGCGCCGATATTCTCCCTCGGATGCTGTGCGCTTAAGGAACGTGACGCGCAATTCGACATTTATTTACAGAGCGATTTTATTCATCCAGATAGATTTTTATTTATCATTTGTAATAACAGAGTAAGAGAGAGAGAGAGAGAGAGCCAGAGAAAAACCCTGCAGCAAACACCATGTAACATGTAACGTACAGGTCATAGTTGTAATTTCCTACTCGACATATGTGATGTTAGTCAGTATACCTAACACATGTGTCGAATTATATTGCATTTATATTGTTGAGTAGGAAATTATAAGTTACAACTAACCTGTACGTTACATGTTACATGGCGTTTGCTGGGAAGATTCCATACAGTAAATTAGTTTTTATGTGCGTTAAATATATTGTACGTTACCTGGAGTTGGTACCGAATATGACGTGGATTCCGGCGATGTAGAGGACGGATCACTTGACGATGTAGAGGACGGATTATTCGACGACGTAGAGGACGGATTATTCGACGACGTAGAGGACGGATCATCCGACGATGTAGACAAAGATGGAGATGAAGAAGACGGCGATGACGACGACGGCGATAACGAGGACGATGGGGATAGCGTTGACGACGGCGACGAGGACGGGGAATACGAGGACGTTGGCGAGGACGATGACGAGGAATCTAGATCGGTTTCGGTCGAGCTCTCGCTCGACAATTCACTCGTAAGATCCGTCGTGGAGCTCGGCGCCACTTCGTGACAGCATTCCAAGAACGCGGGATCCCAAGGAATGCCAAACGAGAAGCTTTTGAAGGAGCATCCTTGACCCATAGACCCCGCGAGAATACCTGATAATACATTGATACCACGCTCGCGTCAGGGATAATCGATAGAAACGAGTTTATTCGAGTATTTCGCTGAAGAGGAAGCTCGTAAAATATTGGCGATCGCGGCGACCGCGAAATTCGTAAGATATAAATTGAGTGAAAGCTACCTAGCTTGCAGCCCTCGCAACAGTCGCGATGATAATCGCCGCGGCCGGGCGTCTTCGGCGACCTTTGCGACGTCGTGCTCGTCACGCAAGCCAGACCTTGACGAGCGTCGGCTTTTCCCTTTTCGCATTGCAGCTCGTGGTAAGCCCGAACGCAGCAGATGTCCACAGCCTCCAGGCAGAGGCCCTGCTCCACCCTCGGCACTCCGGTCACGGGTCCGCTGAACTTCTCGCACCTAAGACCTTCCCGAGCCCAAGAGGTGCCATAGCCGCAGCATTTCTCGAACTGAGCCTCCATTCTTCCCTCGACGGCAAGCGCTATTTCGAGCGATAAAAAATAAGCGAGGCGTGCAAATTTACTCGGAAGAGCAAATCCGGTTGTTACTTACACCGTCATGTTTTCGCTATTAATTCAATGGCAATATTATATTCAGACATTTCTATATATTTTAATTCAATTTAATGTTTATATAGAAATTTGAAATTCTTCGTGAATAGTAAACTAAATCGGAAATAAATATACGCGCGTGGTTTCTTGAAACTACTTTAAATGTCTTGCATTCATATCTTTGCATGTCGTAAATTAACTCTGGAAGAACGAGATGGTAAGTGTATCTAGGTCAAATGCTCTGTTTAATTTTTGTCAAACTTATCACTTTCCTAATCCTTTCGTCGTTCCCTAAAAAATTCTCTTATTTGCATTATTACGAAATTCTAACGGAGGATACGACAGCGCCTGATGACAAAAGAAGAGTAGAATCATGTTTTCATAAAAAAAGTCCATAAAGAATTATAAGGAGATTCGTGGATATCTATCGAGGAAATGTGTGTGTGTGTGAGGAACTAGCGTAGGAAAAAAATGCGCTTTGCAAATTGATAAGAGCGAAAAGCGTCAAAACCTCGTTTCTCTTAGACATCGTGTGTTTTCTCACTGATAGATGCGAGTCGCGAATTTTATCTGTAAAATATATATCAATCTAGCGCGCAAACAGTTTCTGCGAAGAGCTTAGAGATCCTCCAATAGCGCTTTCACGATCTCAATTGTTCCTCAATGCGTCCGATCTACATATAATGCGAAAATTAATTTATATCAATCGACGCGCGGTGTGCACGAAATCGCCATGGGCGTCGGTCGCCCATTATTTATTCTTTTCGACAATGTATAAAACGCGCCGAGGATCGTAGAGGCCAGTCTGGAGTTAAATGAATTTTATATGAGCTACAAGAGCATAAAAGAAAATATATACAAATCTTTTATTTATTCTTTCTTTGAAAGAACGCAATATGGTACAACATGACGTACGTAAACGTCAAGTTGCGACAGAATAATGTTTCGTGTCGTGTATATTTGTATATGTACAAAAAACTCGCAAGGTAGTACTCTTCTGAAGAAAAATTATGCCTGCGCCCATGTCGCCCACTTAAATACAATTATTGATATCTTTAGAATATTGGCGGTTGAACTTCACTTCGTGGAACTGCCTCGAAGTTTTGAAATATCGAACGCAATTCATATATAGTATTCCGCGTGTGCAAATAAGCCTAGGTCAATGGAGAACTAACTAATAGGATGATTTGCTTAACGTCTGTATACACATTGAGCATCGTCGTGACGCAATGAAATTTAGCTTATCGCAAATATCAGCGACTCGATAATTTTATCCAGGAAAGCCGGGTACACGTAATTAAATTTAAAACAATTTTTGGGAAAGTTTCTTTACTGTTGAATTACTTGAATTTATATAGTATCAAATATTCAATTTGAGTCATTTTTAACCATTCCTGTAGGTCGCCATTGTTCGTACTCAATATGTTGTTAATTTAACTAAAATAATGTTAATTTAACTAAACCAATGGAGTTAAAATAATACTGTTTTATGTTAAAATAATAAATTTCGACACACATGATAGTTAAAAATAACGAAATGTTATTTAATTCAAGATATTGGGTTAAATTTTATCCTTTAATATTTAACAGTGTTCTGTGTGACATTAATAATTTCCATATAAATGCTCTAAAAGTTGGAGTTTGTTATGTCAATTCAAAGTCACACAGTTTTCACGTAAAAGTCTATTATACTACGTTAAAAACGAGGAATGTTAGAAAAATTAGAATTAAATAAGCTAGAAACTAGTTGTGCATCTCTTCTGATATCTCGTGTGAAATCCTCGCGCGATAATCAATATTTTTTTAATAGACTTAAATAACTTTTGACCACAATCAATTCTAGCAATTCGATCGGGAATTTAATCGTTATTCGGGCTACGAACGATACCTCGTTTGTGCAGGACCAGCTGCTCCAGGTGGACCATCAAGAGAAGGATAATAAAGGACGCAGCGAGATTGACGTAATGTGCCATCTTGCCTCATCGATCGAACACCGCGATTATTATACCTCAAACGATTTTTCGCGTTGATCGAAACGCGATTAAAATTTTTCTTTTTTTTTTCGCGAAGAAACTGTCAATTCGACCTCTCGGTTCTTTTTTATCACTTTTTTTTTAATCTTTTCGAGAAAAAACGTGCGAGCAACCGTCCCGAGGAAGTTTCATCCGGATGCGCCGCGGACGAGCGCTCAACTTGCATTGAAGCATTTGGTACGCCGGCACTTCGGTTTTGTCATCAGCACCTTTGTACATCTCCCTCGCAGGTCCCGGGCCTCTCCTTCTACCCTTCGTCCTCGTCCTCCCTCCTTCCACGCGCAACACACTGTTGCGTAGTACAAGTCCGCCGTCTTTCTCTCTCTCACTCTCTCTTTTTCTCTCCGTCTCATTAGATATGAGAATACGCGTGATATACGCGCTCGCAGACTCCGTGTGTGATTAATAGCGCGATTCGAGCAGAAACGGAGGCAGACAAGCGCGATTATCTTCAAAATCGTTCGCGCTTTGATAGGAATAATTGGGAGGCTCCGAGTGTCAATCAAAGGCTTAAATTTATTAAGAATAAGTACAGTTTGAAATGTAATTGTTATGCTAAAAGATACTAACAAACCAATTCGTATTTCAAATTATATTTTCTCTTTATCGGATAGATATGTACTTTTGCTTACATAAACTTTCATAGGCATCAACCGCAGCTTATTCTTTGAGTTCTTCGCCGTCCTCGTGACTTCTTCTGCTCCAGGCCGCGGCACAAAGCAGCTTTTTTTGCCGAGGCTTCCTCAACAGTCAACAGTGGCCCCCTTGTCGCGCGAAATTTCGTACCACCCATCAGACGCATGTTGCCTCCAAATCTCTCAACAAGGGGAAATTTATAATCTACACAAATCATATCTAAATGATGACACTATTTGTACGCTATTAACGAGAAATCTGTATAAGATTTTATCCAACTCCGTCCTCTTTAAATACCAAGAAATTTTATCAAATTCTATATTTAATGTTAGCGATTTTATTTCAAAGACATTGACTTATAAATTTGTATTAATAAATCGTCGCGATCGTCGATTAATAATATTAAGATGCCCCTTCAGTTTATGTAGATCTGCGTTCTTAACCGGGACGCAGAGTTATCGCCTATCGCCCGCCATCGTCGTCGTTGCAGCGACATTGACGCTGACAGACGCTAACACCCTGGTTCACATGAGTCGCGCATTGTGAAAAAACCCCGCGGCTTTCAGAAGCCGCTACAGCAGCACACGCTCCGCATCATCCTCGAGGTTCGCCGTTAACGGCTTACGCAGCCTTCGGATCTAAAGTGGTTGCTTTTTTGCCGCGGCCGGCTCTGCTGCATGTGCTCGGTCTGCTGGTAATAGGGCCAGGGCGAACGAGGCGACGACGCCGCGTGATTACGCGTGTCGATGTAAAAAGCAGAGAATTTGACAATCCGCTGGGGGAAAAAAAGGAGATGCGGTTAACGCGTCTTCATAGGGGCCCCGAGGATAAGTTTATTTGGTCGGCCGCTTCCTGTTCCGCGTTTCGACCGGCGACAGCTATGCGATCGCGGCTCCCACGAACCCAACTTACCCAACGGCGATTCGGGCGATTGTCAATTCCCCCCCTGAAGAAAAATTAAAAAATTTTACGTCGTTTTTCCTTGGTTTGATTGTAAAAAATTTTAATTCCGCAAGACTACGATACTGATCTTTGAAATTCCAATGTGACGACAAATTGTCCCAAGGCTGTCTAATTATATCAAATTATCATCGTGAAATAAATTGCAGCAGCTAAATAACGTTCGCGACAGGTGTGGAATATCGTACATGCGTATCTATTCTCATGCATATCTACGAGACTAATGAATAATATAAAAACTCAAACTTTGTATATCAAAGTGGCAACTTTATTCTTTATTCGATTGATCTGTTGCATGATTGCGTAACACGAGCACGTCGCCCGACGTGAATAAGATTTACACTTGATTCTCGTGTTCTCCCATCTCGTCCTCGCTGACACGTTTATTTATTCTTCGTACGGCAAAAAAAAATAGAGAGCAGTTTTCACACAGTCGAATTCGGATAGTATCTCCATGAAAGAATGCACGACGAAAAATTTACTATACAACTCGCCGCTGCCCAAAAGAGCCGGACAACTATTTTTTTTCTCACATAAGACGCAACGAATCGAGTTAATAGGTATTAATGAATATAATACGTAAACACACAAGTGTCTAATGGTAAAATACGAATCTTATTGATCTTATTATTTCTATAATTTTGACAATCGTTTCTTTTCTCACACATGTTAGCGGTAACACGTATTAATCTAATAAATACTGACAGAACCGTATCCGAATAATAAAACAACACGAGAATATATATATCCTTAATTAAAAAATATCGCTGTTGTACTTTATTCTAAAATTAGACAATTACAGCTTATCTTATCAAATCGACTACGAGCGCTTTCTATTCGAGATGTAGTAATTACTTGTTTCTTCCTATGCTTCGAAGAATGCAGAGTAACCAACGAGATTCGGTTTATTGATGCGAATGTGTAACCGACAACTTGTGTCTTATTCTCTCTCTACGGACGATTATAGAAGATGTAAGAGTATCGTCGCGACTTTGCATGTTGATTTCACCTTTGCCATATAATATTCGATAATCTCGTAAAGTGAAATCATCGTTAGAAGTACGTAATGTATCAAATGTGACAAATGTTCGCGAAACACTTACTTTATATGAGTAAATCGTGACACGAAGTGTGGAAGAACGTGAACGAGGTGTGACCAGATGAAAGTATTTTTCTTTTTTGAGTGTGACAAGTTCGTGATATCGTCAACTTAAACTTGAATTCTTCGAATAATTGTAACCCAACTAATGCTAATCAAAATGGATTTCAATACAGAGCACATTGTCATTTATACTTGAGTAATAAAATACACAATTTTACATTGCAATTTTTTATCGAAAATTGTACATAATTCCTTGAGCGCAACATATTTCTGTATCGCTAAAATATCGGTTCGTAAAATTCAGACTAAAGTATTAAGATAACAAAACAATAGCTCTGTTACATAGTCGCAAGTAAAAGTTTTGTAATAATACATGAATATACAATATCTATGTGTTTCTGTTTATTGGAGACAACATTGTAAGTATTGTAACATGAGCCAAAAACCATGCTATGTCATAATCATATGTCATGTGTATGAATAGTGTAAATTTTTTATCTAACTTATAAACGGGGCACTACAAGTATTTCTCATTATATATCTATTAATACAAAATTATATAAAAAAACAAGTCAAATAAAATAAAAATACAGTCAGTTACAGTCTGCACCTACAGTGATATAAAATGAATAAATTATTATCACGAATTATTAATAGTTTTTTATCCCTACTTCCCCGAGTAGTGATAAAACATCCACAGTAGACAATATGCGTCAATGTAAAATTAATCGAATCTTTATTCTACATGTAGCAAAGGATCTTTATTCTACACGTTTTATTCAATAGTGAGACAATTGTGTAAAAGTCCGTGTATTTGATGTGCGAAGAGGAAATACAGTTGTCACTCTCAAAAATTCTATCCAAGACACCTCGTTCTGGAAGTCATAGCTAAAGAATAATTTTCATGAGAAAGCAAATGGAACTCCCCACCTAGTGCCTCGTTCTATTTTATCCTAACTTATCGATAAAATCCGCGATATTAAAGACCAAGCGGACAATTTTTCTGTCGCATATTTTAAGGGAACGACGACTAGGCCATATGAATATAACTGAGGAATTCGTATTACGTTCCGATACAGGTTTAGTGCAATGGTGGAACCTATCTAATCCAATCCAGACCCTTTCCTTTCAAACCACTTTCAATATATCTTAACAAATGCTGTGTTTTTATACATAGGTTCTCAATCGAAAGGGTCTAGATCTCCTAAATTCTGCTTCTCTATATTCATATATTCAGAAAAAATGTGTCCTGAGATTTATTCATATGGCATAATATTTTTAGTCCACTAAACTATCTGCTCTTGATTGATTCGGTGCACACAATTTCATTCATTTTTCTTTTTTTTTCACGGTATTTGTGGAGTGTGATGTTATAAGAAATCAGACCCTGACTTTATTCTGGTTCTTCTCCCTCTGAAACATTCACAATAAAATAGACCCAGAGGGTCTTTAATTTATTATACAAATCATACAATAATGTGTATCATAGAATAACGCGTTCATTTTAAAGTTTGTTTTAACGCTTACCTTCTTCACGATCTACTTCATCGTCCACCAACAGATCATCCTCTTCATTGACACCGTCATCCTCGTCATTCACAGCCTCGTCCTCGTCATCGTCTTCATCGACATCGTCCTCGACTACCACTATGCTGTCATCGCCTTCCTCTCCTTCTCCTCCTTCATCACCATCATCCGCGCCATCCTCCTCTTCCTCCTCTTCTTCGCTTTCGCATTCTTCGCCGTCACCCTCAATGCCATTTTCAACATCTATATCTGGAGCCAGGTAATACTAAAACCCATCAAATTATAATAAATAACGTATTAATGCGTGTCCAAACTTTCTGACATCGATATATCCACATTTAAATACATTTCTAAAGTAAAGCGTTTACCTGCAATGGATTAGGCCACATGTCATCTTTAATTAGTTCAGCTATCTCGTCTGAGCTTGGATCTCCATGATCCGTGAACCAATCGAAAAATGACCTGTGTTTGAGTGGCCTTTTGCGTCCTTTCAGCGGCGCTTTGGTTTTCGCTTTCTTTGTTAAATCCGCACCCTCTTTCCAACGAATAGATGTACTTTGAGATGCTGGATCTCCTGCAAAACAGCAGGAGATTCATCGCAACTATGACACTCGATTAAATTACATCACGTCGCACAGTTTTTAAGATCATTGGGTAACCATGGTTTTCTACGTATTATCGAGATAATACAGAGTGCTGACAGAAAATGCGCTCACCAGAAGATCCTAGATGAAATTCCTTAGTTAAAACGTTATTTTCAAAATAGGGATTCTCGTCAAAGTAAAAATTAATCCTATAGCCAGATTTGATATCTTCGAATTCTTCAACTTCTAATTTGTTTAGGAATCTTAGGGCGTCTTCCTCGTCTTCCTCCAATATTTCTGCTATTTCTTTGTTGTTTACAAACTAAACTTCATATAAGGAAGAATATTAACATAAATCAACTCTTGACACAAGTAATGGTTGTTAATAAAATAACAATCATCAACGCTCTCTTATCGTTCGAGACAATCCATGCAAGAGTCAAAAGTTTGTGCCAAGCACAGCCAAGCAACTCCAATTCAGAAAGATCCCTACACGCTTGGCGTTACCGACTTGTACATGAAAATCTCGAAAGATCGACACGTCGTCGCGCGTTTCCGCGAGCCGACAACGGCGTGGCGCAAATTCTCCGAAAGCGTGGCGTTACGCCAGTCACCGATATAAAAAAAATAAATATAATTAATCGTAAAACGCGGAATCGTCCTAGGATCGTCTACACACGCTTACGCACGTACACAAGTAGGCAAGATGGCGGCGGTCGCCGGCGGACGCCGGCACCGTCGGGCCATCGAGAAACGTCAAAACGGCGCGCGGCCGCGCGTCGATCTCACGCTGTCGGCACGCGGAACGCGGCGGGGGCGCGGCGTCGGCCCGAAAAAGGATACAGCGGTGACCCAGAAGTTGGGTATCCTCTTGATGATGTCGTTACGCTTCTGGAAGTAGGGCTTGCGCAGCTTGTTATACTTCTTCTCGACCTCGAGAATCTCGTCGCTGGCCTTCTCGTTCAGGCCATCGATTTGATTCTGACAGCCGTCGATCTCCTCGAGGGTCTTCTGTATCTCGACGTCGTAAAGGGCGTCCCCCTCGCCCGAGCCCGGATCCTCCAGCTCCTTGGCCTTCTTGCTCGACGACGACATGATTCTTAAACGCGCGCTCTCTCGCCACCACTACTACACGCTACACCGCTACACGCCGCACTCTGTTTATTTCCCGTACGCGGTACGCGTTCCGCTCCCGTCCCGACTCCCGTCCGGCGTCCACCGGTCCACCGTCCACTCCCGTCACGCCGATGCCGAGAATGCCGAGCCGAGATTGCCGAGTGCGCGCGCTGCGCGCGGCTGTCTGTGCCATCGCCAGCGCCACTTGCGCCAGGGTGCGTGGCGCGCGCAGCAAGCGACTGCGGCCATGAACCGCGAATCGTCTAGATAGGCCATTGCATATTCCCCTATATATACCGTTCAGTCCGTATCGCACCAATGAAATTAAATCGTGGAGAAATATAAGAGCAATAATCCGTTTAAAATTCGTATTAAAACTAAACTTTGGAAATGGAAAATCGGTGATTATAATTTAAGACAAGGCATGCTAAGATTGAAATATTTCCAGTCCGATTCTTTTAGGACCCATTTAGTAAAGGTGTTGTTTTGTGATTACTCTTTCGAATAAGAAACACGATATATTTCAACCTGAAATCAAGTAAATAAAATATACATTTTAGGTATAATATACGTATAAAACAAGATTTATTTATTATAATGTAAAAATATCTTACGATCGATACATCTTTATCATAAAATATCCTTATTTGAAAGCCTATAAATACATATATAGTTATGCAAATATGAAATTTATATTCATTAACGTCATACATAAATATCTTTGATACTTGAAATTACAATAATTGTGTGATGTAGCTTTTGGATTTGCAATCGCCGGAGTTTTGATTTATTATCTCTCTCATATCATTATTATATTCTAAAGATACTTTTTCAGAGTTTAGATTTTCATGATTCAACTTTCAAGTTTAATCGATGGTCGATATCGAGGCGTATTTTATCAGCTACTGATAATAATTTTTTAGGATTGCCGACATTTATTACCGATAGAATTGATTTCCCAAAATCGACACAAAAGTACCAGTAGAATATATTCATGTTAGAGATGGCGCTAATCAAAATTCCAAGAAATGTAATTTCAAGATTTCTTGCAATTTTAAGTCTGCGGATTTGTGGAGCTTGTAAGAAAGATTAGACTTTCAAAAATCAGCATAGCATCAAGAAAATATAATGATAATAAACAGTAACGCGAGTGAAAATGTATTATTGCAGTTTCAAAAGGAATAGACTTTTTGTGAATTCTCGTTATTGGCACTGAGTGCACTGACTCATTTGTTCCGTTCGGAAGTACGCTTTCGAGATTCGAGATTCGAGCGTCGACCCGAGCGGGACAACCGGAAATCCACGCTGATCCTCGCGGGTAATGACACGCGGTTCTCACGCCTCTAGTCCTCCCGTCGCCGTCGCTCGTCAATTCCGGCGTGACGGTGGTACTACCACCGTGGTAGGCGACGGTAGGCGACAGAAATCGAAAAGTATCGCGGAGGTTTGGAGATCGAAGATTATCCGGCGGATAAAAATGTCCCTCGTCCGCTCGTCCCTCGTACTGATAGTGATAGAACCGCCCAGTCTACTGGCGCGGCCCCCACTCTTCGGCGTCGGCGCGGGCGAATGGCGGTCGGCGCGCGCCGCCGCCGGCGAGCGCGATCGCCAATCGGCGGCCGCGTAGTATCCGCCGCGTCCGGGATGTCGCTCACGGCCTCACGGAACCAAGATGGCATCCGAGGACGGTGCGGGTATCGTGTCAAACGTAGGATGTGATGTAAATAATACGAGCGAGCGGGCAACCGAGTCAGTTGGGAGTAAAGCAGGGAGCGTTACGTCATCCGGGACGGCGTCGCGTCCCGTCGTCGAGGGGACGGACGAACGTGCGCGCGATCCCGCGCGTAATTCGCCGAGGACGCCCACGGATCTCCCTGCATCAGCGTCACCGTTTCACGGGAACACGGAAGGGCACGCGTTACCGAGAGACACGGGCACGGGCCTCGCAAGCTCGTCTGGTGATGTGGCTGACCTGGTCGCGAGCACCGAGCCCGACAACCAAACGCAACAGCCGTCCCCCCAACGGCGCAGCATGTCTCACCATGGTAGTGACCTGGACGACACCGCTTGTCTTCCGGGTGAGCCAGACGGTAATCTTCTTCCGTGTTATTAGTTGTCGCGCGAAAAACCCTTGGGAGATATTTTCAACCGACCGGCTTGCAAGCAAGCTCTTTGATATCTGTGTCTTTCGAAATGCCAGGATGTGTTTATCCTTGTAGTCTGACAGCTAGCTGTGTGAAGCTTTGCATTCCAATGTTCTAATACGTAGGATGTATTCAACACAGATAAACTGTAGTTGAGTTACGATCAAAGTAAATTTCTGTTAGATTTGACGATATGTAACATTTATGTTTGTAAGTTGCAATTACTAAAAAATTGTTGCCAGGGGATATATTTATAAAGTCTGTTTATATTAACAATCTATATTTATATTTTAATAATTTATACTTAATTGTTTTAAATTTATTTTAAACATATAAAAGTCTGGGTTAAATAAAAATTAACTTGTATGCGACTTGGTTGAAATGCTACTAGATATTTGGGTTTATTTTTTTTATTTATTAATTTCAAATAAAATAGCATGAATGAAAAAATTGTTTTTGCTGCTAATACAAGAACAAGAATTGAGTTTAATAATTGTTTTTAAAAATATAATTTTTTCCATAGAAGAATAAGATAGACAAGTTTTAAATGTAAAATTGTTATAATTTGCATACATTTTATATAATTGAAACATGTTTCTATAAGATGGGTTCATTTATCTCATCCTTCTTCTCTCAAAACCTTCAATTTTTCTTCCAACTTCGTATAAAATCCAAGTATATGTGGGACGGTCCCAGGTCAGGTTCAAATCTGGGTATTTACTAACTAGTTGATCATTCTCACATGGAGCCACCCGTCACCCTGACATATCGTATGTTATATAATAATTATAAAATTGAGATATAATTTATAATAAGATTTACTACACATCACTAAATGGAATGGTATATCTTTGATACAGGAAGTCCAGATCATTGCAACAATGATGTAGTAAAAACTGTTAAGGAACCAGTTGAACATATTGCGCATGTAGGTATCGCACAACTTTTGTTAAGTAATTTTTGTATTTATATATATTTTTATATTATTATTATGCATATTCTACACTGATACATACCACTGGCAAAGCAGTTCTTATATTTATTTATACCGTAGAAATGACGCTACCAAGGTAATCTTTATTTTATAATTAACTGTTTCCTGTTTAGACTGATTCCACACGTAACAACGACACAATGTTGTCTGGAGATGTACACGTGTTATCCACAAAAGCGAAATTAGAAGGATGTGTGAATTTCTCCAACAATACACCACAGTTAGGGGAAAGCCCGCAAAGTAATGGCGAAGTGATCGGTAGTCCGAGGAGTCCTGATTATCCTCCAAGAGTTTCTGTCAGTCCTGATCCTCATAGTCCAGATACGACATTTCCCATCAGTATGATGTCGGCGAATTCTACAGTTATTATGGATACGGCAAAATATAACGAAGAGAACACCGATAGTGCAGTCACGTGTATAGATAAAGTAACTGAGAATCTGTTTTGTCCATCGCCAAAGGAGATAAGCGACTCACAAGTTGGCGTTACAAAAACAGAATCAAGCAAACAGCAAGATGCTATCGGAAAGGAAGATATCACAGACAGGGAATTGACAAGAGAGCCTATTGAGATTAAGAAGGAGCCCGTAGATTCGCAAGAAGAACTTGAAACGGTTAAATCCGAATGGGTAGAAGATAATTTTTCAGCAGAGCCGGGTAGAACAGAGTTGGCAGCAGTGTCCCAAGACAAAACCACAGATTCCGTTATTAATCCATCTTCCAGTTCGCATTCAAAAACCTATTCGTCTTCAAGAGAGAAACGCTCGAAGGAAGATAGACGATATTGTTCACGGTGTCACAAACGCAAAGGAATAAAAAGAGCGAGCATTGGTGTACAATGTAAACGGGATCGTCACATTTTGTCCTCGTTGAGCAGCAAGGTTCTCCCATTCTCAAAGTCTGTCAATGAAAACCTAAGGTTAAATCTACAAACGAAAAACTACAAGATGCTAAACAATCCGGTGATGAAAAAGGAATTGCTAGAAGGCCTAAAGTACAAGAAATTCATCCATATAGAAACGTATCCTAACGGTGGTGCGACAGTTGTCCATATGTTTCAGGATGAAATTGGTACTTTAACGAATGAACAAATGCAAGAATTGGCGCAGGAGTACTTCAAGGTACGTAAATGCGACTCAATGTTATATATGTGTAATAATCAAATAAATTGAAGTAGCTTTGTAGCTTCGTGATTTTAACCGCATCAAAGCTCTTTCAGTTTCACGCACGGTAGACTCTTATAATGAAATCTGTTTACATTTCCTAGGTGGTTTTCGGTGAAGATGAAAATGGAAATGCCCATCATGTTATGGGCATAGTACATAATGCAGCTGCATACCTACCTGATCTTCTGGACTATATGGCGAATAATTATCCCACGTTAACTGTAAAAAATGGAGTGTTGGGTAGAAACAGCGACATAGAAACAACCACAATGGCTCAATACAAAGACCAAGTTTGTAAAGCTTATAGTAACGGTACTATTAGATACGGGCCGTTGCACCAAATAAGTCTGGTGGGCACTGTTCACGAAGAAGTCGGTGGATATTTTCCGGATCTACTGCAAAAATTAGAAGAGAATCCATTTCTAAAAATGGTAAGTACATCGGATAAATCCACATATTTATTATACATTTGCTAATGTAATCGTGTTGTATTCTAGACAATGCCTTGGGGACCTCTGTCCGTTGTAAAGATGGATACGCCGCAAGAATCAAACGACGGCCCTATCTTGTGGATTCGACCGGGCGAACAACTAGTACCAACGGCCGACATAAACAAAAGCCCGTATAAACGACGTAGGACGGGCATTAACGAATTGAGAAATTTGCAGTATCTACCACGGCTTAGTGAGGCTCGAGAATACATGTTCGAGGATCGTACAAAGGCACATGCCGATCACGTCGGCCATGGATTGGACAGGATGACCACAGCGGCAGTTGGCGTGCTGAAAGCCGTCCACGGCGGCCAGGCGTCCCAATATAATAGGATCACAAAGGATGTCGTGGCCTTTTACGCGGGTGACTTCACTGAACTTGTCGAGAAGCTACAGCTGGACTTGCACGAGCCACCGATATCGCAGTGCGTACAGTGGGTGGAAGATGCAAAGCTGAATCAATTGCGTCGGCAAGGTGTCCGTTACGCCAAGATCAATCTTTATGACAACGACATATATTTTCTACCACGCAATATCATCCACCAATTCAGGACGGTTTCGGCCGTCTCGAGTATTGCTTGGCACATCAGACTGAAGCAGTATTATCCAGAATCGCAGCATAGTACGAGCATCAGACACTCTCGCGCAGTAAACGAGTCTGCTCATCGTATTAAGGAGAAAAAGCCTTTGGAAGCTGTCGGTATAGGCGACGAGCAGAAGGAGAATACGAATCGGCAACGTTTAGAGCAGAAACTGTCGATCGATTCTCTCGAGAAGGCGAAGGAAAGAGCGGCCGAATATCAGGGTAATCTGAAGAAATCCGATCAGCATGGGAAACATCGTAAGAGTCGACATCACTCCAGGCACTCGTCGCTCAAACGAAAGGATAAGGAAGAGGGTAGCGACAATCAGTCAGCGGATCCATTTGGTAGCACTAAATCGTCCAAAAGTGAAACCAACGAACAGAAGCAGAGCAACGACAAGAGGGACGAGAAGAGATCCGAGAAGAAACATAAGGATCGTCGTCGCAGCAGCGAGAAATCGAGCAGTCATCACACGCATAGTAGCAGCGGTAGCAGTTCTGACAACTGTCACTCCTGCAAGAAGAAAAAATATGATAGCAACGGTCACAAGTTGGATCATCGTTGTGGTCATCACGAGAGAGACAAAAGTAAGAGTGTATCCAGTAAAGAAAACGTTACCGGTGTAGTAGAAGCGAGAATGGTTTCCAAGTTTGATAGTTCGTCTTCCTTAAAAGAGACTAAGAGACGATTGAGCGGATCAGAATTGTCTCCGTCGGGAGACACACCTGGGACCGGAGACACTTCTCCGATTGTTCTCGACGAAGAATTATTGATGCAACGGCAAAACGTTGCTAAAACGTACGCCACCGAGGTTGTAGACAGGGCATTGGAGATAGCTATCTACAAATCGAAGACTGATGTCGAAGAGGTGTGCCAGTCGCTGCGCACCGAAGTTTCGGAGGCTTCCAAGGAGGTGATAGAGAAGATCCGCAAGGAAAGCTTTGAGATCGCCGATCAATGGTGCAAAGATGACGCCGCAAAACTGAGATACTGCAACTTGCTCGAGATAGAAACCATGTTGGCATTTACATCGAAAATGGAATGCGCGACAGAAAATGCTGTTAAGGCGTTGATCGAAATGGCGGAAGACGAAGCAAAGGAGAGAGCAAAAAACGAGAAAACTGGCGATTTTGCGACCGACGGTAATCCAGGCAGCGAGAATTCGACAGCGACGACGACCGGCGTCTCTTCGTATTCTTCCTCGTCCGTAATATCCTCCACGTCTCCGTCTACCGAGAACGAAAGACACAGCAACAGCAGAAACGGCAGCAGTGATGAGAACTCGCCGAAACCGTCCGAATCTCACGGCACGGCGCACTCGAAATCGAAATGCAGATGCAGGGACGAGAAGGATTGCAGAGAGCGAAGGCACAAGAAGAGAAGGGACCACGAGAGACGAGAGCGAAAGCACGATCGACATCACCATCGGAGTCCCACTCACCAGTTGAAATCCGAATCTAAAGTATCCGATGACGCCAACAAGGATGATGCTCCGAGCATTCCTGGGCTGTCGCACAATTACCCCGTCGTTGAAAAATCTGAGCGGGTTGGCTCGAAGAACGTTGAGAAGAAATCGGAGGATAGGAGAAAAAAATGCCATTGCGATAACCATCACTGCACTCACAGGCATGGAGAGAAGAGGTCGTCCGGCAGTAACGCTAGCAAGGACGGCCACGCGACGTCGAGTCGCTCCCACTCTTCGAGCTCGAAGCACAAGCGGAAACCCAGCTCATCCGGCGAGCACAAGGAGGCGAAGAGACCATGTTTGGAGAAGGACTCGAGCGTGCGAACCTTTGAATCGAGTGCGCAGGTGAGCAGCGTGGTGAGCACGACAATGGTGACAACGACGACGACGACGACGACGACGAACACAACAGCAACAACGACAAGTTCGACGCATCTGTCGCCGACGAACACTGTTGTGTCGACTACGTGAAAAGGTGATTTTTTGGCGAATGTAGTACAATCCGTTCTTTAAGGGCGTGGATCCGCGCGCGGCGGAGCGAAACCGGTGTTTTACTTGAACGCGAATTCTAATTGTATCCTCATCCCACGCGAGAGGTGAGGGACGACGGAATAAATTATAGACCACGGGAGATGTACTTTTACCAAAGTAGAGATCGCCGTGATTCAATCCAAAGACGAGAGATAGAACCTTCACTTGATTGAGAGAGAGTTTGCTACCTTCATCCTTCTTCCCGCGACTACATATACATACATATAAATTTGAACACAGACACACATACCGCCTTAGTCTCGAACAGAGAAGCTAACGATACGAGAAGTAGTATTGTTCTCTAGAAAGTATATATACATGTATATATGTCGCGGGGATTTCGGGTAATTTGTGTTTTTTTTTAAGGGATTTTGCAAAAAAAATAACGAATTACATGAAATCCCTGCGACATATATACACATAACACCCTCCGATACAGGATCGCAAAAATTATTTTGCTACGAAAGAAATCCGGACGTCTCATACACTGCTGAGAGAATTAAAATTAATATTTATAGTATATAGACGACCAAATGAGCGGCGTAGGAAAAGGGAATTTGTACAAATTTGTGATCGCGAAAATTGATCCCAATTAATAACGGAGCTGTGTACTTGTACATAGATTAAAATATTATTTCCTTTTCCGAGAATCATATCTCACCACGCGGAGAGCTCGCTTAAGTTATTTATATGCGTTATTCTATGCGTAAATTATTTATAACGATTTTTATTGGCCACTCTGTGCTAACATAAAAACAAGTCCATACTACGGAAACTTCATCGCGATTTCCCAATTGATGCGGCCGTACTCTTTTCGCAATTCTTGATAGCACGACTATGATTTGTGCTATAATCGAATGTTTATATCTTATATAATATGTAGATCGTCTGCATGTCACATAAAATATAAATATTCATTTATATTTCATATAGATATGTAGAATATCTTGAGGGATAAGACATCTTGTACATATATATATATAAAACTTAACAATTAAGGAACTGAGCATAGAATAAGGAAACATTTTTGCACGCGACTTTACGTTTGGTATACACATCGCAAAACTGTCGCGAAAGATTACTGACTTGATAATATCACTTATTATCTGTTGAGAGTTTATCTTACCCAGTAATAGCTAAGTAGAAGAATATCTTAACGCGCTAGTTGGTGGATAGTACTAGGTATATCGCCGATCCCTACATCTTTTCACGAGGGACATAAAATAATATATTTCAGTTAATCGGAAAAGTCCCTTTTTCTCTCTTTTTTTTTCCTCGCTAAGTCATTAAAAACATACTAACAGACGTACAAACTCATCGCCTTCGCAGATGAAAATGATTTGACAGTGAAATATTGTGACAAACATCGTAAATGTTAATGATATTTTCTCTATCCGAATACACAACAGGAACGTTCTAAAAACAGTCGATTATCTAAATATCTGCATTGACAATTTCTGCATTTAAGGACGTTCTCCGGTCCTTATACTAGAGAAAATCGATTTTCTTTAGATTTTCTTGAAACTGTGAATATACGTTAATTTAGGTGTGCTTTATGCGTGGTATAAATTTCAGTACCTCTTCCGGTATAAAAAATAAAGATACTGAGCCTCAAAGTTTCAACTTTTACTAATGAAAAGGTTTTCCAGGCCAAACGGTAAGAGATACGAGGTTGGTCAAAAGGACCAAAGTTGCTCCTCTCGTCGAGTTCTGTAAGGAAGAAATGCCAAAATTAAAAAAAAATTAAATTAAAAAATTTTTTTTGGTAAAAATTGAAACTTTGAGGCTCAGTATCTTGATTTTTTATACCGGAAGAGGTACTGAAATTTATACCACGCATAAAGCACACCTAAATTAACGTATATTCACAGTTTCAAGAAAATCTAAAGAAAATCGATTTTCTCTAGTATAAGGACCGGAGAACGTCCTTAAACGGTACAGAGAAAAATCAAGTTTTACGAATTTTGACAGAACTCCGCATATATTTTATGTGCTTCGCGTTTGCGACAAATTTCTTTCGTTATTAAATACTGCTACATGTTTCGTTACAACAGTGTACATACACAATAATGATTATATTGTTCGCCGTATATTTTATTATTTTGTAAGTTCGTCATATTTAGCACGATATACGTTATGATTCTAATATAAGAGAGACATTAATAAAAATGTCGATGTATACGTTGTGTTACGCTTTCGTTATACATGTAAACCCGTTTCTAGCTAACATAGCTATTTCATTCTCACTTCACTTTATATTAGTGCCTTCACGTTACGTTTTTAATATAACCGAGAGAAAAAGCTTGTAAGTCGAGAAATAAAAAAGATTTAGTTTGATCTTCAGTTGTATCTGCGTTACATTAATTTCAACCGCAGATTTTTGTTGTAATGTGACTTCTTAACAGATAGGTTTGTAGCAGCGTAAGCAACTTTCTTCTTTTTTTTTTAATTTTTTTCGCAAAAGAAGCCAAGAACGAAATGAGTAAAAAGATAAGAATGTATTTATTGGGTAATTGAGTACGACGAAAGTGTACACAGATAACAGGTGCGTACGTCTGTAGTAATCTGCGGTTGCGGAGAATACACGCGATCTACTGTATAAAATCGTTCGAGCGTTAACGATGGAGTGTGTGTAAAATTGCATAAATTCTCTAGTTCCATAGAATCGTAGGTGCCTAAAGTCAGCAATGATCCGATGAGATCATCAAAGGTGAACCTATTCGCCGCCACAGAGAGAGACTTCTTTTTAGACACTTTTCTATCCCGGAGACTCTTTTCCGAAAGTTCGTTTTCACGCTCGAGTCGAACGACTTTTTCGGCTGATTGAGACCGACGAACGAGACGAGGAAGCAAAACTCGCGGCGAGAAAATGAAAAAAATCCCAAAACGCGAAAATTCGACAAGCGGATAATTACTTAAGGAAAACACCGAACGAATGCATCAGTGAAATAAAAAGGACCAAATTGAGAACAGAATGATCCGTATCCGTGTCCCTCCCATAAGGAAAGTGACTGGGATCAATTGGCAATACTTTTTTGAAATTCGAGTCAGGATGTAGAATTCTCCTTTTAACGATTGAGCCCAAACTCCCCCGGACTATTCACTCGAAGCAGTAACGGTGAAACTAAATAATCATAGGTGCTGGATACTGAATACGCCACTTGATATTTTAAGGTGCCTTCGCTCTGTTCGCAGTAAAGCTATACCGGTTATCACCGATCATTTACCCGATCTATAAAGATAAATTTTGATTTCCACATGCGTATGTTTGCGTGTGTGTGTGTGTGTGTGTGTATGTGTATATGCGCGTGTATGTACAAGTAGAGCGTGTAAATTTTTATCAGCAACGACTAACACGAACGTATCGACGTGTTGCTTTCGCTCCCAAAAACGTTTCATCGCGCGCGCAAATTTTTGAGAGGGAGAAAGAGAGAAATAAAAAGAGGGAGAGTAACAATGAGAAAGTTTTCTTTCACGAAAAAGACTTGTAGATTGTACAGTAGAGACTTGTGTAAATAACTGTAAGATATTGATTGGAATTAGTCTAGGTCGTCGAGAAGTCTCGTCGCGCTAAACGAAGGGCACGGCCAGACTTTCTTCGAAAATCCCGACCGTAGTGCGAGTATTAAATTAAGAGAACCAGAATATATATACTGACGAGTTAGTGAAAAACACTTGTTTAATTATAGAAGAGCAGAGGACTTGGATTGAGACTAGAAGGGCAGACGGATATAATTTTTGGAATAAATATATAGAGCAGAGTTTAAACTAAAATCAAGTTTACATTAATTAAGAGCACGAGGAAGAAGGGCAGAGTTGAAACATCAAAAGAGTATACCTTGGCAGTCGACCCTTCTAGTGTTGCCAAGAGTTAAGCAGAAGAGAGATAATATTTGCAAACTTTTTTTTATCGAAGAAACGAGATGGTCTACGTCGATAGATCTATTCTTTGTAGCTACTATGCTTTCGTTGTAGAATTTTCTTCCGTTCTTCGAGGAGCCTGACTCTGTGCTCTTATTTTAGTTGAAATACAGGAAGCGTAACGAAGTGCCGCTAAAAAGAATAGGCTCGATAAATTGACGCGCGTAGATTTTAACGTCTCGCGGCCTTCGTGTTTAGGAATAGTATTCTCCCTTGTTGATAGACCTACATTGTTAAATGTACAAAATCTCGACATCAGTTAAACGGAAAAGTGCAATCATACCGTGTGACCCGCGTAATTGATTTTCTGTCTTAAAACAAGGCTCGGATCGATCGTGAATCCGACATTCGCGACAAACACGTTTCTTTCGTTCGAGCGGAAAAAAGCAGCATAATGCGAAGCGAATCCAATGGCCGATTTGACCGACTTTTCTCACATCGAATAATCGTCTGATGTTTAACAACTCCGAGACACGTATAACAATTCAAAAATTTAAAAAACGCATCTAACGAGCTGCAAATATATCGTTTTACCGTGGGCCGACGATTGTGAAATCATTCGTATTCTCGTCGTTAAAAATGAAGAATAAAAATATGCGTATAGAATAGGTATCGCGAAATGGACTAAACGATATTCAAGTCCACGATTCATCTTTTCTTTTAGTTAAACAAACGTTAACAGGTATAGAGTGTTATTAGTTTCTAAACGTAAGCGAGAAATATACGTTTTGCAATACTTAGAGATCTAAAAAGAGAAGTGAAGGGTGGTAGACTTTATCCCCATTGTCCGGTAATCTCTCTTTCTCACCCTCTCTGATTTGTGCCGCGGATGATTTGTCCCTGCAACTCACCCCTAGCCCGAAAGTACTTTCAGTTTCGATAATCGACCGATCCCTCAGAGTCGCCGTTACAACGTCGCGCGGCGTTGTATAAAAAGAAATAGAAAAAGAGATAGACATACGTAAAGAGATATTATGTAAAACGATGACCTACCTACGACGCAACGGGGATCCTGGGGGACCGGGAGAAAACGGGAGGCGATGACTTGGGAAAATCGCGCACCGAAAAAAAACTTTCGCTCGGGCGGAATTGTATAATCGCTCTGTACATTTCTGTAAATATACCCCTAGATCCTCGGTATGTATGGCGCGATGCGATGAGCCGGGACGTGAATGAAACGTCGGGACAGGACGCAAGGAGCGACGGACGATAGGTTGCTAATCGCAGAGCTGATTGAAAGAAACAAAGTGAAAAAAAAAAAAAGAGTTTCAAACTCGAAGAGTTTGACTGCGACGGTTCACTTAAATATTCTCGTACACAAATTCTAAAATCGTGCCAATTGATGATATTAATAATCGGAGTGGCACGATTTTAGGTTTACAAACTTGAAAAAAGAAATCTCTGAGTGAGTGTAACTTACAAGGTGTATTTCTCTATCCGCCTGTCTGTCGCTCTTTGTATTCTGCGTGCGTATCGTGTCCCGACTTGGATGATCGAACGTTCGCTTGTAAAGAAAAATCAATGTAGCGGGAGGAGGGAACAGCACGCGGTAGTTAGCGCATTGGAGGTTTAATTATCGCTATCGAACAGTATACGCACGTATGCATGCGTACGTATACGTACGTATGTATATGTGTATATATCACAACGGCTATTATTCTATTATCTCATATACACGATATATATTTGCGTTGAGACCAGTGAGGAATCGTAAAGAAATAAGCATATAGTTATAAATATAAATATCGTAGCGTTTAGTTTTACATATTATACCCGTCACACACGTGTAGAAGTCGCATTCCAACGTCTAAGTTTTTAATGAAACAAATAAATTACTTTGGTCAAAACGGACTCTGGTCACTCGGGTCTCCACTCTCCCGTGTTCCCGGCGAGTCTGCTTGTCTGCTTGTCTGCCTGTAATCATCCGTATAGACATTCTGACGCCTGCAATTCTTCCAGGAGACTATGAGGATAGACCGATAGAACCGCATCGAGGAAGAGGAAAAACATACAAATTCCATAAATTCCATTACGCGATTACGCCAGGTATCAGGTATCCGTCCCCTCACCCCTGCAAGTGCACGAATTAGATGCAGTCGCACTTTAACAAGAAGGGAAACTAGCAGGAACACTTGATTTGTTCCTAGAGAATTAGAGATTCTAGAGAACACCGAGGAACGTTGGAAATTGCCTCGAAGGCCTCTTTGTAAGTAAGCCGTAAACTGTAAATAAATAAATAATCTTGCTAATTGCGAGGTGGTTTCATGGGAAATATTTGCATAACTGTAATGACAATATATTCCGCTCGAGGCCAATTGAACTACAATTTTTAGCCACTTGCTCGTTGAATCAATTATATTTATATATATTTTCATGTGGATATTGTGGATCTGGGACGAGCTGTAGGGAATTTGCGAACCCGGGAGGGAACAATTATATAGGGGATTTGCGAGCCCGCGGCCCGGGGCTGCGTTCCGATATTCACTGTCAGTACTGAAAAACTATAATGTACGTCACGTAAACTATAGATTTTCAGTACTTGCAGCGAATATCGGAACGCAGCCCGGGAAGTACGTAGACTACGTAGGGGATTCTTCCGCGACAGGATGTCGGCTGTCGGCACCGCTCCGCGGCTCGTGCGCGATGTAACTGCGCCAGAGCCCAGAGCCCAGACTCGCAGCCGTAGCCAGACCAGCCAGACATCACGGCGCGCTCGTCTGATTTGCATGCACTCCGCACTCGCCACTCGCTACTCGCGTACGCTCATCCGCTGACGCTGACGGTCTTACAATTGATATCAGCTAATGCCACTTGCCGTAGGCACCGTCGCTCGGTAGACCGGGGAGTCCGGGGACTCCGTTCGTGTCGCACCGCGGGATGCGGTAGTCGCGGTAGTTGACAATCGACGGCGACTGCTGAGATAGGGTAGTGCTACGACTGCTACGGAGCAGTAAGACGTCGCTTACCCGCCCACCCCGGACGGACCGCTGTAAGGTTACGACGCGAAATCGGAGGACGACGGCGAGATGGACGGCAAGGTCGACGACGAGAATCAGCGTGGCGTCAACGACGGCGACTGGGTCTGCCCTGACTCGCAGTACGTAGTTTCGCTACGACGATTCGCACCCTCGATCACGCCCCCTCTCCCTCCCTGTAACTACGTTTTTATCTCCCTAAATCAGGATTCGGGTGCATCACGATTGAATAATGATCCGTCGATTTTCCCCTCTCTTTTTCAGATGTGCCAATATAAACTTCGCCAGGCGTAACTCCTGCAATCGCTGTGGGAAAGGTACGCAGCTGTGCACAGTTCGAAATATTAATGTTACACTGACGCATGAAACTGTTTTGCGATGTTGTTTAGCAACAATGGTTTAATATCGAACGTAGAATGCCACTTGCATGTTAGATAAATGAAAGTAGCAAATGGAGTAGCGCTCCAAGTGTTTACTCCATGTGAGACGTTTGGACACTTATTATTTATCAATATGATTTTCTGATGCAGATAGAGGCGAATGCCCGAAAAAGAAAAAATTAGGTCAGGAAATTGGAAAAGCAGCCGCGGAAAAAAGTAGAGGTCTTTTCAGGTAATGCCACGTTTGGTATGAAGTTATTTCTTATTGGTAATAAACAATGTATGAAAATCAATTACTTGTTGTATGTGTATGGAAATTGTGCATGAATATATTATACAGTTAATGGATACAAATAAGTGTGTACATAAATAATAGGGTGAGAATTAAGGGCAACTATGACCATTTGGATGTAAAGCTAACGTTTTTATGTATATAAAGAAATTAATTTATTCGATTGTAACGCTATATGTCGGGTTATTGGAATAAATGTCAACAATTCTAGTTATTAAACATGTATAAAAACAAGTAATGTAGTAACAGTGTATAATACTATTTTGCACTTTATCATATTTCCGCAATGCTATCTCTTTCAAATTATCTCTGTATGTGCAAAGCATAAAAATTTTATTGCAGCGCGGACGACTGGCAATGTAGCAAGTGCGGTAACGTAAACTGGGCTCGCCGGCAGCAGTGTAACATGTGCAATGCCCCGAAATTCGGTGAGATAGAGGAACGCACGGGATACGGAGGTGGGTATAACGACCGAGGAGTCGTCGAGTACAAGGAGAGGCGAGACGACGATGACGAGTATGACGAGTTTGGACGGCGTAAAAAAAAGCGGAAACTAGAGAGGAATTCCGACGACGACTCGAAGGATTCCAAATACAGCAGCCCGTCGCGTAGTAAACCCAGAGACAAGGAAGAGAGGAAGGAAGTAGACGAGGAGGAGCAAGAAGAAAACGTAAAGTCTTTATGCTTTAAAGCGGCGTGAATTGAAAAGTGTGATGTCACGCTCTTCGGTAGCATCGATTGAAATACTTGGCGAATACTTAATCGGTAACGTAAATCACAGGAGGAAGAGGAAGAGGACGAGGAAGAGGAGGAAGATGGTGATTTATCCAAATACGATCTTAGCGAATGGGATGACTTTGCACCAGCAAAACCAGCCAAAAAAAGGTAATTATACATACAGCTAAGTTATTATCCGTTGTAAACATTATTGTGAATTTTTACCTTTCAGCACAAACGGAAGTACTACATCTTCGGAGGCGCAACGGTCAAGGTAAATTAACAGCGGTAATGCAATGCAAATATATCCGTTAACTGCATTAACATAATTAACAATGCAATGCTTTCCTGTATTAAATTAACGACGTTTGTATCAAAAACGTTTATTAATAAGGCATGAAACTTATTTACAGAAACGGAGATGATCGGCGCGGTTCAGGCACATCCAACCAATGAAAGGCTGTACAGAAGGACAGGTTTGACTTGGGTTTCGGGTATAAAATTGATTATGATGAACAGAGTTGCAGACAGCATACAGTGTGATGAATTTTGCTAAATAATGTATAGTCCCAGATCCTTAAGACTTAAAGTATAGCTTGCTTTTATTGCGATTATATCTCGGTATATATCGCGTAAAGACATCGAGTAGAGAGATTAGCGTCGATTTAGCGAACCTTTAAGAAGCGCAAGTGTTCTTCTCATTCAACGTATCAACTTTTTACAGGAGTGAACCAGGAGACGAAAGAACGCAACCGGTGCTCGGCAACTAAGAAATATACACAACGCAACAACTTTTAGTAATTTAGTATGCACCTTTGGATATAAAGTGGCCGATAATGTGTGACTTATTACAAAGGGAAGTCGACTAACGATAAGCTTTACATTTATAATTGAGCTCATAACTTCGTTGATCCTAAGGAAGCGAAATGTAGGTCTCCTATTTGCGCGGGTGTATCGTTGTTCTAACGATTGCAGAGTTTATGAAAAACTACTTCGGCGCAAGTAGCATGTTTCGCTAGCGAGATACGAGATTGATAATTTCAACATGAATCTATAGAAGAAATTATACACAGCTCGTTTTACAAGCTAAATATGACGTTGTAGAAAAAGATCTTACTCCTATGTAATAGATGGTGTCAACGCTCTGCGCAAGCCCCGTCGTCGCAGTGTTCTAAGATTCCTATTACTTTATCACAAACTATGTCGATGTAGCCGTGTCACTGCTTCACGTTGCTCAAGTTGCCTGAAGGAATCTAACTTTTCTTCTTTTGTCCCCTTATCTCTCTTTTTACATCGTTCATCTATGCATAATGCTCGGATTAAGCGGACAATCGTGAAGTGTTAGAAGTGTAGTATTTAAAGAATCATTCCCCAAACAGAGCAGATATGTATTTTGCATCTTTTGGAAGAGACCAAAAGGAAAGGATACGTTCTCTTGCTTTGACTATCACAGATTTGAGTAAGTTGAGAATCAGCCTGCTCACTTTGAAAACGTAGCGCTTTTTAAGTTAGTCGCGTCCCGCGTCTTGGCAGATACGGACTCTTATCGTGAACTCCGACGGCCGTTCTTGAATCGCAAAACGATTATCGATCAAATATCGTACTGACTTCTTGTAAATATCTTTATTTTTCATTTATAATAAAAATCATTCATCAACAACATAATTGTTCTTAGTTCAATTAATTCTTTCCTTATATTGTAAACTACAAGGTAAGGGAAGGGGGAGGGAAGTCATGATTATGCACAGAGTTGGTCATAGGGAGGATTGATGAAGGAACGTTCGGGACGGGCGATATTGAAGGATTATGTTGCAACAGGTATATATATAATATATATATATATATATAATATGTATAATATGTATATGGTATATATGTACAATAATAAATTTGAGCTTGTTTGACTGTGTTTAAGTATTTTAGTGATAAAGGAAGGATGAATTACGGTACCGACGTACCAAAATCCTCTTGCTCATCATACCATGCACATCTGCATACGATTACTTTATCCCGAGCAACCATTATGAACAAAGCACAAAAAGAGAGGAGAGATCTCACCTGTTTTCTTCCTCTCTTAATTTTTTTTTACACTCGAGTGTAGTAACGTATTTCTTAATCTAACAATGTGCTTCTCGATCGCTGAAGTAACGACTCCTACAAAAAAAAAAAGAAAAAAAGGAGAAACCAGATTGTACATCAGTATTTACACGAACGCGTGGGACAATATTCATACGTCTCCGTTAACATTTAGGATTTACAAATAGTTCCGGAAGATTTCGATTTGAAACGACACTTCCAAAACAAGATAACAGATTTGGAAACACGACATTCGGTGTCATGGCCCAGAAATTAAAAACAGAAAACGAAATAAAAAAAATTTATGTAATACATACATAAATGTCATACACAAATCAAACGTTAACTAGAATTTTCGCGCGTCAGTCGTCAGGATTATCCTTGAAGGTAACTAACCGATGCTCGTCAATACCCATCATTATTCCTGTCCTTTACATCATCGTTAGCACAGTTTACACTTCCAGAACTATCTCGCGTGATTAATAGAAACATCCCTGATAGACGAAAGATAGAGATAAAGATAGATGGATAGTTAGAAAGAGAGCAAAAGAGATATTGAGAAAGAGAGAAAAAGAGGGATGAAAGGCCACCGTAAAAATCGTCCTTGTTCCCGTCGTCATTCTCGTTCTCGTCATCGTCGTCGTCGTCACGATATGAATCAATACCGGGCAGCGTTTACTTCGGCATGAAAAATTGCTGATGCGAGTGCGAGTTCGGCGGTGGATGCAGATTAGGATGCGGCGGCCCGCTGCCTCTGGTACCAGTGGCGTAAAGTTGCTGCTGGAAGTTGTGAAACTGTTGAGCATAATTCGGGTCGGACATGCTGGGTCCGCTGCCGACGAATGGGCCGGTTTTGAAATTGCTGGTCCCACCGCCCATGCTCGGTGGTAGAGGCTGAGTAGCGTCGGGCGGCGGTCCCAGTCCCATCGGACTGGCCTTGTTGCCGGATACGCCGTACATGCCTGGATTCGGCTGGTTCGGCAGATTTTGCGGCACCATGTCGGGCGGGAAGACTTTGTCGGAATCCATGGAGCCGCCTGGGAAGACGCCGCCACCTACCATATGCTGCATCCGCATCAAGTTCGGTTGCGGTCGCATGTTGCCGACCGGTCTCATGGACGGGTGCATGGCGCCGGGAGTGTTCATGGACTGGCCATCCATTCTAGGTGAGGCACCCATACCGGGGATCCCGGCGGCATTCATATTGGACGGCATACCGCTATGCGGACCCCCCATGCTATTCGGCACACAACCGTTCGGGAAGTACTGAAGGTTCACGGAGGGTGTCCCTCCCATTTTCGACTCCAGATTGGACAGCGGATTAGTGAATCGCTGAAGGAAATCCAGACTGGGTGGGCCCCGAGGCGCGTGACCGACGTTTGGCCTGGCCGGCAAGTATTGTATGGTATTGGGTGCATTCGGCTTTACTTGAACATTCGCGCCGTTGTAGGGACTGGGCCCTACAACCCCATGGCCGGTTATCAATCTTGGTGGAGGCGCGTGTCCAGGGTCACCGCCAGGATAACCAGCACCGGCTGCACCGACGCCCGAATGGCCGCCCATTATTCCGTGACCACCCATCATGGCGGGATGTCCCATCTTGCTGGGAACTCCGCCGGGGCTGCCCGTATGCGAAGTGGTAGGGCTGTAGCTCGTTGGAGGACCCGCAAGACCCATGCACATTCCGCCAACCTCGTTGCCGGGCTCACCACTGCTTGCACCCATGTGACAGCTCCCGTTCATCTCGCCGCCCATCTGCATCATGTGCATGCCGGCATGTGGATTACCAAACGGCATCATGCCGCCAGCATTGCCGGAATGCATAGGCTCGTTGCCCAGCGAATTGCTCGCCGCCGTGTTCGTAAGCTGTTGGCTCATTTGCGCCAGGGATGTTATCGGATCGAAATTTGTACCCATGGTGTTCAAGCCACCAAGTCGACCGCCAATGTTGTTGGGATTGAGAGGCACGTTATCAGATGGTTGACTAACGTTTATGGACGGCCTGCCGCAGGGGAAGGAACCACCGGGGGGACCACCGCTCAGCGACGGCACTACCGTCGTATTGCCGGAATTATTCGGATTTACCACCGTAGGCTGCTGTTGCGGAGGCTGCTGCTGCTGTTGTTGCTGTGGTTGCTGCTGCGACTGCGTTTGCTGTTGCTGCTGTTGCTGCTGCTGCTGATCTTTTACGGACGGTGGTGATGTGTCGGGTTTCATGGTAGGCGATGCCGGCACTGTTCGCGGTGGACCCATACTGTCGGGTAGGCTGGTGTTGTGCGGCGTCGGACTACTTTGCGCGCTCGCGCTGGACTTGTTGCCTGGTTTCGCGGAATCCGCTGGAGTATGCGCGCTGCCCGGCGTGTGTGGTGTGTGTGGCGTGTGAGGACTATGCAGAGAACCCGTGAAGCCTCGGTTCATGCTGTCCATCTGTACAGGACTCGCGCCCTCTGATCTAGTAGGGAATTGATTGTTGCTATCTAAACTTCCTGGCAAGATTCTGTTGGGCATCTCCGAAGAATTACCGGTGTTCCTGTTGTCAATGTAAAGGAAAACGTTATAGTTATGCGAGCTTTATATAATTATTACCCGAGATTTTTTTCGCTCGAGTTTATGTATAACTCGAAAATTAAAATGAGAGAATGAAGATACTTACGTAGATGAATTGCCATCCTTCAGACTCGTATTAGGTTGTTTCTGAATGGTCAGTTCCTGCCCCTCGAACGTGCTAAGGTATTGAAGCTGATGAGGGCTCGGTACTGGCATCAGATTTGCTTCCTTCACGGCCGATGCATTAACGTTCCCAGCATGTTGCTGCTTCTGTTGAGCTAAGGATTGTAGCGTTCGGCAAAACATACCGTCCACTAATGCAAAATGGGCACACAAATGTAATTTATAAATTATAAAAAAAATTCACAAGTCATACTTTGAGATCAAACCAATGAAAAATTCTTATAAAGTCTTCAGGCAAACTTACCGTTTGGTTGTTGATTGGTAGGAAAATCGAGGGAAGCATCCTTTTGAGCATTAGCACCACTAGGACTAAGTGCAGCAATATGGGAATGAGAGACTGGTGTTCCTGGATTGCTGTGGTTCAATCGCGTCGTCGAAACGGCTCCTGTGGCTGCCGTGGAAACGGTCGGGTTCGGAGAGTCCTGACTTGTCGGGCTTTG
The DNA here is from genome assembly GCF_030848795.1 of Temnothorax nylanderi. Classification (NCBI taxonomy): domain Eukaryota; kingdom Metazoa; phylum Arthropoda; class Insecta; order Hymenoptera; family Formicidae; genus Temnothorax; species Temnothorax nylanderi. The sequence goes on along the minus strand of NW_027249068.1, from coordinate 2,477,793 downwards.
CCCCGGCAGATGGCTGGTCCTCTGATTACCAAGCTGGAACTGCCTGTTGCAGTCCGCCGGTGAATTCAGAGCGGAACTTGCGCGGGGTGACGGTAGCGATAGATTGCTGGTTGGATTATTGGGCGACGATGGATTCGGACTTTGAATCGCGATTGGCACGCTGGCGGACCGAGTCGTTTGATGATACGGTGGTGGCGGACCTTGACTTCGCGGTACTCCGATCATATTGGCACCGCGCAATGGTACTGCACCAGGATTACCGACAGTTGTCTAGAATATGAAATGCGTGTATATATTTACATATACATATATATTTTTTTCGCGACAAACATTTTATCCACGACATTCAATTAAGTTTATCACACAAAAGAAACATACCTTATTTTTTCCCTCAAGAAAGTGATGCTGCAATTTATGCCAATCCATAGACGAAGAGCATTGATTTGGAACACCAGGAGGAACATTCGTCGGAGGACATGACACCGTCGTTCCTTGCGTCGTATCTGTTAAAGCATTGCCAGATTGTTCCTCCTTGTGACCGTGAAATAATATCATTTGCATTTTTCGTAAGGTCGCCAGTTGGACTTCTCTGTGCTGCCTTTGTTTCGGCGTCAAGTTTTCGTCTGGAACTTTGACACCTTGGAGAGATGGTTGTAAACCTCCTGGGCCTGGGCTCGTTGTGCCACCTAACAAATTTGGACTGTGGCCCATGGTAGCGTTATTAGCGGGTTGAGGGTTGGCTGCGTTAAAAATATAGAATACATTAAATCTTGTACAAAAAAAGTTAACAATTTATTTAGATAAAAGATTTAATAAAAATTATCTGAATTACCTGAATTAGGTGAATTCGGCACAAGGCAAGAAGGCACGTCTATGTTTCCATCATCCAATGATGGTTCAGAATTACCGAGGGAGTTTCCACCGTTTATGTTTCGCAAGTTAGGTTGTTCGTTCCAAAATTGTGGAGCATTCGGATCTAGTGCTGGTAAATCCGGGGGTTGTTCAGTCGGGAAAGTATTATTCGCATTTCCCTGATGGCCTTTCTGTTTCATCATAGCAAGATTATTTAACCATTGAGCAGGATTTTGTCGAAATTGATTTACTTTATTTGGATGTTTCTAAAAGAATAAAACGGTAAATATATATTAATGGTGATCAAATAAATAATAAGTAATATGTGTGGTGTGTATGAAAAGACAAATTACCAAAAGTAACATTTTATATGATATTTACATTGAAAATGATATAAATCAAGCCGAGACAACTTATGAAATAAATGAAAAAATAAGAATATGAAATAATATTGCATTTTCATATTTTCATATTACACCGATAAAAAATTATGCTAAATTTTTCTATAACCAAAAATTCAATTTTTGTAACAAGCTATTCATGTGTGTAACAGAGAATCTAGTACAGTACTATTAAAATAATTCAATGCACACAATACCTCCAAATATTTTTTAGTGCCTGGTTGTGCACAATGATAAGCGATGATCGTAGAATATTCGCCTCTCAACACCGTCTCTGCGGCTTTATTTGCCAACGTCGTAGAAAATACAAAAATCTGACTCTGCTGTTGCATGTATTGAGCCTCCCCGCTGCTCGTACCAGTTCCCATCTGTTTTCCCACAACATTACTGACAAGTGGTTGAATGCTGTCCGCTGTAATAACATTTCCACTATAATCTACAGCAAAAAGGATAATTTGATTAATCTAATATAAACTATGCGAGCGAAGGAAAGCAAATATATAATTGACGTACAAATAAATACGATAAAGATCTGCAAATATAAATTAAGTTAATCTTACCAGGTAGTTCGTCGGCGGGATTGTTAGGGTCTCCTTCCTGCTTGACCGAATTCAGGATGGGCTGATTCCCATTAGCGTTCTGATTCTCCCCAGACATGGTACCTTCGCCGTTAGACGGATCCAAGCAAGGATCTCTCGGGCACTCGGAGGTGTCCTCTCCAGTCGCATCGTCGTTTCCACCCGTGCCTTCTTCCTTAATTTTAACAGGGTCGGCGTCAGGTTCATCCTTGACAACCGTGGTAGGTGGACAACAGCTGGGCTCGTTGGGTTTCTTTTCAGTTTTCATGGCTGGAGCGTTCCAACGTTCGCAAACGACCGAGCGGGTCAAACCTTGCTGCTGCGGTTGAACAGCGGGTATAGACGCATGGCCACCAGCACTAGGTTCGCGTTTCCCCGATGCCCTGGTGTCGCGCACGGCACGCGTACGCGAGAGAGACGGGGGTGGACGAGTGGAGAAGATAGAGAGAGGATAGGGATAGGTTAACGGCAAGACGCACGTCGTCCGGTCGAGCGTAGATCGCGCGCGCTCACCAGACGGCACCCACGAAACTGTTCGCAGCTCCGAGCATCGCCATGTGGCCACTTGCCGTGGAATAACACGATGGGTCGGTACGGACGACGGGAGTTGAGTCTATCAAGCGAGAATTAATCCGCGCACCGTGGCCGGGGATGCTACGGTGGAGCCTCGCCACCTGGATAACCGAGACCGATCACCGATCACCGATCACCGATCCAGTCGTGTCGCGGCCGGAATAGGACCGAATTACGCTAGGGCGAACCGGCTGGAAGCTGCGCCGGAACGCGACGATAGTCCCGTAGCACTAATCCGCGTGGGAGAAAGTTTGTCCCAAGTGTCACCCTCACCTCCACGGCGAGAGCATAACGCACCTTTTCGGCTGCTGCTGTTGCTGCTGCTGCTGCTGCTGCTGCTGCTGTGTGTGTCGCGCGCGCGGCTGCTGCGGCTGCGGCTGCGGCTACGGCTACGGCGGTGGCGGAGCAGCGGCGGTGCGCGGCGCATTCACGCGCCGCGGGGCCACTCACGGACGCGACGGGTCCGGGTATCAAACGGCGGTGCGGACGCACGCTACTTGCGCGACTCGGGGTGTCCTCCTTGCCGTCGTACGCGCGAGCATTGTTCTCTCGATCCCCGACTTTATTTGTCACTTCATGGTCGCTTTGATTATTTATTTCTTTTACGCACGGCTGCCAACTGCCCGTCGAAAATTCGACGGAGTCGCCTGATGCGCGCCGCCCGTGCGCCCGACGGAGATGGAACGTAGCGCGATCCGTGCGGGCGGAAGCGGGACGCGAGTGTGCGCGAGTATCGTGTCCTTGCCGCGCGCACGCGCGCTCGGCTCGCGCCGTCGCGCGACGGATCCACGCTCTCGCCTCGCCGCACCGTCGCCCGCGAGGGTTACTATTTTGGTCTTTCTTTGGTTATATTTTCGCCTTCTCGTCGCCTCTTTCGATCGCGGCGGCGGCGGCGGCGGCGACTCTGGCGGCGACGGCGACGGCGACGGCGTGGCGGCGGCGACGACGCTCGGACGCTGCCCGACCCGCGACCGCCTTCGCGTTCGTCGACGCTGCACGGCGCGATAACGAGGAAAAAAAAGAGGATGCTTTTGCCCCCAGATTTTATTTCGCACTCGAATTCGCGTTTCGCGTCCGCGAATCGAGGCTTCGCGCTGCGGCGAGATCGAGTCTGGAATGCGAAAAGGGGGGCTGGGGGCGAGAGCGAGTTGGGAGTTGGGCAGGTTGGGCTCGCGTGGCGATGCACCCTGCACCCTGCATTCCCCGAGTTCCTGGCGAGCGAGACGGACCCGTAGGTGTCGTGCGCTTAGTTCCCGCAGTTCCGGCGGCACTTTCGAATTCTCGATCGTGAGGAAAGTGCGAGAACGAGAACTCTCTCGCCAAATAAAATTAATTTTATCGATCCACGTTGGTCCTTGGTCCACGTCAAGCTCGCACTCACCGGATGTTTCCTCGTTCTTCCTTCATATTCGTTTCTTCTCCATTTCTACATAAATGCAAATAAATTTCTGACCTTCGACCTTAATGCGATCGAATCTTTTTCAAATTTTCTATCTCTGCGCTTCAAAAAATATATAAACATATAAGTTTAAAAAAATTCGATAACGAGCGGTAATCCGTTTTTCCAAGTTTTTCCATGTTTTAAAAACACACATGGAAGTTCGATCGCGAGTTAGCTTATATGTGACGAAAGAAGCTCTCAATTATTATTTATAAATTATAGTCAATCTTAGACTGGTAAACAAATGCCTCTTTTTTTAAATTAGATCATCGATTCTATAAAAGTACTTTTGTAACGAGTTTGGATCGTTTTTAGCTTCACGAGAGTTCGGCGTTCGAGGAGGTTCACGCGATAACCTAGAATGGGACGAAACTGCACGGCACGTTAACGATTGGCGTGGACGACGATAATACGTCGATATTACGTCTGGCATAATCATAGAGATCCTTTGCATCGAAATTCGAAATTCACGCGAGTGAATTAAACGACAAACGTGTCTCGCAGTTCCGTCCGGCACGAGGGTAAACGTCGAGGAGCACGCAAGGTGAAAACAAGAGAGCGTAGAGTGGCGTAGACCTTATACTCTTCTTCGAACGGTGTTTTTCACGCGAGAGAAAAAAGAGGCGGGTTTCACGCAGCCCACGTAATTGGTATGTAATAATAATAAAATATTTGAATTTAAGACGTGCGCAGTTTTTATCATTGTTGAAGCATAACCTGACTGTTGTGCTTCGACGCTGAACTTTGGTCTGTTCGTCAGGATTATTAAAAATTTTTTATGCTGCAGCGACATATTAATATTGCGCTGAGAAAGAACCGAGTTTCCGAAGAGATGACTCAGCTGGAGCTGGATCCTCAATTTACCCAGGGGTTGCGACTCCTTTACTCTACCAACAAGGACTCCGCGGAGCAGCTGCGAGCTCTGTTAGACGAGGCGATTAAGCAAAAGTATGGGCCGTCCAAGATGCTCTCCAATGTGCTGCATAAAAAGGTAATCGATATAGCTTATTCCCGTCGACATGAAGCAAGAGCAGGTCTCTAAGGTTTTCTATTTGTTTCTCAGTACATGATGGAAGAACCAGTGTTGAGCGATCACAGCAGCAGCAGCAGCAAGAAGAGCAAGAGTTCCAGCTCGTCCAAGCATTCGAGTAAGTCGAGCAAGAACAGTTCGCCAGTTAATTTGCCAGCGCGTGACACTCCACCGGACATCCTGCAGTCGGACGATACGTTGGCCCTGGAAATTCTGGAGGATGATCTTACGTGCGTTATCTGCAAGGGCATGGACGTCGGGGCGAGGAACAGGCTTGTGGAATGTCAGGAGTGTCATTCTTTGTACCATCAGGAATGCCATGTTCCCCATATCTTGGACTCCCAGATAGATAACGTGCCAAAACAAGTGTGGTACTGCTCTAACTGTACAAAGTCTCAGGTGTGTGTATTCACCCACGTTTACAATTTACGCGACAATTCCTTAGGCACATTTTATATTTCTCGGTGTCACATTTCATTTACTTATAAAAAATCTATCTTTATCATTAATTATTCACCAATAAGGAGCTCATGTTAAATTTCAAATAAGATAATATACCGTATATCTCTTACTTGCCTAATGTTGATGAGAATATTTTATTGTAAGACTCCTATTTTCTCATTCCAATTGTATTAAATTATCACGATAGACGCAAGAAATCATGTGAATCTTTTCCTAGTGCTATACGTCAAAATAATTTATTTTCAACATGTTGCTATATACATTTAATATAGATTGGTGAAATATACCAAAGATTCTCTCTTCAGTTCGCAAATTAATAAATAACTGTAAATCTTGATTAACTATCGTAAGATCCGTTTTTGGAAACATCAGACGTATGCAGACTAAAATATGCATGCATTTGCTAATGTGATGTAATGAAAAAAAGTTTTCGACAGATTTTATTAATCAAACATATTATTATAACATACAGAAGAAGTAATTTATTTCAATATGTTATGTATAAAAAAAGATTTACGTGATTTTCTGCTTCTAATGTCGTTCGATATGACTGCAGTAAGAAAATCCTTTCCTAATGATTATAAAGGATGCTTTATCTTTTTAAGGATTCTTTATCCTTTATCTTTTATCCTTTTATAATTTAGGTCTCGAAAGAAAGGAGTTCGCCAAAGACTGTGATAGAAAACAAATCTAAGGAGCAGAAAAAGTCTAGTTCAAGTAAGTATAAGTACAAAAGCACGTTTGTAATTGATACATGTGTAAAATTAATCACTAAACTGTTAATTTTGATAGGCAGTGGAGCTAAGATAACACCAAATATCCATATTATCAGCGCGGATAAGAGACTGAAAGACATGATGAAGAAAGCTAAGCAGGAAAAACGAAACACAGGTACTGCCACGGGTTCAAAGAGCTCTTCATCCAGTACCCCTGCATTATCCTCAGCCAAATCTCAGGATAAATCGTTATTATATAAAATCAAGTCAGGGGTAGAATAAACTGCTTAATTTGTGAAAGAAAGAATAGCAAACAAAACGGTACGATAGTATATGCAAATAGTGTATTTTATAGAAATAATATGGAACAGTTTTTTTATTGACAACGTAATTATTTTGTAATTAATTTTGTTAATCTAGGAGAAAGGGCGATAATTTTTATTGTTACTTTTTTATGAATATATTTTCGTACGACCAGAGAGAGAGAGTAAGAAAGAAAGAGAGTAAGAGAGAGTAAGAATCGCGCGTCCCTTTATGACAAAGACAGAAATTCTAGATAGATGATGTTATTAATGTGTATTTATATTGAAGTTTAATCTCGAATTACATTCAATCGATATTAATACAATTGGGCCTTTGTGTAGTGTCTGAATTTCTTACTGCCTATATAAATACAATTCCATATTATACAATTTATTAATAATTGTACAAACGTGCCATGTAAATTTGTTATTTTTAAGCTTTCGCATTATTATTACAAAAATATTAAGTATGTAGAAAATAATGACATAATATTACTATCGCTAATAATTATTACACACGTAACATCGTTCGTAATACAAGTCTGCGTTGATAGTTTTAATGTAAATATACAATAGATCATTTTTTAATACCTTTTTATTGAGATATTTATAAAAGGAAAGCGATAAAATTATATAAACTTCACATATCTCAAGATTACGCATTAATTGTACTATTATATATATATATATAGCATATACACAATTTTCGTCACCGAAATCAACTCGTACCGAGTACGCTAATTTATTACTGGCGTAACGATACAACATCGACGCCGGAATTGATGTTAGTGTCAAAAATGCACAGTGGAAAACTATAACACACGCGCCAAGTACGTTCTAATGTATACAAGATATACATATAAACTCGTGTATCCGCGAATGCGGAGGTGATTTAGTTGCGACATACAAGAACCCCGAATTAACATAACGACTTGCGTAACGACACTTGACGACTTTTGAATAGGATATTTTCGAAAAGTTCACGTTTTACGTATCCGTATATTTATAGTAACGATATTTAGATCTTAGCGCATCACACAACGAGCTGTGATAATTTTGCACGGGCGCGCGGCGCTGTATCGCGCTCGTCCAATTACAATAAAAATCTTTACAAAGACTCCCCCGGAAGAGAATTTTGAACCTCGGAGGTCCACGAAGGACCAGAAAATCGATCGCCATCTCCACGTGTCTTTGTGAGCACGATTCTGGCAGATGAATGGCGACAAATTATAACGATCCAAATTACAGGACACGATCCACCGTGTCCCGATCCCGTAAGGCTGATGGCAGGTCTGTACAGCTGAGACTGCGGGTGGGCAAAGAATAACGAAGAGAGATAACGAGATGCGAGTCGTTTATAATACCAATATATTTCTTGCGATTTTTCGTTTTAAATGCAATTAGTCATTTGTCCCTACGTCCCATCGAGAATTTGGCAAGAATCATTTCGTTCTCTCGAGTGTCACTTAAAGTCTACTCGTGCGCGAGATGAGATGGGGGGAGGAGTGGGCTCAAGTACTATGTACAATGGAGGGGAAAGAGAGAGAGAGAGAGAAAGAAAGAGAAAGGGTGCTATTTGCGAGGGGTTGAAATTACACACATACACTCACACGTGGATACGTACACAATTATACACGCATACACGCGCAACAAGCGTGTAAGGGCATTGTTGCGCTCGGCTTGATGAACCGAGGACAGACACTTCTCCAGGATACTTTTAGTGGCAATCAAGGCTGGTCAACGTAACGTGACAACATACGTCCTTTTTTTTTTGCAATCTCAAACAATCCGCTACTGAAGACATATCTTTCTAGGACCTAGGACGCTGATTCAGAACGGAACAGAACAAGGACAACAGTTGTCCAATATTGGTCAATTATCGCTCAATTATATTATCAGCAATTAAGATTGAAATAGAATCTAATCGAAATAACGCGCGCTGCTTCAACCGGGAGGATTTCCCGGAGGCGAATGTACATACAAGAGAAATGTCCTTAACGGGGAAAAATTATTGGGATCATCCCTTCCATTCTCTTTCTCTCTCTTTTCTCCCTCTCGTCGAAGCTTAACAAAGAGTAATAATCTTAACTCGACACACGACGTGTTCGGATTTATCTATATATATACTACGAAGCATGACACACTAATTTCGCCCCACGGACGCCGCGAATCGCCTCTCCTCTCAGTCCTCCGTTACGTTATTAATTACAAACGTTGAATTGCAGAATTGACAAGCTTTTCAGATGGATGGAGTCGACTTCCGACCGTACGGCCCGCCGGGAAACTCTGCCGCGTGCTTCCCCGGTATTTATTTTAAGACGCTCACGGTTCTGCACCTTCGTGGCCGCCGTTTTTCATGAAATATTCAGCGGACACGCCGCGTATAGAGGTAGCGTCAATATTTTACCGTTCGCTTCTTCCCCGATAGCGGGTATACACACGCGCGCGCGCCTTCGTCCCTTGCTTACATTTATTTTTATCACCCGCTTGTGACACACAAACGTGTAAAGATTAAGAAGCGAAATCTTAACGAGAGAAACCAGAGAGAAACGGATATATAAGCGCATTTTCTTTCCTTTCTTTCCCTTATCCTTCGACGCGGCAGAGCTGCGAGCCCTCGTACGTTCGCAAAGTATAGGGTGACGCTATATGAATTCTATCGCGCTCGAACGTTGCCCGACATATATAATATTTTACATGCCGCATGGGAGTATCCTCCAACTGAATTTCACGGAAATAAAAACGTTCCGCGCCTGTCGTCAGGCCAACTGGCACCCCGATAATAGCGACGACACGTGCACGCGGGTGCTTGTGTGTATGTGTGTGTGTGTGTTATGTGTTACGCGTGTGTGTACATATACGAATACGTGCGCACGAGCGTGTCTCCATGTAGGTACGTCAATCTGTACGACGCGATACATATTCGAAGAGACGCAAAGCGGCAAAGAGGAACGCCCGTATTCGCGCCGCATGTTTTAACGCTAAACGCGCGCGACGTCGCGAACGCCGTTTAACGGCGAACGCGCGACTGGAATCTGGAATACGAGAGACGAGATCGAGCGGCAATCATGCCGTTCCTCTCCCGCTTTTTTTTTCCCCGCGATAATACGCGATAACACGCGGGAGGGTCTCCCTTTGACGGGGAAAAATCTCTGCGTCTGCACGGGCGATTCGGCGATACACGGCTCGACCTCTCGCCCCTTTAAATGCGAAACATGGCAGTGACAATCAAAAAAAAAAAAAAAAACGAAATCGGAAGGCTGCGTGTACCTTAGAACTTTACGAAGGACGTTTGTCACGTGCGTATGTACAGGACTCGGTATATAGCGACGGCAATTCTCTGTCGTTGTATCTCTCCTCCGCGAGTGACCGGAAACAACGTTAACGGCAGTGTGCTCCGCGGTGCGGTCAAATCGCGACCGCCAGCTTAGCTCGGCTCTCTCCTGTCTCGCACTCAGGCTCTCTTCCTCGCACATACATATACGTATACATATATATATAATATAATAATTCTTAAATATAAGTTTGTGTCTTTTTCTTTTTTTTTGTTTATTAAATAAGTAATGACGGCTTATACATCGTTAGTGTAAAGTGGAAACCGAAAGGTGTACGATATACTTTCAACGCAGGACGAGCGAGGTGCAAGCCGGTCGCACCGTCTCGCCCGTATGGGTACAATCGTCAATTTAATCATGTACTTATCTCACACACCAAGTGTACTTTCGTTATCCTGCTCGCGCGGACTTTCGATACCGGGTCGAAATTCGTTAACAGGGGGAGGGAAAAAAAAAGAGTACTTCATTGCGAATGTCCACTGAATGCTTACCAATCTGCGCGCACCGAGCTCGAATGTGAAAATCCCGCGAGTGGAGCACATTACGTAAATTACCGCGCGACTTCGGGGGTTGAATTCGCGGACGGGGACGATGGCACCTCCGCGAACCTCGAGCTCTACGTACGTAGAAAAATCTACACGAAATACGTTTGCGATAATCAACGTGGGGCGTGGGGGGGGGGGGGGGAGAGGAAATTCGGTCTCGAAAACGAAAATCTCCGTTGATCTCGTTCGGGGGAAGACTGCGTCAAGCGGTAGCAAATTCGCTCGTCTCGCGCGAAGTCGGGTGTCTCCAAGTACCTAAACGGGATGTTAATTAATTAGCGACATCGAGCGAAATCGATCGCGACGGTCCACGTGCCGGGAGGACCCGATAATAGAAACGATACCGCGCGCGCCTATTTTATTTAGGGGCGGAAAACCAGCCCGGGGACGAGCGGATCTCTCACCGCGTCGAGACAGATGGCACACGTACATACGTAAAAGGAGACGTTATGTTCCACGTAAAGAGTCAGAAACGGGCATGCGGATACGGATAATTCGTACGATCCGATTACGAAGAGGACGTGCACACGACGAAGTGTAAAAAGACTCACAGTTAGCACAGATTGACGTACATCCGCGGTCGAGAGAGAGAGAGAGAGAGAGAGAGCTCCTCGGTAATATAAATAAATACGATACACGTGTAATAGAGAGAAAGGGGATACACACAGGTTGCCGCGAATGGTCGCAAACGCGCGGGGGAGCCTGGGGACCTGGGAGTGTAATTGAAATTACGACGCGCGAACGTATTAAGTACAAGAGTGTGAGCACGTCCCCAGCCTCCCTGGACCTATACCGATGACTCGCCGATCAATCTTCGTTGCGCCTTCGATTGAACGACGAGTTTCTTACATTGGCTCTGAACGGATCGACAGACTTCGTAAAAGTGCGCGACTCGGAAAAAACTTGGCAGTGGCGTGCCGAATACGAGAATCGTTACTAATTTTCCGCCGGTATTACACAACGCGAGGGTCATTGAGAATTTCCTTCAAAAAAAAAAATTACAAAAAAAATATACAAATGCAAGTTAAAAAGGAAACTGCCAGTCTTATGTTAACTAAAAAGTAAGAGTTAGATCTTTTAAAGAATACTGCGTGTCGTTGTGCCACGACAAGTGTCCGCTAAGACCTTATTGCGACAATAGCACATAAATCTCGGCCAGAGTATATATCAGTGAATACAAAAACTTCTCTTCAGCACGATCAAAACAGTCTATAATAGTCTCGCGACGTGATTAATGTAAAAAAGGTCCGTTTCGTTTTGCATCTGTTACACTTAATAATATAGCATAATTAATAGGCAGCATTAATAGTTTTATATATGTATATAGATAATAATAATAATAATAATAATAGAGAAATAATAATTAATAACCGTTGATATCGTAATAATAATAATAATAATAACACAATAATATAATAATACGTACAATGGAAGATAAAAATTTTTAGATGCTCCACAAAATGGCCTTTCTAAAAAATTATTCGCACTTCGTAAACTACCACGTATAGCAGATCTAGAGAGACTCAGAAGCAAAATAAGAGATAAAGATAAAAGAAAACAATTTCTTCGTTCGACAATATACGTAGATAGGCCTAGAGTAGACTGAGCTGCTCTTATAACTTTTAACTCTTAAATTTTTTTTTAACGTTACTTTAATCGCCTTAATTTAATATTATCTGTTACTCTGTCTCTGAATTATAAGGGTGCGTAACCCCCAACTTATAATACATATAGTCCCTCTCTAACTAGCTCACTACAATCCGTGGAGGTGTGTTGCGCATGATTCTTTGCTTTATATATATATATTTTTTATGTATATATATATAACATATTAATAATTATATATATCATAATGAAGATAGTAGGCATAGCCACTCGTGCTCGGATCACAGACTACTCGCTGCCGTACGTCGCTCCCGTACAGACAGTCTGGTGGACACTATGGCTTTCTCTCACTTACCATTAGACATGTTACTTTTACTTTATGTTATGTATTCCGTATTTACGTACACACGTATAGATATCAGGTCGGCCATAAAATTTTACATTTTAAATTTCTTTCCTAATAAGTATTTGCACCGATCCACGTCTCGGATCCTCAAAAGAGTCTCGACAGAGAAAGCACGACGGCGTTATACGCGCGACAACACGTCGTAAAAAAGAGTAAAGGGTTAAAATAACTTAATATTACATAAGACAACTAAATCTCTCTCGTTTATCCTACGATAACAATATAATTATCCGCGAAAAAATATCTTACAAATTGAGATTCGTTCGAATTCGATGAGATTTATATTATAAATACTTTACTCGTTTCCTAGAGAGATTCAATAGAGGCGTCTGTCCAGCGTCGTGATTTAAGGATCAGAGGCGCGTACATTGCCTACCAATATCCATACATGTTTACAAGCGTATTTCGGTATGGCCAACACGTAAAGACGGTAAAATACTACCACGAGAACTGTCTATCCCGTGACCTATCGCCTGACTAGCCCTAACGAAATCGCGTGTATTTTTACGGCATTGTTATTCACACGGTGTGTTGTAATGTGTAATATTTGTACATATGTAACGAGGTGTATCTGATGCATGAAGTGGAGGCACTAGTCAGTGTTTCTGGAGAGGTTGACGGGTCCTGGGATGGAAGTGAGGAGGGTATGTCAGCAGGCACTGGTCTCTTCTCCCTCGAGCGTGTACGCTACGTTTTCTAGTCTATGAGCTAGGTGTAGTTTGCGACAGCCCACATCTGTCTCCAAGGCCTCTAGGATCTGAAAAGAATTTTATAAAACACCGTCACGGCCTGATCTTACACCGAAGTGCTGAGGGAACGGGCGATTGATAACCGATTAAGCGTGTTACTCACTTGTTCATAATACTTGCTGACATAGATGTAGAGCTCTTTCAGCGCCGCGATCACATCGAACTCGTTGGCGTGAGACGCGCTCAGTTGCTGCATGGCACTAGACATCTCCTGGTCGGTGATCTGCGGCAGTCTTTGCACATCCGTATAGAATCGACCGACTTTCTCGCGATAGTGCGGTATGTCCTTGGCGAAGAGCAGCTTGTTAGACGGCGAGTCCTTGCCCAGTCTGTGTTCCGTCATCGAGCACGAGTCCATGAACGTCTGCGCGATCACGGAGAGACTCGAGTCCACCGTCGTGGACTTGTTGATGTCGAACATGAAGTCTGGATTCTTGATAAAGTTCACCCAGAACCGGAGCGGCAGGCTGTTGGACTTCCACGCGTGCGCCACTTCCGGATCGACGATGCCGTGTTTCTTGGCAGCCTCGTCGAGGAGATCGAACAACCATTTAACCGCGCCAGGCAACGCCTCATTGGCGGTCAGTATGGTGTTTAGAAAATCGTCGACGAACTTTTGTACGGTGCCCTTCGTCGATAGCAATCGCGTCAGGAATATTTCCGGGATCGCCTTGTGCGTTCGCTCGGGATGATGGTGCTTGTTGCTTCCGGTGAAGCCCAAGCCGGGCGGATAATGCACATCCTCGATGGGCCTTACCAAATGATACAGCCGCTGATTGCCGTCATGGGCGCTCTCGACGTCGCCGTTCGCCGTTATGATGGGCGGCGAATGTTGGGAGTCGAAGTACAAGCCGCTCACGGGATGATTGTACATTACAGGACTGATCAGCCCGTGATTGGGCGTGGATGGAAGATGCGTGGACGAACAATGATTCGAGTGTCGATGTAGATGATGATGCGACGGCTGGTGGTGCGGATGAATCGACGGCTGCTGCTGCAGGTGATAATGCGATGGCTTGCAATTATGGCAGGGCGGTTTACACGCCACCGAGAAGCCGTCGTTTTGCCGGGGAATCAGCGACATCACCGCCGATTCCTTGACGCCGTAGTGCGCCAGGGTGTTTATCTTCTTCCATTCGCCGCAGCACTTGGTCGTGAGATCCTCATCCTGGAGGGTCAGGTGACCACCACGACCGTGCCGCCACTCCAGATCAACGTCATGTACGGACGGCCTCAGCGAAAACGGAGTGTTCTTGTACAGCGCGTCGAGAATCTTCGACTTTACCTGGCTTATGGTATCGCAGTCTAGAACCTTACACTGTATCTTCTCGTCGAGATCGTCCTGCACCACGTGCAACGTGACGATCGTGTGTTCGATTTGCTCGCGCAGGAGTCTCTCCTCCGAGAGAGAATATCTCGCGTCATGCGTTATTACGTCCACCGGTCCTTTCTCTATCTGATGCTTAATCGCCTTGAACAGCAGGAACAAGGACGAGCCGGCATAGTCTTTTAGGTAATTGTACATACAGAGCGCCATCCAATTCGTCAGCATCTTCTCTACCACGGATTCCGTTCTCCTTAACATGAGCTGCGGATGCTTCGTGTTCACCGCTTTGTCAATCAGTCTCAACAATAGGTTCATTAGTATATCCGTGGCATATTCCATCTTACCCATTAGAACAACCATGAGTAAGGAAGCGACGTTCACTTTGTCCCTAATATTAAAGTCCTTCTGAGCCTCCAAGGTTTCTATGAACGTCAGCACAAAGTACTTGTTGTTGACGAGCTGCTCGAACTGTATCATTGCCGCATCGTAGTTGGTCCGCGAGACATTGCTGCGTGAGCGCGGGTCGTTCAATATAGGATGGTCTATTACCCCGGGGAAAAATACTTTCATAATGTAGTTTTTATGATCGAGAGTGGGTATACCCGACGACTCGAGATCCGCGGTCAAGTCCGTCATATCCGTTTGCAGTTCCGCAAACGCCTGTTTGCACTCCATACGGACGTTGCTCTCGAGCGTATCCATCTGTATCTGTATGCGCTTGTATTCTCGCTCCGCCTGCGTGCTCTTACGACGGTATATCACCAGCACCAGGACGAACAGGAAGATGAGACCGAAGGTGCCGGCGGCAATACCGGCGATTGCTTCCGGCGGTATTGGATAGGACTTGATGACCTCGTAGCGCAAATAACCGATGGGAAAGCGTAGGCTGCGACCGACCCGTACCACCACCAGAGGCAGTCCGCTCTCGGTTTTGATGCCGAGCTCGTCCGTGTCGGCGGGTTGTTGATCCGGCGGCGTGCAGACCAATTGCGTGAGAGCGAGCGACGTTACGTTGCAGGGCATGATACCAACGGTGACATTTACATCGGACTCGTCGCTGGCATAATTGAGATTCTCACCCTCGATCACCAGCGTGTCCCCCTTGTACAGCTTGACATTTCGTGGAAATGGAAAGAACTTTGGATCTTCGACGTAGAGCAGTCGATTACGAAGACTTTGCTTCTCCAAATCTCTCACGCTCTCCACGTTATCCATGATAAAAGCGATCTTGAGAGACAGCTGGGATTCCTTTAGTCTCAACGAATGCGGCGACGAGGTAGCTTGAGCATTGGCGGCCGCCGATGCCGAACGTTCGGTGCGTCGGATCGAGGTAAACCTCTTGGCAACGCTCGGACTCGGACATTCCATTTGCGTAGGATTCAGGACGGTGCAAACGGTTCTGTTCACCGGCAACTGCTCGTTATCGAAGTAAACCTCCATCTCGGGTTTTTGAATGGTGTCCAAGTTTGTGCCATGTACGGTGATCATGCGGCCGCCTGAGGCAAAGCTCCTCAGTGGCTTGATCTCCATGATGGTCGGGTCGTGAGTATAATTATACGGATTGTCCATAAGAGTGCGATTCGCACCATCGATGCTCAGCGTTAGCCTGTGAATTCGCCTGACGCGGCCCGACTTACTGGTCACGCAAGTCAACCTCGTACTGCTCGCTTGGGTCGCGTTCACGTGGCACGGCAACTCGTCCAGATACGCCGATATCGTGCTACCGATGTTAAGATACTTACCGGTGATGGCCAGTTGCGTGCCGCCGCTCTGTGGCCCGACCGATGGATACACGCCTGACAGACGTATGTCCTTGTAATTGAACAGCACCGCACTCTCCGTGTAACCGGCGTCGTTCCCGACGACAACGGACGCTGCATCCGTGGCCTCGTGCCGACCGGTACGGCAAACGATGCGCACCGACACTTCATAGTCCACCAGGGTGCACGGAGTGTTGCCGATGTGTATCTTACCCTCCACGTCACTCTCCTTCAACCCAAGATTGCTACCCTCGATCGTCACCAGCGTACCGCCCTCGATCGGCCCACTCAGCGGCTTGATCATATCTATTCGGGGTTTTGGACACTCGGTGAACGGTGACTGTAAACACGAATGCCGGTACACGCAGCTATTCCCGCACCAAGTGCACTCAAACCGAGCGTCCCGTGTCACGCACAAAGAACAGTCCGCGTGCTCGCGATGCGAGCCGAGCACTTCGCACTTGTATAAAATTATCGTGGTCTTGTCCACGTGGTGATTCGTGTTCCAAACAACCGTCACTTCGGCCTCGTATTCGCCGCTGACCGCCTCGTAAGAATATACGGTCTTGTCACACACGATGAAACGGCTGCTGTCCACACGAGCCTGTACCTTCAGATTCGCACCCTCGATGCTAACGATGCACTGGAATCCACTGTGGCCCACCTGCGGATGCGGCAAGTTCTCCACCTCGAGCACTATCTCCTTAGGCACGCTATTTGGCAACATCAACGGCTCTTTGCGTTCCACGAATCTCGGACAATATTGCGCGCCATGCGCGGCAAGATTAGCTTGGTTTTGCTAAAAAATAATAATAATAATATCTATTGTAGTATAAGTTACGACAGACGAGTTTCTAGACAAAAAAGATATAGACGCAACAGATTAAGCAAAACTTACGTTTTCCCCCGATATAATGCCCTGACAGCTAGTATTGTGAGTGCACTTGTTGTCGTAGACGCACCAGCTACACGCCCATTGCGACTTTACGCACTCGGTGCACACGGTGTGTCTTGAACAATCGAAAAACGCAAAGTTGCGCGAAACGAAGTCTTTGTTCGTTTCACTCGATCGTACGGACAGCGGTACGAGCACATGATCGGCGCCCTCGGGAATGTTGGGTCTCTCCACGACGGGTGGTGTAGGGCAGGATAGTCCGAAACCGGTCATCAGCGCGTCTATTGGCTCGGCGTTACCAAAAACGCACTTGTAATTAGCGCCCGTTGGTAATTCCGGCAAAGTTCTAATTGTTAATTGCACTGTGGTCATCTGATTAATGGGCATACGGTCGGGTAGAACCTGCTCGAAATCGATGCACTGTTGACCCGTGCCGAGGGACAACCATCGTGGACTGCTGTGACTTGCCTTTTGACAATCTCCTCTCACAGTACATCTGTGGGCAAAAAAATATTCACATTATTATTACAATACGAATATAGCTATAACATAAAAAATTTCATATTTGCAAGGAATATAAAATTTTTTATGCAAAGTGTATTATTATACAGAAGTATAATAACCAATTTACCTCTTTTCTAAAGAGCACCAGCCACAGTAAGGATCTTTCGCGTCGAGGCAACTGCTGCAATTGGTATAACCACTGCAATGCTCCACTTTGACCTTCGATATCTTCGAGGAGGATAATACATAGATGTATTCGCCATCCGGTGAAATCAGCGTGTCAGGCAATAGCTTTTGTCCCTTATCAATCGTAACACTTTCGTAGACGAACGCTTCAACTCCAGACAGTAAGACCTTTTTGAGAACGCCATCGTTTGTGCCGAAAAACGCTACGGTATGGCTCTCGGTGTTGGCGATGGTAACCGAGGTAATAAACGTATCGGGAAAATGCAGGATAGCCTGGCCTGTGATTGGCGATACGCCCGAAATTTTTAATCCGACCTCACAGAAGTTGAGAATATTCCCTGTAGTCTGCAAAGCAAAATAATATAATGTAGAAAATAGCAAAATAAAATTTCTAATGCTTATTCTTTCCATTGGTTAAACGTTTACTTACACCGGCAGTAGGACACTTTCCATCTTGTATAGGACCGCTGACGTAACCCATATTTCGATACTTGATGCTACCGTTGAAGCACATGTGAATATTTTCGTTGAACTTGGTCTCGATGTCTTGCAGGCTGTAGATGCAAACCGCCGAACGTGACAGAGGCTCATTCGTGATGCCTCTGCTGGGCGAAAATACAGAAACGAATACTGGATCGCCAACGGAGATCCCGAGTTGCATGGCCAGATCGCTGCCCGCCGCCGCGACTTTCGCGTCCTGTACCAAGTTGTAATGGTGTTGCTTCCCGTCCCCTAGATCGACCGTACACTGCAGAGTTACTTCAGTGTAGCTGTCGTAATTCGGATCGCTTATGCAACTTCGCGCCAGCCTGGAGATGTATCCCAGTTCTTCTTGCTCGGGCAGGTACGATTGTTTCTGCACCAGGACGAAGTACGCGTAGTCGCTCGCGTTAAACCCGTACACGTACTTGACCAGAAAGTGATCTCGATACTTGACGTCGATGTACACGATCGACTGCTTGTTGAACGTGTACTCGGCAAATTCCAGATTGTCGAGATTCCTGCTGGAGATAGCGGGCACATCGTGACGGTAATCTCCTTTGTTGGTGAACGTTGTTCCTACGTAGAGTATGTTCGTCTGCCCCCACGGATTGTATTTCTCGGGCCCGATGAAAGCGTACGTGGACGAGTTCTCGTCATTGGCAGCCACGCTGAGAGGAATAAATTCTGGCTTGATGGATATGTTGGACATTTTGTATTTTTCGCAAGCGCCTTGAAGAAGGGAGCCGCAGGCGATTAACGTTTGCGACTCGAGGTTGGCGATTAGTAGCTTGTTCACATTATCCATTAAGGAAGTGGATATATCTCTTGTCATGCAACCTGTTGCATGACACTGAGGATTGTCCAGTCTCGGTCCTAAAATAAGAAAATATTGATTATCCATTGTAACATTATACTGAGGAGAGAGAGAGAGAGAAAAAAAGAACTAACCTGTTGAGACATACTCCTCCAGTTTGAGATTCGAATCGAGTTGAAAGAGTCTGTTGATCGCGCCTCCATAGAGCCTTCCTGTGGAAGGATCTATAGCGAGATGATTAAATCTCAAAGCTCCCTCTCTAGTTGCATTGACGTCCAAGGGAAAATGTCCGTATCGCTGTCCATTTCCCACGGGGAACTGCGCTAGTACGTGCGGGGATCTGTTCTCCTGTATCGGTGGAACGGTGCTAGCGGGAGTGTCTATCGCTGCGGTCGCCAATATCACTAGGAACCATGTGGCAATGGACATGGATGAGAAGGATAATCGATGAAGGAGTGGCGGCAATGGCACTTGCAGAGGCGTCACTGTAGGCGATTTGGGAAATGACTGGGTAAGTCCCAGGAATCTCATGGTGTGTACGCGACAGCTGACAAAGCACGTGCGCACACGCGTAGCGTGTGCGTCAGTGCGTATGCAGGTCTAGGAGAGGAAATGTAAAAGGTATCAGGGTACGTGCCCTGCCGCTGGTGGCGAGCCAGTGTTGACGCAGTACTACCAGCTATGCTCGAGCACAGGCACCGACATGTCGATCATTGTCTGGCACCCCTGAAACATTACGAGGAAATTATATCAGATAGGTAAGCGTGAATAAATTGTATCGCATATACGCGCCAATTAACCATTCAACGCGTTAGGAAGCTTCAAATTATACAATTCGTATTTTCACTCATTTTAGAATTATTATCTCGACACCCTACGCGCACGTTAATTTTGTCATATTCCGCGTTATTATTCCGGCAAGGCAAGTGTTTTCCAACCTCGAATTGTCCTTCTCAGGTCCAAAAAGAAGAAAGTAACGGTAATAGACGGAGCAGAAGTACGCTAGACGGAGATTTTCGGAATAACCTTAAAAAACGCACAGCAGCGACTCGAGCAAAATCCATACACGATGCGTTAAAAAAAGAAGCGTGAACTGTGAAGCGTGACGAAACGCCACGCCGAATATCGGTAGCGTGAAGCGTCTCGAAAAGAGATGCCAGTCGATGCCGCCGCAGTCCGCACGTCGCGTACACGCTGGCAACGCGCTTCCGTTCGAGAGGTTTTCCGTCGACGACCACCACCGACCGCCGAGAGGCGTAAATAGGAGCTCGCCGAGTCTCCCTAACAATGAAAAGGCACAACGGCGAGGGGCAGATGGCTCCACGCATTTCGGGCAATACCGTAGCACGCACCGCCCTTCATTAGCGTGGCCAACGTAGCTGCACTTGACAGCTAAGGCCACTGTCTTCGCACAAAGGCAAGGATACTCCAACTCTTCCACCAACCCCGTTCCGTCGCCCCTCCCTCTCCACCACCACCACCACCACCAGCTCCTCTTCCCATTCCCATTCCCATTCCCGTCACGATCACATCGCCTACCAAAACACGGCCGCGGGGACGAATTGGCGATCGCCGCCGATCGCGCCTGATCGCGCCGCCGTAAGCCGTAACAACGCCGTAAAGACGCGGAGAGAATTCCGATCGTGGAATGGAACGGGGACGGAGGGCAGGCGCCCGATGCCCGATGCCCGATGCCCGATTACGCGACGCGACACACTGGGCTCTCCGATGCTCCGATTGCTCCGAGCTGAGCGCGAGCGAGAGGCGAGACGCCAGGGCCCAGGGCCGCCACCTCGCACCTCTCGCCGAGTCGAGTCGAGTCGCGCGCGGCTCGGCCAATTTACCTTGCTCGCTGCGCGTCGCAGGTCGCGGTCGCGGATACACGCTGCGGGTACGCTGCTCGCACAACGGCGCGGGCGTGATCGCTACGGCACATCGCGGATGTGCGGCATGCTCGCTCTCGGATCTCGGATGGAGGAGGCTCCCGGCTCGCGTAGATAGGCACTGGTCGCCACCACGAACGGGCTGTCGCTGTTGCTGCCACTGCCACTGCCACTGGCCGTCGCCACTCGCCACCGCCACCGCCGCCAGCCGCCAGCCGCCAGCCGCCACCGCCGCACACGCACAGCACCGCCCGGGGTATTGCCGCCGGATCCGGATGATGATCCGCGATGCTCGCGTACCGTCTCGATACCATAAGTCGGCGCCGCGCGAAGCGCCGAGCGGCCCGTCCGTGTCGCCTCACAACGCAACACTGCAAACGGCGGAGTCGAGATCAGCCGCCATTAAAATTCGTCCGACACGGGACACGGGGCACGGGGCCGCTGCACGAGTTTAGAGGCGCGAGGCGCGAGTCGGGGCCGTCGGGGGTCGGGGGCCGTGGCTACGGCATGCGCCGCTGCTGACTGCTCCCTCTCACTCTTTCTCTTTCTCTTTCTCCCTCCTCAGTCCTCCCCTCGTTCATTCGTTCCCTCTTATCGCGGATCCTCCTCCGAGTCGGGCTCCACTCTTTACTCCCCCCCCCCCCGAGTACGTACCGCGTAGTGTGTACCTCTTTCTCCCTTTCTCTTTCCGTACACGCTCGACGCATGCATGCACACCTATGTAGTAATACACGGGATGTCCCGAAACTTTTCTCTTTGATTATGAATACTCTACTCCAAGAATTAATCCGAGACGTTGAATTTTTTATCCTAAAAGTTAAGAGGTCGAGATAGTTTTTTGTTACAAAGTTTATCAATATAAACGTTCGATTGCTCAACGAACGATTGTTTCTACTTGCGATCCCAAAAGTTCGAAATTCGATCGAAATTTGTTACGATACAGAAACTATTTATAAATTCACGTCGACTCGACCGTCATCGTTTTTAATTAAGCCTCTGATATCTTTTGTTCACTTTTGTTAAATGTAGGATGCGATTTTTTTCTGGGATATCGTGTATTTATCTGTATACCTGCATATGTGGATGCACGCATCACGCATGTGCACGCCAGTGCACGCGTCCATCGCGCCTGCACATATGTGGCGAATGAAGCGCTCTCCCGCGGCAAGGCGGGTAAGGCAATCGTAGCTCACTTCACGTTCAGGCAAAAAAACGTCCACGCTTCAATTCCACCTGATCAGATCTGATACTTTAGCAAATATCATATATTTGATTGATCTAACAAAAAAAATCTAATAAACAAAATTGTATATATATATATATGTATCTATATGCGCGATTTGTACAGAACATGAAATTAAATGGTCTCATTTAGGGTCTATTTTCTATTGCTAAACTGGCTGCGCTAGTTCCGAGTTTATCTTTTTTACTCCACATTGGAAGGAAAAAGATAAGCTCTGAACTAGTGTAGCTAGTTCAACGACATAAAACAGACCCATTGTTTGTTAGCTTATCGTGCGACGTGAAGTTAGGTCCGAACGATCGAAATGGCGTTCATCGGAAGCCGAAGCGGCAATTTAAAAGAAAAAAAGATGAAATGACTTTGAAGTGGGCCACATGAAATCGATTGTCCTTCGGTTAGTCGTGTAAGGAACGATCGCTATTGTTAATTGTGAGAAGAAATCACAATAAAATTATTACATTTACAACTTTATTAGCATAACACGTCTCAATGAGTTAGGTTTTTTTTTTCCTCAGATTCGGATCCTTTTTTCCCTTCCGCGACATTTAAAATAGTATACTTTTGTACTTACGCTTTTTTTTTTCTCTGTACAGATGTGCACAAACAAGAGAAAGAACCTGCTTAGAATAATCTTATCTGACTGATGAAGTTAATCGAGTTCAGAGTGTCCGATCATCGTCACAATTTATTATTGTAAATGTTATTTACACATATACCTAAGCTTCAAACAGCTTCGTAACGTTTTTTTTCTGTTATCTTCCTTTTTTTCTTCCGTCTCTATGATGGACATGAGGTGACTCTTTTGGCTGCGATAATTTCTTTAATTGTATAACAAATATAGTAAATAACTAATATTAGTTCGTAATTAAGAATATGTGAACGCATAAGTGTAACATAGTAATATGAGTGTAGACTCATTCGTTCTGTCTTCCCTCTCTGCGCATCACGTTTCTCACTTTTTTTTTCGATTTATAATAGAATACATATATGTATACATATCCGTGTGTTTATATATATTTATTTATATATATAACCTAAAATTCAATGTGTCAATGTGTGTTCGAGATATTAAATCGTTAACTTCGCACAAGATCGACTACATCTTCAAAAGGGAAGTCTCTCTCTCTCTATGTATACATATACATATATATGTCAAACTTAGCATGTCCTAAGTAGATGATTTATTTAGGATGCGTTTTCTTAAATAGAAATCGATCCTCCCTATTAAAAGTTTCTTACATCTTTACGCATGGCAAGTGATCAAACCTGCCGATGTATGTGTGTGTGTTGTAAGGAAGGACTCTTCTTTTCCAAATGTCGTATAAAACTTATAAAACAGAAAGTGCGTTTAAAATTTACGCCTAAAAAGAGATATTATACATGTTCGCGCGCGTATCGATGCTACATCCAGCCTCCTTTAGGCCTTTAACGCGACATCGAGATCAAGATCGATACCGCAGCCCACGTTCCATTACTTTTGTGTACAGCAAAATTTCTCCTTCTTTCGGTAATTATCGTCGATTCGAATTTAAGCAGATTGAAACTGTAACTTGAAGTATATATACTCTTCCGTTCTACGCTTGCTGGTCCGCCTAAACTCTTTCCGTCTCAATCTTCTTTATATAGTCTTCCTGTCATCTTTATGGATTCGAAATTATTAACAAGTTCAGAGACTATGCTCCACTCTTCACAGATCGTTTGTCCGCTGGCCTGGTGTCTCGGACTAGTTACAGACAAATGGCTTTCCACAAGTACAAAAAAGGATCGTTATCTATTTTTTTTTCTTCTTCATACATCATGCAACTTTTTCATGTGTACGATTATGTGCCAATGCGTAATTGTGACGTTCAAGTCACGAGAGGAATTTTTAGATAATATTACGTATCTCATTTCTGTAACGGTGTACTGTATTATGCATTAATAATGTTACCACTAACGCAAGATTCTCGATAGTAATATTTTTTGTTTTAGTTAATGTAGCTTTATCTGTAGTAAATGTACTGATGGTGACGGTAATGGTGGGATGTTGTATAGTCAACAGCTGAAGCTACCTATCCCAAGGAAGGAAAGTCATTCTCGTCGTCTACCTTCGGAGCGTTCTGACGACTTCGCGGCGACCTCTGCTCGTTCTGTGGCTACAAACAGAAAGCACAGATTATTTTTACATTCTCTTTCTCTTTCTTTTTAAAAATGTTGTATAATTAAAAAATGTAGAAATCTTTATATGTATATAATGTGGGATACCCACGCGTGTATCACCGTCTCTGGGAGCACCACCACCACCACCACGATTCCCAAATCCACGTCCGCCGTTCATGCGATCGCCACGACCGCGGCCACCTCGACCGCGACCACCGGCACCGCGTCGTGAGTCATTGAATTGGATCTCGATGCCTAACACACGTTTTTGCCTGCCAACGCGCTGAGGATACTCCGCAGCCGCGTCGTAGTCCTCCTCCTCTTCTTCCTCTTCTTCGGTACCCTCCTTCTTCTTCTCAAGAGCGTACATTTTCTTCCAACGCGACAGATCCTCACCTTCGCCGGCCTTTCGCAAATTGTATTGAGGCTTTGCTCTATTACTCCGCAGAGCTTTCCATTCGTCCAGGGTGAGTTCGCGCGTTTCTTCCTCGGCCGGTTTCTCCTCAACAGTCGCATCCGCGGTTGTTTCTCCATTCTTAACCTCGGTTGGCGCTTGAGGATCAGCTTCCGGCTTATCATTGGCCCAATCTTGACTATCTTGATTCAGGCTCTCTCTAAAAAAAGACATAAAAGAATAAAGGTCAAGATATATTATCATTTTTATTCAAAAGCAACTATTGCGGGAAACGCGAACTACCTTGAATTACTTACTCTATTTCGTCATTATGAGTACCCCAGTTATGGCTGCCAGCACCATCTTTTTTATCCACTGGTTTAATTCCACTGTTAATAGACAAATGTGGAATAGGCTTTAAAATTATAGTGCACCAATCAAGCTACGTAGCATTACACTGTTACATAATTAACCCTCCGTTTGTATATGTGGGTCTACGGCGTCCGAGCCAAAATGATATCGAGCAAACTGTAAAACTTGCAAGCCTGCCAGAAAATATTAAATAAACGATGTTTATCAAAATAACTATAAAATCGTCATCAACTACAACATGGACAGACGTTTTGTGAATTTTTTCAGATTTTCTAAAATACTTTAAAGTAAGGAAAAATAGCGTCAAATGTGACAGACCCACGTATACACTCCGAGGGGGCAAAAAAAAAAACATACAGACGGAGGGTTAACAATGCGTGCCTCATTACAAATGCTTCTGTTGAGAACTTATCATTCCTGTTTATTTACATGATTAATGTAAAAAAATTAAATTATTCGACAAGCTATCTGTGAGCATTCACCATCGTGTGTGTAACATAAAAATATAATACCACAACTAGAAAGAAACAAACAAAATTAAGCATAAAAATACAAATACAAAGCAGAGTGGGAATGAATTCAGACTGCATTTGTCGGTGCTCTGAAAAGAATACGATTGAACGTAACAATAACCTTGATACAGTGCACACACCGAGGCGAGCATTATTATATAGAGAGATATTCGAGTGTAATGTCTCTGTGTGTATGCATTCGCGCGCGTGTGTGCGTGCGCATTTTGATACTTACGTTTTATCAGAACCGGACTGACGATCGAACTCGCGTTTGCCGCGATTATCGAAGCCGCCGCGTCCACCACGAGGGCCACCACGTCCGCGACCCATGCCACGCATACCACCGCGGCCACGGCGCTCCCCATATTCGCCGCGTTGAGTCTCGGTCGAGTTTCGGAACTCGCGGGTCTCGCGGGTCTCACGGCCTTCACTGAAATGAAACGGAATATGCAACTGTTACGAATGCGAAAAAATATTTCAAGTTTATAGGAATCTGGACAATTAAAAATACTGATGGACCTGCCATCGCGCTATCCATATTTCGCTCCTGCTGCATATACATGATGCATAAAATTTGCTCGAGCATTTAATCGAAACAGTGCTATCGTGTTATCATGTTTATGTATCTGACATACACGTATACATATATAGCGCGCGCGCGCGCATGTATGTCTTGGAACTATTTCTTGTTTTTAAGATTTTAGTAACTCGGGAAGCTGGATAGCTCGGTGACAAAGCAGTCGTTTGTTAATATAAAGATCCGAGTTCGATCCCCAGGTCCGGAATCCCACATAAGGGCAAGTTACAGACAATTGGCTTTCCACGGATACAAAAAAGGATCGTCTTATCTATTTGTTTTTCTCCTTCATTACGGAATGTTTCATTTACAATTATATGCCAATGCGCAATTGCATAACATGAATTCACGTAATAGAAACAAAAACAAATCGAAAGAGACTGGAAAGTACAAAATCTTGTCGCGAGTAGTTCTATATAAAGTGTGGTATACATTGTTTCAGTTGGAAATTTGTCATATTAGAGAAAGAAAATACTTCAATTTTCGTAAATTCAATATTTCGTTACTTACATAAATAATGAAATGTATTATTTACATAAATAACGAAATGTATTAGAAGGTGACAAATATTTCAAGACAAAACGATCAAAGTACGATCATATAAGATTATCTTAATATCTTTGAATATCTTATCTTGAAACTAATAAGATAATCTCAATTAACATATTTCTACATGCTTCTTACATTATCAATTAGATAAATGTATGAAATTCAACTATTAAAATTAAGTAAAATTACCCAGGAGGTCCTCGTCTGAACTCTCCTTGTCCGCGCAGCGTCCTTTCTCCGTCTTCCCGGTTACGCCTGTTGTTCCGTTCCTCCCGGGATTCTCCGGAGAATTTGACGTTGCGGTCGCCTCCGCTCGCTCTTGGCTGCGCAGGCTTCTTATCGGCTGAGAACATTAACACACAAATGTAAGAGTGCTTGTTCTTCATAACCAAGTACTGCTCTCAAGTGAGAGAATTTCAATTAAGCATGTTTCTACATGCTTCCAACCTTATCAATTAGATAAATGTATTATATTCAACTTTAAATTCATATTAAAATTAAATTAAATTACAAGTGCACTTTGATGCACTATTTCAAAAGAAAAAGACAGAATTATGTTTATGTATCTTGGAAGAAAAACGGTTAAAATTTACAATTTGCTAATAAGAGCCGCAAACATGGTTCTTGGTTATATAAAAAAAACTTCCATTGGGAAGACTGTGTCCTTTCATATCCTTTAACTAATCTTTCCTTAAGAGATGGGTTTTAAAATTAAAACAGTTGATTTTTTTTCCACAATTAAAACGCAAGTACACAAAGACTGGCAATGGACATTAGACTTTCTATGGTGGTTAACCGTGCACGTTGTCCTTATCTACACATGTTGTTCATAAATTCAATATCACATACAGAGATAGAGATATCGCGCTTAAAGCAACAGAACTGGATCTGGCGATATACACCTGCAATCATTCTTAAGACATCTCGATGCAGATATTGCCATGTGAGAAGCATACCTGGAGAGAGTTCGCGCACCGGATTTTGATTTCGATCGTGTACCGAGGTCCCCGCGCGCGGGTCATATAAGACCGTCACGGAACCGGCAGGCGCGAGCCTATTTTTAAGGCGCACAAATCATTTTTAGAAAATTTGGTGCCGGACACGGCGGACGGTCGCTTCCGCGGAAGGTGCGGCGTCTCGTTCGCGGCCAGGCCACTCGCCGAATCGCGGCGTGGAGCCTGGGATCGATCGGGAAGGCGGGCGACGACGGAGACGTCGGACGGAGGGACCGGGCGCGCGAGGAACGTCGGCGTCGGGGAAGATGGTCGAGCACATGGGTGCCGGACGGCCATGGCGCGCACACGAGGCCGGAGGCGCCGCACGCCGCACGCCGCACGGGCCGGGAGGGAGGGGGCTAACCTTGATCCTTTTTGGCCTCCTGCGCCTTCGACGGCGGCTGCTGGGCGTCCTTGATGACGCGGCTCTTCTGCGTCTTGTTGTTGGCGGTCTTCTGACCGTCCTGCTGTTGCTGCTGCTGCTGCTGCTGCGGTTGCTGCTGCTGCGGTTGCTGCTGCTGCTGTTGCTGTTGATGCTGCTGCTGCTTAGTCTTGTTCTCCTTCTCCGAGATCCTCTCCTTCTTCTTCGCTTCCTTCTCCTGCTCGCGCACTTTTAGCACCTCCAGAGGGTCCTCGCCCTCGTCGAGCGCGAGCAGGAACTTGTTCGTGACCGTAACTGTGTACTCGTTCTCCATCTTGGCTCGATATCCTCACGGCGTCGAGGATCTTGCGAAGGTTTCACGGCTACTCTTGAGCCCCTGTGTAACGGAGTCATTCACTATCCAATATGGCCGAGTCGGAGAGCCCGAGTCCACCACGAGGTCTACCCCGCTGCGGCACCGTGCGGATCCGTAGGGGAGGGGGGGGCCGAGCGAGGGGCGAGGAGGGCGGCGAGGGACCGGGCGGAATTGCCGTGCAGCGAGCGCGCCACCTCCCCCACCAGAATTACCGTGCTCGCTCGAAATAAACGTTCGCGTGCCGGTCCGCCGTCCGCGGGGACGTGGAAAAATTGCGCCGTGAATTTTCTCGCGGCCCGATCCGCCGGGTTCCGGAGCCGCGACGCTCGAGGAGACTCTCAACTGTTCGTAATCCGGCCGCCGGGCCGGAATTGCCGGAAAGTCGCGCGCGATTTCCATGAGACCGCCGACGACGGCCGACGACGGCCGCGCCACTAGTCTCGAGGAAAATTGAGGAAAATCGCCTGCGACAAACATATTACGTCTCTCTCGGTGTTTCTCGATCGCGTCTCGAGATATGAGAGACGATCGTTAAATAAATTCACTGTTCCCGTAAACGCCTGCGACGCACCCGACGCGGGCGACCGGCGAGGTGTTCCGCTTTCGTACGGCGGCGCGTGACGTCACGCGACCAATCGGCGTCGGGCGAGCGGTGTTGTCCAATCGGCGCCGGCCAATCGACGCTCACCGGAAGTCGTCGAGCGTTCTGCGACGCCACGATAGTGGATAGGCGGGTTTACAAACTCATCCGAATTACGCGGTTCCAGTAGTCTGTCAAATTAAACGAAATTTTAATTTTTTTTCTTCAATACTCCCGATCTACTCGTATTTCATGTATAGCGATTTTAATCGAGAAATCGCCTCCGCTCGCTCGCGTTTGAACGCTCATATGCCAAAGTGGAGCATCCAAGTGGCCGGAACCGCAGGCGACTGAACCTGCAGCTGCACCTGTGGCCAAGATGAGAGATCGCGACCGAACGAACGTACAGGAAGGTCAGTCAATCACGAGGTAAAGAGGTAAAGAACGCCCCGTACAAGATGGATTTATTTTCCCAGTTGGTTGCGTTTGCACGCGGCCCAAGGCCCAACGGCCCTCGAGAGTCGAGAGTCGAGGGACTCGAGGCGGATGGCGGATGCGCGCGCAAGCGCGTCGACCATCTTGGGCGACTCGCGCGTACTCGTGTGCGTATTTTGGCGGTTTACCAGTTGCACGCGGCACGCGTACCACGACCACGCGCGCGGCGGCAAAGAGGTCGCGCGTGTCAAGTTAGTAATCCAGTTGGTGGTGCGTGGTGGGTTGCCGCGATCGCATCGCATCGCGTAGCGTGTAGCGAGTAGCTTGAGTGACAACGTTTTGCGGCAAGTGTACCGATTGTGTGTGAGAGAACCGAGGCGAACGGTCTCGACCGGGAGAGGTGAGAGAAAGCGAGAAGTATCGCCACGGCCGACGGAGTGGCAGCGCGCCGCGCGCCGCGACGATGGAGCTGCACACGCCGAAACGGGAGCCGCGGCCGCGGCCGTCAGCGGAGCCGCTCGACCGCAGCCCGTCGATGTGCGACACGACGCTCTACCCCTGGAACTGGGGCGAGGAGGCGCGCAACGTGAACCTGAGCCCGGGCAGCTCGTGCTCCTCGCCGGAGTACCGGGAGCAGCACGTCGCGGGACTGGGACTGGAGGCGAGTGGCGGGAGCGCGAACGGTAGATCGGCCGCCGGCAACGGTTCCGAGAGCCACCGGCGCGGTCGGCCGCGCGCCGACGCACTCACGAATCTCATGAAGCAGGGCAGCACGTCGCCGAGCAGCATCAAGTGCACCTTCTGCAACCGGGTGTTCCCGCGCGAGAAGAGCCTGCAGGCGCACCTGCGCACTCACACGGGTAAAAGTCCATTTCTCCCGCGCCGCCGACGCCGACGCCGACGCCGACGCCGACGCCGACGCCGACGCCGACGCTACGACGCCGCGACGCCGAGAAGCCGCGCGCTGCTTTATTTCAATCTCCGCCAACCTCTCCGCGATCCTCGCGAGCGAGAACGCGATCGTCGCGCGCGCGTCCCGCCAATCGGCCATCATGCCGCGCTTTAAATACTTAAATGGCTCGCCTCGCGTCACTCGCGTGCCGGCGCGGCGCGGCGCAACGCGTGTGGAAGTGTGGACGCGTCTCCGACCCCGACTCGCCAGGCGGTCGCGGCTCGTCGGTTGCGCGCGAAATTTACGGCACGGCGACACGTGTAAAACGAGCGACGGTCGCGCCGAGTTGCATGAGAATTTTCATTGCTTCGGAGTGGCGCGACGGAGGGGTGGGCAGGGTAGGGCCGAATGTGTTTGTGCCCGCGTTCCTGACGTTCCCGTCGCGTCGGTCCGTTACGGCACCAAGTTGCGCGGTCTTTGTCTACGAACAACGAAAAAAGGACGCGGCGACGCTTTTCCGCTTTGCGGCGTGATGAAAAACAAGGTTTTTCGACAATGTTACGAACGTTCTTGTATGCCGTGTTCTTTCTTTCATAACGGGACTGATAGAATAGAGTAAACTAATGTTTAGCAGATATTTATATCAAAGATTGAGCTGTGTATTAATCGTTTTAAAATTGTTTCAACATTTTGATAATTGGTATTTTGTGATTAAATTTACAGTTAATTGAAGAAATTAAAATTTAGCATGCTCAAACAAAACATACACATGTGCAAATAAAATTCCGTTTTGTATTAAATAAATTATGAAATAGAGGAATGATATTTCATAATTTATTTATATGACAAATATGAGATAACAGATGAAATATAATGAAAAATGTTCGTGTTATGACCACAGGAGAACGTCCATATCCGTGTGACTATCCTGGATGCATGAAGGCTTTCACCCAATCGGGACAACTCAAGACTCATCAACGATTGCATACTGGAGAGAAGCCATTTTTATGCACCGAACCAGGTTGTGAGACGAGATTCACTCATGCCAACAGACATTGCCCTGATCATCCGTATGCCAATCTTACGAGATCGGACGATTTTGTACTAAAGCCAGTGTCCGAGAACACGGAATTGCCATACGATGTAAGTCGATGGTTGGAGCGTTACAAGATGTCCAGGGAACGAGAAGATCGAACTCCGACTGGGAAGAACGATCGAAAAAAGAAGACGTGGAAGAGCACCGCCGAAAATCACAAGAGGATAAAATCCAGAAAAGGCCTCATGATGGATATAGCGGGGGAGCAGGAAAATCTCGATCGCAATCCGTCGAATCAACGGTTGCACTGTGGGGAGAATCAGGACAGTCAGGAGGAGAGCCAGGATGAGGATCCAGCGGAGACGTGCTGCGCGATACTGCAAACATCCGAGGATGAGGAAGCGTCGAGCGCCAAGTTAGCGATCAGCTCGCTGAGAAGACCCTTGGACAGACTACAACCAAAGAAACGATGGCTACGATATGCTTGCTTGGAGCAGCAGCTAGACCTAAATGAGGACGTTAAACCTAACAACGTAACGGCCGTGCGCAAGATTGACGAGAAACAAATTCTGAGCGGGTCTACGGAATCGCCGCAACTCCAGTGGTACACGACATTCTTGGACAATTCTGTCACGGATAATACACCTGCATCGACTCTGAACATCAAGCTGGAAACTCCGATTGCACAACAGTTGGAACCCTTATATGCTGCTTCTGATATGTCCTGCATGATAAATCACAACAACGAATCGCCAAGAACAGCGGAGGAAAATGTATACGTGCAGCCTCTGAACCATCCAGAGTGGAACTCGCTAACTTGCTTGTCAAATGATCACAGTATTTTTCAACCTAATATTAACGAAACCACTGTAACGATTCAAGGTTCTGAAGTTACGTGTTCGCATTTTGATTACGCGGAACAGATCGTTCATAGAGAGACAATGAATCAGGATATGCTGGCGAGCTGTTGTATCAGCGAAAACGAAACTAGACCGACGGTACTGATGTTGGCTGGTAGTTCCAATATCAGCAAGGAAATTGTTCCAAAACCACCCGTTGTAATAGATCCTGTGAAAACGGAGACGGAAATAGTTGGCGTTGAGCAGGAGGACAATATGAGCATAGCTAAATTACCGGTACAGGAAGACAACCAGAAATGGCAGGGTGCTTTGGCATTGATGGAATTAGCTAAGACGCAAGAAGAGGCGAGAATCTTAGCATGTCTTGATCATAATGTAAGTGACGAATGTTCCGCGGCTTCAGAATTACCATTATAGCCACATACAGACTGTGATTACAGGTTATTGTAACTTTGTTATTTTTATATGCAAGAAGAAGAGCGAATAAAAGCTGTCCACTCATGTAACACAGTCCATTTATCGGCATACAAACGTAAAAGCAATCTCTTGCTGTGAAACACATCTGTTTTCTTTCTTCTTATTGATTACTTTAACTTTTATTATTCTTACGTGATGAATTGTGTTTGTTTTAACTCCAATGGTTTTCTGAATTTTTTAATTTCATGTGTTAATTATTATATATACAATATTGATGAAAACAGGGTAAGCCTGTTTACTGTTACAATCAATTTTCTTCCATACGCTTAGAAAAAAGCAAATGTGTCTCATAGGATTAAAAGGAATCTTATTACTTATTTTTACTGCATAATAATCGTTTTTCACACAAATCGATTTAAAAGAGTATTGTAATTAAGTTTGTTTTGTTTTGTTAGCGCAAAACCGCAGAATTGTAAACATGCATGTAAGCACATATTTACATGTTTATTTTTTTTTTTGCTCCACAGTTTATTGTTATTATATTATAGTAGAGACTTGTGTGATACTTATTTTAAGAATAATGAATACGAGAATGAAAGAATAAAAGTGTCAACAACATTAAATTGAGTTTATAAAGTATTTAAATGGAACAAAATCAACGACTATTTATTAAGTATAATAAAAAGTAAGTTTAAATCCCGAATTTAATTTTCATCTATTCGAAATAATTTATGAGCATGTGAAACCAGCACGTTGAATGTAATACATCTTAGATTATTTATGAAATCTGATTTTTATTAAAAATATTTATTTAATCACGCTATGGAATACACGTAGTAGTCTTTTGTCGAAACCATCTAAATCTTCCAAAATTTTGTGGAACGAATTACAAGTATAGAATTTTGGAAAATGCAGATTCTACATCAATATGTTTTCACGATAATTTTTTTCAGACCAGAGATTGTATCTTGTCGACTTTGCACCATGATCTTTATTCTTAAGTAATGTGATATTTATTTGACGCATATTGTTTATTCGTTAATGATGTGCCCGTGTTTTCTTCTTTTCAATTATCTGGTTTTAAAGAATTTTTTTACGTGACTTGTGAATTTTCTATTTGAGTACGTCGCTGATGAAGAGCACAAACTATCATCTTGGGCATTTTTACAAATTATATCAGTCCGGGAATATCTAGAGATAATTAATCTAACGTTTTCACCGTAGATTCAATACTAGTTGCATTAATAGTTCTACATATTACATGACACTAATTGTAAGTATGTGACAAATATATTAAGTATATTTCATCCTTATCTAAATACAATTGCACTTCTGACAAGTATTCCAATATATATTTACAAAAATTATTAAAATATTTGTTATCCTTATCAATTGCTGACAATCTGTCTAAAATGTATGCTTATCCTCATCAAATGCTTCAATTGTATAATTTTTATGTGGTATCTGCATCAGTCTTTCATTTCGACATTTATTTGTTCTATAATATGTACATTATATATACTTTACCTATAATTCTCTGCATTCCTCAAGAATAATATCTTAATCAAAAAATTCATGGTGTCACTTTCAGAATTGTACAAATTCTCAGTCTCATTTCTCTCTCATTCATATTCATCTGAAAGATATTAACAATGAGATTGTGTTCATAGATAAAGATATTATTTTAAAATGGAAGGAGCGTACCTCAATATCCTTCGGCACGTTTCGTAATTTCTCTGACTATATCAATTTCGTTCGCGTTTCAATTTTTGCCTGCACCTCGTCAATATCTCGGAATGTAAGAACGTCGGCTTTATTAAAATCCCATTATACCTGTCATTCCTTCGTGACGGAATGCTGAAATTTCCGACCACTTTCGACATTTTGTTATCGCGTAACATCGATGAGAGATCGTTTTGCCAGGTGCGATTTTAAACTTGTGACCCATTATTTTAAATTTGCGAGCGTAAACAATGTTTTTTTTTTTTCTTCGGACTCTCGCCGAATAACGAGGTTTTGAATGCTTTCAACTAGAGGTCACGCTAAACGTGAGTTTCGATTGGCTGACAGAAGAGCGACAGAATCGGCGTGAGAGGGCATATCGATGAAAACGCGACATAAGAAGAGGAAGAAAGGAGAAGGGCGTATAGTGACGTCACGATCGGCGTGCTGCTCTTTCCTGCTCCTTCCGCTCTTTCCAGCTAACCAGGCTAACCTTCGTTGACGTCGGTTGGCTGAGTGATTGTATGTAGCTTTTTTCAACTACGATTAAAAGATTAGATCCGTCAAAATGGTTTCGAGGGCGACGTCGAGAAGGATTCCCGAGGCGGAGCCGCGTATAGACTACGTGCAATGTGACGGGCTGGTGGTGATGAAGATGGTGAAGCACTGTCACGAGGAGTCCTCCGGCAACATGGAGGTCGCCCAGGGCGCTCTTCTCGGCCTGGTCGTGCAGAATCGTCTGGAGATCACCAACTGTTTTCCGTTTCCCAAGAACGACGAGATCATGGACGAGGAGGAGTATCAGCTTGCCATGATGCGAAGACTGAGATGGTGAGTGTCAGCATGAATATTCAAGAATGTCACATTACCATAATTGTGCCTTAGATTGCAAGGATATTATTTTGTTTAATGATATGCAGGGTGAACGTTGATCACTTCCATGTCGGTTGGTACCAGAGCGCAGACGTCGGCAATTTCCTGAATCTGTCTCTGCTGGAGTCGCAGTACCACTACCAGACTTCCATCGAGGAATCGGTCGTGCTTATTTATGACACCGCAAAATCTGCCAGAGGTTTCCTGACGCTTAAAGCGTACCGACTCACTCCACAAGCGATACAGATGTACAAGGAGAATGAGTTTACTCCAGAAGCTTTGCGTACCTTGAAAATTGGATACGAGAGTCTCTTTGTTGAGATCCCGGTAGTCATAAAAAACAGTAATCTGACGAATATCATGATGTCCGAATTGGACGAGATGATTCCTGAGGAACAGGGTACAAGGTACCTGGATCTTGGAACAGCCACGGTATTAGAAAACCAGTTGAGATGTTTAATGGATCGAGTGGATGAATTGAATCAGGAAGCGATGAAGTTTAACAGATATCAACAGTTGGTGGTTCGACAGCAGCAAGATAAGAATAGGCTGCTGGCCAAGAGAGCTCAAGAAAACGCTGCCAGGGCCGCAAAGGATGAACCGCCGTTACCCGATGACGATATCAATAAGTTGATGAGACCTCTACCAGTCCCACCAAGGTTAAATCCAATGATTGTCGCTGGACAAATTAACACGTACAGCGAACACATTTCGCAGTTCTGTGCTCAGAGCTTAGCAAAATTGTACATCACTCAAAGCCTGCAAAACGCAAAGGAGGCAAAATCTTCCCATTAATAAGATTACTGTACTGTACTGTATTACGAATATTTATAACATTCGAAGAAATGACTACAGAAATAAATGAAAGACATGTACAATTTTTCAAGAATTTCCATTCGTTTTTTATTTATTGTACTTTTTTCAGATTGAGTATTATCCATAAATAAAGAACCGTTATAATACACTATGATACAAATATTTCTGATAACATTTAATACTTGGATAAACTATAGCATATATATATAATTTGAAAACTATTCATATTTGTCATCAACTTATAAAATCCTTCGAAGCATTCAGCTGCCAGATCTTTGGTAGAACATCTCCGCATCTTCCTTTTATTCTCAAATCTACAGATTTATCGGCTCTAGTTTCGCCAATGTTTACTATTGCTATTGGCTTCTTGGCATCAATCGCTTGCAGGACAACCCTGTATGCGGAGAATGTACTGAGAGATGTTCCCAGAATTAGCAAGGCATCCAAACTCTCTATATTAGCCTTTACGTTTTGCACTGTATCATGTGGCACATTGTCCCCAAAAAATACAATATCCGGTTTTAAAGTGCCACCACAGTTATCGCAAGCAGGAACATTGAAGCCTTCTACTTGGGCCTGTCAAATATGTTCCGTTATCAAAATAATATTTATATTAGGTATTTAAAAACATTGCATGTACATATAAATATGACTATTATATGTACCTGTGACAATTCTACGTCACCGTCGGGCCTTATCATCTGGGCAGTTGCGATCATAGATGGATTGAGTTTTTGAAACGTTCTTTGAAGCTCGTATCTACATATTTTATGATCGCAATTAAGACACATGACTCTGAATGCTGTTCCATGTAACTCGATCACCTTCTTACTTCCCGCCTTTGAATGTAAATTATCTACATTCTGTGTAACAATACATCCTACCTTTCCGACATGTTCCGAGTGTTTCAGTATCTCGTGCGTAATGTTTGGTTCAAGAGAGGAAAATCTACAAATACACAGCTGATAAGAGAGATGTCGATACGTTTCTATTAATTTTCTAAAATAACGCAGAAATGTCTGAGCTACAGAAGGACAAACCTTGGCCATCCGATATAATTTCTGGCCCAGTATCTTCTTCTGGCTGTCTCACTGTCGCAAAATTCCTTATAAAGCATTGGTTTGTGATTGCTCCGGGCGTAAAGACCAACCTCGGCCGATCTGTAATCGGGGATACCGCTTTCCGTGGATATTCCTGCCCCGGTTAACACGCATAGACGTTCATGTTTATCGACGAATTTCTTCAATCTCGTCACATTTTCCGTTGACGCTGGATCACATTTTGGAACGAATGCGAGGCTCGACAAACGCGCTGCAAAGGATATACTCATAAATAACGATAGGGCACAGAGTCGCAACAAGGTGTTCGCGTTAATTTATTTTTATTTTTAAGTGTTGGAAAATATCTGTTAAAAATAATTCAACGCGAACACCTTGTTGCGGCTCTGTGCCCTATCGTTATTTACACGTTTGATCAACCATGATCTCTCGTTGGACGGAGTATAGATATCTTAACGCAAGAAATCTCTGCACGCGATGTAATACGTAGACTCGATCATTATTTTAGATTAGATCAGACTGAAAACAAACTTTAGCCGTTTAAACGGACATAACCAAAGCATACACTTACGATATAATCTTTCTGACGGAACACTCGTAAGAAGCTTCGCGTTACGGCAAGTACACCTCACGATCATGATGAAACCTATAATTTATCATTCTGTCATCATATCATATTCTTCATCATATCTTATCATATAAATATCAAAAATGCACATGCGTCAACACGTGTGAGCCGTGTGTCGTGTGGCTTTTAAATCTCCTATCCCTCGCGACATGGGACCCATGGGACACCGTCGAATCGCCATTGGCCGCGTTTGGAAAACACAACGATTCTCGATTGGCCAATAGCCATCGCTCGGAAGCGCTCGCCAATCGCGGGCTCTCCGAAACATTTCCGTATATATATATTTTGACGCGGGTTCGCGGATTCGCTCGAATTTCACCCAGCGATATTCAATTTCGAATTTCGGCTGCGTTCGGATCCTATAGTATATGTCGCGTGCACTATAGATTTTCAGCACCCAGGTGGGGAATCGGGAACGCACCCCTGAGAATGAAGTGTATACGAAGTACGCTGAATGTGTTCGTGCGAGAGAAACTCTCGCGATCCGGATCGAGTCGACCAATCGGGGCGCGGGTCGACGACACGCCCGATTGGTCGATCGCACAGAGTGTTCGCTGCTTCGCGATTGTGATTTGTGAATGGGCTTCAATCGTCGACGAATGCTAGTGGCCGACGGCCGTCGAACCCTCGTCGACGACAGCGCCTTCCTCTCATATCGCCTGTCCCTTTCCATCGTGTTCCGGGAACTTCTGCTGTAAACTCCATCTCCCTGTTTCCGATCCCCCTCGGCCAGAAACCGTACGGCTGTCGGCTAGCGTTGCGTGGGATCGCGGTGGCAGGAAGACAGGCAGACGCAGGCGACGAAAGGAAGGCAGCCAGGTGGTCGAGTCAAGCTGCTCGGAAGAAATCAACGGCGGCAGAAGAGTTGGGAATCGCGCGCCAGCCATTTTCTATTTTTGCATCGCACCGCGAGCCGCGAGCCGCGACTGCCGAGAGCGAAGAGAACCGAGTGCGTTGCGCGCGCGTGTGTGTATGTGTACACGGGATACGGGTACGGGGCCCTGTTTATCTCGTTGCGTGTGATACACGGGATCGATGGACTGACGGCGATCGTCGAAGGCGGACGAGAGCTGCTTGCGCTACGCGAGACCGTGTTGTGACATGAGATGACCGTGCGGCGACACGCGACAGAGATCTCCCGCGATCCAGTGCCACTCGCAGAATCGTCCGAGACCGTCTCGCTCGCGCGGCTACGCGTGTAAACTCTCACTCACTGCAATCTCCCCCCTTTATTCCAGTAAACACGCTCCTCGTTCTCTCTCTTTCTCTCTCTCTCTCTCTCCCTCTCTTTCTCCCTTTTTCTCCGTCTTTTCTCTTTCTCTCCGTCTGTCCTTCTCTTCCCCTCCTCTCGTCCCCTCCTCTCCCCTGTCCACTATTCGCTCATCTCTACGTTGAAACGCTCGGAAAAAGAGGTACACATCGCCCTATCGAGGCTTCGTCGATCGCTGGTCGAGCCGCGACACGTAGAAGGGAAAACCAGTCTGTGATACTAAACAGTACTAAGCAATATATATGCATATATATATATATATTTAGAGGTGTAAACTAATACGTGTAAGAGGTGCGCGCGCTCCCGTGGCATATGTGTGCGTGTGAGTGTGCGTGCGTGCGCGTGTAGGCGTGCGAGGTATAGCTAGAGCGCGATCGTGCGCGTCCCGCGTGTACGTGTGTATTTGCTCGCGCGCGCGCGCGTGCTCTCCCGTCCGTCTGTACGTGCGTGTGTGTGTGTGTGTGTGCGTGTGGGTGTTACGTACCACCGCTCGTGTATATGGTGTACGCGAGACATAGATAGAGATCGCATCTCGGGGAAGATAGCGAATCACAGGGAACGGTACGCCGGTATCCGCGCAGGACACCCCATCCTACCCTCCGCCGATCGACGAAGGCCGACGCGATCAACATCAACGGCGCGATGTCCGTCGAGGCTGTGACAAGTGACAAGCAGCAGCAGCCACCACCACCGCCACCGCCGACGGCGACGACCACCACGACGGCGGCGACAGAAACGGCGACAACGGCTGCGACGACGACGACGACGGCGGCGGCAACGACGGCAACGACGGCAACGACGGCGACCGCGACGGCGACCGCGACGGCAACGGCAACGGCAACGGTGGCGAAGAAGCAAGAAGGTAAGAAGTCAACATCATTTTGCTTTTCCGCTCCTCGGCTCCGAGACGACGACGCAGACAACCGCGACGAGAATCTCCCGAGATCTCGATCGTTATCGACGTCAACGAAGTCGGGAGATAACCTCGCGGGTTCGTTCGTTAATGGGAGTCGAATTGTTCGCTTTTTCTCTCGTTCTCCTCTCTCTTTCGTAAAACATTTGTATTCTCCGCACTGAAAACGGAGGAAAATTTGGAATGAGAGTACAGGAAGTGCAGGAAAACAGAGCTGACTCGGTGCTTCTGTTCGTTTGTCGGGATAACGCAGACGATTGAAGTACACTCGCTCTGTAGATTCGTAATGCTTCGTAGTGCATCCTCTGACCTGTCTGTAGATAAGCGTATAGTTAGAACCGACGTAAATGAAAGTCTTTTTTATCACTTATTAATCTTGCTTCCTTCGTCTGTCTTTGTCATCCTTTTTTCTAATTTCAAGATATTTAATACACAAACAAGGATGGCATTAGAACTTTGCCAATAATGTTCTTGCTTCCCCTTTATTATCTGTTTTAGAATCTATAGCATCATTGGCAATACAGACTCTTTTGATGAATTCTGTTCTCTTTCTCGTATTAATTCTCATATTCTTACACAGAAGATATTTATAACATGTATAAATATTTTATCGAATTAATTGCAAGAAAATTCCATTCTTTCTTCAAAGTACTATATAAAGGATGTAAATAAATTTCTGGCTATCGAGTTAAGCATATTCTTTTACATGTGTTCTAATATCTAATTTTAATATATCCCATAGGATTTGTCTGCATGGCGTACGTGACGTACGTGAATCTGTGTGCACTTCGGTGTATAGGATAATTTGTAATTTTTAGAAGTCTCCCTGGAAAAGAATCAGTTATATTTAAATCATCCCCCCTCCCTTCCGTAGCCAATCTTGATTGGTTTGCGAGAGAGATATCTTGTTCGAAGACGGTTGGAATCAGTCAGTCTGCGCTGTACTCTGCTTCCACGACGGCTTACATATATTCCTTCTGTATCAAGTTGTGCGAGTGATATACAGGCAGCGGATACGTAGAAAACTGACCATATCTAACGTCGAATAATTATCTCGATAACGGAAATAAGCTATTGTGAGGTCCGGTATGTTCAAAAAGTCGGACATTTAACATTTTCTTCCTCTTCACGAAGAAACACGGGAAAAACAAGAGTTTATTTTTCTAAGCCGCTTTGCTCCAAAGGACAAGAAGGCGAGTCTACCTGAAATCGTTTCGCTGATTCCAAGGCCAAGGAAAGGAAAGGGAAAGAAAAAGAAAGATTCCGCGATACTTGGATCTCGTTGGAGCTTTCTTTTTGCATCGATTTTTAAAGGAGAGTGCTTTCAGAGACATATCTTTTGTGGGAGAATCTCTCCCATAATTTTCTAGTGACTCGCGCCGAACAACGTATTCGTGACGGGACTTTATTTCGGAAATTTATTGACCCTTGTTTGCCCTTCACCTGTTTGTTTACATTGCCGAGACGGTTGCGCGAGGAAACATAACGAACGGTTAGATA
Source organism: Temnothorax nylanderi (assembly GCF_030848795.1). Taxonomy (NCBI): domain Eukaryota; kingdom Metazoa; phylum Arthropoda; class Insecta; order Hymenoptera; family Formicidae; genus Temnothorax; species Temnothorax nylanderi. The sequence continues at coordinate 2,436,428 of NW_027249068.1, read as the reverse complement.
GAGCAGAGCGGCCGAACAGATAAGAAAGGTATTATTCCTTGGGTTTTCGGCGCTTATTCGTGGCAGGACAAACGATATTACAATGAGACTCATCGCCGTCGATCGGTTTATCGGCTCGAATTGGTACCGCCGACCGCGGAAACGACCGCTGGTCGGCCCGACCGGGTCTCCTTTCTTGGACATCCTGGTCATGCAAACCAGGTCCTGCCGTTGGTTCCGGAAAAACAAATCTGTCAATCCTCTAAAGCGAGTGACCTTCCGTAAGTACGACCGCGTTGTGAGAATGCGCGAGAATTCTTGGAATCGGCAAATCGTTGTTAAATTTCGATGAGATTTGGTTGCTCAACAGCGAAGCCGTCCGGTCCGCATTTTTTCACATTGCAATTATTTTCTTTTATTTTTTTTTTATTTACAGGAGATGAAGCCATTATATCAATGTCGGTGGCCGGTGAGGTGACTGACGCTTCGATCATGGAAGTAGGCCGTTCTAGACCACAGTTTCAATATTCTCGGGTAAATATCGTTTTGCAAGTGTTGGAATTTCTCAAAATAATCTGTCCAATATCCATGCGATATATATATTATTAATATCTTTGTTTTTTTTTTTTTTTTTCAGGAGGAACTTATGCTGATAAAAAATTTGCGATTATCTAGACGTAGGCCTACATTCCTAGATGTCGCTTATAATAAGTGAGTTACAAAGATTTAGAGGATTTTAATCTTAAATAATCGAAATATCGACGTGTTTGTCTCGCTAATCGCGAACACTTTGTTTCTCTTGCAGCTCGCGAGGCGTTTGGGATCCCGAACGCTGGCATTCAGATAGAAAGCGTAGCGATACACCCCCGAAAGAAGAAAGGACTGGACGTGGTGATCAAATCACTGAGAATCATAGTAAGCGACGTAATAATGGCGATCCACGAGACCGAATACGTAAAGAGCAAGATGGCATCGTTTTGAGCCCGCAACGAAGAAGTTTTAATTCGGGATGTTTCGTTAACGTGAATCAGCCACCAAGCCGGCGTCCGGAGAGCCCGATTGGCAAAACAGAGGTACGCAGCCATCTCGTGATCGAGTCCCTTTTCCTGAGATGTGCGCGTCCCTGCGTCCGTCTTCATTTACATCGCTTTGTATTCTGTTTATAAACACAATTATGAAATACTTCACAGGTCAGCCATCGTGAACCTGTTCGTCGAATCGGTAGCGGCAGGATTTTGACACGAGATATATGGGACTTTAGAGCGGAAAATGAAAAGATCGAATCTGAGCGTGCAGATTATGGTTTTAGATCAGGCACGGCTGCTGGTGGCTCTCTGCGTGATCGTGATAATAGAGATAATCGTGACGGGAAGGAGCGGGACAGGGATCGCGACATGCGGGAAAGGGAACGCGACGGTCTGCGGGAGCGGGACGACAGGTTTGAGCGGAGATCATTCGGCCGGGATTATGGGGATCGTGGCGAGAGAGAGCGCGATCGTGGCGACAGGGGAGTGGAGCGAAATGAGCGGAACAATCATCAGATGGATCGCGATAAGGATCGCGGACGCGAGAAGAGATTCGGCAACGATCGTCGACGAGCTTACAGTGATACTCGTGAGGCGGACGAACCAGAATGGTTCAGCTCGGGACCTACGTCTCAACACGATACGATCGAGCTCAGAGGCTTTGAGGATATTCCCGAGGAGAAGGTAATGAGCAGCGGTAATGCCAAGAGTAAGAAACAAACCCCCGCGCAAAAGAAACGGGGCAAGAGGAATGCCACAGAGAAGGATGACAAACCGAATGAGAACTCGGCGGGTCCTAAAGGACGCAGCACTCCGACCGTTATGGATCAACCTATGAACGCTGTGCAGGCACCACATTCTCCGATTTCCGAACAGACTGAGCCACCTATCACTCAGAACAAAGAGAACGACGTTAGCGTGAGTACCGTCACTGGGCCAACGTCCGAATCGAGAGAGAACTCCAGTGCAAATCAGAATCAAGAGAATTCGCATCCTGATTTTAATCTGGATGAGTTCCTGAAATCTGATACGTTCTCTGGCGTCTCTGGTCTGTTGACGGTGAGTCACATCTCTTTAATCCATTGTAATATTCATGTCTCGAGAACATTTGAGATTACTTAATTTTTTTACGTCACTCAAGCAATTTTTTTCTTTTTATGTATAGAATGGTGTTGGCTCGAATAGTGGTACTGGGTCGCGATTCAGCCAATGGTTTAAAAGAGAAAGTCCAGTTCAGCAGGTGGATAGTCGTAGAGCTTCCATACAAGATGAATTGCTGAACAATTTATTGAATGACATCACCGAGCCAAATATTCAAATACCATCGGTGACGGAATCAAACACCTACTTCGCTCCAATTTCTCCGGCCAATACGACCAATAACACGACCACAAACGGCGTAAAATTACTCGAAATGTTACATCGCGGTAACAAGCCAAATCAAAATGGTCAGGGTGATGCGAGTAACACGGCTATACCTATGATGAAAAATTGTTCTATTAAAGATTTGGGTAAGACAGATGTTTTATCGAATATTATCGTCAAGTAAACAAATTATTACAGTGAAACATGATAGGTATAAATTTCTTTTTAGAAGTTGGTGGTAAAGTTGTACACAGTTTGGAAGAATTGGAAGCACGTATGCGGGGTGGTGCTCCTCCACCTGCAACTTCGACTGATGCACCCCGTGTAAATAAGACTGAAGAAGATCTCTCTGCTTTTAAGAAACTGGTAAGTCGATATATGATAATTTAACTTTGTTTCACAAATGTATCAAAACAATTTTTTTTTAGCTTGCTCAAGTGACTGGAGGACAAGCTGTGCCTGCAGCTAACGGACCTATCACCCAAAAACAACCTGTAACTTTAATGCAAGTAAGTTTATATTTAATTTTTTTTGCTATATATCAATTAAAACGTATATAATTTGCATTTCTTTTTCATTTTTTGTCTTTCAGTTACTTAATTCGCAATTTAAAACTCAGCCGTCGTCGATGCCACATCAACCGCCCGCAGAACCAATTCATACTACAACATTTAATCATGTTGGTCCTCTTGGTCCTACTCAACATCCGCATCAGGCTCAGATGCAACATGAGAATCTATTGAAAGTCTTGCAAATACAGGTATGATATATATATATATATATATATATATATATATATATATATATATGTTATATATCATTCTTTGTTTGATGATCAATATACGATGAATTTTGACAAATGACTATGTAATATTAACAGCAACAACAACAGCAGCAGCAGCAACAACAAAAGCAACAACAGCAACGACATTCCGATATGCTATCGATGATGATGCAAGGTAATCAGCGGATGCTAGGTGTTAGTCCAGTACCGACGGAGATGCAAATGATGATAAATAATGTCCCGTCGAGCCAAGAGCTTTTGCAACGACCGGAAGCTCAAGCGATCATTCAAGGTTTACAGCAAGGGGAGATTACTAGGCAACATCTAATACAGCAATTGCAGGTCAGTTATTTATGATTATTTGCAATAGACTACACATATTTATTAAACAATATAATAAAGATATTTTTTAATTGCATCTTTGATAGAATCCTGCAATGCAGCATCGCCATCGAGAAGTGCTGGTGAACATTTTGAAAATGTATGGTGGCACCACACCTCGCACTATAAGTCCACATCCTCATCCCGCTGCCCCTATCCCTCAGGATCACATACTGCAACAGATGCTGTATCAACAACAACAACAAAGAATTCCGTCTCCTATGAATAATGGTAAGACGTTTTATATGCTAACAATCTTTTTTAAATTTTTCTCTTATTTTGTCGTAAAGGCCAATTAAAAGTCTAGAAACTCTAATTTTTAAATTCAAATTGAACGATTTTGTACTGTATTTGGAATGCAGCTTATTGTCCACCTCCGATAATATCACCAAATTTAACAGCTAATCCTAGTACTTTAACAGTACAACATCCAGGTAATACAGTAAAACAATACAATAAACTTTGTATTTTGTAATTTTTTATATTATCTTTCATATATAAAAATATTTCTGATTAAAATTACATGAGAAAATGGCTACATATGTAGTGTTATCATTTGATACATTATTTCAATTTAAATTATGTGTTAGGCGATATTAATAAAGTTGAAAAAAAAATACTTTAATTTAAATAATTTACTTTTAAATAATTCTATGTAAATTATTATTATAATAGTGATACCACATAGAGTACCGTCACCAAGGGAGATTGTTATGCATACTCAGTCTATAATGCAAAGTGCTTTAATTAAGAAGAAATTGGAGGAGCAGCGTGAGAATTTCCGTAAGCGACAGGATCAGCAACAACAACAGCAGCAGCAGCAGCAACAACAACAGCAACAAGTTCAGCAGCAGCGCGCGTCAAGCCCTGTTAATTCACCAGCTAAGCAAACAGCGAGTCCGCTCGCTTTCACTCCAACTTCCGTTTTACGCAAAATGACTGCTGATAAGGAACCTGACGGTGCGAATCAATTCTGCCAAGTAGAAACGACCTCTTCTATCACTCCTGCAATTAATGGAAATGTTAACGGAAATGTTAATTCTCGCATGTCTAAAAACAATCATCAGATGCACACCGCGGCTTCTACCATTAATCTATCTAAGCTTTCTGATTCTGTCAATCAGGTGCAAAACGAGACTCTTAAAATGATCTTCCTGCATTCCGCTATAGCTAATAATACAAATAACAATTCCACTTTCGGTACGGAAGAATCGGCATTAAAGACCAAATATTTGTGTCCATTAGAGCAGAAAAAAGACACGGAAGATAATTCGAAAATTAACACAATAAAGGAAAACGTTTTCCTTGAGGTTAATAAAAATGCAAACGACGATGCAAAAACAACTAAGTCTGATGTGGTAGATGGTGATAACGATACCAACAATAACGATTGTGTCTCGCTTGATGAGGCACTAAAAAAATCATCTGAATTAGAAACGTTGGTAGACGAAAATAAAATGACCGCATCTACAGCATCAGACAAAATAAAGAACGTTGATTTGCAAAATGCTACTTTACTCGCAACCGGTGAAAACGTCTAATTGTGCTGTTACGTGGATGAGGAGTTTGATAAAGTGCACATTAATATTTCATAGAATAGTGAATTCTTAATTGTTATTCAAAGCTATGTTTTTCTTTCTATTATTTTTGCGTTATAATGAAAAGCAGCTGTTTTGTTTCTTCGTTTAATATCCACAGCGTGAGATGCTTTAGAAGCTTGAAAGATGTCTCTTTAATGTGACAGATATTTTGAAATATTATTTTTATTTTATATGTGATAAAAAAGCACTTTATAAAATAAACTCTTCATTTCTTAACATAGATTTATTACATTTTTGAATAGTATGTTGAAAGAATTTTTTTTTTTTATAATAAAATGCTTTATCCTGTCTCATCTGCTTCAACTTTCCTTTTTTTTACACACACTCACTTTTTTCCTATTTTTAATGTTGCATTTTTTCATTAATATATGAACTTGCTATGTTTGTACTTTTTCTACTTATGCCGCATTTCTGCTTGATCCTTATGCTTGCCAAAATTGCATGCGTTATGTTTTACAAGAAATGAATGTAATATAAATAAATGTGTAACTGACAGCTGCATTTATTATTACTCTTATAAAATCATTACACGTACAACTAATAATAACATATTCGCAATATAATTTATGTAATGATAATACAAAAATAATTATGAAATTGTTGATAAAAAAAAGTGGTAGGAAAAATGATAATAGAAATAGAAAATGTTGATAAATAATATTTAATAAATATTTAATTAATCTACAAGCTATGTGTGTGTATATGTGTGTATGTATATATATATATGTACGTATGAATGTATGAAAATGACATGAATCTTAGCCTTTAATTTCGCGAAGATGTTTATTGAAAGTTAATCTTAGTAAACATTTTTTAAAGAAAAATTAAAAAAAAAAGGCAAGCTTTAACATTTGTATTTATATCATAAATGTTCAGCTTTAAAGTATAGTCATAAAATTGCTTATCATAATAAAATTGTTATGTATTTGAATATAGGAAGCAGCAATGAGCCACCCAAATTGTCTACGCAAACTCAAGCTTCTCAGATGCAACAAATGCAGTCGGCTGCGGTTCAGTTACTTGCACAGGGAGCTCTCTCGAGACACACCGCATTGCGATCACAACCTGTTCAATCGACATGGTCAAACCCATCGCTTAAACAGCATCCAGGTTTCTATCTTTTTAAATCTTCCGTAAAGTTTCAGAGAAATTTTTTCATTATGATCTTATTATGGATAATAAGATAATAAAATCTTATTGTTGATTTTTATAAAATATCGTTTGGAAGACTTATTAGCAAAATGATGTAGCTACCATGTTTAATTGCATAAATTCTAATTTCAGGTCGACCTATAGTAAAAGGCGGTAATAATAGCAACGCGAGCGGTAATCAGTTCCAATATAATACGGGAAATGCGGAATTCCAACAGCAGCACAGAACGGTCCCGAATGTTTACGGCAATCCACCACGATCTAAACACACGATGGCAACTTCGTTACCGCATCATAATGTTCCACAATACAACGTAGCGCAGAACTCGATTATGAATCAAAGATCAAATCCTATGAATCCCCAGATGAAGGCGCAACAAGTCCCGACACATCTCCCTAACATGCAACAACAACAACCACCACACGGAACCGTTAACATGCAACAGCAACAACAACCACCGCAGAGAACTGTAAATACGTCGATGCAACTTGTCATGAGCCAAAACTATAATTCTAATCGCACAGGTAATGATTCGATGAAGTATAAACTAGTGTTTTGAAATAACTTCTGTAAAACGATTCCCGACTTCTACTTTTAAACATCAATATTTGCTGAACTCAGAATCCCTCCTTATCCTATTTACATTGATTTTCAGGTGTTTCTCCTCTCCCAAATCAGATTGCATGCAACGGTGTTCAGAAATCAAAAAAATAACCCATTCTTGGCTCTCCTTCATTTAATCCTGTCTTGACATCATTTATCTCTCCTTGGATTAAACTAAGTAAACAATTATTAATTACGTTGGAATGCTTTACGCTAGAGAATTTTATAATAGAATACCATCGGATTATATAAATAATATCGACAAATTATTATCGTTTTTAGTATCTTGCGTAATTAATCCGCATACATTATAATATTTGCCTTTGTTTAAACTAAATAATGTCTATAACATTGAATTACATGCACAGATGGACGGGCGATGCGATCGCAGCAGTTGAACATGGCAGTCGGCCGTCAACCTTCACCGGGCCTCGGATTTGTGGGCAGTAACGGAGGTGACCTTTCGCCAACATCTAATCAACTTGCGCGATGGTTCAGCCCAGAACTTCTCGCTCAAGCTCGGGCCGGCAAGCTTCCGGAGCTTGCACAAACAAACGTCCTGTCATTGGAAGAACTAGAAAGACTTCAACACGCATCAACCACAATAGTGCATAACTAAAGTGACATTGTACTCGAATTACGTTTCAATTTCACAAGCACGAAATTGCATTGGTAACGCTACTATTGGTCGGAGAATCGTTCTCTTCGTACATCTCCCTTTACGTCCGAAGCACCTGCGTAACATCCCCTACATAGATGCTGGATACATGCCGCTAAATTACAAGATGGTGCTCGCCTACGTAGATCTTTTTATCAAGTCTTCGTATTGACAAGAGGTTCGAAGTAATGCCACGTATTTTGATTAGGAATAGAGTCGATTAATCGGTTGAACGGTACTTCTCTTTCGAAAGATCTTTCGTCGAAAAACATTGCTGACATCGTTTGTGAAGCCATTTTTCCAAGTTTCGCGGAATGTTATTTAGAAACTACAAATGTACAGAATAGTATATGATATTAAGAACGAAGCGTTAGAACGAAGAAGCGGACAAGCTTTCTATGCATACGACGTATTGTTTATAAGACTGAAAAAAATGTGAAAATTCTTATTGTTGATTATATGACAAGCTATTAGAGCTTCATATGCGTACTTTCTAAATGACAACACACGATAAGATCTATTTGCCTAAGATAGGACTGCAAGTTTCTTATGAACAACTCCTGTCATTATCTAGCAAGAATCTGAAAATTATCTGGCGACTTGAGCAATTAATTTCAATGTTTTTTCATTCAGAGTATATTTGTACCAACCTCTTTTTTTTTTTTTTTTTTTGGTTAATGATTAATAGAGGTATTACAAGGATGTACTGTGAGTGTATTTTGCAATGATTCGTAAGTATTGAAAGCACCTTTATATGATTACGTTCCTTAAATTCGGAACAAAGCAAAGTGATAATTTTACTGCTGTCAGCAGGCATAAAAATATAGTATATATTATGTATGTGTCTAATGCAAAAACTTAACGTTGTCGCCAGCAGGAATAAGAACTAGATAGTCGATATGTTTAATCTAGTATTATTTATAGAGTACGTCGTGCGCTTGCTTATTTACAATGGGACTTGCAAAAACCCTTAGGCAAATAATACGCGAACTCCTCGAACTTGTGAATTGCAAGCTAGCACCTGATTACAATTACTTACACAGAGCGGTGGTGTCGTATTTAATATTCTATTCGTATTACTGCAAACAATGCGACCTTATTAACACGAAAAGCGAAATAAAACGATGAGTATGTGACATCAAGTCGTACATATATTATAAAAAATAAATATATAATATATACTTCTCGTGTGTAGAAGAGCGCGTGAGAGTGCGATGTCATTATCCTGATCGAAAGTGATATATAGACCGACCTGTCTCTTAACAAAGAAACTCGGAAGATACATGGAAGAATCGTTCGCAGAATTAATTAAAGAGGATAACATTCCATACCAGCCAATAAAGGATCAAATTAAACGAGATATCTTTGAGAATTTTGACATCAATACTGTTGCCAACATGCGTTTGTTTTCGATTTAATTGTTTATCTCAAGATTACATTTTCCATGTAATTACACAAAAAGGATATATATCCTTTTGCGGACCCGCTTTAAAACGATGATTTCTGTTAAAAGTTCACTTTACATTTCGAAAGAAGATAATATTGTTTACTATTTAACTGTACATTAGAGTCTCATGTGCGAATAATTGCATTTTTCTTTTTTCATAATTCATTTAGCATGCAATTATACTCTCACACCTTTAAGAATTACAGTTGGAAAGGCGAAATAATTTGTGCAGTATTTTGCATAAAAAAAGAAAAAAAACGAAAGAACATTAGTATTTTATATTGTAAGAGAAATATTTATCTTTTTCTTTTGCTAATTGCTTGACGCTTGTATAAATGAGTTACCTAGTCTAATTTTTAAATATGGATTACGTTCATAGTTTACTTTATTGCATATAATAACCTTTTATAATCGCGTCTAATTGTATAAGGGGAAGAGAGAGAGAGGGAGAGCGCGTTATATAAGGAACTCAAAGTAAATTTACGTATTTGAAGGGAAATAACGTAAAGTTAATTTTCATAATTATTTTATGCTTGCAGATAAAATTATAAACTCAAGTTTGCGTAATGCATGCAATTACGAAAAAATACCCTAATAATACTGTATAATTTTGATAAAAATTACGTGTGTCAAAATCAAAATATTTTATGTTAGGTACAGCGTAAACATTATTTGCATCAGTACCACATTGATTCACACACATTTATTTTCGCCATTGAATCTGGCTGTCTGAACATTTTTATTTATGTAAATGCAAGGGATACGTAATCTCTTGTACGGCTTATTATCTAATGTATAAAAAATATATTCTTTATAATATGGTAATATTTTATAAGAAACAGCTCTTTAAGAACATGCGCGCGCGCGCACGTTCTATTCTATTTGTAACACTTATTTACATTCAACAGTCGACTAGATTCTTAACTGATATATTAATATGTGTTGAGTTATATTTTGTATATATCAACTACATATATAAATATATATAAATGTTTATATTATATTTAATAAAATGGAATATATATATATATATATAAGATATGTTGCAAGAAACATTTTATATATATATATATATATATATACATATATATGTTATAATATAATATAATACGAAAAGATGAATGTCGAAAATAATTTGCACGTAGACGACGATTACGGGCATGGTACATATGAGCTATTCGTAATATTTGCAACTCGTGAAATTTCGAAAAATGCAAGACGGCTTATGGGACTCTAACATTAAATGTACTCGTCGAAATACATTACATGGTACAAATGATACTTGTGCGTGTGTGACAGAGAGAGAGAGAGAGAGAGAGAGAAAGAAAAGAGTTTTGTTTTTGTAGCATTTCCATTCGACATTTTTTCATTTAGCGAACGTAAGGGCGATTTTTTAGATTGTATCTCGAACCGATTTATATCACCGTAGGTTTACCTCAAGCGTCCATGAGTGTACAAAGCGTATTAAAACGAAAAGTAAAGGGAATTAAGTCATACAACCATGATATCCGAATGCAAGTATCATCGAAGAAAGATAGAGAGAAATTGGAATTTCTGATCGCTATACTAACATTATTTTGCTAAACGTAAAAAGAAGCGCGAGGTACCGACCAAGATGTTCTACGTTTATATCTTTAAAACGCGTCTGAGGACGGTTGAGAAACGCGTCGAAAGCCGATCGTTCTAGCGTTAAAGTGTAAACTTGGGAAACGTTCTCCGGGACCCCGCGTTTCTTCGTAAACGTTTGTCGGCTTGGTGGTAGCGATTTTTAATTCTCTTGAGACAAAGGACTCTGCTACATTTTGGATCGCTGCTGCGTATCGCATTTACATTTAGCTTGACGTTTCTTGGACGACGACGAAAACGAAGCTCTCGTTTACCAATATCCGGTGGAGGAACGGAAGCAAAGCGGAGAAATTGTGCGACCGAGATGCGCGAGGGGACATTTGATCAATGATCTTTTTTATAAGACGCAATCGTGGCGATTACACTTCTGCTTTCATTAAATGGAAAATATTTGCGAGCGAGACCCGCCTCGTCCGATGCATTTGCGGACTTAAAGATTGTTCCGTAACTCGAAGACACGTTTTTTGTAAATAAATCGATTTCCGAGCAAACGCTAAAACGTACGTTTAGTCTGTGCACTGTGGGTCGATGACTTGTAAATAAAGTTACTGAGTATTATATTACGTGAAGTCGAGAAAGAAAAGTGTCACAAATAAATACAAGAAACTGTAATTATTATCCTCGTCACGTCATTCGTCTTGCCGAGATGGCCGGTCGCTCTTGAATCACTTTTCTTTAATATTTGCTCGTAAAAGGTCGAAAGATACTTGATTTACTGAATTGATGATATATTTGAAGTTTTCTGGCATCTGCCAGACGCTCTTTTAAAATTTTAAAGCGATTGAATTGTGCACGATTATTCATCGATGTGTTGCTTTTAAATTTACAAAAACATAATCGTCATTTTATCGAACGTAATTGAGCCAATCACAGCGAGAATAAGTCACGTGGATCGCGCTCGAGTCGCTGGATCTATAGGAATGGCGGTCGAGCTGCCATGTTTACTCCAAAGCTCTACGACGTCCGTGGCAAGAAATCAAATGACGTACGTTTCTCTCCGAGGAAGCAAGGTGAAATTTTAATTTATCAAGTATAGTGTATTTTTCACACTCGACATTTTCATATTGGCACGAAATCCAGCCAAATGGAAGCGTTAAATGACATTATAAGAACGAATTAATGTGAGAGAACTAAATAGGTATTTAAAAATGAACAGTTAACTACTCTATCAATCTACTGACTCGAGGCGCATGTCTATGCGCTTCTACACGCTAGAGGGCACACGCTGCGGAGTCTGCGACCGTAAAAGAAAAAGGAAATGGCGAATTTCCGTGAAGACGGTGCACTGTGCAGGCGTGCAGCTCGCCCGCACCGAGAAATTTTCTTTCCCCGCACCCCGCACCCCGCACCTGGTTGGAGTTCTCACGCCGCATCTCGTGAATCTCGTCCTCTAGAGGTTTCGACCGACCCGAGCTGAACCCGAAAGTCCTCCTAGACGCGAATCCATCCTACGAATCTGCGGAATAGTGTTTCAGGTTGTCCGCGACTCGAGTGCGAAACGACGTGTGCGATCAAGAATCTCTTTCGGGCGAATTCCGGGCATCGAGGAGTTTCCGGACACGGCGATTCGTCGGGGTGTTCGAAATTCAAAGCGATCGACTCCGAGAGTGACCGAGAGCCGATTCACCGTTCTCCGTATTCGACGTGGTCTCTCGCTCGCGGAATCGAGAGATCTCTTCGGAGCACGCATCATGTATATTCTAGCGGAGTTAGAACTTGGAATATTCTCGCAGGCAGATCCCAGGCTACCGCAGCCTCGAGTGTCGATTGCTTCACCTTCCTTTCCTTCGCCCGGACCGCGCGATTACGCTACCATTGTAGAAGTCACTCTCGCATAACGAACAGTAGCACTCGCGTGTCGTGCAGGTCGTGCTGCGAGTGACGTCCGTGACGCGATTACTGCGAATACTGCGGTAATCAGCTCTTGGATCGCTCGTGAAATTCTGCGCTCTCCGTTCCGCGATCTCGTACGAGATCCGATAGAATCCCCTTCCCGTCTCTTCGAGGATTGGTTTTTCAGACGGCTGTTTTTGTTGACCATCCTCGAACGAGAGAGAGAGAGAGAGAGACGCTTGCGCACGCCCGCAATTTTCTGAAATATAAATAAATAGAATCGAATCGCGAATATCGCGATGCGTCTTTCATAGCTTGGTTACTGAGGGAGACACAACGATCACCGCAGAACGTAGAAGGGAGGGATAGGTCATAGGTCATTGGCGCAATTGAAAATCGATCGTGTGACGTGCTGTCGTGCGTCGCGGAATTTCGCGGCACGGCACGAGGGGAGCGACGGATTGGCGTTGGCGTTTACGAGTCCCCGACGAGATGAGAGACGGGACGGGATCCGGGATCTCTCGGGGCCCTCGGGCATGTACACGGCGGCCATTGCGTGAAGCGTCGCCACTCGCCACTCGCCACTCGCCCGCCCTTCGCGTCCGTCGCAATTAGATCGCGCACGAGCGCGATTAGCTGTCGCGCTCGTTCGGCGGGCGGCCGGCGGCCGGCGGCCGTGCGCGAAAGGGCAAAAAGAGGGTTTGGGTTGGGTCGTTTGGGAGGGAAAAGGACATTTATATCGGAAATACAAATAATCGCCCCGCCTGGATCAGGAAGAGGCTGACCGCGATCGTACCGACGGGATTGACGGGAAACAGGAAGAAAGAGAAAGACACTTTTCCACGTGCGTTGTTATGTTTTTCCGAGTTGCGCGTATACACATATGAATGCCGCGTATGTATATGTAATAATGATGAATCGTCCATGGCACGTCCCAGTACTCGATGCAATACCGCTACTACCGGTCCTCGGCGTCGTGACGCCTCTTCTCACACGCCGAAAGTGCCCGTCGTGATCGTCGGCGTCCGCGATAGACGCGCGGAGAACCTGTTTCGACACGGGATTCAAACTAGATTCGCGAGATTGACGTGGGAATCGTGGGATTCGCGTACCGCGACTACCGCGGGCATCGCCGATCGTCCCGGCACTCCCGGCAGGACGTAATCCCTGGTGACGTAATCCACGAATCTTCGAGAAACGCTAACGCTACGTTTTGCGTGTCGTGATTGTCGCGTTTAAGGTCGCGAGTCGATTAGGTCTTAAGCCTAACATTTTTTTTTCGCCCGAGGAGCCTCGTTGTCGATCGCGAGCAAGAATGACGCGCGACAAGTGAGGTGGCACGGTAACCGGTAAACGTTGCTCGCACTATACTTGACTCGTCTCCTTTTATCCGAGTTACCCGAGTACCTCGAACGGCTCGAACCCGAGAACTCCGAAATCGATGGTCGAATTGAACATGCCGCGGACGGATGACGTGGAACAATCGTAGATCGTAGACAGTAAGACAGTGATTGTTCCAACGTAGTGGCCGGAGTGGCCCCCGTTGCTAGCTCGGGCTCGGACGTAACGATCGTAGGTGAGGGCGATCGGACGATCGCCCTCTAATCTGTATACAGAGTCCGAAACGACCGCGAGCGACCGTAAGATGATCGGATGACTCATACGGCCGAGGGAAGATATGCTGCATCAGCGAGCGACCTGCGATTCGGATTCGTCGTCTAGCTCGAAACAGGAGGTTGTTGCCGCGGTGTACCTGTAATCATACCCTGGACGAATTATCGAGATTATCGGCCGGGACTCGTTTCTGCACGATTCACGCAACGGTAAATAGACGAAATATTTTATCGCGCGATAAGACGATTAGGGCCTAAGGGCTTGACGCTCCCGTCGCTTGTAGCGTCTAAACCGCTTAGATCGATCATCAGGTAAGAGTGCCTAAGAGCTGCGTAGAACGACGTTTCCATTTTTTCCGGGATCCGTAATTGGATGCCAAGAATAAAATCATGTCTGGCCGTATGTGACGTATATATGTGTTTGTGTGTATGTGTGTATCCTCTATGCCTGGTTCTTGTTGATGTCAACCACGAACAACGGCAATTTTCCGAAGCTCGGCCTGCTCGGCGATAGCGCGCGGCCGAGGTAGCGAGGAGCGAGACCGGAGACGTTCCAGGTGAAACCTCGGCACTCTCGGCGTCTCGGCCTCGACAGATGTGCGCAGGAAGTCGTCGCATTAACCTCGCGATAGTCGCGATGCAAATCAATAAGAAGTTGCGTGATGCGTCGCACGTTTGATTCCTTTGTTCCATTTTCCCCCTAGGGGAAAATTTGCTGGGGAGTTTTTACACGCAAGAATTACGGATTATCGAGGTAAAAAGGCGGAGAAAAAAAAAAGGTTCGTTTCTTTTTCGCGGGAGCATACATGTACTGGCAAGACGTCGCGTCGGCGAGGAAAAGTTGCGAGCTGGCGAACTCCTTGCGAAAATACGCGAAAGTACATTAGCTCGTGTATAAACCACACACGTATAACTCTCTACGTAGTAGAGAGCAGATGTGTAGGTCTGTAAAGTGAATCAAAAGGGCGGGAATGCTCTCTCCTACGGGAGAGAGTTCTATTTCCTTCTTTTTTTTCCGGCGTAAATCACGGAACACAAATAAGCTAATCGCAAGATCGGTTGTACCGACAATTGGAGTTAATAATGCTGGATTAGCGACTCGCTCTCCGATATCGGACTCGCTCTCGCCTTCCACAATGTTGGTGGTTCCAAGTTCGCGAGAGGTTCCAAGTTCCAACTGGCCGACGCCACGACCTCCGTGCGAGTGTCTCTGGGCGTTGGCACGAAACGAAACGAAACGAGCTCGCCGAAACGTCCGTTGCTCGTCTTCGTCGGTGCTCTAGTTCCTCGCACCGGCGTTGTGCAAACGGTCATAGAGAGCGCTGCAAGAACCTCGAAAAAAGGAAACCTCTCTCGTCTCGTGGTCCGAGCGTCGGAGATCAGCGCCGACATAACTTGCCGACATTGTGCGTGGTATAGCTTTTGTGCAGTTGTCGCGGTAGCGGGGAGAGACGAGAGAGCCGTGTCGATGAAACGTCGTTGCACGCTCATTACGGGAGCAGGGAGAGAAAGAGAGAGAAAGACAGAGGGCTGGAACGCTTCGAACGCAGGATCGTATCGAGAAACAGGAGACAATCGACGCACTGTTGGCTGTTGGCCTCTAAAGGTGATGATTTATCAGGTGCGCAAAAAGTAAGGTTGCCTCTTGTCTTTTCTTTAGGTGTTTCTTATTTTTCCCTTTTCTTTTCGAAGACAGATTGCGGTGACTGTCGGATTTGACGCCCAATCGCGTTCGCTTCGACCGTCCTTCGTTCGTGCACGAAGAACTGCACTTTCCCTTGATATGTACGTCATAATTCAGACAAAGCGATCATGCCGAATGTAATCGAATTTTGCCACTGTTCATCGAAATTTCAATAGGGCAGATTTCAGTGCAATCGCATCGAAATTTCTCTGTAAGCAGATTTTTATCATTTCGTGATTTATAATATCGAGATCCATCGTATAACGATGTGCACTACGAAATAATTTTTTATGCCATTGTTCGTTTGGAGAGTAGCAATTCTCAAATGCAGTCGCCATTGTGTGACACGACTACGACTCGTAGCTTCAACGTGAGAGGTTTATAGCTCTGTTGTAGGAGACAACATTGATTTTTGCTTGTGCTTTGTTGTGTTTTATTGTGCATCGTCGAGGAATTTTACACCATACGGAAGAGAGGGAGAAAGAGAGAGAGAATTTGTTCGTAATTTTATATGTATAACAATTTTATTAACTTTTCGCTACTGACATGGTTTACGTAACGATTGACGTGTTGTCGATCATAATTATTTTTATGGGCGTAACAATTCGTATCAAATGTTTGCGACATACGCTACATTTCTGAAGGATTCCAAAAAGTTGAGTTTTTCAAAAAGCTTACTATTTTTCGTAACGCTGAAACAAGTATTAGTTTCATAGCGATAATCATAAATTAATTTTGTAGAAATTTCAAAACTTCCTCCACATGATTTCGTCGATCAACCTAAATAATTATCCTAACAGCGTGATTTGATGGAAATTGTTTGAATTAACAACATTTTGAAAACCCATTAGCAATATATTAGTTTAATATATTGCTGTTTAGTATACTGTTAAATGTTTTAAATATGAATTTAAAACATTTAATATTAAATATTAAAATTCAGATTTAATATTAAATGGATTTTGCACCTTTGTTATATGTGATTCAGAATATTTTTAAGCTCGTCAAACTTCCAGATTTTAGATGATTTTTCGCTCTTCTTGCCATCTCGGCCGTAGAGAATGACTCATATAGCTTTCGTCATGACATTTTATGGCCTCACGGCATATCCAACTGCCGGAACTTTCCGGAAGGTCGCGCGATGAATGGACGATTTGCCGAGAACTTTCGGTTGCTCAGGAAACTTGAATTTTTCAATCAAGTGGCGCCCCCATAACCTTAGCAACAGATCCCGCCACCTACTGGCAGCAGTTAATTTACAAAGACTACGTGCAATGTGCATTTGGCTTCTGTCTTTCTACTTCCGTCTTCGAGTCGTAAAACTAGACACGAGATGTATAAAGTAAATATGCACGCGAGTGATAATTTGGTAGAGAACCTTTCGTACAGAGTGTCGACGACCGATTGGTGACGTCATTTTATCTCGATAGATAGGGTCTTCGTATAGGATTATCGGTACGTATGTCAATATTTTATTCGCCTGTTAGTAATGGTCCGAGCAGAACACGAGTGAACACGTAGCCTTTATCCAATTCACCTGGATTTATCTGCTACGTGATACAACGGCGAATGTCACATCTTCATCCCGACTGGCAGTTTTGAGGAAACGTTTTTGGAGGTTATTGAAGTACTAAAACTCGCACAACTTGGGCTACAATTCAAATCTACTTATCTCAACTTCAAACTGTTAATTGTTGTTGATTGATAGAAATTCTAGTTTCCGATGACCGATTTTGGCAACTGGCATTTTGCTCTGATTTTGTTTAAACAGAAAATTATCTTTCACAATTATTTCGACTTTTGTCGACTTCAGAGTGTTTCCGACAAGAACATGGCGTCCTAACTGATCGCTTGCTTTGCCTTGAAATATAATATAAAGTAACGGCGCTTTACGTGTGCAACGTGCATTGAATAGTGTTTGAGGATAATTATGATTTTATCGCTATTAGAAGGTTCCTGAGGTACGATAAAACTGCGCAATGTATTAGTTATTATCTACAAGACATATTAGTTTTGTTTAAATTTGTTTAAATTTGTTTAAATTTGACTTATTTTAAGTCTGTGATAATATAATGTGTGTTCATCGTATATTCATAAGTTTACGTGCTGTGTGATGTGGATTTTTAAAAAAGTTACGTGCATGTGTTTACCACAGAAAAATGTGCAAAATGATAGAAAGTATATTTTTTAAACAAAATAGTGTATATATGAAGTGTCATAAATAATAAAAGTGCAGTGTGGCATCAATGCATCATTTTATATAACCTTTTGAGTCTCAAAATTTATTATTTTGGCAATGTAAAATTAAATTTTACATTGAAAATTCGCTCAAGATAAAAAAAATGGAAACTGATATTTTCTAAATTGTATTACTAATGTATGGTGCGCTTCAAGCAGCACATCATTATTGAAAGAGTCATGGCGATATTTTATGCAATAGCTCATCTAATACAAATTCAACGCAAGTTTGATGATGTTTCCGGTATATATTATGCGGCCCACATACGCATAATGTTTCGTCGGCACAAATTAACGTGGCTGCAATGTGTCTGAATACACGTTTAATATAAAGGAAGGAATATGTATAAAGGAACGTGCCGAATAAACAGGATATTGCCGCAATATCGATTCCTATTTGCTTACAATGCAAGAGAAGCCTTTCTAAATCTAAGCATTTTATATAAGAGGCTGAGATTTAAATTGTGGACAACTTAAACCCACAAGCATGTATGTGTATAGAATATTTTAATAAACAATTTTGTTTTAACAAAATTGAATTTATTGCAACTTTATATTTTAAATAAATTCTTTACACACGCGCGCACACGCTCTCTCTCTCTCTCTCTCTCTCTCTCTCTTTTGAATCAATTTATTTAGAAGTGTATGCGTCGTGTATGTGCGTGCGTGCGTGTGTGTGTGTGTGTGTGTGTGTGTGTGTGTGTGTGTGTGTGTGTGTGTGTGTGTGTGTGTGTGTGTGTGTGTGCGTGCGTGCGTGCGTGCGTGTTCTGAGCAACATTTTTTCTCAGCTCAGTTGCTGAGGAACATGAGCGACGATTTTATAAGAATGTTCCACGCTCGCAACAAACAAATCCGGCTTTTTAAGCGATATTTGCGGATCAATTCTTTTCGAATTGAGAACCATACGTTGTTTACGCATAATCTAAATACATGAACGGATTCTTTTCGGATTATATCGTATTTTACCAGGTATATCGTTTGCCATAAGTATATTTTTAAATATATTGTCATATATTTATAAATACACACTTAAGAAAATTGTTCTAATTTTATAAAAGAATTGTGTGTATAGCAGTTATTAAAGTGAGAATTGTCCTTAAACACCAAAAATGTTGCTTTCATGTGACAAACAGACCCGTTCCAGTATTGTACGTGAAAGGGGTTGATTGGATCAATATCCATCTCCTCTTACACCTGTAGCACCACCATGATTAGCTATAGCTTTGGTGGAAAAGTTTTTACGGCGAAAACTAGGGATATCACTTACGTGCGTACGCTTAACGTGCGACTGCGTGTACTAATATACATGGTGTTCTGCGTGTAATCGTGTAATAAAACGCGTACAGTTTTGTACTCACAATAATATATCTTCTATTTAAATCATATAATAATTTTTTGAGCATATAATCGTATCACAAATGACAGCCTTGTGCCTCGATGCAATATCGATTGCGGCCTGATTTAAATCGTAAAGTCATGATAAACAGCTGCTCCAAACAAGACTCGAAGTCACCGGCCTCAACTTGAAAATATTTTCCTGAGCTGTTGCGGTGTTGAATTCGAACGAGTCGTTTTACTTTACGAGATAAACGGTCGGCTTGCTCTTTTAAATCTGAGTGCAGTGCGTTATGATTCACCCTGTATGCAATGCGAGCAACGGCGGTGACAAAGCGTGCAGAATCGTCGGAAAATAATCGATCGTCAGCGAGGTATACGCGGCGTAGTCGAAGTGCGGCATCGTCATTCAGCCCCCTTGCCGAAGATCGGACGCTCGACCGAAGGACGACGTTTCCCGGCGTTTCGATTCTGTGAGAGAACCCGTTGGACAAGCCTGAAGAAAACTCGTTCAAGTGAAACGGATGAACGTTCCGCATGCTCGGGACAAAGAGCGATTGTCGTCCGGGAATACTGAATACTCCGTTATCCCGCTGTGAGAGTACAATAGAACAAAAGGAAAAGAAAGAGAGAGAGAAAAGGAGAGAAATGGCAAATTGAATGCGGAACCCGGCGGTCCTGTATCGTCAAGCGATATATACACGTCGGACGAACGCGGTAGCGTTAACGATGCTACTCGATGGTCTCGCGATCGAGGAGAGTGGCTTATATCAGCGATGACGTATTTTTACGATATACGTATATTCATCAATCGCACCTCCGGTGCTCCGATTTAACGAGAGGTCGAGGCTTTACCGAAAATGGAAATAGAGTCGTGAACTGTGCCTTTTGCCGCTTCGACGACGATTGTGAGCAAATCGCGGCGCGTCTGGTGAACGACGATTCGACAGATATTACGCCGCGCGCCGTTCTGCGATAAGTAAGCGGATTAACGCAATCGGCATTAATCGGCAGAAAGTAAGAGGCGTTTACGCGCGCGTGAGCCGTGGCCTAAAATATCCGCCGACTCGCCGAAGGATCGGAATAAAGCAAACGGTACCGTTCGAAGTTACTTAGCGAGCGTCTCTTTTGAAAGCGAGGCGCTACTCGGGACGACAGCAAGAAATTATGAAATCGCCGAAGAAAATGTCTTCAATGCCCCTTCAAAGCTTCGTTAATGAAAGAACAGTCTGTTTTTGCGTCTGACGAATAAAGGATGATAATTAATAATAAGATCGCTCGACCATGTCGCGTCTTCGTCGAGGCCTGATAGTTCAAATTTCGCGTGCCGTTACAACGGCAATTATGTCGACGTGAGTACACTTACGGAAATGTATAAAATTCACAAAAAAAAAGAAAAATATTTATCACTATGCACAAAAATTACTGTAAGATTCCGCCTGTTGGTCTAAAATATTTATTTATCCTGCGCATCTACGAAGGCTGGTGCGCGCATTGCTGGTGTCGATTAAACATCGAAAATGAGATAACGACACATTTTTTTCTTCGGTGGCCTTTAAGATATTATTAGCTTTCTCGGCTTTTCCCTTTGCGCACAGATATCGTACATTCGAGATATCTAAAAGTTTATTCCAACGCGTATTTCTTACGAGTAAAAATAGAAGTAGAAATTTTCAAAAAGCAAACGTTCGATTTATTCTGTATAACGGATACACAGATCGGTAAAAAAAAAACATACAACGGTAGTTACTGTTTTAAAAGAGCGGCGTTTTTCTCTGTTTGAACGCAGGTTGACCAAGAGCAGGGAACAAGATGGACGAATACGACAAAAAGTTTGCAGAGATGCAAAAGTACATTCCATTTCTGGAAGCGATGATCGAGAGGCTGCAAAACGTTAAGGACAAGGACAACCGGCATATTCAATTGCAGAAAATGCAAAGTTTGCACGGGATTCTGTCAAACAGCAAGCGAAAGTACGTTGGACGGGAATTAGTGCGAGATTACTTAGCTCATACATAGCCGCGCGTATAAATTCTGTTGTTAAAAAGCTGATGTATTAGAATTGCTGTATACGATACTGCGATCGTATAACTACACTATTGAACAAAAAATTACTTTTTTTCGAACACAAGAACGAGAATAATTATTTTTTATAGCTTTTTGGACGTTGAATAACGATCCCGTTTGCCAAATTGTTCTATCACGTCACAATTTTGAGAAATTTGCAGTTAAAGTTGCAAAATTGTTAAAGTTTTATTGCAATCAAAATTAAGTAATGTTAGGATTTTTCGCCCGTATTCAGCGTCCAAAAAGCTATAAGAAATGATTATTCTTGTGCTCGAAAGAAAGTAATTTTTTATTGAACAATGTTATTAATTGTGAACGTTATTGACGAAATAGGTTGAAGATCGAGACGCTGCAGCGGTGCGAGGATGTTTTGCAGAAACTGCACAATAGAGTAGAAAAGGTAGATATCCATTTCATGGAAATTTATCCCGGTTCATTAACCGGGATAACATTTTTGTTGTTTGCTGTGTAAGCTCGTCAACCTACAGAGTGTCCAAAAAATTTTAAAACAAGATTTTACTAAACGTGTATGTCTATACTTTTGATTTTTGGAGAAGTAAACATTAGGACGCTCTGTCCGCACATATTCTGTTTCGTTCTTTTGTCTATATTATTATTACGTATATTGTATATATTTTTTGATATGTCACTGTATATATTGTTCTGTAAACGGATCCAATTTTATTTTCGAAAAAAAAACCTGAAACATGTTTCTTCAAAACTAGGCTTCTAGTCCAAAAGATCTATTCCAAATCTGAAATATTTATTATGTTTCGCACAACCGTAGGCATGTTTAAAGAAATGACTACCTAATTGTTCTGTTATCGTATTTGTTTCTGAGTAGCATATTTTGTACATATCTTTCGATGAAAGATGTGAAACAGAGTGAAATAATGTATAATAATTCGATATAATGTTTTCACATTTTTACATCTTTCATCTTTAATGTAAATCGACTGTTTGGATGGGATTCTCGTCATCTGTATAGTCTTCACGAAGAATCTAGGATTTTGCTTTGCATACTTGTTTCACACAATATAATTTTAAAAGCACTATATATAAATATTATACGATATAAACACACATTTCTTTTTTCTCTTTTTCTCTAAAATAGTAGTTGCTTATTCGATCCTTGGTTCTTTACACTCGTTTTTCGTTGCTTCTTTTTGACTATGTTTTTAGGCTTCCATAGTGCATGTTTGTTCTTTGTATTTTAATTATTCTAATTCGACACGAGTTTCAGGGAAATACACCTGGTTTACAATTACCGTTTAAACAAAATGATGGCGTCACGACGCTACCTTCGACGTAAGTACTATGTATATCGGTATTTTTAAGAAATTACAATAAAATGCAAAATAAATGCAGATAATTGCTATATATGTATGTTAAAATTAAATAATCTTAACAATTCACGGATTCTTGAAACCTGTGAATGGATATTAAAATCGTTAGACGAAAAAAATGTGTTTCTGTGATTTTCAGTTCGTCAGAGAAAGCGAAGTCAAAACAGTGTACGGAACCGGGGCAATCGCAAGACGTGGAGAAGGATAAAGAAATCGATGAGACACCAGAGAGTCCGGATACATTCAGATCTTCCAGTCCCGATTGCCAAATTCTGCCTGTAATAATCCCCACAGAGCGCAGTGAATTGGATCGAAGAAGGCAAAAACAACGTTCCAAAGAAATACCGGTTATTACACTTACGGATAATGCAAAACCAGATTCCACTTCGGACGATGTCATGGTCATGACACATACCCTTGCTGAATGGGACATGTTAGAAGAGTCGGAAAGGAATAACTCAAGGAACAGAGGAAATCGGCAACCTTCATTGGTCGCTACCAGTCATGATGTAGCGACCGCTGCGCAATTGATCAGTAACAGTTTACCGCAAAGAGTCAGCGATAGCAGAAACTATACGTTGGATTCGCAAGATATAGATATACCGACCGTTCCGGTGCCTTCTCTCGGCGGTTCCAGGCGATTATCTTCGATTCTAGAGAAAAATAGGCTGACTTTAGACATAATGGCCGCCAGTTCCTCTAGGTCGGAATCACCTGTGAATGTTCCTGAGGTGAGACTCAACTCTCCCGATCCCGAGATATTATTTGCGAAGCCTAGGGCCACGTCGCCTAGGCCCAGATCGAAAGACAGTCATAACACGCCATTGAAGCCACCGCCGAAACCGCCGTCGATACCGCTTCTATTCTCGCCGCCGTCTTTGCACGAGCCTCCATTGTCTATGGAAGATCTGGCAGAACTGTTAAATGACGGCGAGAAGGACGATGGCGAGAAGGGCGATAAAGCCAACGAAAATGCGGCAAAGCAAAAGGAAACGGATAAAGCATTGAAAAATTTGTCGCTGTCGGAAAGAGAGAAACTTACCACTAGAAAAAGTTTGCCAAATACAGCAGGAGTTTCGCCCGTGAAATCGAGCGAGATTAGAGGATCACCTCATCAATCGAACAATTCTCAGCGATCGGCATCGCAATCGTCTTTTCTGGGTTCCAAATTCCAAGAGCCACGTTACGCAGATAACTACGAGAGGCATCCGCGTCAACGTGACGCTTACGCTCATGATAGTGCGAGAGATAAGGTGATTACTATTTCTGACGATAGCCCATCTCAGATACCAGGTTTTCATAACTCCGCGAACAAACCGGATGAGAGAAATGTTCCATTGTATCAGAGACGTCCGAGCGTACCGTCCGTTCCGGATGTACGGGAAGATGTGAATCTATCTAGACCGGAGAATGAATTTATGATAGATAACACTGACTATTATAATATGCATGCAAATCAGATGCACTGGGCTTCTCCTACGGCCACTAGTGACCATCAATTCGGAAACACGCAGTGGACACCTTCCCCCTATGGTGGAGTGACCAATCCACCTCTGCAACCCACCCAACATTCCTTCACACGTCCTCCGATGGAGCCACAGTTTAGGCAAAATCAGTTTCCACCAACTCTACCCGCTGGCCCCAGACCGTTGATCAATCCCACAGTGCGACCGCAAGAGATGAGTCATATGGTGAGACCGGAAAACGTTCGAGAGGATATACCTCCCTTGATACCTCCCCACAATACAGGTTTTTCGCCACAATACAGAGGCTTTCAGATGGGTCAAGGATCTTACGATCCAGCCTTCCCCGCCAGCAGACCGACGGAATATCCACACGTAAGACCGACATGGGAAGGTCCCGCTAATAGAATAAGCGAGACTACTTACGAAAATGTGATTCCTTGTGGAATTCAGGTGATTTCTGACAGTTCCACAGGAACTTCGTATCCGCGACCCAATACACCTTGCCCTTGGGGCACGCAGAACAGGGGTAACAGAAGTCAGGGGAGGGATGGATACTATGATAGAAACAGGACGGAGGTGAGGCCTAGTTTTAATCGTGATGTGCGCCGATCTGATTGGCCGCGAGACGGCCATTCTGATCGAGAGAATCCGAATCGTTTTCCAAATCGAGATCCACGGGTTCGTACGGAACATAATACAAGTGCAACTCAGGCCAAAGAGACCGGCGCTTCCGCCAGAGATCCACGCCTTGCCAAAGATAAACACGTCAACGCCAACGTGAACGTGTCAACCAAAGTCAAAGATACCGTTCACAAGGAGAAGGACCCCAAGAAACGGCTAGTAACAACGACGAATACAAAGACGACAAAGGAGAAACCGAAATCGCAGAAATCGCCTGAAAAGGACAAGCTGCTGAAAGACAGAATGCAGTCACCGCTAGAGAGTCTTTACGGCGTGATTGACACGAAGGCCAGTCAGATTTCTGGTCTGCAGAAGTTCAAAATTCCTAAAATCAAGCGACCGGAAGCTCCGCAACCAAATCGCGTTGCTAACGAGGCGAAAAAAGTTGAAAGTGCTTCGTTGAAACCATCGCGTGTAAAGAGTAGTAGCAAGAAGAGCAGTAAATCGAGTTTCAAGAATAAGAGCAAGGACGTTGCAAGTGCTGAAGTGAGCAGCAGTAGCGATGGTAATCGTGCAACAGAGAATTCGGTCCAGCAAAGTGATGCTGCGAAGGACGGAAAGATTCTTTCGTCGTCTCCCGAAAAGTCTGACAAAGACGAGACAAAAATCGGCGAAGCAGACTCGGTAACGAACAATTCCAAGTCCAGTGATGTCGCGAAGAAGGGTAAGAAGGACAAGAAGGATAAGAAGGACAAGAAGGACAAGCAGGACGAGTCAGAAGCGGACGGGTCGAAATCCAAAGAAGAGGTAACGCAGGAATGGATTGAGGCACTCATCAGGAAGTCATTCGAATCTGGTGAGGGCAAGAAGCTAGTCGAGCAAGCGAAGTTGATACAGAAGCTCGGGGAGGCGCTGAAACAGAAAAAGTTCAAAAAGCTTAAGAAGATCATCGAGTCTGAGTCTGAGAGCAGTTCGGGCAAGGATGAAACGGTCGAGGCGAAAAAGACCAAGAAAAAGAGGCGAGTAATAGTGTCGGACAGTTCGGATGACGAGTGTCTTGCGGAGAGGCTCAGTATCTTAACTACCAGCACTGATACGAATGTTGAGGGAGAGCCGGCAGCTCAAGATTCTGCAATCTCCACGGATCCTAAAAATTCGGAAGAAAAACTCGAGGCAACAGCATCCAGTAACAAGTTGAGCAAAGAGCTAACTCAAGATATTATCGCGAAGGAAAATGACAGTTTATTAGAGACCCGTGGCGAGGACTGCGTTCAAGTAGATAATAATAAGAATAAAGATGTACAATTGGAGAAGGAGAGTCGTAAGAATGATCGATTAGAAGATAGTAACGAAAATATTGATGTCCAGTCAGAAAGCGAAAAGCAAATCAGCAGATTAGAAGATAGTGATAAAGAGAAGAAACAAATTGAAGATAGCCAGGATAAAAGCACCGTAGAGAAATCAAAGGCTAGCACAGAAAGTAATATAGAATGTTTTGATCAGAATAGTACAGACAGTATAGAAAGTTCGGATCGGGATAAAGATCGGACAACGCAATCTGTCGCTACCGATATTACAGACCAAGAAGTTTCCAATGATAAACCTAAGGTAAAAACGAAAAGAAGAAATTCTTTGGAGATGTTGCAAGAGAATATCAGGGAAATGTTTATTAGCGAGGATGTAGTAACGGCGACAGGTTATCGGATGTGCAGATTGTCGAAAGAAGGTCAGTCGCCCTCGAGCCCGAGCCCGTTATCGATGAACTCTAAGAAGGACGAGCCATTGAATATTGCTGAGAAGAAGATTGCGGAGTCGAATACCGAAACGAACGAGTCGGTTGCGAACAAGTCAAGGAAGAGTTTGAGATCTCGCAATATCGATGAGTCGAGCAAACCGAAAGCCAAGAGCAAGAATGACACCAGACGGACTCGCAGTTTACGCTTGAGGAAATCGATTCCAAGTTCCGACAGTGAAGAGGACCAACCGCTGGCTCTGCGAACAGAAAAGTTGCTGAGAAACGCTGGAAATCGCACACCGAATCAAGAAGTGGATCGCAGTGAGGAAAGTAATGACACACTTCGCCGTAGGTCCAAACGCGTCCTACGTAAAGACACTGTTATGGAACCGCGAGTGCTTGTGGAGAAAGCGGATATTACAAAGATAGATTTATCTAAAATAATGTTCGATAGCTCGTCCGATGAGAGTTTCGGCATAGATGTGTCTGAGCTAGCCGCAGCGGTAGACATCTCTCTTCGACCGGACAAGCAGTCCGATCGGGATTCAGTGGACACGGTGATAACTTCGAGACGACGGAAAGACGCCAAGAACACTGGTAAACGGAAATCGAAGAGGTCATTTGCACTCACTGATGACAAAACCGAGGACGAAATGTCATTCACCGATGAGGAGAGCACAATGTCGGACTTTTCCATGTCGAGCAACACGACTATCGGGCAAGGAACGAGCAGTGGCGCGGCTAGGACGACCACTAGGGAGGATTTATTGAGCAACATCCTAATAGGATTGGTGCCGACGACGGAGAAGAATACGTCGATCGACAGGGGTAGCGAAGCGGATTTTGAGGAGGATGCGACTGATCCGTTGGCCATCGAGCCAAGCGCGAAAAAGTTGACTAGAAGGAAGAAAAAGAAAGGTGGCTGGAAGATGGGTATAGTAACTACTAGAAAGAGAAAGAAGAAAACTGCTTTTGGAGCTACCTCTAAAACTGCTCAAACGAGTGTCGAAGAGACGAATACCGAAACGAATGTCTCGATGGACACCGTAAAAGTTGATCGATCGATATCGGCAGATAAAGAACCTACAACGGTGGAGAAAACTCCTGAAAAAATTCTTGGGGACAACTATGCCGTCAACGATGCGATAGTGAAATGCGAAAACATTAAATCGCTTGTAAATACGGATAGCTTTGATATAGATTTGAAAGATTTTGCTAAGTTATTAGAGCCCATAAGTACAGCAACACTTAAAGAAGCGTTCGGTAATGATTCTCTTTCCGTCGAGGAAAATAAATCGACAAAAATGGACTTGGAAGAAGCAGAAAGTTCGAATAGCGCTGATCTTACCGCGGCAAGTGCCGCTACCGCGAACAAGTTTTTCAAGGAACCGCCAAAGATTGTTTACGACGAACTTATGGCGGAGCTCTTTCGCAGGATAGACATCAAGCATCTGATAGACTACGCCTGGCTCGGTCAGGACAAGTACAAATGCTTATTATGCTTCTTTACGGGCAAGAACATCGTTCACCATTACAAGGTCAGTCATCACGGGAGGGAGGTGCTTATCTCGCGTCTCAAGTCGACGGACGCACAAGCTGCCATCGTGGACACCGAACGCGATGCGACCGTCTCGTCATCCGCGACAGAGACAGGTCAGACGTGCAAATTCTGCTGCAGGTTTTGCGGTTGGATCACGGTAGGCGCAGCAGACGCGGCACTCGAGGCGTTCTACGAGCACTGTACGACGCACACGGGCGAATACAGGTTCCACTGCAACAATTGTTCTTACCAGGCGGTGGCCAAGGCGTCCATGAAAACGCACTACTACAAGATGTGTCGCAGGGATAAAACGTTCAACGAGTCTGCGTCTGAGGACGTCATACCGAGGGAGGATGGCATCTATGGCTATTTATGTCGCAGTTGTAATTATGTGCAGCTAAAGCAACAGAACGTGGAGGCCCACGTTGCGTTCTGGCACCGAGAGCAGATGGATACCGAGATCTTGAAGATCAATATGGCTACGAGTAACAACGAGCAATCACACGAGTCAGCGTCCGTTAACGCCGAGGAGCCTTTTGTTGTAGAAAAAAAACCGCAGGTTTCTGAATTAGGGACTATAGAGTGTAAGGCTGTACCGTTGGTGAGTATCACGAGGCTAGCGGAGTCCGAGGGCAGCAATGAGAATACCAGTGAATGTATTCTGCGCGAACCAAAAACGGAGGAGAATATTCAGATCAAGGAAGAAAGCGAGGAAACACCGAAACTGTCTCAAGGAGAGCCGGAGGGGTCGGTGAGCACTGGTAATCTAAGCGCATTTGTTTGCCCACCTGAATTGGAAAACAGAGAGATGGAGATACAGCGGGAGCGGCAGAAAACGATGCAAGAGATCGCCAATAACATCGGCATTCTATTAAAGAGCACTAAATCGGGCCTGTCCATAATAGACAAACTGCAAGACAAGATGCGAACGGACGCGGTCGTCAGTCCAGTCCCTGAATGTAACACGCCGACGGAGCACATTTCGGAAGCGAGGGAAAACCCTTCGTTGCCTTTTGAGAGTTCGTCCGCGGAACCTCTGAAAACCGAAGACATAATCATCAAGGAGGATCTTGTAAGTCAGCCGAGCAGTCAGGAGATTCGCCCTTCTCTTACGGAGGAACAATTGGCTGCTGATAAGTCAGAGGTGACGAACGACGAGAATGACAAGGTGGACCTGAAGATCCGGGATCCTCTCGCGATCATGGACTCGTGCAAGGACAATGAGAGCGACAACGAGAACAGCGACAATGAGCGCTCGGCGCCAATCTTCGAGTCGGACTCGAGCAGCGAGCAATCGGATTCTGAGCAGACCGACGTCAATATGATCCTGAAGGAGACCTCGACCATAGACGCGTCTTCGTCGCGGGATCCAATGCTGACGACAATACAGAGGCTGGCCGCGCAGCTTCAGAACGTCAAACCGTTGGAGCCAGTACCTGAACCGATGCTCGATATTAAAACGGAGATCAAGAGCGAGCCGGGAGAGCCTATGTCGTCGATCCCGATACCACCGGACGTCGTACCGATCTCTAGTGTCCAGCATTCGCCAACGAAACAACAAAACGTCAAGTATTCGAGAAAGGAAATATTGACGCCAACGTCGTGCAAGAGTCCGCCACAAAGTTTTATCAAGTTCAGACGGCTGAGCGGCGATATGCTATCAATGCCAACGGATAATCAAGAAGGTTCGCAGGAATTCAATACAGGTCGGTGATTGAAACCGATCGCTATAGATTGTAGTTGTAGATTTTAGTTAAAGATTTGAGTAGTTGAATGCGTTAATGAGGAAACGCAAGAGATTCGTTAATTAACGTATTCAACAGAAATATACATGTATCTATATTAATGAATAAAATTCGTAGATGGAGCTCAATCGGATAGCGCGGTAGACTCACTGCAAACGGACGCAGAGGAAGAATGCTCGTTTTTGAAGATCGAAAACGTGGTTAGCCTCGCAAAATCCGATCACAACGAAAGCCATATTGTACGTGAATGTGTCACAATTATTTTTCATTGCCGGCATCCCGACTTTGTCTGTTATCATTACCACATTTTTTATTTCACTATTACGCTATTTCCAGGTAAGTGACATTAGGAGAGCGGTGGAGATCTCGCCTACGAAGAGCAAAGAGATACCCATTCTGAGGAAACCTAGTCAACCTTTAATATTAAAAAAGAATGTCTTACTACAGCCGCTGATAAATTCGAACGTGCACGGTATGCCCGATCAAAAATTTGCCAACATCCGTCTCAGCGAAATCTATCGGCACATATTTAACATCGAATTCCTTGACCGTAGCTCTGAGGATCCACCCGGTGATCGTCTCATCGACAAGCCTAGCGACAAGCCCATCGACAAGCCCATCGACAAACCCATCGACCTTGAATTACAGGTCGAGGAAAATCAAAGTGATACGTTCGCCTTTGTCAGCCAAATCTAAGGACACATCGGTCTCGTCCTCCTTTGCGGTCAAGTTAAAGTCTGTGGAGGCATATACGGCGATGCTGACTGAGACAAAGCTGGCTCACTTCTACAAGTGCATGGGCCGCAATTGCTCTTACACGACCGACTCCCTCACATTGTACGACCAGCACTATTTTAAGCATTTCGAGGCCAGCGGACAGAACAGCACGGAGGCGCACGATTATATGAAGTGCGCCTATTGCCACGCATCTCCGAGTGACTGGAGAAGCTTGGAAGCTCACTTGTGGGAGAAACACGGCCATTGCCGGTACCAGTGCGGTTACTGCTTTTATCGAGCCGTTGTACCGTCCTATTTACAACAACATCACGTAATAATTTTTAGTTACTGTAACTATGTTATTAAAAGAGAAGGAATAATATTTAGTTAATTAATTAAATTTTTCAGACGACTTGTCATCCCGGCACCGTACTCTATTATTTATTAGGCAAGCCGCAAAAGCCGACCCAGGAAGAAGAAGATGTCAATCGCAAAGATTACGTAAAACCTTTTATTTGCAAACATGGTGTGTAATTTTAATAGTTTTGATTATAATATAATATGTTACAAACGTGCTAATATAATATGTTAATATATTGTATATTGCATAATTACGATGCTAATTCCTAACATTGATTGGTTCCAGATTGCGACAAAATCTTTTATACACGTGAAGCATTTGCCGTACACTTAAAGACAAAACATCCATCTTTTCAGTTTAAGCACAAATGTCATTTGTGTAACACTATACACACGACGGCAGAATCTCTCGTAACTGTACGTATTCTGCATTTATCTATAAACGCTATTAGGAAAAAGAAAGTAATTATAAATATTGCTCGTTTTACTGTAATACTTTGTACTTTACAGCATTATAAAGTGCATGGATTTTGCAAGTACCAGTGCTTATATTGTTTTTATGGTGCCGAGAGTCTAAACGAAATGCATCAGCATTTGAGCGCCTTTCATTGCAATCGATTACCTCAGGTTCTGGAGCGTGTGCTTCCTCCAAAGGTATGATTCTTAGAAATAATTATAACTTAATTAAAACAAACTGTGCATGTCATTGTCACTATATTAAAACAACTTCAATTTTGAATGTGTTTTTATTTATTATTAGAAGTTTAGAATATATCGGTCATTAGGTGTTTATCTAAATATGTTCATGTTATCCGACTTGTATATTTTGAACAAAATTCGAAATTTTAGACACATTACTAAAAAGTGACATAACTGTTTCAATAAATTGTAATGCTTTTAATATATCATGCAATTGCGCGTAATTTCAGCCAAACTACACCGAGGAAGTTATACGTCAGCTTGTTTTGCGAACTATCACACAAAAAATAAATGAAGGAAGCTTTGATTCAAGTGACGGTGCTGACGATTCTAAAAAGAATACAACTAAGAAAGCTGCAACAAACGATCAAATCTCTACAGCTTCGTTAAATGTTAAAGTTGCTTCAACTGACACTCGGTCTAAACCGCCAAACAACTTGAAAAAGGACAATTTTGTCGGGGCAGTCAGTAATGATCTAAAGGACGCAGAAGTTAAGACCAATGTTTCCAATATCTCAACAAAACAACCTGCAGATGTGACTCTCGCCAGTGTCAGTGAAAAAACGAGTAATAACATCCCTGAAAAACAGCCTGTGCAAGATAAATCGTTTCTACACTCAAAGACGGGAAAATTAACCGACCATACCACAAGTCAAATTCTTCAGGAACCAGAAATAAATCTGTCATTGTCCATGAACGACTCCGACGCGGTAGACCCACTAGAATTCTCAGGTGAATTCAATTGCAGTGACGAATTCGTAAATACCAATTTTCTCGATAATGCGGAACTTTTGAAGAATTTTACACCCAATTCCGGCAACATGTCCTCTAAATCCGTGGATAAAACCGAAGACAGTGACATCGAGATCTTGGAGAGCGAAGAGAAAGTTGCCGCGCAGAAAAACGCTGAAGTTGAGATAAAGAAAACGGAACCCGCATTTCTCGAGACAAAGGCTGAGAATAAAGAGCAGGTTGCATCTAGCGACACTACCGAGATTAAATGCAAGTCCGAAGAGGCATCGGCTAATGCGACTGCTAATGCGACTGCTAATGCGACTGCTAATGCGACTGCTAATGCGACTGCTAATGCGACTGCTAATCCGACTGCTAATGCGACTGCTCAACCAGACAAACCTTTGACTTTGGATGACATCAAAGACACCGGCCGTACCGGACATGAGTTATATAAATGCGGTTATCTGGAATGCAGTTTCACGGCGTCACAAGTAGTCTTGTTGAAAGCGCACATTAAGACGTGCAATCTCGGAGACCCCATGAAAAACTTATTTTGCCCGCATTGTAAAAAACGATTCGTCAAAATTGGCTTGCTCCTAGAACATATGAAGACTCACGGATTGAAGCGTTTTGGATGTGCGATGTGTAAATTGAGATATCCGGTTTCGTATCAAGCTACAGCCCACATGAAGACAAAACACAAATTCCTCAACACGAAGTTAGTGCCTGCCGACCCAACAAACCCATCGGTGGATGGTCTCTTCATCGTGCAAGCAGTTGTAAGTCTCTTTCTCTCATCAATATTTAATATAATAACTTTACATTGTATCTTCTTTTTCAAAGAGAGAGTGTTATGTATATGTAATTTTTATATAGCCTTTCGGATCTGCCGATCGAAGAACCAAGAGGCGTAAAGGTATTAGGTCTGGAGCGGAACAGGAAAATGACAAAACTGCGGATAACGAAAAATTATCGTTCAGTCCCGATGAGATAGAGCAATTACCGCGTCAGGCGATTTACAATCGGGAAGTCCAATGCGCCGTATGTCCTTACACAACTAAAGTTCGGACAAACATTATCCGGCATTTGCAATTACACGCAAAAGACGAGACCGTACCCGAGAGCGGTCCGGTCAATCCTGTTCCTTGTTTAGATAAGAAAGAGAAAATGTTCGATAAGATGGTGAATCTGGCGAGCAGCTCGCACCAAAACGGTCGTATGGGCGCGAAACCGAAAGAATCTATTAAGGAAAGCGAGGAGGATGATAGTATACCGAAGTTTATACCGGAACACAAGAGGTATTTTATTTTAACATATATTATATATCATTGCATGCACGACATATTATTTGAGATTGCAACAGATGAAATATGAGAGAGAAATACTGTTCCAACAATCATATCTTTTCTGCGGTAGATATGTATGCGGCGTAGCCGAATGTAATTACTTAACAGTGGACGAGGCGATGTTGAGGTATCATTTGAAGGCCCTACATAGGGATGAGCCATATTTCCGTTGTCCACATTGTCCTCCACCGCAGCCAGGTCAAGAGAATCCAAATATAGCGATCGAAAAAATGGGCATTCATTTGAAAATGCACGATACAAGACTCTACAAATGCTCCCATTGCAATCATCATCATTATCATAGGTTTGTACACACTTATGCGATAATTTCAATTGTACATGTGATTATGTCGTCTTCGTATTTTTTGATACATTTGATAAAAATTCTAATTTTATACATATACTTAATACAATTTTAAAACATGTGACAAGTACGACTAATGAGCTTGATTACTATTTAATAATGATCATTAATGTCAGTAATCAAGATAAACAAGATCGCTATTTTGATTTAAAAAAAATTAATGTACGAAAAGGAGGAATATGTTGCTTGTCAGATGTTTTAAGATTTTCTTGTTGGCGCGAGTACACTTTCTATGCTCTCTGATAGTATTAAAATGACATCTAGGCACGTTGTGGAACGGCATCTTACCGACAAGCATCTGGAGAAGAGGCCTTTCGTGAAAGTCGTAAGGGAAATTGAAAACACAGAGACTGTTCAGCAACCGGTCCAGGAAGAGACCGAGGAGGAGGTACCCGATCCGGACGGCAATCATTGGAAATGTAATCTGTGCGATTTTAAATGTGTTTACAAAGCCGATATAGTCAAGCATGCTGACACGGCTCACGGCGAGAGTTCCCAATACAAGTGCACTCTGTGCTCATTCAAAACGAACCCTAAGGTACTTCTCGAGCAGCATATAAATAGCAAGCACGGATATGATACCAATGCCGATTACACCATGATATACCAGAGGATAAAAGGTGTCAACAAACGGAACACGGAAGCTGTGGAGCAAGGCGGGCAAGACGAGCCCTTTGATACGACGCCACTTTGGCTGAGAAACATGCCGCGAGTTCGGCATATCCGCGGGATTCTTTTGGAGGAAGAGATTGAAACGTCGAGCGAAACGTCGTCCGCAGCTTCGAAGGTATCTCTAGGTAAACGTAAGAGCGACACAGAAATCGTGACAAAGCCAGCTAAAATAAAATCGACCGGGAAATCGACGTCTCTCGACGACAATAATAAGCAATCTAAGGAGAAATCGAAACGATCGCTCTCGTGCGACAAATTATCCGGAGAGGCAGGAGACGACACCGGCAATAAATCGGCTAAAGACTCAAAAACAGATGCGGGTGAACTGAGTGACATTAATGATCCTGACATGGGAAGGTTTGGACCTTATGGCAAACCGGATGCCAATATGTATGTCTGTACACTGTGTAATCACTTCAAGACGAAATACAAGCACGATATGAGAGATCATCTTTATAGGGAGTTGAACTATCCGAGGTAAGCGATATGCTATATTAAAACTTACACGCCTACGTGTCACATGTCAAAGATCTGCAACGCAATCTGAAATTGAGTAGAATTTGTCGCTAATCTACCTTTAAATACTATTATTAAGAGAGATTATGTATCTGTTTAGATGGCATTGTAAGACTTGCGGATATTTATCGATAAATCGTAAAGCATTGCTGCAGCATTTTGGGAAACGTCATAATGGGGAAAATCCAGCATACGAGCCACTTTCGCCGGATAACACGATTGAGTATTGGGTACATATTTATTAAAACTTTTTACCATTTGTCATGTTTTTTTACTATTTATTAATTAACATTAATAAAATGAAACAGAATAAATAAATATTAATATAATATATTAATATTACACTGCTTAATTTGCAGGTGATGACTTTATTGAAGAAGCAAACGGATATGATCAAGGCGACGTCTCATAACATGAATGTTGCCAACAAAAGTGTAGCGACACCCGTTAGTCCAGATGTTAGTTCCGTAAAAATCCTAGCCGACAAGAAGACCGTAAACCTTGCACCTACGATATCCAACCTGCAGAATGACATTCTTGAAGATTCTAATAAAAGCAACATAGACACCGACGACGACGACAGCCGAGACAACGAGGATCTCGTAATCGACATGAAGGAGGACGAGATGCACGATGACAGGAGCAACGACGCGGATATGTCCGAAAATGATAAACGTAAGTATAGAGATTACGTTCAGAACAGTTTATACAGTCTTGATTATACCGTCCATAAGACAGAACGTATTGTATGATTTTGTATGATTTTACGCGCAGCTCGCGGAAAGACTGATGACAATCTGGAGAAGCCGATTGCCTGCAAGCACTGTCAGCACACATTCAACCGCCAGCGCGGATTCAAGATGCACGTTCAGTATTCGCATTTGAAACTGTTCAGCTTCTTGTGCCCTTACTGCGACCGCAGCTCGAACTCGGAGCCGTTGCTGCGCCAACACATCCGCGCGAAGCACCCGAATAATCCGGAAAATATTCTACGCAATCCGAATGCGGTTGCAAAGTTGCCCGATGAGTTTTGGGAAAAGGAATATGGTCTCTATCCAATAAAGGGCAAAAGGCGAAAATTGAATACAGAGAACAATGCTAGCAACAACGTGGCCACCGGGTCTGCTACTAGCGTTTCCGCAACCGTTTCCACCAGCAATCACTCAGAGAGGTGCGAATTGTGCAATTT
Source organism: Temnothorax nylanderi (assembly GCF_030848795.1). Taxonomy (NCBI): domain Eukaryota; kingdom Metazoa; phylum Arthropoda; class Insecta; order Hymenoptera; family Formicidae; genus Temnothorax; species Temnothorax nylanderi. The sequence goes on along the minus strand of NW_027249068.1, from coordinate 2,399,985 downwards.
CACAGCCGTAAATTATACTGGCCTGAAGAGTCATATGAGAACACACGCCACTCAAAAGCACAATCTTAGGTGCCTGTATTGTACCTACAGCTGTATATTCAAGGCAGAAATGGTCGAGCATTGGAAAATAAATCATCCCTCATTGCCGTTGAAATTTAAGGAACTAACATCGGCGGCTGGCTCCTCCTCCGGCGAGACAAAAGGCAAACCGTCGACGCCTCAAAAACGGGATGTCGACGGGATGTTGAAGAGCACGGGGGAGGAACGTGAGGCGCCGACTATAATCTACGGCTGCTTCTATTGTGATCTTCGCAGCATGTCGCTGTCATCCATCAGGCAGCACTGGAATCTCATGCATAAGGAATTAAAGGGTTCGGAAGCCACTTCCAACGTAAAGTTGCCGTTTAGATACAAGAATATACCTGTGCCAAAATTGTCGTCTATAAATTCCGCGAAAAAGGACGTTAACGAGCAAGCGAAGCAGACGGAGAACCTGTCGCCGCCTGTCACTCAACGGTCCGGATGGGTTTGTCAATGGTGCCAGGAGTTTTGCCAGACCAACAACGATAGGATGAGGCATCAGAACATGTTCCATTCGCACCTACCCCACAAGTGGCAGGAACAGCAGCAACAACAGAAAGAGCATGATCAGTTACAAGGGTAGGTGCTTGCTCGTATATATTACATACATATACTGTTGCTTTCATCGGGAGACACCTAATCAAACATGCGAATTCTATATTTCAGAACGTCGACACGATTGCCCGCATACAGTGCCGAGAAGTACGCAGGTTCCGCGACGAACTCGAAGAATGCCCCAAACTTCGAGTCGGTCTTAGAGAACTTGATCACGAAACATGCCAGGCATACCGAACTTGGTGACACGAAAAACGAGGATGATCAGAATCTTTTGGGGGTATCGAAAAGAGATCGCGGCGATGATCGTCAGGCTGTCGCGAGAAAATCCACCACCAAATCGGTCGTTCTATGCACGAAATCGAGCCCACGTGTATTCAAAGCTGTCGCGCGCAAATCCACGAATCCGAGGTATCCGCCGACCTCTTTTACGCCGCGTTCACCAGCGGCGCAAAGCACGAACACGGGATTAGAGGAGGAAGAAGAAATACGGCGCGAACCGCTATCGCATTACGGAATACCGAGCAGCCCGATTAATCTGGCCGAGTTAAGCACGTATATGGTGGTCGGGGGCCTTAGCATGAGGGTAAATTGTCTCACTCTCTCAACATTGATTGATATCAAGCCAAAAGTACTAGTGAAAGACATCAGGAAAGATCCCGAGTACGCCGCAAGTCTGTCAAACTTGGATTAATATCACAATAATTATTTATATAATATAGGTATATATCATTTTCGTGTCATATCGAGATTCAAGATTTTTCTATTAAAAATGATTAGTTGCGTATCGCTGTAAAAGCTAGTATATAAGTGGAGTTGCAACAAAACCCCAGTTATAATTTCTGTACGCGATAAAACTGATTTGCGATGATAAAAAGCAAAAAAATACAAGCATTTTTTAGTTAGGATTGAAAAATCGTAATGTTAATATCACTTGTATTTTTTGCTCCTGATTTCACTTCACAAAATATAACGTGTATATATTAAAAGCGGAGATGTGGTTAAACAGCTGTACACTAGGGAAGACGATCGAAACGATTAGTACAATAAAGAGTCGTATTTTAATTTTAAAATGTATCAACTCGAGTATATGTTTGATGTGATACTTTTCTATATGAAAAGGCTGTCTGTTAAAGTCTTAAATTATTGTTAAACTTACGATTACATCACAGATTTACATCGTGAATTGCTGAATAGTCAAATTTGCATCAATCAATATTACATAATATTCACGTCATTCGGAATAACCAAAAAAATTAATACTTAAAAAAAACCAAACGGGTAAGATATTATATATTTCCTTTGTGCTATGTAAGTATTTTATTTAAATATTCTATTACGCGTTTTATTTTATGAGATATAGTCGAATATTCGAGATCATATTACGTATTTCAGTAATGAAATCGCACTACATTCGGGGATGTACAGAAATAATACAGATCATTACAATATAATTTAATTATTACATTACATTGTAATCTTCAGATTTTTTTTTTCATAAAAAATACTAATATTAATATAATAGAAAATAGTAAATTTTTTTCTGTGAAAATATAAGACTGACACGCGTCCTACTATTGTAATGTAGTAGTTTTTAGAACCTTGTAAATATATGTACCATACCGTAAATAAATATTTTTAATTTTTATAAATCGACCAGTATATGAGCTCCATTTTAAGCATATTTTAAACTTACTACTTTAACATAAAAGCAAGGAAACCAGTATATTTTGATTTATTTTACATGATCAGTATCTTTTTGCATCAGCATTTTTTTCTTTCTTGAAAATATGACGTGTGGCATTCACATTATTTATACATTATCTGACTTTTTTTTAATACTTTCAAAGATATTTTGTACATTCCTCAGCTTAGACTTCGACGTTGTGAAATTGTGTAAGTAAATAAAATACTTTTTTTACGAAAACATCATTTTATTAAGTTCAATGTGAAAATTCATTATCGTGTTATTAAATATTTACGTTAAAAGCAAGAGATCAAGCGACGTGTTTGGTTAACAGATATAATGCAAAATAAATGATAATCAATATATAATTTGATTTCGTAAAAAAAAATTATTAGTGGTCCTTAAACTTTTAATTTCATAAGAGTTGCATTGTAATTTAACCCTTTAGTGAAGATAATCCTGCTCTCATTATTTCGTCAACTAGAAGGAGATTACTGGCGATTATCGTGCTGAAAGTTAAAAATTTATCTATGTAAGTTATTGCAGCGCATATAAATCACCAAATATTTAACAGCATGTTTTAACGATATCTTACCAAGAATTGATAATTTGTTTCTTTACATTATAATTGTCATAAACACCAACATCCGCGGGTTTTATAGCTTCCCCTGTAGATAAATCCAATCCTACTGGTTCTCCTAAAGCGGTGTGTTCCTCAAATAATTTAACGATCGTATCTTGCAGATCAAATCCACTATTAACGGCTGAAATCGAAAGAATAAAAGAAGATTAATCACGATAATGTTGACAGTATTAGGACAAATTAGAAATTAATACATATTATGTTTACCGAGAGTCTTCGGAATGATAAGTAAAGCCTCGGCATAGGCCTGTACTCCTAAACGTTGCTTTCCTTTCACTTGCTCTTTGTATCGTTGGAGGGCTTGACTAACCGCAACCTCGAAGGCTCCGGCTCCGGGAACGACCGCACGATCGTCGATAGCATTCTTTATTGCCCTAAGTCCGTCACGCACAGCATCTTTGAGTTGCTCCAATGTGAATTTATTAGGTCCCTGGAATATCAATATATTAGTAAGAATATTTGTATCGCGTGTGCGCGTCAGCATAAATAATCATTTGCGTTACCTTCAATAATATAGTTACAGAATTTGGCTTTTTGCACTCCTCTATAAAGGTATACTTGGTTTCTCCCTGAAAGTAAATTAAAAGTTGTAAAAAGTTGCGTTTTCCGTTGTGTGATAACTCCCATTTTCGTTGATCAAAGTACAGAAATTTACCAGAACGTGTTCATACACGAGGCCGGCCCATCCCAAATGCTCCTCTTTCAGATCATCCACAGAATTCATGGCTACGCCACCACACGCGAGCGCCAGACGTTCCATGTTTCTGCGCTTGGCTCTGCGCAAAGCGATAATGTTCTCCTTCGCGAGCATATCGAGAGACGACGGATCGATCCCTTTCTGATTTATCACGACGAACGATTTATCCGTTCCGTCGCACAACTTCTTCTTTAACTCGATAATCTTTTTCACGCGATTATCGATGAACACACGTTCGGCGGCCACTAACTTTTCGCGCTCCTCCGCAGATTTGTAGAAGAATCCACTATTCACCTATGGAATGGAAATCCACAAAATTATATGTCTTTAATATTATTGATTGCAACATATTAAACTTTTTATGCCATCTAGCATTACCACATACCTCGCTTTTCTCATATTCCAGGCTCACATTACAGGTCAGAATATATGCGTTCTCCAATCTTTTCGGCATATCTGGATGTCTGGCTCCATGGTCAGTGACTATACCACGAATCAGAGTGGTATCGTCCGCCGTTCTGTGCTGCATTTCCATCAATTCGACCATGTGCAAGTCGATTTCTTTGCCCTGCTGCCTGATAGCCAGCACAGCGTCCACGCAGATCTCGGTTAATTTGTCGGCCATGGTATGGTGAAGTTTTGTTCTGAGCGAGGTCCTCGCGATATCCAGTAGGCTCTCTTTGACAGGCTCGATTGGAATTTTCATCGAGTCCAAGATTTCTAATGCCTTGGCGCGAGCCAAGTCAAAACCGTCCGCGAGCACTCTAGGATGCAGCCCCTCCGTTATATACAAATCGGCTTGCTTCAGGAGTTCACCGATGACCAGTACAGTGCTGGTTGTGCCGTCGCCAGTCATATCGTCCTGAGCGGTGGACGCTCTTGCTATCAGAGATGCCGTAGGGTGTTGGATCTGCATTTCATGAAGGAGCACATTGCCGTCCTTGGTGATCTTTATATCTCCAGCCCCAGAAACCAGCCTGGCGATTCAAATCATTCAAAATTAGCATGATATTATTATAAACCAGATCTTAAGTTATATGTCAATCACTTAATGGCGTTTCTTTTATGTGAAAATTACATTATAAGTATATAAATCAAAGAAACAAATAGTTCTCATATGCGGAATAAGAAAAGAAGGTAACGTCAACGCCTCTTCTCGCCGGCAATTCGTAAGTCATTTCCTAATAAGGAGAATGACGCGGAATCGGAAATCGGAATAGCGCGTCGCTCCACGGCCACGTTTCTCACGGCTGGACGTCCTCGCAATGGGATTTCGGAGTCAAAGAGTTTCGAGATACTTTTCGAGATAAACGCGGGGAATCAGAGCGGGCGGCAGCCTCGGCGAAGCGGCGAGATCATCACGACACGTGAACGCGCGGATACGTACATCTTCATGGTTCCCTTGGGCCCCAAGTTGGTCTTCATCACGTCTTGAATTCCCTTCGCGGCGGAGATGTTTACCGCCAGAGCCTGTGCCGCCCGGGCAAACTCGGCCTTCGGATTCAACAGACTGATAGCCGCCATCCTCGCGAATTATCCTCGTTTCTTTAGATTTTCGATCGTAAATACCACGCTTGGCGCACCTTCGACGTCTCTGCGAACTGTCCGTGGAAGCGGAAGGCGGAAGACTTCTGCGCGTGTATCGTTAAGGCGCCCTCGCGACCATGTGGACTTGGCATGAAATTAAACACAACTCGCGTTGCCAACGGAAGTTACGAGAAGGCGGGAAAATACGAATACTTAAACGTTCAGATGTTACGGGGTTTTATTACAAGTATCAACGATCACGGGTTTATCCCAAAAAGAACATATACTTATAAACACAGAATCAATTTATTCTAACACAAGAGAAAAGAAAATATTTTATAGTGGAGGATAGTAATATAATGTAAGGAATATTAACATTACAGAAACACAAATACACGCACGTTCTTAAACGTCTTGCTGATTGGAAGTAAATGTATTATACATGGTTGTTATTAAACAGAACGCTTGTAATGTTGTAATATTTAATCGTACAAAATGCGAAAGGTCAGAATCCGGAATTATGTACAATCCTTTTTTTTTTTAAAGTACAAACATTCTGATTAGTTAATGGGCGCGTTTAAGGCAACAGCAGATAGTTAACTGCAAAATGTAGTATCATTAGAGGATGAAAATCCGTCCGTTGATAGAAACATACAAATTACTTTTCCAGTATTTAATTTTAGTTCCAATACAAATTAGTCATTATTTCGTATATGCATCCCAATGATATACGAGCTGCTGTTTGTCAACTGCGCAGCAGACTGCTTTGTTAACTTAAACGCGCCCAATGACAGTTTAAGTATAATCGTAGGGTCTAACGGTAATAAAAAAAAAAGAATATACAAAATTTGTTTAACATCAAAAAGGTTCTCTGTTTCATAAAAGTCCGAAGCTGCAAACTCGAAGTTTTCTTGTTAAAAGCAATTTTGATTAACTGCATCGTTACTAATAAGAATAAATGTTTGAAGTAAAACTACGGGACTAGAGAAACGGAAACAATGTGTACATATGTGTATGTGTGTGTGCGGGTTATAAGTATCGCTTATCCTTTTAGAAAAATATGTAACGTACTAACTCCTACATGGGCAGCAGTAAAAAGATTTTTATCTCTTTATGGCCTACGTTTTTCATCCAAGATACTCGAATTTTTGTTCGATAACAATATTTATTATAATATAATAATATTAACATATTACTATTAATTATAATTATTATTATTATACATATAAATATTTACTATTTATACATAATAGATCTTATCTCTTGTAGACTTTAGCAGATGCTGCCCAGATAGGAATCAAGAATATCGCACAAAGCCTATCAAACTTTCTTATGGCACTACATGTTATCGATATATAGCTGAAAATCCAATATTAAACATTTTCGATAAAAGACATCTTTAAAAAAATATGTTTTGCTCGAAACATTTTCCGGTAACATCTTCATCACGCTTATTACAAGCACTTACACAATAATACAGACGCTGGTGTGAAACTTTCGTGCATATCCTTTGCTTTTTTTTCTCGCAAAAAAAAAAAATAAATATCCTAAGAATATCATTAAGTTCCCTGATCCGATACTAAAGTCACACTAGGTCATGACTACAGCGATAGATCAGGGACTTAAGACCCAACCGTTTACGCTGCAAGTATTTCGATAAATATATTAAAACATCAGATTACCCCCCCCCCCCTCCTTCTTCCTACCCCATATAAGCGCGATTTTTCATGTGCGTCTATTGGACAAATATAAAATATTATTGATATTTCCCTCCAACCTCTGGCTTGCCATTCTATCCTTTAACAGTTCTGTATTTGTTTAAAAGCACAGGAAAGTTCCTGATCTTTCCGTTTCTTTAATTGATGTATCTGAATCATTTTTCGTCGAGTCTGCTTTACTATCATTAAAATCGGTTGCTTTTTCTTCGCTCTGTAAGACGTTGTCATCTTTGATCGAGGAAACATCTTTGATGTCAATCTCATCTATTTCTGGTGTCACATCCATCTCAGTAGTTTCATTCTCTGATGTTTCATTAGTTCCGTCCTTTGTTGCTTCTTTCTCATCAATAGACGTCGCAGCCGCTTGTCCTTTCTTCTGTCTTCCCTTGGCTTCAACTTTTCCATTCATTGCTGCAATCGCTTTCCCCGCATTTCTCTTTTTCTGTTTGGGCTCTGCCACGTGTGCTTCTCCATTTTCTTTAACATCCACTTCGGGGATCGCTGCCTCTTCTGCTTGAGCCTGCTCATCAGTCTTTCCTGCCGCAGCATTAAGTTTTCCTCTAGGAGCAGCTTTTTTTGCATTTCCTTTCTTTGCATTTTTCACATTTTTTGCTTTTGAATTGTCTTCTTGTACTGCTGCGTTTTGTTCCTTGCCATTTTGTTTTTTGATTTCTGCCTCCTCTGGCGGTGGTTTAGCAACTTCTTTTGCAGGATTTTTCTTGGCTCTTCCCCTGGACGTCGTCATGGCTACAAATGACAGAAAGTTGTATACGTAACAATATTGCTCAAATAGCATAGGCAATAGAAATTTTTATAAAACAAATATACAATGCAAATGGCATCCAAACATTGAGAACTTTTAAATTTAGCCGTCAAAGCCTTTGGTTCAATGAACATTAATAAAAACTTCAATATATCGATCAGTACATTTTGTAAATTTGTTAATTATTTTGTACAGATCTAAATTATACAGAATGCCTGAATATCCTGTAAAAGCCACAAATTCCTAGAAAAATTCGTTGAAATACTGTTAGAATTTGTTAAAAATTTATTAAAACTTTACTGAAATAAAAATTCTTCCATTCTAGCTTTCTGCAAATATATCTGTGACCACCGAAGACATTCCGCGGCAAATCTGACGAGATAAAAGAAGGAACTTACGTGCATCATCAGGTTCCACCTTCTTTGCTCTGCTACGAGGTTTTTTGGCCACCTCTTCTTCCTCTTCTTCCTCCTCCTCCTTGGTAGCTTGTGCCTCCAGAAGAGCTTCGTCCGCGTTCTTGCGTTTCTTAGATGCCTTTGCAGGAGGTTTTGCCTGCGCATCGCTTTCTGCAACCATTTTCATGCGACGAGTTGTCCTCTTCGCAGGACTCGCACCAGCGGCATTCTTCCCAGAATCTCCAGCGTCTTCTTCATCCGTGGCTCGGATCTTTTGCTTTTTAGCAGCCGGCGCCTTGGCCTTTGGCTTCGCCGTGGTCGCCTTAGTTCCCGCCTTTTTTGCCGTCGTCGCGGTCTTGCCGCCGCGAGTTCTTTTTTCGGCTACCTCCTCGCCGGCATGGTTGTCTACCGTCGCGTCCTCCGGTTCTTTGTTGGTTTGCTTCTTAGACTTGCTCCTCGTGTCGGTTTTCGCGGCGGCAGTAGGACTGGCGGCATTTTTCTGCTTACCGCGTGACTTCTTCGGCGGACTAGTCGGCCCGCCAGCCTCGCTCTCCTGCTTATCCGCCTTCGCTTGCCGGGTCGTCCTGCCCTTGATCTGCTTCGGCTCGTCCGAAGCCTGCTTCGCGACCATCTTCCTCTTCTTCGGCGGCGTCACGTTGCCGTCGGCGGCGGCGGCGGCCACGGCGCTCTCCGCCGCCGCTTGCTTCGCCTGCCTGCGCGGTGCCATTTAGCTCCGACCGGTGCCCTTAGCCGGCTTGCCGCTGCTGCTAACTGTTGCTGTAGCCGGTCTCCGCTACGGTTTGCCGAGAAACCGCGTGCGCTATCGTCGCGAGGGATAGTCACGAACGGGCTGAGATGGAATCACTGGGAATCACGAGATTTTACGTCGACCACGAGGAACGACCAAACGCTCTCTCTCGCTCTCTCCCTCTCGCTCTACTTACCTTGGAAATCGCGCGCGCGCGCGCACTGATCCACCCGGCTTCGTAGTCCCGCGTGCTCCCGCGTTTTCCAAGGCTCTTCTTTTCCCCGAGGACTCAACGACGCTACGTCGGCAACGAAACGGCGCAACTGCGCCGGGCGCCCTCGATATGCGGCACGACTGGCACGAGTGATATCCCCGGGCAATCGAGAATCGATCTTGCAGATTGATAACCGTCGCCGATAACTGCCGAGTGCCGAGTCGCGACGATCACGAGGACTTCCTCCTCTTCTCCCTATTCTTCCATTGGACGTCCTCGACACCTCTGCCGCGGCCGGTGCGTTCCGAAATATACTCGCGCCGAAAATCTATAGTTCGTGTTATGTATGCTGTAGACTCGCGGTATCGCTTCTAATAAACGTTACAGATATATTTTACATACGTTTTTTTTACATGTACTATCGGTAGATTTCGAAATGCGTCCTTCAAGGGATCCAGCTTCCTCTTCTTCCTTTCTTCCTTCCTTCTTCCTCTCTCTTCACCTCGACCCTTCGAGCCCCTTTTTTTCCAGCGATCTAATTGCCGCGCAAATCTCTCGACTTGTGGAAGCTACGGATTGTACGTACGTGAATTCGAATTAAGATGGCTAACGACCTCGAGGATGTCGCCGGATTTCGCGACGGGCGTGAAAAAGAGAAAATTTCGAAGACGTCCTCCGGTGCAGCCACGCTGCTCGCTTTCAAACGCGTCACGTGACTTTCGAAAGTTTAGACGCGCGCCGGGGCAAGATGGCCGCCCCCGGTTTGCTCGCACGAGCCACGAGGTAGGCGTGACGTCACGACAAATCGAAGACCCGAGTCGAGGTTTATTCTTTCTGTGACTTTCTTAACTCGACCAAACACCAAACTCCAATTAATTTAATTGGCGATTAATTTATTAGATCGTACTTAAACTCTTTTCTACAAGTCGTTTGCGATTTTTTTCCTTATTTCTTTGCTATCTAGAAATTTTTAACACGCCTGTTATCATTTAAATTTATGCCGCTCGCTCTCTACGAACCTGGTAAATCTGCGTTACGTTATATCCTATGGTCAGATTGCAAAACATAACATAACCTCGTCTGTCATCTCGAAGAAACGTTTTTCGATTTTGCACTTATTTGTGGAACGTTATGAAATTTATTTACGCAATTTGTTCAGTTGCATACGTAAAGCATACGTCTTGAGCCTTCCGGGCCGTCAAATAATTCACGTCAATAATTCACGTAAGTGTTGTTATGACAGATCGTTAAACGAATAAGTCGGTCTGAGTAAATTCGATCTAATAATATCTCGTTTTTCAGGGGGAACAATCGTGGATTATATCGACGGTCTGTATTCTGGACTTTTGCAAAAAGTGCTCTCTTTGCTTGCCGAGATATTTATTGAAGTTGAATACGCTCCAACAATGAACATGACGAAGAAGATAAACGTCAACTTTTCATCCTTGATGGGCCTGAAAGCAGAACTGTTGAGGAAACAAGCTGAAGTAAACGAGGCTAAGTTGAAGACCGAGCCTGTCAATGCGCTGCCACTGTTGAGTAAGAATAAGAAGAAGAGCAAAAAGACTGTTGCAGACGGTGCTGAAGAGAAGGTCAAGAGACCGATGGACTTGGAGGATATCGTCGCCCACAAAAAGTCAAAATTAATGTTGCAAGCTAAAGCAAGATTGTACGAGAGGTTGAAGAAATCGAAGAATAATAACGATAAATTTCTTGTCGATTTTGAGAATAAATTGGACGAACCCGACGAAGAATTCGTGGATGAAACGATTAATGAAGAATATCCCTTGGAGCCGGAGGAAAATTGGGTGGAGTATCAGGATTGTTTTGGCCGTACGAGAAAGTGTTTGCGGGAGGATCTGCCGCACATGCAGAAGAAGGATGATTTGATAAAGCAGGAAATAACGAAGAAACATCTCGGTGAAGAGGAAGAAGAGGGAAACAAGGAGCAATACATTGTGCAGGAGAAAGAACCTGAGATAGAAATCATGAGAAGAAAATGGGAAGAACAAACGCGAAAGCTTGCGGACAAGGCTGACATACATTATCAAGACATATTGTTTGACGAGGCGCGAGCGCACGGCGTCGGTTACTACGCGTTTTCGCAAGACGAGGAGGAGAGAATGAAGCAGCAAGAAAACCTGGCGAACTTGAGGAAGGAGACAGAGAGGAAGCAGAGGGAAATGAAGGAGATCAAGGAACTGAAGGAGAGAATGGAGCAGAATAGATTGAAGGCAGCGAGAATTAGACAGCGTATCAGAGCGGGCTTGCCAGCGGAGCCTACGGAGGAGGAGTTAGCCCAAGAAAAGTTAATTAATTCTACGGAAAATAAAGACGAGTCTGCTGAAAAAGATGAAGAAAAGTCTAATGAGACAGCTGATCGTGTAGCCACAGGTGTCGATGCATCTATCCAGGAAAAAGAAACCAATGATGAAGATAAGATAAAAGCCTTTGGAGAACTTCTGGGCAAGAAGAATCACTGGCGCGTAATGTCGCAAGAAGAATGGGTAGATAAATGTAGAGCGCAAAGAATTAACGAATTTGGGCCAGTTTATGATAATTTTACGAGTGGTGGATTTTACAACAGTTCTCGGAACGATGAGCAATTAACTCGTAAAGAAAACGAAAAGCCAGATAACGCAGACACTTCTAACTCTCAGAAGTCCATTGAAGAATCTAATAACAATTTACAGAATCGTGAAAACAGTAACGATTCTGTCGGTAATGAGACAGTTCTCATTGCAAAAGACATTGATAGCAATAGTCAGACCGACAAAAACAATTTACCGGGATACAACGCGGCCAATACCAGCCCCCATGAATTGCCTGAAAGTACAATAGGACCGACATTAACTCCCGCTGTGACCTTACCTCAGGGACAAACGACTGTTTCATATCCGTTATCTCATCTATCCAGCAATTATTCACGAAATGTACATGGCTATTCTGAGATATATACGCCTGAACAGCAAAAACAAACAGACGATATGAATATCCCCCTTCCTGGTGAAAACGATGTTTCATCTTCATCTTCCAGCAGTGTCGGTCACACAAACAAGCAAGAATCATTGTCACGAAATATAAATGAAGATAACATTATGGCTGGTCTCAAATATTTAAGAGAAAAATTCGAAGCGAGTCATAGTAAATGTACATAATGAAGCATTATTATTAGTATTATATTGAATGTAAGATTATTGTACATTTATTGTACATAGTAATTTAATATAATTTTATAGAAAAATAAACGTGTAACTCTTCAGTTTGCAACATGTTTTATCCCAAATATTCTTGCGTCACAAATTAAACGTAGCATCTTATATTAATTCTTATGTCTCTGTAGCATCTTATATTAAACGTAGCATCATATATTAATTCTTATGTTTCCGTTTTGATCTTTTGGATTGACTAGACTGTGTCATCTCTATGTCTGTTTCTACTTGTTGTGGTGCGCATTCAACATCCATGGCATCATTACCTGTAGGTAATACAATCTTTTAAAAAAAAAAATTAATATTTGAGCATTTAAAATGTTATGTTGAATACATGTCGAGAAAGAAAGTTGACATAATAGTAAAATCATTAAACATAATAAAGAACCAAAGATAAAATTAAAAAGATAGAAAATTACTGGAATTTCCTGGTATAGGATGATGACAATTAGGACATCCTGTACCGCCATGATTTCTTGCATAATTCTCCAGGCAATGAACGTGTGTTGCAGCATCACATTTGCTACATTTCTCGCTCTGCAAGATAACAAAATCAGTTACCTCTGTCAAATAAGATATGTGCGTTATATATTCACAGGAATATATTACATAAAAAAGTTCCTGCTTGCATAAAGTACAAATTTGAAGATTATTCTCGTAGGTATCCTTGAAATATTGCAACAACTCCGCTATGCTTCTTACTCCCATATAATATTTACCATCCTGAAAAAAATCTATGTCTTTATAACATTCTCTTTTAAGAGTATACCATCAAAGTTGTGAAATATAAAAATATATACACCTTGGAGTATAACCATTTTCTATTGACCATTTCGTGTAAGAACTCATCGGCATCAGCCTTGCTCAGTCTTAGATTCAACGACGAACATAAGTTAAGGCAAAACGTACTTGATACATAGCCGTTGCTTGAAGTAACAATTTCAGAATATACGCTGCGCAAGAGAGCCAATTCGGCTTGGGAGAATTCAGGATGGAAGCTGAAAAACGACGAGTGGTAACCGCGAAGCTTTTGTGGCAGCCGTAATATCAGTAATAATATCACATCAGTTGACGACATTTAAGTAGGTATTAAGTACCTGGCACTCTTGTCTTGCACCGTGCTTGCGAAAACCCAATACAGCTGGCCGGTAACTTCGCAATTCATGCACTTTATGGTCATGTATAACGGTCGTAGTTCTGCATTTATCTCACTCAATACCTTCGCAGTATTATTGTGATCTGAAATTCATCGACAATGCAAAATTTGATTTGCTTTTCTTATTGTGCTCTACATTTTCTGTGCTGTTGACACAGTTAAGCTTACATACCAAATAACCTAATAATCAATTCATTTCCGTTATCTTCATGTAAAGCCCCCTCGTGTATAATAGCTTGCAAAACGGCCTTGTGTTCGTTGCCGTAAACCATGATGATTCGATTGTCTCGACGTACTGAAGAAAATAATAATTGACGCAGTCGTCAACGACAATCGCGACCCAACGACTCAACGACCCAAGACCCAACGAACGGAAACCGCAAAAAGCGGGATTCTTCCACGCATTCACAACAATCACAACTACGCGCGCCGTGCAGGTCATTAAGGGGATGCTAAAGCCGTTCAAATTACCGACAAAAACAGTCGAAGCTCCTATTTTGAAACGGCTTTACAGATCGCAAAATCCTTTTACAGGAGTAAAGTAGAGGTACTAATGAAGTGCGGGATTGTCAAATAATTAGTAATAATTGAAAAAATTTTTAAAATGCTGTCACCTCATAACCTTATTTTCTAATATAAACAGTTGTATACGTAATATGTACGAAATTAAACTTTCCCGCACTTCAGAAGACGTGCACAAACAATAACGTACCTTTGAAATTGATATCGAAAGCCTAGAATAAAAATGGGAGCTTTGAAACGATCGTGTATATTTTTCACAAAAATATTCACGCAGAGCAGCAATCATGTCACAGCAGTAGTTCACGGATCTTGCGAGAGACGGCGCGATGGCGCACGCAGGGCTGCGTTCGGAAACGTCACCCGAGTGCACACGAGTATACTCCCTTCTCTTTCTATCTCAGCGAGTTAGAAGGAGAAGGGAGTATACCCGTGTGTACCCGGGTGACGTTTCCGAACGCAGCCCAGTTGTGGGCAGTTTCGGGGTTGGCTACATTGTCTGATTCCTACACAGCAATCGAACCAGGACAGATATATGATACAGATATCTCGTTAGGCATTTTTACATTTTTTTCAATTATTACTAATTATTTTACAATCCCACCCTTCATTAGTACCTAAACTTTACTCCTGTAAAAGGATTTTGCGATCTATGAAGCCGTTTCAAAGAACGAGCTTTGAAAGATATAATCGCTTACAATAATGCTTACCTTTACATAACTCGCAATTTCAAGTACTGGGAAAAACGAGGTGTTCTGCAAATACCGCCAACGCCATTCTTTGGCAATTTCAAAGAGTGTCTATTCCTGAAGAAATCCCCATCATACTTTTTAAAAAAACTCTACGAGCGAAAGAAGGATGTACCTTATATAGGTCTCTACATTTTTAACAAGCCCTTCTTGTTGCTTCGCGATCGCAAAGTCATTCGGCACGTCCTCACAGCAGATTCTAATTTTGACAATCGATACTCCTCGGCCGATCCAAAGGATCGTATTGGTTACGCCAATCTCTTCTTCACGAGAGAAGATCACTTTAAATGGAAAGACAAAATAATGCAATTTTTTTTTAACGATGATGTACAGATGTATGCATTTGACCCGAAATGCGGAAAGCATTTAGTTGAATATCTTGACTCATTGGAATTAAATGGTAAGTTGGAGGGTATATTAAGTAATCCTTGAAATTAAGAAATGTAAAAAGACGAGAAAACAGGATAAAGACTGTGACTATAATTACAATCATCTGTAAAATTTTTGTAGTATTAAGATATTTTATGTTACTCTAATGCACACGTAGATGTTTGCTTGTCCTCTTCTAATATAGTAAAAAATGCGAAAATCAGTATAATATCTGCAGGCTAAACAGATTTAATCAACTGATAACATTGCCGGCAGGTAATGGACAAATAATAGACGTAATGGACGTAAGTACAAAATTTACCATGGATGTGATATGGAGCATTGTTTTTGGACGCGATGACGTGAACACGTTTCAAAATCCAGACTCCGATTATAGCAGACATGCCAAAACGATGTTAGAAAATAATTATAGGCGCACCTGGAAGATGCTCGCAATATTCTTCCTACCAAATCTAACTCGTTTTCTTAAACTAAAAGTGTTTGGTAAGAAGACAACCGATTTTATGCGCAAAATTTTCTGGGAGACAATGCTGGATCGCCGTAGTTATATATCGGAATGGGACGAATCTGAGTATCCTCCGTATCCTCACCCGCGCCATTATAAGAGATACGACCTCATCGATATTCTAGTCGACATCAAGTGGAATGATCCTGGATGGAGATACATTGAAAATTTCAGTAAGCCAAATAATTACGTTGACATAATTTATATAAAAGAATAAATAAAGATGTGTAACATAACGGCTTGCGATAACAAAATCAGAGTAACCGTCATGTTTGATCAATAATCATGAGAAACGAATTTATTCACGGCAAGTATCAAAAGCTTTTAGAACTTTATAGATAAATTAAATTTCAGGACTTGAACATGTCGAAGAAGATGATCTTTTGGCACAAGCATCTAGTTTCTTCTTATTTGGTTTTGAAACCATCTCAACGACTGTGGCCTTCGCGTTGTATGAACTCGCATTGCAACCTAAAATTCAGAACACTCTAAGAAATGAAATACTCGAGGTACTGAAGAAATCCAATGGAAGAGTTACACATAGCATGGTATGCGACTATCATCCGCTGAGTCTCTTTCGTAATTTTTTTATTTTTGTAAATTATTTTTAGTGATATATATTTTTAAATTTAATTGTATATACATTTATGGCTTATAATGCAAAGAAAATATATTTTAAGTCACAGAAAATGAACTAAAAATCAAGATAAAGTCTTATTTGACTATTTGTAATTATAATTTGAATGAAAAATTATTTTTATACCTTGTTTATTATTACCAGATGGAGCCAAACTCACTGTCATTACCGTATCTCGATATGGTGGTCTCAGAAACTTTGAGAATGTACCCGCCATTGGGATTCCTAAATTACATGGCTAAGAAAAATTATGAAGTGCCGGAGCACAATCTCGTAATTGAGGAGGGTACGCCGGTTTACGTTTCGTTACTTGGCCTACACTATGATTCAAAATATTTCCGCAATCCTAATATATTTGATCCGGAGCGATTTAACGAGAGGAACAAACGTAACATACCGGAAGACGTCTATATCCCATTCGGAAGAGGCGAACGTTTTTGTATGGGTAAGAAAATCGATTTTAATATAATCTCTATATCCTACATTAAGATATTAATACATATTTCTTCAGTTCTTCTTCATCAACATAATATAGACTACATACACTTATATATTTTGTAGCCGAGAAATTCGGACTTGTTCAAACGAGGTTAGTCCTGCTTATAATATTGAGTAAATACAAGGTGACACGGTGCGAGAAAACTTCGATACCAGTAAAAATTGATCCAAGAGGACCCATGACAGTGCCATTAAACAATGTATTATATCTCAAGGTCCAGAAAATTAACCCTTTAGCGGGCTGTGTACATAATTATGTACAGTCAAAAAAGAAAACTAAAAAAACTAAAAAAAATAAAAAAACTAAAAGAAGGTAAAAACTTTCATCAGGGACGAACGGGATCGATGTGTGGCCCCTAAAGGGTTAATACTAATGTTATTTAGAACAAAATACGTTTTTAGTTAAAATAAATATACAATTATCCTTTTACTTTAAGGACGCAATCAGTGTTTTGATAAGAAATCTGTATGATTAAATATAAAAATTAATAGAAGAGTGCCCAGAAGATGATGAAGCAAGACAAAGAAATGCTAATCCTAAACCTTTGCCAGTTTCGCCAAGAAGGGGAATGATGATAGAAGAACCAGAGCCGGTAGTTACAGGAATGCAAACACGTAATGCAGAGAAATCGGAAGGAGAAAGCATACCTTTTACTAAGAAAAAATTAGAAGAACCGCCGTTTATTGAACACATAGTCCATGCAGAAATACACAATAATTCAATAAATCAGATAAATAATAATGAATCTTTAGAAATGCACAATGATCCAATAAATCAGATAAATAATACTGAATCTTCACCTTTAGAATCGTCAAACATTATAAATAACACTCAAAACGAAACACTTGAAATAGAAACATCCTTAGAAAACATTAACAACAATGACATGAATTCTTTAATTAGCGACAATGAAAATATAAATACTTTAAATTCACAAATAACTGTACCATCTAATCTTTTAGAAATACTAAATAGTTTAACAGGAGATTGTGAAAATTATGAGATTTATCAAAATAAGCCTACGCATGTAAATTATTGCGAGGACCACACGAAAATTACAGAGGAAAGAACCAACGACGACAAACCGAAAGACGACCAGGAAGATCAAGTTACTGACGATGGCGACTCCGAGGAAGAAGAGGAGGTAGAACGAAGTGAGGAAGAAGGAGACAGCGACAGTGAAGAAGATATAGACACAACATTCAATGAACTTACGATTACAGACGAGACCTTGGACAGAACTGAAAAACAAATAATAACGCGAGGACAAAAATACAGTATAATAAATAGTCGTGATCAAATATTTATGAGAAGAGAACATTATTTATATTTCCTAACCGCAAATGGTAAACCTACTATTCGATTGAAAAACCGATTAATTAAACTTTCCGCGAAACACAATATATATAAACCAATTATATTTACCGCATGTTGTTCCGCCGGCGCCTGATGCCTCTCCCTGGCCTCCACCTCCTCTCAGGCTGCTCGGGATGTCCCTCGTGTTCCCTCGATGCGAAGCAACGTTGCTCCTTCCCGCGTGGACATTTTCTGTAACATAAAAATAATCGAATCGATTAAATACGTGTCACGCGAATCGAACATCTTATTCGTTATTCAGAGTAATATTATATTTTAAATTACTTCTTCGAAAAAGGTTTCTACGTTAGAATCAACTTGAATCAAATTTTTCAAAATATTTCTTTTTACTAATTTAAATTCCGAAACACGGTTTAATGTAAGAACTGAATAAGCACAAAGAGGGATTCTATATCTTAAAAAAAAATAAAAAGTAACACTTACCAGAAGTGTTGGTACGCCGATGCCCGATGCCTATCCTAGGCCTCCTCCTCCTCTCAGAGTGCTCGGAATGTCAGCTACGCAGGATTCCCTCGCTGCTCCGATGTCACCTTCTGCGTCGTTATTTTCTGAAACATTCAAATGAACGATTCGATTAAGTAAAGACAGAAGAGATAGAAAATTTTTGGACATAAGTGACATAGTACGTGAAAATCAATTACACTCACCACTTTCTTTCATGCTGTTCCGGCCGCAAAATCCACCCCCACCTCCGGGTCAGATAGGAGTCTCGAGCCACATTGAGACTCGTGGCAATGCAGTGTGACTTCATCCCTTAAGCAAGAAAAATCAAGAAGCATTTCAGCTATATTGCATTAATTTTACAACGTTTTTGCAATATAGTCAAAATGTTTCTTGACTTTTCTCGCTTAATGGAAATGTAATTGCTGAAAGGAATTAAAAATTATTCCCTACCTGCGTTTTAACTAGGTCCCTTTTTTTTTTTTTTTTTTTTTACGTGGTGGAAATCTTCCATCACTGGAATCCCCACGACGTCCTGGAGGCAACCCGTCAGCAGTGGCAACCAGTCACGGTGGCTGTGCCACCGATCGGGGAGCACCACTGGTCGGGGAGTGCCTCCATTCTTCCGGGGTTTGAGTGACCAGTGACCCCCCTTTCGGGAGGAAGACTCCCCCTTCCCCGGGGCGGAGCGGGGGGAGTGCCGGATTCTGCAGAGAGCAGAACATTAAAGTTCCGCCATTTCCCCGCAGCCTACCGGCTAAAACCACCACGAGTGACCCTAACAGAGGATTTATTTATTACACGCTCACTGCTGAGAAAAGCGTGATGTCGCCGAAGGCAGACAGGGGGAGGATTTATTTGTTACACGCTCACTGCTGAGAAAAGCGTGATGTCGCCGAAGGCAGACAGGGGGAGGATTTATTTGTTACACGCTCACTGCTGAGAAAAGCGTGATGTCGCCGAAGGCAGACAGGGGGAGGATTTATTTGTTACACGCTCACTGCTGAGAAAAGCGTGATGTCGCCGAAGGCAGACAGGAGGAGGATTTATTTGTTACACGCTCACTACTGGAGAAAAGCGTGATGTCGCCGAAGGCAGACAGGAGGAGGATTTATTTTTTACACGCTCACTACTGGAGAAAAGCGTGATGTCGCCGAAGGCAGACAGGAGGAGGATTTATTTTTTACACGCTCACTACTGGAGAAAAGCGTGATGTCGCCGAAGGCAGACAGGAGGAGGATTTACTTTTTACACGCTCACTACTGGAGAAAAGCGTGATGTCGCCGAAGGCAGACAGGAGGAGGATTTATTTTTTACACGCTCACTACTGGAGAAAAGCGTGATGTCGCCGAAGGCAGACAGGAGGAGGATTTATTTTTACACGCTCACTACTGGAGAAAAGCGTGATGTCGCCGAAGGCAGACAGGAGGAGGATTTATTTTTTACACGCTCACTACTGGAGAAAAGCGTGATGTCGCCGAAGGCAGACAGGAGGAGGATTTACTTTTTACACGCTCACTACTGGAGAAAAGCGTGATGTCGCCGAAGGCAGACAGGAGGAGGATTTACTTTTTACACGCTCACTACTGGAGAAAAGCGTGATGTCGCCGAAGGCAGACAGGAGGAGGATTTACTTTTTACACGCTCACTACTGGAGAAAAGCGTGATGTCGCCGAAGGCAGACAGGAGGAGGATTTACTTTTTACACGCTCACTACTGGAGAAAAGCGTGATGTCGCCGAAGGCAGACAGGAGGAGGATTTACTTTTTACACGCTCACTACTGGAGAAAAGCGTGATGTCGCCGAAGGCAGACAGGAGGAGGATTTACTTTTTACACGCTCACTACTGGAGAAAAGCGTGATGTCGCCGAAGGCAGACAGGAGGAGGATTTACTTTTTACACGCTCACTACTGGAGAAAAGCGTGATGTCGCCGAAGGCAGACAGGAGGAGGATTTACTTTTTACACGCTCACTACTGGAGAAAAGCGTGATGTCGCCGAAGGCAGACAGGAGGAGGATTTACTTTTTACACGCTCACTACTGGAGAAAAGCGTGATGTCGCCGAAGGCAGACAGGAGGAGGATTTACTTTTTACACGCTCACTACTGGAGAAAAGCGTGATGTCGCCGAAGGCAGACAGGAGGAGGATTTACTTTTTACACGCTCACTACTGGAGAAAAGCGTGATGTCGCCGAAGGCAGACAGGAGGAGGATTTACTTTTTACACGCTCACTACTGGAGAAAAGCGTGATGTCGCCGAAGGCAGACAGGAGGAGGATTTACTTTTTACACGCTCACTACTGGAGAAAAGCGTGATGTCGCCGAAGGCAGACAGGAGGAGGATTTACTTTTTACACGCTCACTACTGGAGAAAAGCGTGATGTCGCCGAAGGCAGACAGGAGGAGGATTTACTTTTTACACGCTCACTACTGGAGAAAAGCGTGATGTCGCCGAAGGCAGACAGGAGGAGGATTTACTTTTTACACGCTCACTACTGGAGAAAAGCGTGATGTCGCCGAAGGCAGACAGGAGGAGGATTTACTTTTTACACGCTCACTACTGGAGAAAAGCGTGATGTCGCCGAAGGCAGACAGGAGGAGGATTTACTTTTTACACGCTCACTACTGGAGAAAAGCGTGATGTCGCCGAAGGCAGACAGGAGGAGGATTTACTTTTTACACGCTCACTACTGGAGAAAAGCGTGATGTCGCCGAAGGCAGACAGGAGGAGGATTTATTTTTACACGCTCACTACTGGAGAAAAGCGTGATGTCGCCGAAGGCAGACAGGAGGAGGATTTATTTTTTACACGCTCACTACTGGAGAAAAGCGTGATGTCGCCGAAGGCAGACAGGAGGAGGATTTATTTTTACACGCTCACTACTGGAGAAAAGCGTGATGTCGCCGAAGGCAGACAGGAGGAGGATTTACTTTTTACACGCTCACTACTGGAGAAAAGCGTGATGTCGCCGAAGGCAGACAGGAGGAGGATTTACTTTTTACACGCTCACTACTGGAGAAAAGCGTGATGTCGCCGAAGGCAGACAGGAGGAGGATTTACTTTTTACACGCTCACTACTGGAGAAAAGCGTGATGTCGCCGAAGGCAGACAGGAGGAGGATTTACTTTTTACACGCTCACTACTGGAGAAAAGCGTGATGTCGCCGAAGGCAGACAGAAGGAGGATTTACTTTTTACACGCTCACTACTGGAGAAAAGCGTGATGTCGCCGAAGGCAGACAGGAGGAGGATTTATTTTTTACACGCTCACTACTGGAGAAAAGCGTGATGTCGCCGAAGGCAGACAGGAGGAGGATTTATTTTTTACACGCTCACTACTGGAGAAAAGCGTGATGTCGCCGAAGGCAGACAGGAGGAGGATTTATTTTTTACACGCTCACTACTGGAGAAAAGCGTGATGTCGCCGAAGGCGGACAGGAGGAGGATTTATTTTTTACACGCTCACTACTGGAGAAAAGCGTGATGTCGCCGAAGGCAGACAGGAGGAGGATTTACTTGTTACACGCTCACTACTGGAGAAAAGCGTGATGTCGCCGAAGGCAGACCCTTAGGAGGTTTTCTGTCAGGGTTTTCCTTCCCTTAGGTCGGTTAGGAGAGCCTAAGCTCCTCTCTCACGGCTCCGACCAGCCGAGCGGACTTTTTATAGAGGCCGCTTACCTCGCGAGTCCTTAAAAGGACTCCCCGGTCCACGACAGACCCGTAGGGCTGCCGTAGATTGCGGTACTTGTGTGCTCGGGTACTCCGGGTGCGCAAAACCCGTAGTGGAGGGCTCCCCCGTGCCCCTAAAGGGTCCGGGAGGACTCCCCCCACCCCCTGGAGGGAAGATTTATTACACGCTTAACTTTATCAGCGTGATGTCTTTAGCAGACAAAATTTTTTACACGCTTAATTTTTTTCAAGCGTGATGTCTTTTGCAGACTCGAGCCACATTGAGACTCGTGGCAATGCAGTGTGACTTCATCCCTTAAGCAAGAAAAATCAAGAAGCATTTCAGCTATATTGCATCAATTTTACAACGTTTTTGCAATATAGTCAAAATGTTTCTTGACTCTTCTCGCTTAATGGAAATGTAATTGCTGAAAGGAATTAAAAATTATTCCCTACGTTTTAACTAAGTAGCTTTTTTTTTTTTTCTTTTTACGTGGTGGAAATCTTCCATCACTGGAATCCCCACGACGTCCTGGAGGCAACCCGTCAGCAGTGGCAACCAGTCACGGTGGCTGTGCCACCGATCGGGGAGCACCACTGGTCGGGGAGTGCCTCCATTCTTCCGGGGTTTGAGTGACCAGTGACCCCCCCTTTCGGGAGGAAGACCCCCCCTTCCCCGGGGCGGGGCGGGGGGAGTGCCGGATTCTGCGGAGAGCAGAACATTAAAGTTCCGCCATTTCCCCGCAGCCTACCGGCTAAAACCACCACGAGTGACCCTAACACCGCGTCGAGCGAGCAAGGGGGGAAGTCGCGCCGCGTGTCACTGCCGCCGGTAGACAACGCGCGTATTTATACGGTCGAGCGAGCAAGGGGGGAAGTCGCGCCGCGTGTCACTGCCGCCGGTAGACAACGCGCCGATTTATACGGTCGAGCGAGCAAGGGGGGAAGTCGCGCCGCGTGTCACTGCCGCCGGTAGACAACGCGCCGATTTATACGGTCGAGCGAGCAGGGGGGGAGGTCGCGCCGCGTGTCACTGCCGCCGGTAGACAACGCGCCGATTTATACGGTCGAGCGAGCAGGGGGGGAGGTCGCGCCGCGTGTCACTGCCGCCGGTAGACAACGCGCCGATTTATACGGTCGAGCGAGCAGGGGGGGAGGTCGCGCCGCGTGTCACTGCCGCCGGTAGACAACGCGCCGATTTATACGGTCGAGCGAGCAGGGGGGGAGGTCGCGCCGCGTGTCACTGCCGCCGGTAGACAACGCGCCGATTTATACGGTCGAGCGAGCAGGGGGGGAGGTCGCGCCGCGTGTCACAGCGCCGGTAGATGATTATAATGTTGCGGTTGATTACGAATCGTTGCGATCGTTAATAAGCGCGCGTTAATCATATCGGAAAAAAATAAACAACTACGTTGGATCGTTAATAAAATCTTAATTAAGTGACTTAATTTTGCTTTTAATTTTACAATGATACGCGTAATTAATGTATTCGTCCAAGAATTAATACACAGCAGCAATGGAAAGTAAAACGGAATTATATTATCAAGAAATGAAAGAATTTTATGTTAATCGCGTTCTAATAAAAATCGTCGTGATTATATCTTCCCGGAAGAGGAGAACGAGCGAATATAATTTTTCTAGCTCTACCGGGAATCGAACCCGGGACCTTTGGCTCAATAGACCAGTGCGCTGTCTACTAGGCCATGCTCGTCCTCAATAAAATATACACAGAGAAAAAATAATGTTGTTTCAACAGCATTAGTCTAATTGGAAATAATCTTGTTTTATTTCATTAAAACAAAAGCATAATGTATTGAATTAACAAGATTATTTCCAATTAGACTCAGGCTGTTGATACAACATTATTTTTTTCTCCGTGTATATTTGCCAAATTTAAATAATTGCCTATAAATTTCAGGCGACTGGTATACTTCGCATGTTCTGCGATACAAATAACATTAGATGCATTAATAAATAATGCATCGACATAACGTATGTGCTTATGGATGCATTCTCCCGTAAGCACAATAAATCGATAAATAATGATGATGCTCCAGGATTAATTATTTAGCCTAGTCTGATCTAGTCTATCCATTTTAGAGCAACGAATTTGTAAGAAGTCGCATTTATCTATAGTACTATTATGTGGATACAATACATAAATATATCTAATATAGGTCTCACAAATTCGTTACCCCATATTATTGTAAAAAATTCGTCACTCACCGATCCGATGCGCAACGGGCGGAGTAATTCGGCCACGTAACTACGATGATACTGTAACAAAAACGAAAGATATAAATTAAAGAGGCGCTGAAAATGATAAATGTTTCAAAAAATACACATAATTTTACGCGCATCTAAATTCGTCTTTCAATTAGATTCACTGATATAATTATCTATTTTCCGGAAAAAATATTTACAAAAATAAATTTTTATAAAATTTTAAATAATTTCTTTTTTTCTAATTAGTTTTAGCTTATCGAAATAAAACTCCGAATAAATGAGGAAAAACTATTAATTTTATGCAGATAAAAGATGATACTTACCCCAAGGTTGCTCCGCCGGGGCCCGATGTCTCTCTCAGACCTCCTCCTCCTCTCAGGACGTCAGGCTTCCTCCTCTCATCGCGCACAGGACACTCGCGAGAAACACTCGCGGATAATAAACTACAATCGCGCGCGGACTAATTTCATTAAAAGTCTTTCTCGCGCGATACTGTACGGCACTCCCGTTTAAAAAAGTCCTTTAGTCCGATTATACTTGAACGGCACTCCCGAAGCAAACGCGACGAACCGGCTGCGGTTCGTTTATTCAATTAAATCGGCGGACGAGGGTACGTTAGCTTCCCCGTCTTTGAATTTTTATCCAAGCAGAACAAGAGTTTTGCTTGGGTAAAATCCTCGTACTGGGTACTGGGCCTTCCCACCTCGCCAAGGTCGTACCCATGGGAAGGAAGTACTTTACTCTGTAGTAATATAAAAACAGGTAACATAAGATTGATTAAACAAAACCACAATTAAGATTGAATATCGTATGCACATTACGCCGCGGTATCGAGCACGTAAATCTCGCGAAGGTAAGTACTATTAATGCATGCTTTGCACGATAAGGAGTCGCGATTATACGCGGCACGAAATACACGAGTCACAAAAATAAGAAATATTCACGAACGAGCGTTGTATCGTTGTATCACAGCGTGCTATTTACTTGAATCATTTACTTGAATCACGATACGATTTCACGTTGTCACTCGGCCCTCTTTCCGCTCTTCGAAAAGAATCGGGGATAATCGCACGACAATTCCGGCACAGCACACAGCACGTTCAAAGCACGACACGATTCGAGATATGCCGCGTAAATGAATGCCACGCACATTCGATGGTCCAGCGACATATGGCGGCCCGGGCCGGGACGAGCGATTATCGCCCGCGAATATCACGACGAAACTACAAATCACTCACGACACGTCACGACTCGCAATTGCCGTACGAGGTACCTTCGCCTCGACGCCCTCGACATCTCCGTCTCGAGCGAGCGACACATTAATTCATTCACGACACTTGATACACACTTGATGCAAATTATTGAGCGCCTCGTCGATTATTCCCGCGAAACGAGGAGCAGGAATGCCAATCGCACGAACGAGCGCGCGTTCCGAATCAGCACCCACGGCACGGAGCACAAACACTTGACACCTGTTCGAAATTTATCGGGAGAATGACTGATTGTGAGTAATATCCGCAGGTGAGGGTACTCCGAGCGTCGGCAAAACAAGTATCAAGGCTGTCTCGCCGATGGAAATGATCGTCCGCGCGCCGACTTTGCACGTACGTTGCTGCGAAATCGGCGGACTCATTCAACGGTCGCGATCGCGGTATTGCGACTGCCAAGGCCGAGGCCGAGGTGCCGACTGCCGAGTGCCGCGTGCCGCGTGCCTCGCCGACGCGCGGCGGCGGGCGGCGAGAGCGGCCGAACGTGATTCGGCATTCGGCCGGATTCGAAGGCTCCCGGCTCGACTACCTCCCGTAACTTAGCCGGTCAACTTCGACTTTATTAATTTTTTTTTTTTTAATCGTTTGTTGGTCGTTTGTTGGTGATTGTTGGCCTAATTACAACGTTTGTTGGTTCTTAATTGTTTTTTAAATTAAAAAAGAAAAATTAGCCTTAAGTTAGCCGGAAAAATTTTATTTTTAATTTAAAAAAAGCCTAATCGATGCGTAATCGTTTGCTGATGATTGTTGGTCTAATTTTAGCGTTTGTTGGTTTATTATTAGTCTTAAAAACGAAAAAAAACGAAAAATTATCTCACATTAAAGTAATCGAAGATTGGTTTATTTGCCTACGACTTAAGGTTTATTTCTATCAATTTAAGGCTAACATCTATAAAACTGGCTATGAATACGGGCCTTAACATCGGCAGAAAATCATTCGTATGTATTTAGCCGGAAATAAACGTCTTTTTAAAGAATCTCTATATGAAATCGTTTGTATTTCGTATGAAGACTTTTGAAGTGCAATTGAAAAGGTTTGTGAGTCATTCGTTTAATTGTAATTAATTATTTATTTTTACACCATGCATTTAGCCGAAATAGATAAATTAATAAAAGTTTTTATATGGAATCGTTTGTATTTTGTATGAAGAGTTATGAAGTGTGATTAAAAAGGTTTGTGAGTCACCCAGATAATTTTAATTAAATATTTATAAACTCGGTAATTATATATAGCCGAAATATAGATTTTTAGTTATTCATGTTAAAAGAAAAAGGCGCTAGTGTTCCCGAAGGTCCGTCTGCAGTCAGAATTAATATAAACGTTTTAAAAATTATTTTATACTGAAATAAATAAATATACAGGCTATAAGCCTGTATAGCTATAAGCGATAGTTGCTAATTGCGTTCCATCTTGAATTTTTTTTACAGTCGTTTATTAGGATTGCCCTGCTTTTAAATTGAACGCTTTTAAATGTATTATTATTAAACTACTGATATCGATATATTATTAGTAATTTAATATTAAAGCTTGACAGAGTGACGTAAACTAATTCGCTCATAGTATTAACAAGTATTATGCGTTCAAATTCTCGAAAGCTATAGCTTCTTTACTATGCTCTGCTCTCTTTATGTCGATCGATTCGGATAAAAATCTCCGAAGTCTTTCTTTCTCTCGCGATATTCCTGATACATAATCCTAGAGTAAAACTGTACAAAAGCTCTACGAAAGTGGCGATATTTTTCAAGGATCTGGTTCGAGTCTCGGTTCTTGGGGAAGGTGCGCATGTAGAAAGAGTACGTCAAGACAGTTTATCCTGCTAAATGGTTATCAATTCTCTATAAGTTCTGTATTGTTTACACATAAATTATAGAATATCTAAACGTTTCTTTTTTTTCGATGTCCTGCGAAATTGTACAATAGAGTTACAAATAAAAATAAAGCCACACTTTACGTATATTCAGTCTTTGCTAATGTTACATAATAACGTGCGAAAGAACTAACAGACTATTTAAGAGGCTATTTAAGAATTTTAATCAAGATACTGGAAGCATAAAACTGTTCAGCTAGCTTTACACAAGATATTGGTCTTCTTCTTTATGAAATCGTCAAATTATAATTATGATACATTTCTACATTATCACCAGCATCGAATCTAATCTTATTTATCGTGATACTCTTGAGAAACTGTTAATCCATTGTCTTAATAAACTCGATCGCGGCGCAGAACTGCGTCCACCAATATTGTTCCTCTCCCTCCAATCGATTCCCGTAAAAGCTGTCTACATATTGAACAGTCGATACAACGACGGCGGATTAGTCTGAAATTAAGCACACGTTAACAATCACTCTTCTTGCTAAAATCACATATTCTCTTTTCAATCGCATACCTTGATTATGACATAGACCAGCACGGGAGTCAGATCGTCGGCAGCAGGTATGCCTCTTTCCGACGCCATGGAGAGGAGATTCATGATGGTAGTCGCGCAACGAAATACACACTGCAACTTATCCCTAGGAGTCTTATACGCCGATATCACAGCCAATTCAGCCTGCGCCCATGACCAGGAACATTCGTAATGATAAACATTTGGAATGCGTAGGTCCTTGTGATTTGGAGTTACGACTTTCGCCAACTTTTTTATGTGATCCTGAAGAAGCTGGTCCCTATATACATCTCCATCTTCATTTAGATAGAGCGCATTGTGGTATACCCGTGCCATGACGGTTCTTTCCACCACAACTCTCGCCAAATCTAACTGGTTGGCGCTCGCCGCTGAAAGTAAGAAGTAAGTTCAGACGTCTCTGAGCACTCCGCTAAGATCAATTGCGAGATAAATAATTATATTCATGTACATTGCCAGATCGGATCGTTGTCCATTTCCGCGTGGACCTTTCCTAGAAAATTATCCACGAGATCCTGTTTCTCGTCAGCTAGCGTAAGCTTTTTAAACTCTTCGCAGAAACGCAGGAGGAAAGCCTCCTTTTTTTCCAAAAATACCCTCACACAAACGGATACAAGATGATTATTGATAGCATCCTGATCGCACTTAACTCGCACGCATAATCTGGAAAATATTATTATTAAACGATTAACATCTTACATTTAAACATATTTTACATTTACTTATACATTACATACAAAGATGATATTTATATATAAACAGTACCTATCTAAGTGAGCTAATGTCGACAGCAATCCTTGACGACATCTGATTAAATATGCGATATAAGGAGATCGTTTTTGATAATCCTCTCGAAGTGATTTGAAGAGCTTTCTACATCCATTGTCATTAAATAGACGCACGCAACGTAAAGTTTCATGAAGATGAGCTATTAATGCCCTATCCTGCAGGTTTATAGCTTCTGCCAATTGTAGTTGTAAAAACGCAACCAGTTCGTTTTCTTTCTGCGACCAACAATGTCTCTGTAATAAAATTTTATATGCCAATATTTGAACATTAAGTAATTAAGTAATGCATAAAAAAATCACACTTTGTTTTGTACGCCATGATTAAAAAATAATACAATAAATACCTCTGAAGTATTCCATGGAATGTGTTGAAGGTCAGCAGTGCTAAGTACTAAGTACTATACGTAATTTTCTTTTAGCATCCGCAAAAGCATAAGAGAGTTCTACATTATTCGGATCGATTGAAAGTCTTTCGTCTTCCACCTCTTTTGTACGGGACTGATTGCTTTCGACCGAGGCTGTATCGCTAGCTGCGCTTGGCTTTCTTCTGTATTTCGCTAATATATCATCGGTAGTATCTGAAATTAATCAAAAGAACAATTTATTACTGTCTAAAACTTGCAGGAAAACTTTTCCTTTTTTTTAGCATTACTTTCCGATTTATCTTCGATTCGATTCTACAGAACTATTAAAACAGAAACCGTTTATATTGTAACAAAATAATATACGATAATTGTTAATAGTTATTTATTAATATCTTACCGCCCGCGACATTACCGGATGATGTTACATCTTCCAACATAATCTTGCGTAATCTGTGCCTGCACACATCGACGCCGTCGCCACCAGCTTCTCGATCGAAACATCTGTCGTCCGTCACGCGGATTGCTTTACCTCTACGATTTCTCAATGACAATTTTAATTTACCAGGAGCATTCTCTGGACTTAGCTTGGCTTCAGTTTTGCCGTTTGCTATGACAGAACCCGTCTGCTGATGTTCCCCATCAAGCCTCACATTCTCTTCCTCCGCCTGAGTCTCCATTCGCGCGAAGAACACGTTGATCATCTGCGTGAGAGTCGCATGGGCTGTTGTTTGATTCATCAGGTTGCGCGATGCCAAGTAAACGTTGTAAACAGTACGAATTGTTAACAATACCGTACCCTCGTGTATCTCCACATGCTGGCTTGTCATTACAGTCAGCAAAGCTTTAATAATCTGCAGCTGCACACCCTCATCGGTCTGTAGACCGGTGAAGCAACCGCAAATTGTCTCGACAATGCGCACAATCAGCAGCTTGTTAGGCTCCGTTGAATCAGGCACATTGCCAGTGAGATGGCCATATGCGATTAACTTCTGCAGGCAGTCCAGTGCTGTGTCATCACAATCCGCGGTGACTTGCTCTGACATGCTAACTCAAATGGCAAGAAGTACTTCTCAGCGGTAATGACATTTGAGTCGCTCTTGGGCTATGGCAGGGCGTTTGAGATAACCTCTTCACCCTGCACAACTGGTACATCTTTGATCTCGTTACGGAGGTCCTCTGCAAGATGGAAATATATGAGTGACAAACTTAATTAGCAACTATCGCTTATAGCTATACAGGCTTATAGCCTGTATATTTATTTATTTCAGTATAAAATAATTTTTAAAACGTTTATATTAATTCTGACTGCAGACGGACCTTCGGGAACACTAGCGCCTTCTTCTTTTAACATGAATAACTAAAAATCTATATTTCGGCTATATATAATTACCGAGTTTATAAATATTTAATTAAAATTATCTGGGTGACTCACAAACCTTTTTAATCACACTTCATAACTCTTCATACAAAATACAAACGATTCCATATAAAAACTTTTATTAATTTATCTATTTCGGCTAAATGCATGGTGTAAAAATAAATAATTAATTACAATTAAACGAATGACTCACAAACCTTTTCAATTGCACTTCAAAAGTCTTCATACGAAATACAAACGATTTCATATAGAGATTCTTTAAAAAGACGTTCATTTCCGGCTAAATGCATACGAATGATTTTCTGCCGATGTTAAGGCCCGTATTCATAGTTATTTAAGACCGTCTTAAGGGGATCCTGGAGTGACAGCGACAAGGCATAATCGGTCTAAGCAATATCTTTGAATTGGCTGAACAGAATGGAAAATCCTTTTACACGATTAAAGTACGCACAAAAATGTAGAGGGCTGTACATGATTTTTTCTGATAAACTAAAAAAAAATTTTATTTTTTAAATATTGTCTTCACCTGACGACAATATTTGCTTTATACAAAAATTCTGCAGTTTTTCTATAGAAAATAGTGATGCAGCCCTCTACAAAAAACTGTCAGGAATAATATCGTGCAATTAGAAGTAAGATTTGAAGCCTAAAAAAAAAGATATTACTTAGACCAGTGGAAGATGCAAGGTTAGGTGCTATCCTTGTCTATATCCTTGTCTATACAAGGACAGATATAGTCGGTGAGCACTTCTTTATCGACGCTGATCGAGTTCGCCTGCGGCTCCAGCATCCCCTTAAGGGGATGCTGGAGCCGTCTGTATTACCGGCATTTTGTTGTCGGCACGTAGCGTCGTTAATATTTGACAGAATTAAAAATCCTTCTCCAGAATTGCAGTAGATACATTAATGATTCAGGGGAACTCCGATTTTATATAGAAAACAAGAAAAAATTACGGAAGTACAGATTTCCTTATCTACTTTTATCCCAATATAGCGTCTCGAGTAGCGGCGAGCTGTCAGCTCGTCACAAGATGTATTTCATAAGAGATATACCATTGGTACGAACGCGAAAACAAGTTCCCCTGAATTGCACAACAATAAAAACATCGATAAACCCCCCAAATCAAGATTTGGAAGCGTAATATAAAAGTATAATGTTGAGGTGTATCGTGCGTATGTGTGCGTGCAATGTAGCGTGCTATCCTTGTCTATATCTTTGTCTATACAAGGACAGATATAGTCGGTGAGCACTTCTTTATCGACGCTGATCGAGTTCGCCTGCGGCTCCAGCATCCCCTTAACGACATGAAGTATGAAGTTGCGCGCGTACAGGTAGGCACGTTCGGAGCATTTGTTTCGATCGCGCGCATGCGCGGGGGCGCAGAAGCGTGGGGCTCCAGAGTTACTAGTACTCCAGTTGGCGATCCTGGCGGTGAGCGACGGCGACAGCGACGACGCGCGACGCGCGTGACGTCAAACGTCAAACCGACGTTGGCGAACCGCACGTCGCGCGAAATCTACGGCGCGCTGTCAATTGTCATTCTCGCCTATCCCGGCCTATCCCGATTTCCGTCATCTCTGGTCATCTCCTGGGAGTTGCGGATCGGATGCTTGAGCCGTTATCGCAGCGGCGCGCCACGAGGTTATCGCTGACATTATGACCCGCGGTTGGTCCGTGCGTAGACGTGAACGCGTATCGCGAGATTCGCGAGGGGCGACGGCGACGGCGTCGGTGGCGCGATAGAGGATTACGCATGCCGCGGCTGCTGCTGACGCGAGACGCGAGACGCGAGGCGAGGCGCGACGAGGCGTGGTGAGGTGAGGTGAGGAGAGGTGAGGTGAGGAACGCGAGCTGTCCGGCGAGGCCGCGACCCTGAGCCCGATACGAAGACGCGTGCACGAGTCCGCGCGGGTGGCGGTAGCGAGAGAGGCGAGACAGCGAGGGAAAAGCTACTCGGCGATCGGCGATCGGCGATCGGCGACGATCGTGACCGAGTGGTCGACGGACGAGTTTTCCCCGTGGAGACGAGTGCGAGGTGAACGACGCGAGGATCCGCGGGTGGGCGATCCTGCGAGGAGTGCGAGGGAACTGCTGCAACTACGGTGACGGTGACTACTTCGGCCGGCGGCGGGCCGGACTGCCGGACTGCTGCTATCGCTATCGCGGCCGATCCGTCGCGATCCGAAAGGTCGCGAGTTCACGATTACCCTCCCCGGTCGTCCGGAGAATGACGATTCGGCGGTGCGTCTGACGCGGGCGACGCGGCGGCGGCGGTGGCGGCGGCGGCGACGACGACGGCGGCTTCGGCTCTTCGGCTTCGGCTTCTCGGCGACCGCGGTAATTCCTACCAGTGCGTCGGAGGACAACGACGAGTCGCGATCATCGGTTCCGTCCCGATCGCCGATACGATCGGCTCGTACACCCTCGTGCGGAGTCGCGCGGACCTTGCGACGGACCCCTTGCCCTTGCGGCCTGCGTTAACCAACGTGAGTTCCCGCGGGTCGTATACTCGTACGTAAAGATATTCCCACCCCGATACAGTGTGTGCTGTTTGTGACAGATATACGGGATTTACGTTGCGTATACGGAGATATACGCTGTGTTTATTCGTACGTACACGCGCGAGACCCAAGATGCCGCTCTTCGGGACTAGGAAGGACACGAACAAGAAGATCAAGAAGGACGAACGGTGCATCGAGGACAAGTACATCTTGAAGGACCTGCTGGGAACGTAAGTATGTCCCTGCCCTGCCCGTCTGACATACGGTCCTCCCCCTCTCCCCCCCCCCTTTCCCTCCCCGTTGATGCTCTCGACGCGGAGGAGCACCGAGGGAACCACGTTTCTAACACATGTTTCTCTTTTGTAGTTAAAACGTAGTCGGAGCGATTATCGCGCCGCGCGACGTTTAACGATTGCCGGGGCCAGGAGTTTAGCGGATTAAACGTCCACGGATAAAAACACGTTTTCTTCGCGGATTAATTTGATATAGCGCTTCAACGGATATCCAATTTCCAGCCTATAATCGCCATTTACGCTTATTAAAGAGCTAATAACAGACCGAGATCTCAATCTCGCGTTTTTCTCTGGAAAACACGTCATTACGGGAATCCACGTCCGACGGAGATTACATATACGCAAACAAATATGAAGTCGCGATGTTTTTCTTACGTGCTTATATTTCCGATAAGGATAAACGGCTATCTGTCCTCGTTATACGCGTACGTACATATATTTACGATAAGAATAAAAATCCAAGTTACATAACGTTGCGCGTTGTAGCGGTATTATTTCCACTTTTGTTATGTTTCCTGCATTCCGTTTCGCGCAGCGATGCATCGATATTGCAAGACGTCGACACGTATATCTGCGCGTTATATCTTTTCCGAGATCGATTAAGCGTTTTAGCTTCGACACTTTCGCGCCCGCCACGCGTCGCATATGCGTTGACATCTCAATTCCTGGATGTAACGGATTGCCGATGAGAACAGTTATGTAATATCGGGACCGACCGGAGAACGGAAGAATGTTGACACGTGTTGACATTTTTTTTACAACGCTGGTAAAACGGGCGACGCGAGAAATGACTTCCCATATCGAGGCGCGTAAAAAAAACGACCGAAACGAACGAGGAGAGACAGAGGGAAACGGTTCCGGTTTTAATTTGCAAAATGTACGACGGTGAGAAAGCGTGTTCGCGATGAAAATGAGCATCGTTTGAAATCCACGCGCAATACTGTTCTTCCTCGTTCCCGCGCATGCATTTACCCAGCTCGCGTTCGATTATTTTTTTTTCCCCCCGGTTGCAGGAACGCGATATGAGTAGTATGCATCTCGCGCGATCTCCCAGGATCATCTCCCGTCCGCTCTAAATCCGACGAAATATAACGCATATGAATACAGGATCCGATAGGCTACCACCGCATGTCCCTTCAAACCGCAGCTTCCTCGATTGGTTCTGGAATAGATTTCTGAATGAAAACGTCGGATTTTAATGACCTTTTTATTTTTAAATGAAACGATTAAATTAACGACTCGAGGTGAAGCGTGTCTCGCGAATTCAAGCTACGGTCGGAGAGAGGAAGAATGGAGATAATCTTATTTTGCGGCTGTGTGATTTTGAACGATCTCTACTTTTATACAACTTTTATCTAACACTCTCTATTGCAGACGAACTTATAAGAATCAGTGGACTACTGGAAATTGATTCGTCTTTCCGACGTTTTCGATAGGGAGAAACCGATATCAAATTGACCGGGGAACCGGCGATTGAAAGGGCGCCTGACTTTTGGACGTTATATAATAGATGTGTAATGTCTTGGCCTTCGATACCAGTCTTCCACTTACTTTCGTTTACGTACAAACAACGAGACGCCCGCGTGCTAGATGGATAAATGGAAGTGGTCGCGATTTAATCTCCCTTTTTTTTTCTTCTTGTAGACGGGCGCGCGTTAATGCGACATAACTTTCTTTCGCGCGTTGGAATCGCTTTTCATCATCAGAATATCCGGCGAGCGGACGACTTTTGCGTGGTTTTTTTCTTCCTTTCGCGACGTCGCGCGTAAAAAGATGTTTTCGAACGTCGCTTAGTATGCATTAAATCGCATTAAGATCTAATGTATATGCGTCCGTAACGGCACTTTGAAATTGCTTTCTTAAACATGTCATCAACTGGAAATTCCATCTTAGTGTTAACATCGCGCGGCATCGAATTCACGGGTTCTTAACGGCTGTTATAAAGCAAAAACTTGTATACCACTTGCATCGTCATTATTGCACAGTTCTTAATTATATTATTCCATTTTATTTTTCCGATCTTCTTTTTTAGCTAAAGAAATAAAATTACATGTAAATATATATGTAGAACATATAGCCTTCGGTACGCACAAGTTTACTTTTTGTTGCAACATACATTTTACTCTGACTAAACTTAGCGACTGTTGACTAGATTGGGATCAGCTCGGACAAGCGCGTTGAATAACGTTGAACATTTTTCTTCATTGTTTTCTATACGCGCGTTATCTACATCAACTTTTTAAAAAAATGTTTAGAACGCGCGAGTCCTTGACACATATTTCTATAATTAAATCTATCAGTACTATTTGTCAATTATTGTGCCGTTTATGTAACAGTTTGCCAATGCATTGCAACATAACGAATATTTTATTGACCGAGGATATCGAACATCTAATACGATTTTATATTAAATGCAACGTTTCTATCATTTTCGTAAATTTCTAGACGAATATGTTGATCTGCTTACAAAATCAAATATTTTTGTTTGACAGTAAATTACTGAATAATATGATAAAGGTCAGAAATTGTTGAATATATGTATTATCAATTTTATTTGTATAACAATATCTTTTTGTAAGAGCTTATTCTTTAGCTTTAAGGACGTTCTCCGGTCCTTATACTAGAGAAAATCGATTTTCTTTAGATTTTCTTGAAACTGTGAATATAGGTTAATTTAGGTGTGCTTTATGCGTGGTATAAATTTCAGTACCTCTTCCGGTATAAAAAATCAAGATACTGAGCCTCAAAGTTTCAATTTTTACCAAAAAAAATTTTTCAATTTAATTTTTTTTTAATTTTGGCATTTTTTCCTTATAGAACTCGACGAGAGGAGCAACTTTGGTCCTTTTGACCAACCTCGTATCTCTTACCGTTTGGCCTGGAAAACCTTTTCATTAGTAAAAGTTGAAACTTTGAGGCTCAGTATCTTTATTTTTTATACCGGAAGAGGTACTGAAATTTATACCACGCATAAAGCACACCTAAATTAACGTATATTCACAGTTTCAAGAAAATCTAAAGAAAATCGATTTTCTCTAGTATAAGGACCGGAGAACGTCCTTAAAGAGAAAGCTAAAAATTTGTACATTTATTTAAAGAAATAGATTTTTAAATTTTTTATTAAAATTCCTGTTATATCGTTATACCTTTATGTAACAATACGTTGAAATTAAAATCACACTTTATTTATTCACATGTTTTAAATTTGTTTATTGAAAAACTAGAAAATATAAAATGTAAAATTTATGTAAAATAATTCTTTTTATTTTTTTAGATAATACTTTTTTTATGCATTCTATAATCCGTTATAACGTTATAACGGAAAAAATATCCGTTATAACGTTTAACATATATTTCATATAATAATTGTGTCGGAATTTATTATTTGTTGCATATGTGTCTGAAAGCCAGCTTATAACTGGATAATTTGTTAATCTATAAAAAGAAATTAACCATTTAATTCCACGAATAATTTATACTATCTAAAAAAAATAAATACAGTCTCTAATAGTAAGTAAATTTGCTTTTGACCGATTGTGCTTAAATATCGTATTTTCCTTTGTTTAGGGGAGCATTCTCTGAAGTCAGGCTGGCGGAGAGTAAAGATAAGCCGGGTCAAATGTTTGCAGTGAAGATCATCGACAAGAAGGCGCTAAAGGGCAAGGAAGATTCGTTAGATAACGAAATCAAAGTTCTGCGAAGGTAGGACGCAAAGCGATTCTGAGAGCTGGGACATATGTATTTTCGGTAGATAAATTTTTTTCGTTCATCAGAAACTGTAAGCTCCTTATTTGTGGTATACATAGTTTTGCCCCTTGATATTTAGGTATTTGGAAAACTGATAATTGAGTAATTTAAGTACCAGTTCTATTATCGCTGGAATCGACCTCGATA
Organism: Temnothorax nylanderi; assembly: GCF_030848795.1. Lineage (NCBI taxonomy): Eukaryota > Metazoa > Arthropoda > Insecta > Hymenoptera > Formicidae > Temnothorax > Temnothorax nylanderi. Next base: position 2,362,685 of record NW_027249068.1, on the reverse strand, counting down.
TATACTTATACGCATGCTTCTCTTTAACAAACATTCTTCATCTCGTAAGAATCATATTATTCTTTGAGTATCACATCCCCCTTGTAGCTTTGAGTATATCAAATAGATTCATATACCATGGCATCGCAAGTGTAAGGCTAAAAGGTGTCATCGAATGTTGATTTTTGCTTTTCTCGGAGTTATTTTGAAAACCATAAGTTGGCCGATATCTATTCAATTACATTGATCGTGTGGGACAAGTATAATAGCTAATCTATAAGCTGTCCAATCATTGTGCTTTCTCACTTACACGATGTTACCATGGTGTTATAGCTCAACTCACATAACGTACTCTCGGAAAGATCCTTTTTGTTTCCGAGGAGCGCTGTGATATGGCACTTGGGAGTGAGCTCTGATGGCTGTCGTCTGTCCTTCTATTATCTTTGATGTTGTATGCAAATAATGTGCCTCGTATATAAGCGTATACATATACATATATATATATTGTCTCGATGCTGTTTTAAACATATCCCAGACATAATGCAGACTCAGAAGTCTTCTGTTATAATTCTTTATCTTTGTGGATATATGTATTTACAATGTTTCTTTCAACACTTTGGCTGGATACGTGGATACTTTTCGATGTTTATTAGCATTGAGCTCTTTCTGTCGCCCTTATTCTATTTTATTGCGACTTATATATCAGCTAAATCGAGACATGCTAAAAGAGTTGCCAGTAATTACAAAGAAAGATCGATGCTTAAGAATCCTGTATCGTTACGTTATCATTTATTGATCAACACTGCAGGAGTACAAGGTGCTACATCATACATGTATCATACATATACAACACACATACACACGTACATATATTGTTCGGAGTTTTATAACTGAAAAGTTGCTCTATACATCATGTTAAACGCACCAACGTCGCGAAGCCGCAAAACATACATTATAACGGCAAAGTTGATGCTTTCTCTCAAATATAATGGATGTAAAACTTACTATAAAAAATTCAATTTATGCTACAAATAAGCGTACTGGAGTTTAAATTTCACGAAAAGAAAAAATACTGCATGTATATACGTGGAAATTCAATAACATCGATCGCACACTTGATAATAGGTGTGTCGAAGGTAAAGATACATCTATTTTCATAACCACTACCACCTGCCTTTCGCGACAACGCGACACTAACTCTGCTGCACCGTGTTGTCTGTATAACTATACATCAATTTATATCACACAAATCCATCTCTTATATACATCACGCTGGGAGAGAACGGAGCTCGTCAATGGTAAAGAGTATAGAGTCAGAGACACCTTCGCGCGATCGTAAGCGATCAGCTGCTCCCGATGTAATATTATGTAATTGTGTATGGTATTTTTTATTATACTTCGTAGGTTCAGTGAAAGTGCGACACCACAGAGTGGTGGCGGATCACTCACGTCGGATAGTAGTGGCGAAAAGAGATGGTAAGTGCGGGCTCCAGAGTATGGGCACCAGCTACCTATACCGCTCTCAGTATATTCTGTATCACTCGACGAGATATGCCATACATTTTTACATTTCAGATTATGTATTGTTATATATATATATATATACATATAAACAAACACAATCTGTGCACGATCTGTGCACGTTCATCACGACGTAGAACACAGTTTTGGTATCCTTGTACTTGCCACCTTTCGTTAAGCGAGGATCTACTGCAAACAGATGAAAGAAGAATTTGCAAGTCTCTCCCCCATGTCTCTCGGGATAATTTTACGCGGAAGAGATAAACGTTGCTGCAAAGCGCCTCTGTCAGAATGCTGGTTTTATTCGTGCTAATGTATCGAATAAAACCACTTTGTGGCATTTTTCTTCTGTACGCAAAAATTACTCGAAAATAAAAACGGGACGTGCGAATGCTTCTTTTTTTTTCCAACTGCACATGCAATTTTCTGTGTGAGCTTACAATCACGTTGAAAAAGTGAACGACTCTTTAAGTGAGAATACGAATATGAATTGACGATAAATAAATTTGACGACAGCCGTTAGATAATACTGCTCTAATCACAGAGTGGAATCTGATTTCGCGCGATAAGAATCGAGAGACTTAATCATCTCGTAATATCGGTATTTAGATAAAGATTTCGTTCAGAATGAAGTGACAGTGCGTCTGAGTGCGTTTACATTGACATCGATAACAAGATATTATTTATGTTATGACGGCATGACAGCGCAATTTATGAGAAACATTTATCACATCGCAGGCATGCAGAAAATTTCAAATTTATTTCAATTATGCTTTTAAATTTTGTTTGTACATTCTACAGCATATATAATTTCGTTTGTGTATTTATTTCATATCAAAAGTCATACAAAAGTATAAAATATTAGTAGAAAAAGATTTGTATATAATTATATTAAAAAGTGAATGAATAAGATTGTAATCTGATAATTTTTTTAAATTTCAATCCAAAACTGTGTTACTTTACGTATCATAAGACGTGTTTTCTATTAAAGAAATAATGTAACGTGCATCATGAAAGAACGGATAAAATGTTCTAATTATCGCGAGCAATCGTATCATATACAATTTTATAAAATTGATTGTTATTTAGAAAAAGTAATGGCGCAAAAATTTGTTTGTTTATGTGATCAACAACTCATGCATAGAACAAATTTAAAAAAAGCATGTGACATTTTCATATTTATTTAGCTATTTATCGAAGGAATGGCAAGCTAAAATATTTGATTTTTTTAATTCTTTAAAACGTATTGTGTTCGCATTTATATCTACGTTGATTAATTACTGCCTGATGCATCGGAATAATCTTTTTTTTTTTTTTCATTGATTAACATAAGTAGTTATTAATAAAACTTACTACGATTGTGTGAATTTAACTGTAGGCACTATAAAAGATATTACACGGCGTTACATTTTTAACACTACTTGTTTATTTATCATCAGATTGTCTTTATTGTAGGTTCTACAGAAATCATAAGTAGATCGCTGCATATAAATCAGGATAAACGCGTCGCGCTTTATACGAGGAAGAAAAAAGTCGCCTTATATAATAACATAAATACTTCACGCTCATATATCCCATCTATGAAAAAAAAAATACTTGCACACATATATACGTGCTGACTCATACGATACGATGCTCTAGCGTTCTTAGTGACTCGATATATGCGACAGATTTGATCAATTACGTTGCATACGGAAGCTCGTATCTTAACGAGCTAGCTGTTTAATGAACACATTTTCTCAAGGTAATATAACGTGAAATATGTACAAGAGATAATGAAGTAAATATTCGAGCTTCATGAGAAAACAATGTGGGATAAGCTAAGTTGAGCAAAGGTTGTTACTGTGTAGAGTCATTATGAGATAATTGCGACTTAGAGAGAAATCCTCTTCCCTCTTATATTTCATATTCACTAGACGTTGAATTGCTACGTTGACGTATTTATTTACATAACACGTTGCAAATGCAGTTTGAATAGTTAATGGGCAATCCCTTATATCCCTTTTAGATCCTTGTACATATTTGGTAGATATTGCTTTGTTGCTATTGAGTAATACTTTGTAAATAGTTATCTCTCTACGTGGATGTGATTGTCCCTATTTAATTAACAATCTGTGTGTGCCAAGTATAAGATACAACTTTAGCAAATAGCATGTTTTATTAATATATATACATATATATGCAATTGCAATTAATATTGAGCTAATTTTGCATTGCTACTTAATGTTCTTTACCATGTTCAAGTTTATTACGATTTTATTTTGCAAGTTCCAAGATTGTTAATTATATATGTAAAAATTTATCAATCATAAAACAGCGAATATATTTACATATTAATTAATTATAGGTATATAAGTTATGTCGATTATATACATTTTGAATAATGTTGTATACAGTTTTGTATCTGTATCTCGAAAAATGAGAAATCTGTATTTTAATTTTTTGATATTTGATAATACTCACAAAGGGAGCGCTAATCTTTTTTCAAATTTTCAATGTTACTAAACGATTGAAATTCTCATCATTAAATTATAATTTCTGCATATTGGTCCTTCAAGATACAGATATGAGATACGCATAATGTGTTGCTATATACAATTTATTACAGATATCTATAAATTAAAAATTGCCAAATTCTTGTTCTTTGATTAACTTTTATCTAATTTTTATCTTACATTCTTTTAGAGAAAGACATAACAGTACAAAGTGAACAATATAAAGTTGAACAAAATTGACTTATACTCTACTTATTATACAGTGAAGATTATTCTAATATATGGCATATTAAAAATCATCGAATCAATTCTTGTTGTAAACGTAATAATAGCTTTAAATTAGAAAAAGAAAACATGATGTTATTCCAGGCTAACCCATCCCAATATCGTTCAATTGCTGGAGACGTTCGAGGACAAGCACAAAGTCTACTTAATTATGGAGCTGTGAGTAATGCGTATTTCTACTATTCCTTGATATAATAATATCGAAGACATCTGAGATACTGAAAAGGTGAATACTACAAATTATATAGAGTTACTGGCGGAGAGCTATTCGACAGAATCGTCGAGAAAGGTTCGTACACAGAAAAGGACGCATCCGGTTTAATAAGACAAGTGCTCGAGGCGGTAGACTATATGCACGAACAGGGTGTCGTTCACAGAGATCTCAAGCCGGAGAATCTCCTGTATTATAGTCCGGACGAGGATAGCAAAATCATGATCAGCGATTTCGGCCTATCGAAGATGGAAGATTCTGGGATTATGGCGACCGCTTGCGGCACACCGGGATACGTCGGTGAGTTTTTAGTGCGAATAAAGGGAATAAAGAAAAAAAAATTGAGACGGATTTCAAGCATCGATGATCAAACGTTCACTATTTCGATGATCCACAGCACCCGAGGTTCTGGCGCAGAAACCGTACGGTAAAGCGGTGGATGTGTGGAGTATAGGGGTCATCTCGTACATCCTCCTGTGCGGATATCCTCCGTTTTACGACGAGAATGACGCCAATCTGTTCGCACAAATTCTGAGAGGTAATAAAATGAATTTTCAAACAGCGGTTTGCGCTTGCGATAAAGCTTGATGCGGTGTTAATGCGGTTTAGTCACTAGTTTTAGGATCGATAATCGCATACGAGAGACTTAATAAACTAATTGGATTTATAAAATATTAAATAAATTTTAAGTTTCGCATTTTCAAGATATTATTCTAGATATTCTGTACGGTACAAGATTTTCTGTACAATATACGCTAATAATAAATAAGCAATTAATGTAACGCAAACAAATTACGTTATAGAAAAATAAGAGTATATGATGAATAACAGTATTGTTTATTTTAATTTTTGGATGCTAGAGCATTCGCTTGGCTTAGGATATTATCTTTCGCGAATGTTTATATAAATATTTTTTTTAATGCGCGAATGTATGGTCGAAATAATTATAACGAAATTGCTTACTATATGCATAAGCTACTTAGCAAAGAACTAACCAGATTATTGCAGGTGAATTTGAATTTGATTCGCCGTACTGGGATGATATCAGTGCTTCTGCGAAGGATTTTATTGGAAAGCTGATGTGCGTCAATGTCGAGGAACGTTACTCGTGCAAACAGGCTCTTGCACATCCCTGGTAAGAATCTTTAGAATTACGTCAGAATGAAAATTACCGAAAGGATTTATTTTGAATATTTGCATATTAATGTAGCAGTGATAATAAAATTCTGTAATAGCCGAGTTATTTTGCAAACGCATAACAACAAGGATATGCAAAGAGAGCTTTAAACATAAACTTTAATGTATCTCTGTATCTTAAAGTTGCATAGATATTGCAGAAACTGAATTAACTAAACATCCATAGCACATGAATGATCTATAGCACGTTGTAATACAATATTAATACTTTCAGGATTTCTGGCAACGCGGCTAGCAATAAAAACATCCATAGTACTGTATCCGAACAACTTAAAAAGAACTTTGCCAAGTCGAAATGGAAGGTTGGTATCGCCGGTTGATTACCATGCTATTAATTGTCTATGTGTCTTTGCTCACCAAAAATGTCCCTTTCTTGTATCATGATTGCAGCAAGCGTACCACGCAGCCACGGTCATACGTCAGATGCAACGGCTGGCGCTAAACAGCGGCCAGCAACAGCAGCAACAGCAACAGCAGCAGCAACAGCAACAGCAGCAGGAGGGTACAGGCTCCAGCGGCAACCCTACGCAATATCCAGAGCAATCTCAGGTCAGCTGCAACCAGCACACGGGGCCGCTGGGATCGTCGCCGCCACCCTCGAGCAATCTCAGCAATTGAAGCAGACACGCGAGTCATTGCTCACCGTGTCAAGCCTGATGTTTACGAATCTCACTTCTCACTCCATTCCAATCACTCCCGCCAACTACTCGCCGCCGCTATACATGTGCAACAAACGCTTCAAGCTGTGGGGCAGATAACGCACCGCTCTGTCCACTCTCTTTCAGGACAATGTGTCGCAACTTAGGAAGCAACGGAAGCATAAGAAGAGCTGAGCCTAAGCACCACTAGAGTCACGTGCGCGCACGCGAAGGGCAACGTACCATGCGACATAGCCGTCGCTTTCAAGCTACAAGAGCGAGGGGGATAGATTAGAGCCAATTTGCTTCGCGCCAGTGACGCGTACACATACACGTACACATATATACATGTACACGCAGAAACACAGTTACCATCGAAAGGCGTAAACTACAATTCGCTTTGGCTGGTCCATGCGATACAATACGACTTGTACCTTCTTCTATAGCAGTGTGACAGTTACATTTGCAGGCTTCATTCTTATGATTTACGACGTTTCCTATGTTACACACGCATAAGCAATAGCTTGTAGCAGTTTGCAGAATACTTTTCGCATCGATCTGATAACAGGATAAGAGGCGGTTACATCTCTAGAGATAAGACTTGAAGAACGTGTGCCGCGATCATGCCTGCGCACTTTGTTAGATCGAATCCGTTCTATATATACATATATATAATAAAGTATATATATATATACATATAAATATATGCATTACGCGAACAGTACAACGACAAGTTTTTATATTTTATAAAATTCGGTGTAATAAGTAGCGCGGCTGTTTGATACAATTCTGTGCAGCATAAAGACCTGTACCGTTAGACACGGATGAATATGATTCCATATTACGGTTCCTATGTAATTCGATCCTCGCATGCCGTAACATACACCTTGGTACGATAGAGAATATTCCCTATCTACTTACAGAAGTCGAGTTTACTTTTCAGTCACTAATCCGCAAAAAGTTACTATCAAAACGCATACGATATCGAGTGGTCGCTTAATGCACAGAGACGTAGCCTGATCTGTTTTTTCTCTCTTTTTTTCCCTCTCTCTGTCTTTTATCTTATTTTATTGACGCATGTTTCTGTATTTTTTTTGATAACTGAGACATGCCCCAGCTTATGTAAATGCTTACACAGCAGACACTTGTACAATGTGCTATTTTACTGCACAAAATGTATCCTGTATGTATATTCCTCTCTTTTAACATATGCATAGTGATATTATATTAATATAAGACCTTGAACGGGATCTGCTAAGCTAGCTTGACACTTGAAAACATATATGTACATTATTCTGCTAACATTAATATATATATAGCACTACTATACTTCTATTTCTACAAAATGTAAGATGTACATAATGCACAAATATGCATCTAAACTCACATAGACTATCTTGCGTGCCTGATTTTAAGATATAGACATGAGGAATAATTCTGTAAAGTTACTATTGCAACGCGATCTTAATTATTTTCATATATGCGTAAAGGTATTCCATTGCTGTTATTTTATGTCTCGATTTAACGGTTATGATATTTCGTATCAATGGCTGATGTATATTTTATATATATACTTTATTTTTTACAGTTTTTTATTAAGAAAAATACCATACGTAAAGAAAAAATAATATTATTTTTCAAACATCGGTGTATGTGCCATATACATGGGTTACTGTATGATAGGCACGCTAGACAGACAATGGAGAACCGAGCTAATTAATTTTACGCTTGTATCGTTTTATCTTTAAGACGCAAGAAGGAAATCGGCTCGAAAGTGCAATTTATTCCTAGTACCGATTTATACACAGCGCGAGTATTTGTCTCGTTAATATATGAGTCAATGAGAGATGAAAGAAAATGTTACTTAATGATCCTCTGACTTGTTTGTCTTTATTATTTTCACGTGACGTCAGCAGAAATGCAGTAAAAAATTTGCACTTTTTACGATGATAATTTTACCTTATCAAGACTGGTAGAACCGAAGATCGATTTTTTTTTTATTCGTACGAAATATAAATATGTACAGTTGTTATTCGAGTTCGGACAAGAGTTTCGTGCCTTTACATCGTTATCGAAGTGAATGCACGAAGTTCATTAAAAACCACGCCTTAATCAAAATATATTTTGAACGCGTGCTTCGTGGTGGAAATGCGTGCGATTGCTGGAATGAATATCATAATTAAATTTGGTAAACTGATGCCGAGGCACGCAACTGAACAATGTAAAACTACTGTTTAATCGCGAAACTAAGTTATCTTTTGCGAGACATATCCACGAGTAAATTCAGAGACCGACTAGCGATTTCTGTGTTTTATAGTTAGCTGAAAGTAGAAATTCTTGGAACACGTGGCTCTCGTTGAAAGGTCCGAGCACCGAAAAGATAAAAATTAAAAAAAAAAGAACGCTAATTGCACTTTACCGAGCAGGCTCTCTGTTGTTACAGTGTATTCTCTCTTTCTCTCTCTTCGAATTAAGCTATATAATAATCTCTCGGCATTATCATGTTAGGCATCCGTCCGTACAGCGGGCACTTCTCGATGTAAGAGTATAATATAGAGAATTATAGAGAGAGAAGAACATGTGCGACCGATGCGATGATCACCTTGGGGATGCGTTGGAGAACATCGCTCTGTAGTAAGTCTCGTCCATTCGAAAGATCCTGGTTTTTACTTTGAAATAGCTTTTTTTTGTGAAGGAAAACAATCGGAATGCCGATTAAAAAAGTTCGAGATTAGACCTCGTACTTTTTACTTCGGTGTCAAGTCTCGTGTTCTCGATCGCAGCCCTAAAACAACTCCAATAACGACGGACACTACTTCATGGCCGTAGAATAAGTTTACTGGTAATGCGATAAAGCGCATAAGTAAATGACGTTCGTGATTACCGCTAATGACCGTTAATTATACGCTTCTCCAAGTACCTCGGGTACGGTTAATTCACTGAACTATTATTGGTGTCTTTCATTGTATAAATTGACTTCTGAAGTGCCTTGGATGACATGATGATGGTACATTACCATACGTGCCATTAGTAGAAACTTTCGTAGGTGCTTATCACAGGACGTGTTCGAATATCCGTTACGTTGCGCGAGACAAGTTTCTTTGATCAGGACTCATAGATTTCTGAGGTGCTCAAGTCGACGTACTTATAAGAGATCTACGTACAGCGATCCACGATGCACATTAGTGTGTGTATGTGTGCGCGAAGGATTGAAAATTGTCGCGCGCACGCCGTACGTATTTTTCTCATCGGTACGATAGTTCGATAGAATAGATAATATATTATTTTGACCGTGCAGTTGTAGTCGTTCGAGTAAACACACTCCTTGCGTTCTTTCGATTCCAGTGCTGAAGTGCTTCGCGTGTAATCAACATCATGTCATCTAATAAGAGAGATTCGCTAGGAAACATTCGTTTTACGTTAATAAAACGCGCGCGTTGTGATGGCTCTGCGATGAAAATTCTAAAGAAAAGTTAGAAAAAAATGAAAAAAAGAAAGGAAACGGGAGATCCAGAAGACGGAGCTTTAGCTTGTATTCAAAGTACCGTGCCACGTGAACAAACACATATCGGCAGGAATACTGTAAATGTGATGTAAAGATAAGCTGATTCTAAGTATAGCGACGAGAACGAATTGTTAGTGAAATCTCATCTAAGTATAGAAAACAAAAAATATGTAAAGGCCAATCTGACTGCTGTGTGCATAGAGAGCGAGAAAGAGAACGATAGAAGTAGCGTGATGGTGCAGGACGATGTCGAAGGTCCCCCTCGAGGTTCTCTTCAGCCGGATCCTTTGACATCTGTGTGCGTATATTATTACCGAGGTATTTCGAATATTATCTAGAAGGCGAGCGTCGCACCTCGTGCTTGTAACGCGGTGCGTTAACGCCCGACACACACTAATATCTTCCTACTGTATTTTTCTCATTGTACAAGGCTTGCGATCGTTACGCTATAGGAAACGCAAACACACGGGAATTCATTCGGCGCTCGTCACCCGGAGGGGACGAGAATTTTGCCATCTTATTATCGCAAAGAAGTTACGAAAAGTGCAGAAGAAACTCTCTATACTGTAATAAATATGATAATCGAGACGATTCGCGCGAGTGGCCGTTGCCACCGCGCGCTCGACGCCGTAAAGAGAAAATAATCAGAATAAAGATAAAATAGTTTACAATGTGCCAATGTTTACGATGTCCTTTCGGTGATGTTGGACGACGACAGCTTATTATCTCTTCGTTGCGCTCGATTCGGCGATATTACGCGTCTCACTGTCCTATCGGGCTTTGCGACCCCTGAAAGCTTAACTCTGTAATATAGCATATGTTCTTTACATATTGCGGCCTACGTCTGAGAGAGCGTGTATTTGAGAAAATGGGAGATACGCAGGGGAGAAAGTAAATCCTATTTTACATGTTACCTGAAATGCTGCTCTTTTTTGAAAATATATTATTTTCCGTTAAACGAAAATCCTTTCCGACGGAGGTGAAGCTATATTCTTTTCGGGAAGAAGAACGATTGGCCTTACGAAAGATTAACGATCGATATACATATTTTGAGAGGTAGAAATAAGTACTACAGCGAACGGCGCATTAAATGTGCGACTTACTTTTGTTTATTTGACCTCATTTAATTGACGATTATATGCGTGATCATGCGGTTGCACAAAGCAGGGCGCTATTTTTTGTACGAGCTGCTTATATAAATTAGAAAAGGGAAAGAATGTCGCATGTGTGTGCAATATACACGTCAAGTACTTTAGAAAGACTGCTATTTCCACCATCAATGAATTGGGGGACAGTAGGTACGAATGGATCTGTTATTTCCTCTTTATACGAATTGTCTTTCACGCGTGTATACTCGCCATTAGCAAGCACAATAATTTCTTTTTTCTTTCGATGACGATCGAAGTCTTTGAATTTCATTCGTTGACTTACATTTGTACAGATAATATACCGCGTTAATCACACTTAGGAGCGATAAGTTCTCGCTGATACACCAAGAAATATTTTGTTAATGAAATTGAATTCAATTTAAGAAGGCGTGGCAATGATAGGAAGCGGTACGAACATTGTTTATAATGGTAGTTAATTGAGAATGTGATAAAATAATAAATGATATTTAATTCTTGACTCAACAGCCATTTATTTATTACAACTCCTTTCCAAAAGAAGACGCTGTTATTTTTCTTCGCTGATATCGTTTATAAAAATTGATATTCGGTGCCTATGTTTATACATATAAGCTCTGTTATTTGTACATTTTATTTAAATGCGATAACAAAAATGTTACGTGTCTTATGCTTCGTTATTTTTATCTATACGTGTATTTCTTACAAAAAAAATGTAGAGTTTCATGTCATTCACGATCACACAAATAATAATACGTTTCGTTAAACGTACATATAAAACGGCTGCCTTTAGAACACCCTATATTAGCAAGATAATTTATCTTTCGCTTCTCATTCACATGTGACAAACAATTTAATCCTCACCGCAACAGAATGAATAATTTCTAGATCCTGCGGAGGGAAATATTAAGTATGATATAAACATTAAAATCTTACAAAGCAGAATTTCATAATGCATCATATATGATATATTTAGCTGCTCATTAAACAATTCTGATCTTTTCACATTACGACGAAAATATTCCGCATAGCGCGATTACTTTTACAATTACTTCTTTGATTTTTATTATTTTATTTAAAAATAATCACACGCGTGCGCTAGTACAGATTATCGCGAGCGATCTTGCGATGCTGCAATTCCTCAACTACTTCATATGGAGAGTCGATGGACAAAACACAATCCGATGATCAACTTTTAACGTCGCACAGCACGGATACGAATATTTCTAATTACAAAGTATTAGGTGCTTTCCATTTACATCAAAACTCAGATAATTCTCACTTGTGACGTCGTTCTATCCTTTTTGGCAATTAATGAATAATAAAGACAGAATGACATCACAAGTGAGAATTATCTGAGTTTTGATGTAAATGGAAAGCAACTATTATTATATGCATAACAATTCACGTTGCAATGATACATGATATTTCGTGATTGAACTTTATACTAAAGTCGAGACTTTTTGTGGACCTTGTAAAATTCGAGTCGGTATAACGCACGATAATATTCCGGTGATTCGATATCACGCCCCTTCATTAAGAATCCATCACGAGAAATTATTCGGATAGAATCGAAATTTTGCGAAAGGCGAATTAACTAATTTCGGAGATCGATTATCGAGATGCTGTGTAAACATTAAAATTAATATCAACGTAAAATATATTATTACAATTTTTTATAATATATCAATGATCATCGCGTGATTTACGTCAATTCCAGCCGTATACCGAATCTTAACACGATCACTTCACAAATATTTGATCGGTTGTACACAGCCGTTTTGATATCAATTGTCCAGTTTACCTGTTCAACGCTGACTGTGCTGATTCAAATAAACTGTGTATCTAATATACACATTTCACTGAAATTTTACGCATTTTATCGTTATGATATCTTTTTGTTAACACTGATGTCGGCCTTAGAGCGACCGGATTATGTTACTTAGGCAGATCGTGGCAATTACGAGTATCATTCGTCGAACGCGTTTAACGCCTCCCGCAGTTTATCGACTATTTTCTGATAGAAGGCGATCTGTTCCGTGAGATGCGTCCTTACGGCCTTATTTATATGCACTTCCCGTTCCGTCTGGAAATGAGTCTCCTCGGCGATCAGTGCGCGAGCTATCACGTCAGTTCGATGGGAGAGCTCGCGTAATTGCTGCGGCTCCATTTTATGCTCACTGACCAGTCGCTCGCAATCTCTTCGTTTTTGCATGGCGCTCTGCAAAAGAACAAGAGACACAAACGCATTGAAAATTAATTTGTTCAGATAACGTTAATTAATTCACGCCGCGACACCGCGAATTACCTTATGAATGCTGGTGACGTCGGGAAAACTGCTAATAATACCGCGATAAATGTGAAACTTATCAGATAACGGTTCCCAATCGAACTTTGGCTGTTCCTCAAACAGCCTGCCGATATCGTTGTAAGCGTCGCCGGTTGCCTTCAACGCGCGCGTCAGCCTCCCGCGACCGTTGTCATCCGCCTCCAGAGCGTGGCTGAGCGACGTGAACGATTGACCGACCTTTTGGAATTCCCTTTTGTACAGAACCTGGTGTTTCTTCGCTTGATCGACCGCCATGGCCATGAAGTTCTTCACCACCGGATCCAGACCGCTGATAAATCTAACGAAGGCATCGGTTTGGATCTCCATTTTTATGACGTCCAGTGGCGTGTCCGAACACTGTATGGCATTGAAGTAATTCACGCCCAGCAGCTCGTCCTTCTCCGCCTGTCGTTTCCCTGCCTTCCATCGCTTCTCGTCCGTGCAGGTGATAAAGTGCTCCCAGACACGACTGCGCGACAGCACGGGATGTCGACACACGTAGTCCACAAACTCCTGCAGTTGCGTACGTCGATGCTCGATAAACGCGTCCTCGTAGCGCCCGGATATCTGCTTATCAGGCAGAGGCGGGATCGGGACAAAGCAATACTTCTCCTCTAAGCGTTCGTGCAGCCAATCGAAATGCTTGTACCTTCTCGAGACTTGTATATTATTAAACTGCAATGTAAATATTAATATTCGAGATAGATATTCAAATAACGGACGAGGAAGAAGATGTAACAATTTCTGTTTACCGTAGGAGTCAATTGATAGACAATGAAACTCTTGAGACCCTTCAGCTTAGATTCCTTCTTGGGCGACGTGACGACGCAATTGTAGGACTCCCCAGTCGGCAGCCACGTGCACCGACCACCCTCTCCTTCCTCTATAAAGATCTTTTCGCTCTCAGGGACAGGCACCATTCTGACGCCCAGCAGGAAACTATCTTCTCCCGACTTGATCAGCGTGGAAAACTTATTGTTTTTCTTTGGTACGTTGGGTATAGGTCTCTCTGGTATCACAGAATGTATAGTATGCATCGACACTTGATCGCCATAGTCGCCAGTGTTATTCTGCTGCGACAGTGGTACAGGCTGTGGCTGCTGCTGCTGCTGCGTGGGCGGAACGTACGCCTGCGTCTGTCCAACTTCGGAATCGTCGTCCCAGTCATCGTCCCAATAATCTCCCGAGCTTTGTTGGGACGACGTCATAGTATCTATACATACATATATATATATATACATAAAGCAATTCAGTTATACAGATATCGACATTACGTAATTTTCCAAAAGCAAGCTTATCTTTTATCAGATAATCGTATTAACGGCAAAAATAGATAGTGTAGCATTGGATATCACATTCAATGTATACGTAAATTCTCCTAAATAAAAATAACAACCGCACGTACTGGAGGACGGCGCGGCTTGGTCGACCACTTGGACGTACGCCGCCGGGAACAGTCCCGATTGTCCGGTCTGATTAAATCCCTCGCACCAGCCATCTCCCACGTTGTCTCGTATGACAGTCAGAAGCTCGCCGGCGGTGATCGACAGCTCCGCCGTGCCCGACTCGCCCGTGAAGTCGTAGAGCGCTCTCACCTGCGAAGAGAAAAAGCGAGAGGAGTAGAAGCGGACAAAGAGTCGTCTCGCGCTAACAACAGAGTGAGTCATAGCGAGAGCGAAGTTGACCGAACTCGGTAAACGTGGTTCTCTCTCTCTCTCTCTCTCTTCTCCCCGCGTACCTGGTGGTTCTCCATCGTGCGCGATTCGCGCGCGCGGGGCCCGGACGCGTCCCGGTCGCCGAGAGAGATATTCAAACTCCGCCGAGATGCTGCGCCCGGTCACATTCCCACTCCTCGCCACCCGCCGTCACGAGCCGTCTGACATTTGCGCGCTCGCAGTCTCGCACCTCGCCTGCACCTTCGCTCGCGTATACCCGGCGTACCCGCGTGCGCCGCGAGCGACGAGCTGGGGATGACTGTACCACCGCTGCTGAGACCGCCGAGAGTCAACCGAGAGTGACAGCACTGACAGCGCCTGACAGCCCGCCGCCTCTTAATTGCACCACCTACATATCCCCTCCCTTCGTCCGACCGTCCTCGCGCCTCGCGCGAATCTCGCAATTTTATCTCTTTCCGTTTCCTCCCGACGGAGCTACGGATCCGTCGTATCCGTTTCTTGATTGCGTTTACCCGGTTCACCGCCGTTTTTCCCCTCGCTCCTTTGTCTCTTTTCAAAAAACGTGAAATGAAATCACCCGGCTGGAAATATCTATTTCATTTCGAGTAGATACGTTTCGTGGATACGGAAAGGTGTAGCAAAAAGGGCGGCCGAGTTATCACGCGCTCGCGTTCACCGTCGTCGACAGGAGCGACAGGAGCGCGGGACCGATCGTGCTCCGGAGGCAGATCGCAGCTGATCGAACATGACGGTGACCGGATGACGGCACGATCGACAACTCGGTGATTTGTCGCGCGCGAGCGCGAGCGAAGGCAAGCGAAGGTTAGAGAAATCGAGAACCGGCCACCGCGCGGATCCGCCTGCTCGGCCGCAAACAGCCGCAAACACGGAGCAAAACCTTTCGAAACTTTTGGCCGAGATTATACAACGACGCAACCACGAATAACGAGAGGCGGAAGATGGATCGCGATGGAAAATGCCTGGCTTCCAGGAAATCCCTAGGATTCCAGGAAATTCCCTAGCAAGTCGTCGATTATTTTATGGGTGGTTGCAGTGAGATTCCGCCAGATGGCGCGCGACCGCGAGTCGAATTTGCGGGGTTATGTTTCCGGCGTGACATAACCTGTCGCTCATATTTAAATGCCGTCGTAGCCAGCCCTAAATTTCGTATAATGATATCGTGACCGAGATCTCTACGGAGGTTTGACATGAGTTCCCAACAAATACTCCAGCTTCCTCACAGACTCAAGGCAGCCTTTAGGCTGCTCACGTCCAGGTTTAATGAAGTTGGCATTAAAATTAGGAGCTACGAGATACCCGAGAGGATTAAAGGCACCCTACTTGAACGCTGGGGTAAATAACAAATGCGATCGAATTATCACGTTCTAATTGTTCGAATAATGTGTAATAGTTTTTTCTGTTTTGCAGCGAAATATTGGCAAGGTCTGTATGTGGATTATAAGGATGTTGCGATTGATGTAGCCAAAGATTGCAGGGAACGTCCTGTACGTGCCGTAATATATAGTACACGTGCGTATCATTTTTTCGATGTGTCTGTAGATTATGTCATTTTTGAAACCTGACTGATGATACATAATAATATATATATTATATTTATATGAAAATAATTTGTACTATAGTTCTAGGAGGCTGCTTCTACTCTAGTCGACACAATCCAGACGAGACTATGTTCAGGGAGCAATTGATACAGAGCAGTATAAAGCTGATGCAGGTGGGAGAACCTATACGCAATCCTGTCTCTGTGCAGCACATAAAATGGTTGGAGCAATGCTACAACGAGGGATTAATCAGGAGGCTCAATTTGGGCATTCTGTCCCTGATTTGGTTGGACAATTATGACAAAGACTGTTCCTTGTACAAGGCTGTCTGTCCTTACCTAAAACCACGATACGTAACCTTCCACGAAAGGATAGTGGATGTAGGCTTTCTAGACGAGTGGTGGCTATTAGAAAGGAAGATGAAAGACTATGACGTAAACGAGGCCGAATTTAGCGTTGCGGAAGCTGTGAACAATGCAGGCACTGTTTCAGCAGCGTAACAAATTTTAGGAAAGGATCCTCTTGTATTATTTATGTAAAAAAATATAAATTTTGTAAGTTTTCGGAAAACGAGTACATATATTCGTAAATTAATAACTAGGATACAAAATATTCTATATAAAGATCTGTCTGGTAAAACACTTGTGAATACATAGGCGCAATTAATTGTTAGAGTTGAATAAATCAAGAGACCATAATAAATCATCACTTTCTTCTCTGTTTACAGAATATATTATGTTCATAAAAATTTTTTAGAAAAACATTTTAACAAAGTTTATCCAAAATATATTATAATTCAATGACGAGTACAAAACAACAAGATCTGAGAAAACAAGTTAAATGCATCCAGCATTTACTGTCATTATTCTGTAATAGAAGTCTAGAGATATACAGTTATATTCACAAGTTCCTTTTTCAGGATTTACTACGATATATCTCTAGATTCTTAGATATATATGTATATAGATATTTTATCGAATTATATTTTACAAAAATATGATCTCTGCATTTATCTATATTAGGTATATCTATCATTATGCAATTTTCGAATAGTCTTCAGTCACGCGAGACAGCAGTTAGCGATCTAAAATGTAATCAGTTTTATTAATATTAATTGCCACGAATAATAGCAACACGAAATATATCATATCAATATGTTACCAGTTTGTGCGTAAACTAACGCTGTACGGCGCGGAATGTAGATCATCAT
Source organism: Temnothorax nylanderi (assembly GCF_030848795.1). Lineage (NCBI taxonomy): Eukaryota > Metazoa > Arthropoda > Insecta > Hymenoptera > Formicidae > Temnothorax > Temnothorax nylanderi. The sequence goes on along the minus strand of NW_027249068.1, from coordinate 2,344,956 downwards.
TTTGTGTTGATACGCAGAAAACGGTTCTGGTTGCGTAAAATGCTGTACGCTCGTGTCTACGCGACGTTCTCCTCCAAACTGTTCGTCGTCGCTACACAGAACGACCTTGTACGTTCCTGGGTTCTTTATACCGACCGGATAATCGGCGAACGACTTGACCGGATGAAAGTTAAAGACGAACACGACATCAGCACGGTCGAACACGATCACTTTATCATCTTCGTGCTTCCAGCTCACGTAGCCCTATAAAATCAAGAGTTATTCTTAATTATTTAAATTCCTTTAATCCTTTATTGTGTCGAGCATTAAAATCACTCAGATAATAACGAAAACAAAAACTTTGAAAGCTACTTACAGGATTGGCATGCAACCATCCGTACTTCTCTTCGAGCGTATTCACAGCGCGATCCCAATTGTTCATATATTTATACTTCAATATTTCGTCGTCCACTAAACTCCACTGACGTCTGGCATAATGGTAGCTATCTGAATTTCCGACCCTCGGAAAGTCCAGCCATTCAGGATGACCGAATTCATTGCCTGTAAAACGTACGTTTAGAGTGTATCTCTGATTACTGTTACATTTTTTCTCATAAATTGGATATGTATTTCGAGGTACAATCGTTCAGCAAAAGATTAATCCAAAAATTATTTATTTATTTGTTGCTCACCCATAAAGTTTAGATAAGCTTCGCCGCCCAGAGCATGCGTGATAAGTGTGATTAGATTGTGGAGGGCGATGCCACGAGAGATTATATCGCTGTGTGGACTCATCGTGCTCATGTGCGTATACATTTCCTTATCCATGAGCCAAAAAGCAATCGTCTTATCGCCTACGAGGGCCTGGTCGTGAGATTCGGAATAAGCGACCGCTTTCTCCATCCATCTTCGATTGGAGAGTGTGTGGCAAATGTCGCCAATCTTCCAGTCGTCATCTTTGACCTCTTTTAACAATTTGATCCACTTGTCGGGAATAGCCATGGCTAATCGGTAATCAAATCCCACACCACCTTCGGCGACGGGCCTTGAATATTTTATAAAATGTATTAAAATAAATATTTTCAGCTGCTTTGATTTACGAAGGTTGATATAGGTCTCACCTGCAAACGCCCGGCATTCCACTAACATCTTCGGCTATTGTGACGATTTCGGGATATATTTCGTGCAACATATGATTAGCGAGCATCAAATACACTATGCCCTCCACATCAACGTTCAACCCGAAATATTCGTCGTAATGACCACTGAAACCTTGTCCCAAGCCTCTCGAGTGATAAAACATCGATGTGACGCCATCAAATCTGCCGAGTAATTGCAATCTCGATACAAATTATATCTGTTTTATATTATATATGGAAGTCGTAAACTTTTTATACAATTAGAGATGTGTTCTTATAAAAATTAAGTACCTGAATCCATCAAAACCATATTCCTCGGTGTACCAACGCAGGTTAGACAGTAGGAATCGAAGTACTTCGTATTCTGCGTAATTGAAAAGTCTGCTGTCCCACAGCGAATGCTCGCCGCGAGGACCACTATGGAAGAAACACGCATCCGTACCATCAAACATATTCAGTCCGTCCAATGTGTTCTTGGAAGCGTGCGAATGTACCACGTCCAACAAAACGTAAAGACCGTTCTTATGCGCTACATCCACTAGCTCTTTTAACTCTTCTGGATTTCCATAGCGAGATGAGGCCGCGTAGAAAGAAGTCACCTTTGATTTCAACAAGAAATATAGAGCTGAGCATTATATGCAATCATATAATCGTTTTACAATTTAGTAGGTAAATAGGTGCGCAACCTGATATCCAAAACTGGCATAGTAGGCGTGCTCCATGATCGCCATTACTTGTATCGTGTTGTATCCTTGCCTTACAATCCGTGGTATCACATCCCTGGCAAATTCCAAGTAGGTGCCGACGCGAGGTTCCTGCGTACCAATTCCAACGTGGCATTCGTAAATCCTGAGACTGTCTGGTTTCTTTGGTTTGGGGTGCTTGAACTTGTAGGTCTATAAAAGAAACATGGTAAATCTCTTTGTCACGTGCTAGAGGCATTCCTAATGGTAATTGTCCAATACATTTTCTGGATGCCATATACGTTGTTTGTAGGTGAGCCCTTCAGCTTTATTCTGCGTTACATACGTCGCCCAAGGGCTTAATCTTTCAAGCAGTTCGTTATTGTGATTTTTGATGATGAGCTTCACTTCAGAGTTGTGCCTCAGAGGGCAACTGCCATCTGCGTTCGGAGGAAGATTCAACTCCCACTTGCCGTACTCCAACTTTTTATACGGCGTAGCAGTTTTTTGCCAATTATCTATACAACGAAACGGTTAATCCAAGATAATTTTGGTTTAATATTAAATATGTCAATATAATTGTAAGAGAAAGTAACACATACTGAATTCTCCAGTTAGAAATACCTCCTGCGCACCGGGTGCCCATTCTTTCGCAACGACACTATTGTCATCTTTGATATGAATACCGAAGCTCTCGTACGCAGTAGTAAATCGCTTCAGGTCCCCATCTCCCTCCTGTATCTTCTCGACGTAATCCAAGAACAAAGCATACCTGGAAAGGCGAGGTAACTGGTCACCGGAGCATTCTCAACGAGTTATCGTTAGCGAGCGACGTCACAAAGTTGCATAAATCAAGCACCGGCACTTGCACATAAAAGCGCTGTAAATAAAAAAGTACCTTCGTCGAATGTCAGTCTCGTACTGGTTCAGGTACGGGTCCCTCTCGAGGAGCGCTTTTATCTCCGGTACCTCGACCTGCGAGGGATCCATGCTGGACCACTTGCCACCCATGTTTCTATTGTGACGACGTACGTACGATTAACGAGATCAGCGGCGTGATCGCGGCTGGCGGCATGGACCGGCTAAAATTCGAATGTCATGTCAATGTCAGACTGCCCCCTCTCCCTCTCCGCCCTCGACGTCAGTGGGTCATACGCACCTACGTAGTGGAACGGAGCCTCGGCCACATGGCACTATGGCAGCCGGATTCGACGGAAGTAACAAAAACAGTAAAAAAGGGAAGATGTGTCAGGCGGCCGCGTTTACGTAATTACGAACGTCGCGAGAGCGACGAGCTCCGCCGTTTTGACCCGCGCGCTCACCGCGGCGACCTTTGACACCGCCATGTTTATTCCATTCCCGCCATTCCCGCCGCAGTGTTTATCATATTCCATTCTCAGGGCCGGCGCGGACGAGCGAAGCCGATCGTAAATAATACGAATATTGTAATTGCAAATGAGTGCGAAGATGACGAAACATCGAAGCTGCGACGCCGAAGATCGTACGGGCGATCTTGCCACGTGGGAGTTTATCTCGTCGCATGCCGAATTAGATAAGGTAATCTCCCGTTTTATCATTCTTGAAGAGAGAGAAAGAGAGAAGGGACGATCGTGATATTGGAGTAATCATGGTGATGATGAGGTATCACCTATCACCACGGGCCCGTCCTTCGCAACTGCACTTTCTGCGTTTAAAATGAGATAGATATATGCAATTAGACGACGGAGAGAAAAGGAGGGAAAAACGTATGTATGTAATACATACAGGCCTGTTCTTTTTGGCTGAACTTGTTGTTGCACGGTTCATCTTTCCTCTTTTTCTTTTCTCGTGGAGAGAAAAAGAGAAAAAGATAAACTGTGCAAGAAGTTCAGCTAAAAAGAACAGGCCTATACATACACGCGTTACGTATGATCAGAACCTCGATCACCTCCAGGGAGCAATTAAGTTCTGGCCGCTCGCCAAATGGCGGACATTTCAAACAAGGAACAACCGTGCAACGGAGTTTGTGATTCCTTACTTTTTTGTATGCATACGTAAATATATTAAAAGGGGGGCAGAGGGCAAAGAAGCAAAAAACGGGAGCGTCCGAGAATCAGCAGGAAAATTTTATTGGAGATACACGAGGACGATTGCGAGTGCCAGTATTACGTAAGAATAATTAATACGGATGATTCGTGAAGACTCGTGCGTAAGTACACAACGTACAATTTACGTAACATTTATTCGTTAATCTTATATATATGTATATATATATTTATATAAAAGTTGCCTTTTTTTTGGGTTAATTTTCAAGCGATATAGATATCGCGGAATATATTGCGATGCGCCTAAGCTTAAAATTATATTGTCGCAATTTGTGAATCATGCACTAGCGCACAGTTTAATTAAGTTTTGCATCGAGAGATAGAATAAGAGAGAATCGTGTGATTAATCGATAGAAATTTATTATTAATCGAGAATTCTTCTTATGCTTATCAATAACTGACTGATGCTCACAAAGTATATACGAAAATAAATACATTTTTTTTTTTCAAAGTAATTACACGATATTAGACTCGGAGAGACTCGACGGAGGTAAGACACCGAACGTCTTGGCGGCTTTGGTCCATTCTTATCTTAACTAAGCATTAAGAATTCGTTCGAAAGGAAATGTATACTTATAATTAAATTCTTAAATAAGGTGAAGTTATTTAAATTAGCGGTACGAATAATTGTTGATATTTTCAAGGTTTGTCCCTACTTGTTTGTTCCTTCCTTCGTTGTCCTTTATATATATATGTATAATGCATTCATAAACGCAAATATATTTGAGACTGAGAGAATTGTGACAAAGGCAGATTTGTCAAAGCATTGGATTGTTTTGAGGGGAAACACTAATGAATGGGAAATGGGAGAAAGTATATATTTTAATTTTATGAGAGATTAAACAGTTATGTTAACGTTAGCGTCTCGAATTATAAGATTAAAGTCACGTTTGAAATTTTATTATACTTATAGGAAGAAAGATTAGCACCTGGCTGGACGTCCGGATGAATTTTCTGCCTTGGAATCAATGTTTTAAATAATAACCTATATAGCATGCGTTTTGTTAGTGGGTTTTTGGTTTCGAATTTGACTTGTTAATGTAATTTGCTGTACTGTTTATGGGAGTATTATTGACCGAAGTGTCGGATACTTCGTCGCTGCTATTACTGCGAATATCACCCTCCATCTGTAATAGGTTTTCCACAAGAAAAGATTAGCATATAGCGTTCGTTCGTTCGTTCATTAATATCGAGAAAATGTCCCAACGAACGTGCAGGCAACAATTTATATAAATCAGCAGCACATACCTGACCAGCATTGAAAGCATTGTATGCGATCTGAAGGATTACGTAAGTCCAAAATGCGTGGAGAAGCAGTAGTAAGATTAATAAAGAATTAAAGATATAATACGCAGGGAACATCGGTACTATCTTAGGCGCTTCTATAGATGTGCTGTAATATGTAATAGAATCCGAATCAGTATCACATAATATGCACCCGAGATACATTGAATCGATTAAAATTTAGATATACTAATACGTACCTATAAATTATCCAAAATGGATACACACCCATACGTGTTCCAATCCAGAGAATTGTAAACACGACGAATATACAATCACAAATTTTCTGATAATTTGCATACTTAGATATTTTTGCCGCCTGCGAATTAACAGTGCGTATAAATCGAAATGTAGAATGCCGTCGAGCAATTGCTTGCTCCTTCGAGCAGTACCAGTATTCTTACCTCCAAGAATATATCCGCGGAATCGTGCACAAGCAAGACCAGACTGCCGATCCTAGTTAGGTTTCCAACCCACGAGAAACACATAAGTGAAATTGTGGCTATGTGATGAATAAACATCTGCCAGAAATCTTTCCTTCTCACATCGAAGAATTGAGAGAAGCTTAATGCCCAGTAAAATGCCATTGATATCATGTAATACCACCATATATCACTGGTAACAGGATGATAGGGGTAATTGTAATAACAATGCTTTATGTCCCAGAGCCACGGTTTATCCCATAGGACAACAAGGCCATAGAAGAACGAGTACGTATAATAAAAACATCTCCAACTGAAAAATAAAAAAAAAGATCGCGCATATATGATTTGTTAATGCGATGTTTATGCACACGATGCAAAACGATACATTAAAACGATGACTAACCAACTTTCACAGAATTTTGTAAGAGTAGACGGCTTGTCTTGAGAGCGGCGCAGCCGAAGCCATCTCTCCACTTGTCTTTCAGACCAGTCTAATTGTTTAGCCAATGCCAAAATCTTAAAACACGATTGTGTGTGTTACAAAATGCTGACGTAACAGATAATATGCATAAAAGTAGTATTTAATCAATAATTACATCAATAGTACTATTTAATCTATATTTTAATTCTAATATTTATATCTCTTAATCGATAAAAAACTTTCTCTCTATAACAATTTTATCATCATCATTGATCATAGACCATAGATCATAGGTCATACATCATTGATTATAAATCATTACTCTATTAATAATTAGTTATACCTATATAATACTGATATTAAATTTTTTCACATTAGTCACTCACCTGTTTACGCTTAGTTTTCTTACTAAGATATGCTTTTTCTAATATCTCATTGGGTACTGCCCTTTTGCTTCTAGTATTTTTTATATTAAGTGATCTTCCAAAGGGAGCGAACCAATACCTATTTAAAAAGTGATTAGATCATATATTTTTTTTACTTTAAAAATTCAAATAAATTCTTTATCACATATTAAATTTTACATTTTGCAACACATTTCATTGATTGCAAACTTTTCAATAGAAATGTGAATTTAATTTCTTTGAAAGTGAAACATTAATATTGAAGATAAGATATAAAACTCGTATGACCGATACAATAAGGCTTAAGAAACTTACCTTTCAAGAGTATATCTCATTCCTAGAAGAACAAATGCCATGAGCAGCGGAAATATTAAATGCTGATAATTAGCATACTTATTGTCTGCATTCGGACTGATATCCTCCCATGTAATGTTAGAAGGTAACCAAATGTCCGGCGACCAAAAAGCGGCCGATATATTTAGGAAAATATTCTCCATTTCTCTGTGTCCTGCAAACAGAGATATTCATGGTAACGAGAAGACATGGCTAATAACTCGGATTGTGGAAAACTCGAGTGATAAAAAATGACATCGCAAATAGCACGCTCGTGCTTTTTTACATTTATTTTATTAATCATCACAGATGACTCGTCAACGCACAAGAATGCCCAACTAGCGACACAACGGTAAGACGTTTCGAAAGAAATCTGGAGATCACGCCACAGAAATTAATCAACATAAATCATTGGGGCAATCATCGAGGTACCAGCACGATTAAATTGAGGAGCACGAAGAAGAATTACTTCTACATAAATGGACACGCAACGAGAGAGTGAGAAGGAGAAACTGACACCGGATAGATCTCGGCGAGAGGACACACACGCGCGCACTCACCCGGAGCCGCTGCAGCCACTTGGGCATGTAACGATGTAACGCGCGATCCGAAACGTGCCACCGGACGGGCGAGAGAGAGAGAGAGAGCGCGCGCGTGCTCGTGCCGTTTCTGTTAGCGGGTAAGGCGCGCGTGCGCTACCGGAATGGTGCTCCGATTAGCGCCAGAATGGAGGAGGGCGACGATAAGGCCGGGCGGCCGCGCGACGTCTCACGACGGCGCGGCTGAGCTAGAACCCGGCGAAGCGGTACGCTTCGTGACTGCCTGTCCAAGTCTCTCGCTATCATTACGAATTACGACCGCTATCAGCATCCCACCACCATCGCCGCCGCCGCCACCACCGCGAAGCGTGGCTCTGACACAATCGAGATAACGAGCCTATTCGGCCGCATGACTATTCTCGCTCGCTTTGACGGTCACGCCACATTGCCACCGGCCATCGCACGAGCCAAAACACTTCTAATTAATGATTACCGCACGATCCCGCCGCTGTGTACGGTGTGTGTGCGTGCGTTCAGCGTTGAACGTTCCGGCGAGAGGCGTGCCCGGCAAGGACGGGGGCGCGGGCGCATCCGATCGTGCCCGATCTCGCAGCTGCAGTGGGAGTTCTCCCTCTGTCTCTGTCGTCTCTGTATCTGTTCTCCTTTTTCTTCTCTCTTTATCTCTCTCTCTCTCTCTCCCTCTCGTTTTTCTATTGCACTGTTTTTGATATGGACGTCTCCATGGAATCAGCAACTGAGCAACGCTCTCCGTCGCGGTACCTCGACCTCCTCGACCTTATTCGACGATTCGATATTAGCCCTATTTATATTAGCTCTACTTTCTGATTTCACTAGGTCTACGTACCATTAATATGCACACTACGCTACGAATTACACGCACCTTCTGTCACTTGGAGGGAAGAAGAGAGGGAAGGAAAAAAGAAGCTGCCGGGAGTGCCGGGGTTACCGGTGACTCATCGAGCGACCACGAGACCGTCGTCGGAATCGTCGGATCGATCGGCCAACGACAATGGATTGGAGATTCCACGAAGTTCGCTCGTGTCTACCGGCTGGCTGGTCATTTACCGTCGTGTCGTCGTGTCGCTACGTCGACGGAGCGCATTTTCCGAACGAGTTTCTCAGCGGATTTACCATTTACCGAATTAACGTGTCCGCACTCGAGAGTCGAGACGATAAACAAGAAATGGCGGGGCCCCCTGGCGGTCTCTCCCTGCTCCGAGCTCCGAGTGGCACTCCTCTAGTAGAGAAGCGGATCGTTAGAAACTGGTTAGAACGCCATTGGGCCACTGCTGGCGCGCGTATCGACCGGCTTCCCGCTTCCCGCTCACGGCGACCAATAGCGGTTCGCCTCGACGCAGCCGTTCGAAAATTCAAGATCCTCATTCGAACGATTCGAATCACGCGTTTCGCGATTAGCGCGGGTCAACGCGCGAAGATATATACTCCATGAACTCCGTCTCGCATTTTAGGGCGACTTTGACCAAACTCCAATTAACTTAATTGGCGATTAACTTATATCAGGCGACACCGATTTATTATCTTGACATGGAGAGAATTATTAATTTTTGTTGCTTAAACATATTCGGGAAAGGAGATTAGATTAGAAACACTCTGAATTTTGCAATGAGAAAGATAAATTTAAGCAATTGCGCAATTTTGTTGAATTAAGAGAAACATCTACGCTCTATTTTGTTTATGTGGATAAAAGTATTAATTTTCTGTAATTTGAATGAAAAGGAAGTAAAAAGAAAGATTAAGGTAGATTTAGATATACAGTTAAAAATTTGGTTATAAGCGCTTAGGCTGAATTAATTCAATTAATCATCGATTATGTTAAACTTTGATCAAAAGTCACCCTTAAAATTTTAATTAAAAAGAAAACGCGAAGGCTGTATCTCACTTAATTGAAAGGAATTGTAGGAATATGCTTTGCCTCTTGGTAAAAGAGTCCTTCATTTTCTCAGTAAAAAAAGCCTTTATTTTTGCGGTGAAAAAGCGATCGGTGTTAACTCGCAGCCTCTCCTAATTGTAAGTCTAATGTAAAATTCGACATCACCGAAAAATATTTTTCTATTGGATATCAGGCACCGTGCGTGTCGAAAGCAGCCTTTTCTCTATCTCTTTCTCTTCTTTTTTTTTTCAGATAAGCTCACGGGATTTCGAAAGTCTCAATGGGCGCATTTACGATTGACCGGATATCGCTTGATTAGACGCTTTATCACGCGTTGGTAGATCTTCGCATTCCTCCTCTCGTGCGGCCGGAAGAACTCCTGCGTGGCTATGTTGATCTTGCGCGCTTTTCGCTTGATTCCTGGTGTATGCACTAAAAAGGCACCGTCGAGCACGACCAGGCGATAATTTAAAAGACACATCTCGAACATCTGTAAATGTGAAATAAATAACGGATTCTGAAAGATACAGAGAGTCTAAAGGTAAGATTAACAGCTAAAAGCAAAATAATTTTTGTACTTGAGGAAATCTACCTCTTATGACCGTTTCTATCAATCAGATTAACTTTAATCTCAGTTCAATTTACTTTTTTTAATTCTTAGAACTAGAAAAAGCTAAAAAAAAATAAATTAAACCGAATTAAAGTTAATCTGGATAGAAATGGACATTAGAGAATCATGTGTTAGAGAGATGCATTTTATTATAGGTGCTGGAGATTGCTGTTTAAAGGGTATTTTGTTTCGCACCTGGGCCATCTTGTCCTGCTTGCCCTCCCAGGACATCTCCTCGGTATAGAGCGGGTCGTCGCGCGTGCCGATAAAGACCGGCTCCCACCTATGATGCGGATATTCCCTTTTGGTGACGAAAAGCGGTCGGATCCTACCCGGGTCCGGTCTGATCATCCACCTGGTCAGACCGGGAAATCGCTGGCAGTGCGGACAGACGAACCTGCGAAGGAACCGTTCGATTATTTTAACGCATCGGTCTCGACACGGATCCTTTATTTCGATTCTTACGAAACACGAGAGAAAGCGCGTAATGTCAACGATTTCAAATTGGGACATTCTTACATGTACCTATGGAAATACACCGCCAGGCCGGCTCGGCAGGCGGCGAGCAGTTCGCGCTTCGTCGCCGGCGGCGGTTCATTGGACTCTATCTCGAATACAGGTACAACGAAGACCACGCCGAGCTTGGGCGGTTTCTGGTGCACCATCTCCATGATGCCGGAAGCCAGCCGCGCGCTCGGCAACAGCTCGATGTCCGACACCAGCACGCGGGACGTGTTCGCGACCGTTCTCGCCACGTTCCGGGCGACATTGATGGGATATGTCATTTTCCTCTTCCGCCTCTCGGTCTCGGCCTGCCGCCACTGGAGATCGGAAGCGGCGCAATCGCCCTGGATGCGACTGATCGCGCCCAGGGCGGGCGGTCGACCGGCCGGAAACACCAGGTGGACGGAAACCTGCGATCACCGAGTCATTAAGTAGAAACGTACGATTACATTGAATGAGAATTTTTGGATATACCGTAATATGTATAATATACGAGAAGAGAGCGGTAACGAAAACATATTGTGCTGTGTCCCAAACACAGACTGTAAAAGAAGAAAAAGAAATTGTATCGAAAGTACGATATATATTTACAAAGATTAGCGTGCCATTAACAGTTCATTAATTTTGGAATTTCTTATTATTTACGTGATATTAAATTACATAAGATATTTTGTGTAATTTAATATGTTAATTGCCCTTTAATCGTAAAGGAGTACAGATAATTGTGTTCGGTACTTCTACTTTCTATTTCTGTATACGAATTATACATTCTAATCTGATTTTAATTAAAATGATTTGTATTCCACACGGGGATTTGAATGACTATGCTAATTACAAGCAGGTGTGTCGATATAACGGAATACGCATCTATCATGCTTTCACAACGGACTTTTATACTAGGTTCTTTGTCTACCGCATGTCACAGAAATCTGCATTGCAAAATTACTTCAACCGTAAGAAACATTAAAAGCTGAACTAATCCGTGTACGCAATGTCTACGCTTGATTATGTAAACTAATAAAATAATTTTCACTAAATGACTAATAAGTTAACTAATAAAAAAACATTATCTACAAAAAGTTTCCTTTGTATGATAATAAGGTGTTGTAATTTTTTTTTATACAGGTGACCTAAAAGTGCATATCGCGCGGACTCCCGGATACCCGCGTTATTAACGAAAGCGTGAAAACTTTGAGGGTCAACAGGGCGTTGCATTATATGCTTGATACACAGAAGATTCGCGATCGTGACGTGGAAGTTGAGGAGACCTTGTACATGGTAGGCTCGCAACGACAGGCTCGATCAAGCTGAGCGACAGCGAGGCCGGCGTCGAGGCCTGGCGCGAACACCGCCAGGCTAAGCGGTCCCTCCCACCGTCTGGCCAGCTCCACGATTCCGTAAACCTGATCGGCGGTAGCGTGTGTGGACAGAGTGACTTGGGGCAAACTGTCTGTCGCTTCGACGGCACCAAGCAACACGAACGGCAGAACCCTGCGCGAAGAAAAAGAATTCTCGCTGTCGCGCAGCAAAACCGCCGCGTGATACATTCGACGCCCAAACTTCACTATCACAATGTACATTGCCTGATATTAACTCGTTTTATTGTTAAAATAGAAAATTCTTGCTGCGTAAATTCGAATGTATAGAAGCCGAAATTTACAGCTAAAACAAATTTAATCTAATCGTTGAGATAAAATGTTGCCGGTTGCAGTAAATTTTCAAGAAAATTAATCTCAAATAAAATATTAGTATTCTTAAAATATAAATCTTTCTGTCAATATGATGATTAACGAAATCTGCTATGACATAAAATATGTTGTACCGGCAAAATTTTTTCCGTTTTTGATGTTGAGCATCGATTTTTGGCATCAGTTAGATGTAGGATGAATTAAATTTGTGGAGAAAAGCAACGACAATCTCTCATAGACGATTGCTCTCTACCTGTAGGGACTCTTCTCGCCGATTTCGGGGCTCCAGGTGAGCTTGGATGGTGGATAGGAGAGGACGTCCGGCAGGCCGTTGTACCACCTGCAGGCACTTTCGTTGCGGGGTTGCCGACCCGCCATGTACATGCCCGCCGCGTAGGCGGGCGGTCCTGGTGGACCAACGTCCTGCTGCGAATTCGTATGGCTACTGTCCAACGTCGAGATACCACCGTCATCGCGAAAAACGAGCGTCGTCGTCGGCAATCGAAAGTCGTGGCCGAATAGCAGACGAACGGCTACCAGGAGGGACAGCACCAACGTCGGCCATACTAGTAGCTTGCGAGCGAGGCTGCGCATCGCTTTCTTATCTAAGAATACATTTAGATTCTAATTAACTTAATTCAAAAGTAATCTTCCTATGTCTGTCTCATTAATCTATGAATAGCCAAAGATTAAAACGCGCAAGGCGATGAAGTTCTTCTCTATAAGCTAATTCAGGTTGATACCATTTTGGTAAATCTGAAATCGATCTTTCCAGGAGTGAGACACGCCTGTGCGGCGCAAGGCTAAAATGGATCATTCTACATTGCTCGGTATTCGGTTGCTGTCATATTTTTAGCAACGTGGAAAGGGATTTTGAGGGGAGTACGTTTAGAGCACGCGAGCGAAGCTAGAATTGACAAGTTGGCAATGAGAGACAGTCCGTCTAAACGCACCTCGGTTGTTCCCCGATCTCCTCGTCGATCGAGAACGGTGGAACGATGTTCCATATTACAGGCGCAAGCGGCGGGTTCTCCGAGGAACATCCGCCATCGAACTGGCACGACATGATGTTTAGCGAAGAGATACAGACTGCGAGGTGTCGCGGATCGATGCCGCGCAATCGCGCTGGCAAAGGCACAACACGCGCGGCCGAGATACTAGCTGTGATTGCAGGCGGAACAGGAAAAATAATGCCACTAATTGCACATAGATTTCAGCCTGGATTATGCTCCGAATTTTCCACTGGCGCTGAAATGTATCTTTACATTTATATTAATGTACTAATATATATATACATATATATATATCTTTATAACAATCCTTTATTTCGACTTCAACATATAATTTTTAAACGTATTATATTTTATAGTTGCAGCCTGCAGCCTGCAGCCTCTATTAAAATAAAAAATAATGTTTTACATGCGTGTCAAGGAACCTCGGATCTACGATCGTGGCAACACGAAATTATCGAGCGCGAGGACAATGTACGCGTAGATAACAAGGTCAAATGATCGACAATTCAATAAGAGAGCGTTTACCAACGGTATCAGGAAGATATATGTTGCAAGGAGAAGACGTTTCCCTTTACATGTGTGTAAACGATAAAAACTATATCGGAAGTCTGTAAGATAAGTTTGACGTTATATTAATTTTCGATTTCTAATTATCGCCAAAGCTGATGATTATTACGTATTACAGGAGTCGGTTATAAATTGGCATATCGCGTGACGCATTATAATAGCCCTACCGTAGTTGCGGCACTATATAGTATCGAACGGGCGCGGGTTTTACCGTGCGCGATCACGCAGGATCCATCGCGGGAGCATGTCTAATCGAAGGTAGGGCACGCGTGCAATTTGTTATAGACAGAAAGTGGCGATATGGGAATCGCTTAGGGTCGTCGTCATTGATTCTCAAGGCCGCGCTCTAATTTTAGCAGTTCACAGGAGAGAGGAGAGTACATACATATATATGTGTGTGTGTGTGTGTGTACCTACACATCACACTTCTTCCGGCCGTGCCGCGGTGCAACGCGCCTAATGCACGAAGATTTCGCTCCACGGAGCCAGTATTTCTTGAAGTTTTTGAGATGTCGAATCGCAGCGTTTGTATAGCTCTGCCTCTTTCTCTATTTTCCTTTATTTATTCGATTTAGTAAGTAGATATAAGTTTCGAAACACTATCGGGACTTGGTCATATGAGGTCAGATAAGCATATGTGTTTACGAATCTGTAATCGAGGAGTATTAATAACGTGGATAACGCGTGAGTTATAGCTTTGAAATATACGATGGCACGTGTGGATTAAAACAAGTTAAACATTGTCGCCATATTTTGGTGTATTATGTATTCAACAGTGTATAGAGATAGCGGTTTATAGATTATTAATGGAACACAAAGCATGTTTCCGTGTAAAGCTTATCGATCCACGACTCCTATGTACATGCTTATGAATAAGCAAAAAAATTCCCGCGAGGAACAAGTAAATTAAAGTTGTGACCGACAGAAAAGTTTATCAAGATCGAAAGGTCGGATCTATCCGCGAACGAAGTAACTACCTGTATGATGATTAATAATGTCTGGCACACAGTTGGCCGACTGAAATAAAACGCTGTAATTACATATGAGACAGAAATAAGATCACACACAACGCAATAGATATATTAATACATAAATCTCCGCGTAAAATCGCATTCAAGGACTACGCTCAAATAAAGAAGCCAGCGGAACGTAAGATTTCTCCGAAATATTGGAAGAACACTTGACGCGTCTCGCGGGATGAATCGACTCAACAAGTGCTCGGGGATATCATTGTCCGTGTTGAGAGAAATCTCTTGGAAAAGTGATACACAACACTCACGTTGAAGTGAGTAAGGCGTGCAGCTTTCCCGTCAATGTTGCGTGAAATATGTACAATTGTGTAATCGACCGGAAGATCGTTAAACGCGATCGTGGAGCCTTCGGCGGTTATAAGTGTTATAACACGGCTCATCTTGACCTTAGCCGATGGACGTGCCCCTTTTCCCGCGACCACCGGCCATCGGAGGCGTCACGACACCCCTCAGTGACGTGCCGAGCGTCGCGACGCTACCACGCGTCCCGGCATCTGTTGCGACATCCGTGCCGCGCGTACGTGGACGATATGCCGTACCCCTGCGATCCTCCTCGGACACCAAGAAGCGGCGTCGCATCTGCAGGAACCTAGTCCATCCGCGGGTCAGGACCGCGGCCCTCGTCAAGGATGCTGCACGTCGTCGCATCACTGAGTTTCGCATGAGGATGACGGAGCATCGCGCGAACGACGAGGGGGACGACGACGACGATGTCGTTTGCAGCATTGGTATAATAGATGTTACGTGATTTAATTTCTTAAAACCATGCATTTTAATTGATAGACATTTTTGTACTTGATACAATAAAAAATAAAACGTAAAAAATCGATGCAATTTTTAGTATAATAAGGAAAGTGTAAATTATAATTTGTAAGCAGCTTGCAAAATGTTCTTAGGTGATATCTAATATTCGTATAAATAATTCATATAAAAAAACATTGAAAGAAAAGTATAATTATTATATCAGGTAACGACAGTAGTTACATACGCAGGAAGAGATAGTATAACTTTTTCAGTAATACATGTCACGTAAGTTTCAATCGATCATTGCGTGTTTTGCTAATGCACGCTATCGTGAACTTGATGAGGAAATCGATTTGACATTTTCTTTAGTGATTGAAAAACGATCATTCTTTAAATGACTTGATATACTGCGCGACACTTTAAACTTAAAAAAAATTACGGCAATTTTTTAGGATACTATATTTCAAAATATGTCTCGTATATCATTGTAAGTTTTCTGCTTATGTAAATGGTTTTCTGCTTATATACAAATGTTCAAAAATAGATATTACGGACACACCGACCACGTTATCTTCGGAGATCTCCCCTCGCTTGAAAAACGGCGTAATACCGACAAAAAAATGGACAAAGTCCGTAACTGTCCAGACTATAGAAGGATTACCGCTGCGATTAAGATTTCTGCCAACTCTCAGAGACATCGAGGAGGATAATGGAAATTCCTCAGAGAAATTCTCGAGATTTTGGAAGTACCTGAGATTTCTGGGACGATTGTCGTTATCGCAATTCGGTACGAGCTAGCTAAAATTATTATGTAACGTTGATCTGTTTAAGATTTTTTTCATTGAGCTAATTTAATTAATATTTATAATTTGTCGCAGGTCTTCTGTGGATACTCGTGATATGGACGGTGGCAGGCGCGGCGGCGTTCTGCGCCACGGAAGGACCTCGCGAACGCGAACAGGTCGTGTCGCTGAAGAATATGCAGAAGGATTTAGCGGTCGGTTTGGCGACGGAGTTGCGGCAATTGCGGACAGAGCAGGATCAGGATGTGGAGCCGTTGTGGAGCGACAAGGTCCGCCAATATGTGGCCAAACACGAGGAACTCCTCTTGATCGCCGTCAGTTCCGGCTACGGCGAAGGTGGTAATAGCGGACAGCTGTGGACATTTCCCGGCTGTGTGTTGTTCGCCATATCGCTAATTACTACTTTAGGTATGTTAATTGCAGGGCTAAACAGTCCCAACTGATTATTAATAAAATTCTTAGATAATTACATGAAAATTGTATCATGTTCTCTCTCTTAAATGTTCTTAAATTTTACAGGTTTTGGAGCGCCGGTTCCGCGAACCAACGCTGGTCGTACGGTCGGAGTGATTTTTGCCGCTATTGGCATCCCCGCGCATTTCCTTCTTATACTAAATTTTGGTCTCTTGGTGGCTTTTCACCTACAAAAATACGCGCTCATCAGACGAGGCGTGCAACTCAGCAATACGGAATCCAACTATTCTAGACGGATGCCGAGATGGATCAAAATACTGTCGTTCGTTGGTTCAGGTAAATCTTTCATCACGAGTCTATATAAAAATTTATCTCTTTCTTGTCTACTTTCTAATTATTGCTACTCGCTTACTTTTGTTTCAAGAGTTAGTTGAAATAAAAAGTGAAATATTAAATAATAATTGAATAATATAAAATGAACGTAGTAATTAAGAAAACTTTGGGATTTCTATTGTAGTCGCTTACTATATCTTGGGGGTATTGTGCTTCGGAATAGCGAGATCGAGACCGATCGCGGCGAGCGTGTTGTTTCCGTTGGACTTTACCGCGGCAGGGGGTCTTTCTACTACTGCCAGTCACGTACGGATACTGTACGGTCTGTATTTGGAAGGCGCTGTTACTATCGCGGCAATAATGGTAGCTATATTACGAGTATCAGCAACGCAAAGTCTTACAAACATTGGACTGAAATACGGCCTATTGACTGAAGCTTAATCAGTTTAACATTTTTCAGCTTCTTGTACATACATATTTCGTCAATATTCCGTTTATCATGTTATTCTGCTCTACCATAGTCAATATTTGTAAATAAAAAAAAGTTGACGAAATTACAATTTACCTTTGACTTCTGGATTATCTGTAATAACACAATTACAAAAAAATACAGATTATCCAGATATGTACGTTTCAGATAATCTTTTATTTCGCAAGATAAAACGCGTAATAGCTACATGGTCTCAAACCAGATAGGCTATATCTTCGTATAGCCAACATTTTTGTATGATTTATATCCAATAGTTGCTCGTAAGACGAGAAAAAAAAATGAAGATCGAAGAATCCACATGAAAGAACGTAAATAATTGCATTTCTAGGTATATGCAAAGGGATACGTGTTGAGCAGAATTTATTTTACAAATATATCGTCGTATATTTTACAAACATCGTCTCGACCAAGATGAACAGATAACAGCTATATTTATCTTCATGTACACTTTATTTAAATAAGATGTAATAAAGACAAATTTGTACGCTACGATACGACTGTACAGCTATACGTTATCTAAGCGGCATCAGGCTGGCATCACTTATTCGCTCGTAACGATAATCTTCATGCTCGTTTTTTTTTTAACTTGATCGAAAGTGTACATAATTTCAGGCCCAAACTCCCATTGTAATGATGATGCTAGCGTATATACGATATACATATTAGTAACGTAACAACACAAGCAGCATTTTCTAGATCTTTACAGATTGCTTTAGACGCTCGCGATTACTGGGGCACTTTCTGTCGTTGCATTCCAGCGTTAGTGTCATTTTTGCCAACGACGTCTGACGTATCTTTGGTATGCACGGACCTGTTGTTAAGAGGTTTGTCTCCTGGATGCTCGGGCTCAGAAGATGAAGACTGGATTTCGCGATTAGGCGTATTTCCTAACGCTATTCGTATAGATTCCACCAAGTGCAATGGACCTGAATAGCACTCTTTCGTACCTGTAAACAAATTTGTACGTATCGACATATTTCTAATATCTTTTGTTAAGATAAACATTATATATGAATGTTCGAGAAGCCTAATTGATTTTACGGAGATTTTATAATGGTGACTTAAAATTTGCGGCAAATAATTCTTATCACGAGATATTTTCACCACGAAATAATCAACTTCAAATTTAAAAAATCTATTTCTCGAATATAGTTTGGGATTGGTCGGAGACAACGAGTTTAGAGAATTGTACTAATGAAATTAGGTCTATTATTTTCAGCTGAACTTGTGCGGTTTCATCTTCCCTCTCTCTCTTTTCACGCTGGCGAGAAAAAAAAGAAAAAATAAACCGTACAGGAAGTTCAGCTAAAAAGAACAGACTTTTTATTTAGAATCCCCGTTCATAAACATTCTGATCTACATTCTAGTTATAACTATAGAATATACGCCGTGTATATTTATCATAGATATAATGTGTTATCTAGTTCTACTTACAATTCGTTCTTTACCCAAATATAACTTTTTTAATTTTTCTAAGTAGACCATCATTCTGATCATTTTGAACCTCTTGTCTCGCTTGAGTTTGCACCTTTGGACCTGCCGTGCCTAGAAAAAACATTGGAGCTACTAATGAAGATTTCACTTGAAAATATGAATTTTACATTGAATTAGTTAAATATATACGTCTCACTCAAATTTCTGTTATCGCAAAAATTTCGGTATACAAGAATTTTTCGTTTCATTTCGAAAAACATCAATGAAACGCATTTTATAACATTTTAACGTGTTTTATTTAATTAGTAATAGCAGGTACACAGGGGAAAACTCAAGCGACGTATAATCTAATGAGAATACGTTAGTGCAATGCAGAAACGGTAGTTTTGCAGTACCATTAAATGATCGACGTCACAAATACAAATAAATATACGTACAGTTCGATAGAAAAACTCGAAATAATATTAAATCGAAATAAAATAATTAAAAATGATGATTTACGTTTCATCGTTTGTCCTTACCATCCGTTTTATATGTTACACCGTGTATACTGCCGGGAGTGTTGGTTTCGAGTTCGGCGTACGCTTGAAACAATGCTTGCTGCTTTTCCGTCAATTGTTTAGGCACGGTTATCTTGACGTTTACGTAATGATCGCCGTAACCCATTCCGTCGACCTTCTTCAATCCCTTGCCGGTCAAACGGATTCGCGTGTGGGAGGACGTACCCGGCATTATTTGTATAGTCTGATTTTCGTATACGCCCTCCACTCGTATCGTACCACCCAGCACCGCCTGCGCGAGGGAAACTTCCGCGTCCGTGTGCACGTCGGGCCCATCACGGCGGAAGTACCGGGACTTCTCCACACGGAATGTCACGAATATCTCTTTCCTGCCCAGTGCCATACGGATCGTTTGACCGTCCTCTACTCCGGCTGGAACCGGCACCGTTATTTTCTTACGTTGTACCTACAGAAATGCAGCGTTTAAAACATAATAATTAATACAATAACGATAAATAAGATAATAATGGTTTTTATCGGATGATGCATAGACAGAATCAAGAAACATTCTCTCACCGTTTGTCCTTTCGCGTTGCACTCCGTGCAAGGGAACTTGATGTGCATTTTTGTGCCTTGACAGTACCGACAAGTCGAACTCATTACAAAAGGACCGGTGGATATCGTCTCCATTCCCGTACCGTTGCAATAAAAACATTTTGCTGGCTTAGTTCCTATCTCGCAGCGCGAACCTCCGCATTTCGGACAAGTGTCTATTACGTTCACGTTGATATCCTTATTCACACCTCTGGCGGCTTGAGAGAACGTTAAATTCATTATCACCTGTAAGAGAAGCGTTATTTACATGTTGCATTTATCAGGAAATATGTGAATCGTACTTGCATACCTCTTGAGCCGCCCCAAAACCGTACTTTGTTTCTGTAAAGTCTTCAAAATCACTGAAGGCCCCACTTTGGAATCCGGCGTCGCCGAATATTTTTCTGAACAACTCTTCGGCATTAATGGTCGATCTATATTGCCAGTGTTGATTATAGCTCTTGGGTCCCCCCTGACCCTGGCCCATTCCCATACCCATTTGCTCCGAAGTTGCGCCCCACGTATCATATTCTTTCCTCTTAGTATCGTCGCTTAATACTTCGTACGCCTCGGAAACTTCTTGAAACTTCTTGTTGGCGTCCGGATCTCCTTTATTCGTGTCGGGATGATACTTCTTAGCGAGTTGATAATAAGACTTCTTTATGTCTTTTGACGAGGCGTTTTTGGCGACACCCAGGATTTCGTAATAGTTACGCCTTAACAATCTATTTGTTAAGTGTATGGCCCTGTGTGGTTGCACTATTGTTCCTATGTCTGAAATGGATATTGGGCATGACTAGGTCTTCCTGTTATTATTTATATATAAAAGAAAACGAAGGAAAATAAAGTATAGGTTTGACTTGTCCGAGTATCTAAAAATATAGGGCAAATTAGTTTCTTCATTATGAATTGGTTGACATTTATACAGCTATAAATACAAATAATGGTATCTCGAGGAAAAAAAGCTGTTATAATTTTCTAGAACATATTTACTAGTATATCATATATATGGCAAACACAAATACTACAAAGCATTATATACCATTCTTCCTACGTCTAAAATAAATATTGGATCTGAAGGCTTTCCATTATTAAAATATAAAGTAAAATATAGATTTAACTTGTTTGAGTATCTAAAAATCTATAACAAATTAGCTCCTCCGTTATGCATCAGTTGATATTTATACGGACAGATAGACAATGACATTCCGTAGGAAAATAGCTCTAACTTTCTAGAACAGACTAGTATGTCGTAATAGTAATATATGACAAACGTGTATATACACGCGGATTTGCAGGTTATGTCGATGCATTGGAAAAACGCCGCACATATCGGACGACGGGAAACGCATAACGGGTGGAAACTCGCGCGGTTGAGGTTGGGAACGTCGACGCGACAGGCGAGGAGATCGTTGACACACTGGCGAAAGCGCCGGGAACGGAATTTTCGTTGGAAAACGAGAATGATGTAATATAGCGAGGTTCGAGTGCACGAGGATACATCTTACTTTTTTCGCGATTCCAGCCGCCGACAGTCGACGCGACGATCACCATGTGTCGCTGGCACGCGCTGCATTGCTGCAAAACGCCGCGCGAGAATTTATTCAGCTTATTATTCCCGAGCAGGTTAATGGTCTTCGGGCGAAGAATCGCGGCAAGACCCTTGCCGGTCGCCATGTTGCGCGAAAGACGCATGCAAACGCATGGCCGTGGGCGCCGTGGCAGAGAGTACGAAGAATTCAGGAATGCGCATAAAGTAGAGGGGGTAATGTCATATCTACTCAATGAAGTCTGTATTGTTGAACTGGCTGCGCTAGTTCAGAGTTTATTTTTTTCCTTCCAATGTGGAGTAAAAAAGATGAACTCTGAACTAGTGCAGCCAGTTCAGCAATAAAAAACAGATCCAAGATGGCTATTATTGAAAACCGCCATTTTTTCCGCCAATTTTAAAGCAAATAATTTGATATCATTTTAAATCAATTAACATTTTATCATAAAGTTAGCACGTCTTATACCATGTCAAATCTACTATAATTAATATCTATGTTATTATATTAGAGACTTGTGTGATATTTATTTTAAGAATAATAAACATACAAGAATAAAAGCATAAAATATACTAAATATAGTGTCAACACATTTAAGTTCATAAAGTATTTGCATGAAACAAAATCAATGGTTATTTATTAAATATAATAAAAAAGAAGTTCAAACCCTGAATTTAATTTCCATCCATTCGAAATAATTTATAAGCGTGTAAACCCTACATTTTTTAAATAAAATATAATACAATAAGATGCATCTTCGATTATTTATAAAATGGACTTTTATTTAAAAATAATTATTTTATCATGCTATGGAATATATACGCAGTAGTCTTTTGTCAAAACTATCTGCATCTTACAAAATTCTATACAACAAATTACTACTATAGATGGTTTCTACATTAATACAACGTTTTTACAATGGTTTTTCTTTTTGGCACCTTCTGACACTGGATCTTGTCATTCTTGTCGGTCGTTCTTGACCGAGTTCTTCATCATTTAAAAGTATTTTGGGACATTTACTTCGTGCATTTTTAGGTTCATTCGCTGTGTCCGCGTTTTCTATAGTTTCTTTCAATGTTCTGGTCTTAAAGAATTTTCTTTCGTTATGTATTTCTGGAATCTTTTGGTTTTGTGATTTATTAACTTTTTCAGGTTTTTTTGTCAGCGTAGAAGAATCGTTATTTTCATTTGTCTTTTCTTTTATTGCCATGTTTTTCAGTAACTCTATGGCCTGATCTATATTTTTATTATAATCAGCGACTGTCAATTGCTTCGTATCTTTAACGCTTTTTCTTGTCTTTGATTTAATTTTGAGATTCCTTACATTTTCTACTAATTTATCAATATTTTCTGTCGTGGCAGGTAAATCAGTCTTGTCTACCAAGTTCATCAAACTCTTCGATATATCTGGAACTAAAGACGTCACTTTAATCATAATGTCTCTTGTTGATTTCTTTTGCGTACTGTTTCTATCTTCACTCGAATTTTCCAATTTCTTTGTCTCTTTCGACACAGAGTCTTCTATATTTAAACTAGCCACGTCATCCGCTAAGTCTTCCTCCAAAATTTTTCTTCTCACTAAATTTGTACGCGACTTGATTTTTCTATTCGAGTACGTAGCTGGTGGTGGTGACAAACTATCATCATCTTCATCATCGCTCCAAATCATATTAACTTTAGTTATCTTCAAAGCTACTGGGCTCTTTCTACGTCGAATTGAAGCAGGTTTCTTAGCACGTTGATTCTGAGCGGATGGCGTGACACAAATGATTGGATCAAACGAGATTTTTACGTGGTCACTTGTATCAATGTCATGTGGCTGCGGAACCATGAACTCTGCAACAAAGATTATCATATAAATATAAAGATCTTATCTGAAGTTTGTCTTGAAAAAAGGCCATGTGTTAAAAAGTACATACTTGAACTGAAGTCTGACGACTCTAAAACCGGTTCGAATTCATTGTCAATTGCTAATTCCTTAGCCATTTTATAGACGGGATGTCTCTCTAATGTATACTTGCGGCATATATTGATCGCTAAATTGGTAATATCAAACGCATCCTTTTGTCTCGATGGTACCTTTGTTTTCAGAAAGTAACAGAAATCGATCAATAACTGTATATAATCGATAATGTAGAAACGTATTTGCCAAGAAAATCGCTTCACACCGATTTCGTCACAAGGCCAGTTTTCAGGCAGAACTGATTTTTCTTCTTTAAATAGTTTCCGTCTTATTTCAAAAGCGCCGTGGAAGTGATCGAGCGCTGCCGCGGTGTGATCTTGCAAGGCATATAGCTGCGCTCTGATATAAGTGGTGGCAAATACCGTGTACTGATACGAAACGTTGCCGCATTTGTAGCAGTCGCAATCTGTATGCAATGTGAATTTCGGCAAGTCAAACACTTTCTTCCCGAGCACTGGAGAAGCGCCATACTGCGGCGTATCTCTGACAGGATCTCCGATCTTCGTGGGAGTCACTGCGAGATAAGTGAATGGTGTTTCAACGGACTTGGACTCCATCGACAACTGAAACGTCTCGATGTTCAACATGTGCTCGAGGCCCTGCAGCTTTACCTCGCAATCGTCCAGTTGTAAACGCGACAGATCAATATAACACAGCGATTTCAATAGTTCGGCAGTACGTAGCATCGCATTTAAGCTCTGTGCTGACTTTAAGAGTCGCACTAAATCCGGGCTAATACCACGAAAAGATAATAGACTGTTTATTCTTATGGACAAATTAACTCCAGTAGTAAAAAGTACATCGTAACTGAAAAGATATGTCACTTGATTTGTCCCTGAAACAGATCGCTTGTAAATAGTCGAATAATTTTACACATATATAAATTGATATTGAATTGTAGCTTTATATTAGGATTAAATAGAATAGAAAAGTGGCTTCATATAAACTATAATTACATTTTTTCGTCAACAGATCTTGATTTAAGCTCCTCGCTGTAAGCCGACTTTCCTCAATGTACAAGTTATAATCCTCAGGTTCCACAATATAAAAATGGATGTTGCGTATAATAACATCTAAACTTAACAGATACACGGATTTATTAGCAAGAAATGAAATTCCTGGAAGATTTCTAGCTTCGGTAAGTAATTGCTTAGCATCATCAAACTAAAAAAAAAATATATATATAACAGAAAATTTTATATATGTATTGTATATTAGATAAAATATTTGCGTGTTTTAGACTATTTTCTTACCTTTCCACATTCAAAATAGAGATCCGCTAAACTTATCCAAAATATAGCAATGGCACCAATTACATCCTCGTCCTTAGAATCTCTGCATTTTCTAACATATTCTTTAGCAGTAGTAATCCAATCATAATTGATTTGTCTCAATGATATACAACGACCTGTAACTGTAAAAGGATTTATATTAACTCATCCATAAAACATACTTTTTTCTTAATTATTATAACAAATAATTTAACATACTATAAATAATTGTATGATCGTTCATTTCTGATGCTAACTTATATGCCAATGTCCATACTTCAGCTTCGCAATCTTCATACCGATATAACCGGGCATATTCACCAGCTGTTATCAGCATGCGAAGTATAAGTTTAGGTTCCCAATCCTTGACAATTTCTTTCTATTGACAATAAAATAGTTTTATACGATTACTGAACTGCAAAGCTTTTAATAATAATAGCTTAATGCAATAAATACTCTCCATAACTTACAAAATAGTATTTAAACAGTTGTTTCCAATTCTTTAAACTCTTTTGTAGACACAACATAAGGTTGTTATCCTTTTTGACGTTTATCATAGTATAAGCAGGAACTACATTCGGAGATTTGGTTTCGGCTAGTTCTCGTAACTTGGGGGCGCATAGAGCAAATTTTGTATTTTCCATTTCCAAGTGAGTTTGCTTATTCATTATATGCAACTCCTCCACAAACATAAAAAGGCTTAAATTAGCTTTCAAGCACAGAACAGCCACAGAATTCGACTTATCTTGCTTCAAATCGCGTATAGCTTGCTCATGATATTTTAGAATAGAGCTGTCATATTTCAAACCTAAGAAATAATATCCTAATAACTGCACCGTGTGTGCATACTGATTACTTGGCTGTAGCTTCCCAAGTTTTTCCAGAACTGCAGCCACGCCATTTGTAAATGTGATCTGTTCCTCCAACAAAATTGTTGCTTCGCGCAAACACAAGGCAGTAAAGTCATATTTGGAAATATCGATTGAAAATCCCAGTTCATTCTTTATCTCGTCTTTATCATTTGTCAAGCACTTCAGCATAGTTAAGTTTGCAACTTCTTCGGGAGCATTTTTCTTGATATTTATCCATGTATGAAAAGCTTTTGTGTTCGACTGATTATAAGTTAACAGGGCATTCAATGCACACATAGTCATAGCTTTCCTATACATATTGTTTCTATAATGCACAACACTTAATCTGTGCAATGCAAAAGAAAGAATATTTTCAAGATTTTTGGAATTTTCAAGATCCATAGAGATTGATTCGATTCCTTCGAGCTGAAAGATACAAGTGCATAAGAAGGAAAAAAAAATCACGCTTTCCTCGTATACGTGTTCGGACAGTACGCCTATGTTATAAATTAAATTCCGACAAATATTCCACGATTGTGTCCAGCGCTTACATTCGCTTTCCTCCATTTCACGAATAATCAATTCAACGTTTTGCTCCAAGATTTTTCTAGTAAGAGCGCACACCTCTGCTGGCAAAGTTTTAACAGGATATTTACACACTAAACTGATGCATCTACATTTCATCGCTATAGCATTGTACAAATCCCTCTTAACTGTACACAGTTTGCCCAGGCACCACTTGCATTTGATCGACACTTGCTTGTTGTAAAACTCATCTGTATGTATATGTATGAATAAATTCATTAGTTTTAGGAAGATGCCAGTGTCAAGCAAACGATCGAGCATGTGCTTGTCAGTTTCCACACACTTTTCCCAGTAAGTGAACATGGGCTCAACTATCTCCATAATACTGATTGCATTCCACTTAAGACCTCCCTCATATCCGTACTTCTGCGCAATGTTTAAGTTATGATAAATAATATTTCCTATATTTTTGGCACTATCGACAAGATTTTCCATTGGCACTAAAAGACTCGTACACAAGCTTTGAAATTGTCGAAAGCACTGGCAGCATTCCTCGTCCTCCGCCAGAAGAGTCTCGAAATAACTACATAATTCATCTAACGTTTTTATTGCAGATTCAATACCAGTTGCATTAACTGTCCTACATATCACATGACATATGATGCAAAGTATACGACAATATATTATGTATTTCTCATCTTTGTCTAAATATAACTGCACCCCTGACAAGTACTCCAATATACATTTACAAAAGTCATCAAAATATTCCTTGTCTTTATCAATAGCTGATATTCTATCTAAATGTTTGCCCATCTCCACAATCAAATGCTTCGTATAATCTTTATATGCTATCTGCGTCATTTTCATTTCGTGCTTTATGACACTTTTCAGTTTATTATAACTCTCTACGTTCAAAGATTCATTCGTAAGAGTAAGATATATATTGTTAACTAAAACACGCCATAAGGACAACACTTTTATCAGAAGATTCCTGGTGTCGTCTTGAGGATCGTACAAATTGCCAGGTTGCAAATAACAACATATCTCCGCCGCGTCCTCGTGCAGATTAAAAGTAATTAAACAGTGAACAATTTTGAATAGAGCTTTGACAAAGTTGTTGTCATCAGGTACCTCGATCAATAATGAGCAAAGCAATTCAGCTAATTTGGCGATATCTCTCCCGGTCTCGCAGTTCTGCTTATTACATTTGTCCGCCACGCGACATAAGCGTAACAGCAATCTAAATATACCGTCGTTCAGCTTGCTGTCCGGTCGGACGCGGATAGTCATCTGAAAGATATGTCAACAATGAGACCGCGCTCGGAAATAAGGATATTATTTCTAACGGAAAAGAGCGTACCTGAACATCCTCCAACACCTCCCGCAGTTTCTCCGACTGTATCAGTTCCGTCCACGTAACAATTTTTGCCTGCATCCCGTCCATCTCTCGGAGCGTAAAATTGTCGGTTTCACTAAAATCCCACGTACTATACTCGCGTTATTATCGCGCAACGTTGCCCGTTTCGTCAGGAGTGATTTGAAATTTGTGACCTGCGTAACGTAAACACGGTACCCCTTTCCTTTCGCGGGTCTTCTGGGAGTTCTTCTACCTTCTACTGGCGTTGTCAGTTTAAAGGCCGGTGCTTATTGAACGCGTTATATATCGCGTCACGAGCGTCATGAATTTCATTGAAAACGTCACTTGAGAAGAGGAAGAAAGAGAGGGGCGTGCAATAACATCACTGAGCATCACCATCACCCTCATACTTCATGCCTTCATGCCGACGCCGCGCATGTTCGAGCTAACCTCAAACTCAGTCTCCCTTTCAACTTGGAACGCGCGAAACGGGAGAGTATGTCGAAAGTAATCGAATCCCTGACGAGGCTGAACGTCAAGAACGACGCAGGAACGCGCGGACAGGGCGACGAAATGGTCGGCAAGAAGGTCGAGCTGACGCTGTCGCTAGAAGAGACGGTGTCGCACGATCAGAACTACATCCTCTCCGTCTGTGGAACTCAAAGGCAAGTTCTATGTTTCCTTATGGAACATTTCCTGTCAGATCTGCGCAAAAATGTGACACATCACACATGTGCTTCAAATATGTTTCTGCTATTGCGCGAGAAACTAATCTATATCTTTTAATATACAGAACACTGTTGTGTTTGTATTCTATTTTTTTTTATTACAATATATATAAAATATAATTTTTTAAATTTGTTTTTTTTTTATCTAAATGTGTATGCCCAATAATATTTTCAGTAATTTTTACTGCTTACTAATATTTTTGTTTATATATTTTGGCAGTTTGGCAGTTTGGAATATCTACTTATTATTATATCTTATTATTATAACTTTGTACTTGACATGAAGTACTTGATATGATATTGTCCAACCACATGTATTAATTTTATTTTTATATAAATTGTTTGTTATATATAGTGAGCCAGAATTTACAATTGGAGCAGGACTATCGGACCATTCCTGCGTGATATATTCTGTTGGCGAGTCCACGAGCCGAACGATTACCCTGGACCATAATCAAGCACCCATCGTGGGAGTTAAGTTCAGTCCTACTTCTAAAAATATATTATATATCGCGACTAACGATGGGCTAATTACAGCATGTGATTTGCGTGCTAAAGGAAAGGTCGTGGCAGAATTCAAAGGTAACTGTCAGACTGTCAGTCCCAACGGTCCCAACGACCGTGAACATAATTTACTCATCGATAAAAATTCTAGTCATGTTTCGACATTTATAGATGGTACGGAAGATGGTAAAACAAAGCCTTTGGCTAGCTTTGACCTCAGCTGCGATGAAAGGCTCGTAGCCGGTGGGACGGAGCACACCAGTGGAGATGCGTTTATTCTATTTTGGGACATAAGGCAAAGTGGTTCAAAAATAGGAAATAAAAACAATCTCCTTGGTGGATATTGGGAATCGCATATGGATGACGTCACTTGTCTGACCTTTCATCCCACCAAGCGGAATGTTTTGGCATCGGGTAGCACTGACGGTCTGATGAATATATTCGACCTGATGCAATCCTCGGAAGATTTGGCCTTGACATCCTCGTTAAATACTGAGTCGTCAGTGGTGAGAAAATCACCTCTGTTGTTTTGTATAACGTGACAATATGAAGACTATCTTGGTAATCAAACAGCTTTTCTTTTTAGGACAGGCTAGGCTGGTTAACCGATGATTCTCTATGGTGTACGACACATACGCACAATTTGCAATTATGGGAATGCGAAGGTGCTTGTGCGTATGAAACATTCGAGCGCAGTCATTTAGCAGTATCGCGGGTATGCATGGTTTTTTTAATCATATCACTGTTTATCGTATATCACTTTTCTCAAAGAATAATCTTGAAGAATTCTATTTATTGCAGAAGGATGATCCTGATAATTGTTACTTAGTGAAATTCCACACCACAAATGTGTTTGGACAACCATTCCTGCTGGCGGGTTCTAGTACAGTTAAAGGGTATTAGTTTGAAATATATAATAAATGTACTTATACACTGTACAAAACAATTAGAATTTTTTTAGATTATTGGCATTTAGTTGATTGTATAGTATTACTGCAAGGAGTAATTTCTTATTTATTTTAAATGTATTAACATGGGATATAAAATTCCTTAATACAATATATAACGTTCGTATTTTTTCAGGGAAAATCTAAGATGTTTGAGTATTAGGGAGAATTGTTTGGAAACGTGTTACGAAATTATAGGGAACAAACAAATAGTACGGGACAGCTGGATGCATGAAAAGGTAAATTAGTAGATTAAGGAATTATTTCAACTTGGAGAATTATCGATAATAACCTCGTATTCTCGATTTTGCAGAGTGGTAGCTTGGTGACAGTCGGCGAGAAAGGCATTATCAACGTGTGGCGACAAGCGGAATCGCCGACACAGCGAGATTCGGATCATAAGTTGTTAACTAAAATTGGAAACGGCCGTGACCGGCATCACAGGATTAAACCCTATTAAAATAAGTATTTAGGAAAAATAATGTAAATTTGTTAATGCGGAAAAGTGTTTTTCAAAAATGTAATCGTGTCAGCGGAATTGGAACAGCGAACGTCGATTGAAATGTCATGATTGTATATTTCCCTCACATTCTTCTTTATTACAATAACAGTTTGTATGTACATTTATAATAAATAGGTATTATTTGTTTATGCGATTAATTATTTAACGGCGAGTCATATATTGATAAAAAAAATGCAGCCACGGGTTCCGTGGTATAAATGCTAAGGAATGTAAATCACATGTAACTGCGGATACATGGAATTCATAGACGTGGAAGAAAAGAACAAGACAGACCATAGGAGTTGCGCGTGACTCGCAAGGAAACGGATTTCCTTCTGTCACAGCGAGATTAAGATTAATAAAACAGGACGATTGGCAATCGTCAGAGGACTCGTGTCGGGTAATCAGTACTCGTGACAAAGAACAATCAACCAAATAACTCGATAATAACAATTGGATAGTAGTTTACAGTCTCTGCGTTTGAAAATCGTCAAAATTCAAGGAGACTCCTATTGCCGATCCGTGAGCGTATCAATAGCCAAACACACGCCCGCTTATTACACATTATGTAATATTATTACATTAACGATTCAAAAGACGATCGCAGTAGCGAGTATCACAATGATAACAGTAGATATAGTTTTAGAGCGAAACGGTAGTATAGGTACAGACTAAACGTACAAAAATACTTCCCATGAGCATCGGGGACGTAAAGATTCGCTAAAACGTGGAAAACCGCGTTACTGTAACTTCATTTATATATAATCTTTATAGATATATATAACCTTTATAGATATATATCCTTTCTCAAACTTTGCGTCGCCACGTGACGTTATACTACTAGAATAGAAAAAAACAAAAAGATACGAAACGCCACGAGACGCGCGTAGGCCGTCACGCTATTCCTCAGCTGTCGCCGATTTGATTCTTCGCGTGTTATCCCGCGGGATTGTGTGCGACTTCATTTATTTATTACAGGTATATCAGTCCGATCAGTCGACGGAGACGGGAAATTGCGGCATCTCATCGATCGCACACCGTGACAGTCAATTTGCTCCATTGCAGCATATTTTCCGAGACAGAGACTACGTTTACACAGCGGCTTATAATCCGGTTTGATAACTACCGTATACTATAATCGATCCAAAATTTGTCTTCTTTTCATTATGACGATCATTTAAATATAAACCTATTTTGATACTCTACACATTTGAATCAATCTTTGATGTGTATATATATATATATATCAAAGATTAATTCAAAGTTAGTGTGTATATGTATATGTGCATATATGTATATATATACGCACTAAAAGTTGTGGTTTAAGTAGCAAAAAAGGTTGATATCTAAATAATCATTACATGATCAAAGAAAGAAAAATTTGGGATTGGATGATATACGGCAGTTATTAAACCGGATTAAGCCGTTGTGTAAACAGTCATCGCGATTGTTTTCTCGAGTCGTACGGAAGTTACGTTTCGTCTAAAACCAATTTCTTTTTACGAATCTCCTTTGCCCGGCTAGTTACGCAGTAAATATATCGTCTGTATGCATATATGTACGCGATGAAGTCGAACACTCATCCACGGCACAGACGCTACAACCAGCTACAATCGCAAAATATCACCTCGCGAGCTTGTCACATGCTCGGCATCGCAGTAGATAGTAAATATATAGTAGTAGTAGACTTGTAATAAAGTCGCCTTATATCCTCTTTTTTTCCCCCTTTTTTTTTTCTTTTCCCTCGCGTAATTCGACATACCTTACGGAATACTTTTTTAAGATCTATTGTCACCGTGATTGATTGAGACGAACTTGCAGCATTATTACTTAAGTTTCCTTAACGAGGCTAATTCATTAGACGTTTCTTGTCCACCGTGCCTCAACGGCCCCTTCGCCTGTCTTTCAATCCGATCATATTGCACGCCAGTTTTATCTGTTAAGGAATGTTTATTTATATACGCACAGCATTATAACTATAATCGTTTACGAACCGAGTTCAGAAGTCCATAATTCAGAGACATTATTGACAATCATCACAACAATACGATATTATATATCATATATATATATATATATATAACACGGTTGTCGCAATTGTCCTTTCCGTTTTTGAATCTGAAAGCGCGTTTGATGCCGCGTCGCAACGACGAACTTCGTTAAGGTATGCTAAATACGTATTGCTTTTTTTTGCGATCTAACAGTAACAGTGGGTCGGTGATCCAACGTGCAGTATGACCGTACTATGATTCAGAGATTCCTCATCTTTCCTTCGGCACTCGAGAACGTCCTCATTCGTTGATAAGTGTGACGTACAAATAAAATACATTAGAAACGGTGCACGGGATGCAAGATCCGCGAGAACCGACGCGAAATATTCTCGCAACGAGCGGGACGGGAGTTCGTTACGATTCTCGTGTAACGGACTCCCTCTCGCTTCCGTGGGTATCATTTCGCGTGGGCTTGCGCGGGCTTTCATCATCGATCTTACACAATGCAATAAATAAAGTTACCTGTGGACAATAATACGAGGAGAAAGAACGCTCGACAAAGAACGACAATAATGGCAGTGAATAATCCCGAAACGAAATGCCAAGTATGAAATCCCTCCGCTACAATTCGTGGGGGAAGAGCCACACGGGTGTATCACGCGCGACACACCCACGTAAAAACAGAATCGTGCGTGTAAAGTAAATGTTTTGAAAACTGAAGTGTCATCGATTTTGACCAGCGGCTTGGCACACGTACTGATAATAATGACAATAATGCATAATTGTTAATGATAAATCCTATCTGTCGCTTTAGCACGTATTAAAATACTACAATAGTAATAAGAATAGCTACCGTAGATTCGCTCTATCATTCGTAACAGAGATTCGCTCGTGCATTCACAGAGATATAACTAGACGTGCGAGCGTGCGAGAAGAGTCGCATCGCACGTACATATGCACATACACGATTTGCCCTTTCATTCGTGCCCAATTATACACACACGCACACGTATGCTTATGAAAAAGTATATATATGTACACACATTCCTGTATATATGTATGTAACCGTAATATATATATATATATGTATTTATCTACCTTGCACTTCAGCAAGCAGCAACAGGTTTAAAAGATTCATCTAAAATCTTGTGTTTCTAAAACTGTCAGTCGGCTTGATAACGTAACGAGCAAGAATTCAACAAGATCGGCTGATCTGCTTTGCTAAGTCGGCCGTTA
Organism: Temnothorax nylanderi; assembly: GCF_030848795.1. Taxonomy (NCBI): domain Eukaryota; kingdom Metazoa; phylum Arthropoda; class Insecta; order Hymenoptera; family Formicidae; genus Temnothorax; species Temnothorax nylanderi. The sequence continues at coordinate 2,311,606 of NW_027249068.1, read as the reverse complement.
ATACTCTTCTCTCTCTCTCTCTCTCTCTTTACTCCGCGAGCATCTCCGATCACTTTTAATAAAAATTGTTTTACTCTTAACGTATCCCTCTCGTCAAGGTAATAGTTTGGAGAGATTTGGCATAAAAATGATTATTGCCGTCAGTTGTAGCAGTTGGAACGTAACAAAGTATTATATCTTTTCTTTCTCCCAGCTACACCGAGATTAACTACTCGCATTTATTGACGATTGTGTGGGCAAGATCGAATATTGTATTACGCTACGACCTCGTCGTTAAAATAAATAGTCGTGCATCCTATCGTAAGACGATCAAACCCGTAGTGAGGAAAGGATGAGCGATAGAAGAAGAAAACGCGAAATGGTAAAAGATGAGACATTACGAAAGAGTGTATCTGCGAAGCGGCGAATAGATTGCATCATCGCGAAATATTTATGTCGAAAATCAAAAGGATTTAACGCGGCTGCGGGACTGGCTGCTCCTCGACTGATTTCGCGGTGACGGTGCCGGTGTCAAAGTTGGCGTAGTCGTACCGGTGGTGGCGGCGGCGGCGCTGGCGCGCGACGAACGCGACGAATGCTTGCGACCGAATCGAAAGAATCGTCAGAAGAAGATCACCTCCTCCTCCAACGGTGGTTGTTGTTGTTGTTGTTGCTGCTGCTGCTGCTGCGGCGGTGGAGGTTGCGGTTGCGGCTCCGCGTTTCGCTGCTGCTGATGCTGTTGTTGCTGCGCTTGCTGATGCGCATACGAGGTGTCGGGCGGTGAGCGAGTGATGCGAAGCGAACGATTCGACGAATGCGTGTTATTCCCGCAGATTCCGTGATGGTGACTGTTCCCGAGCTCTGGCGACGAGTATACGGATCCAGTGACGATCGCTGGGCTGCTGCCCGCCCTGGAGTGCCGATCCGGACTATTGTTGCTCGCGGTGCTACCGCTTCTGTCGTACGATAAAACACAGATTATTGCTTGTCGACTGAAAGATAAACGTTTGTGATGTTTAGGGTAGAATGAGCTGGCTCTACCTTGTGTTATTGTTACTTCCGCTGGCGAGCTTCAGCGGCAGCTGTTGTTTGATCGGCAAGTTACTCTGCACTTTCTGCTGATTTGTCGCACTGATCAGATTCAGAGGAATGCGTTTCGCGTCGGGTTGTGCCTTGCTGCGCGCGCTTTGCTGCATCGTTTCGGCGTTCTGTGTCAAGTGAGATAGGTGAATCATCGTCGAGCCGGTCGTGGAACTTCCGACCAGCGTTACGCCCTGTCGCTCCAATGCCTCGAGTCGTCGATACAACTGATCCCGTTGTTGCGTTACGTCCCGCTGCTCCGCGGCCAATTGCTCCCTCTGCCGCGCCAACTCGGCTCGTTCCTCTTCCAGCTGGGTCTTCTCCTGCTGAGATGCGGCGCGAAACGCCGCTTTTTCTCGACAAAGCTGATCCTGCAAGTTCCGCAGCTCTTCCAACTGACGATTCGGATTCGGTCGGCTATTGGACGACTTGCCCATACTGCCCTCCTTACATGCGGCCAGTTGCGCTTGCAGGCTGTCGATCGTTGTCATCTGATTACTTATTATACAGAGCAACGTATAAACGTGATGAGACAAACGTATCGCCGCCCACTGCTGATCCTTGCTTGTCTCCAATTCTTGGCCGTCCTTCTCGTCGGCAATTTCTTTAGGTAATTCACCGGGTTTCGGAACAGGGATCACAGTGTGCAACGTGTTCGAATCACGCAGCGGGTATCTCTCCTAAAAGCGTAGTAGATTATTTTTATACGGGGTTATTTTACACTTGCTTTCGTTTATACATACTTTATTGTGATCGAAACCAGCGAACGTTTCGGCCCTTCGAGGAACGCAAAGAGCAGGCGGAATGTAAGCTTCGCTGTGGCGTTCGCCGGCGGAGCTTAAGCTTCGCGATAGAGTACCGCCACCCGCGCTGAATGACAGTGAGCTAGCAAGACGTGTCGCTTCTTGCACGGCCACAACCACCTGCGTAAAACACAAAATTTATACGATTAAGCCGACGATTTATAAATTAGAATTCAATAGGTAATATATAATGTATAGTGGGATAGAATATTAACCTCTTGCCACAATTGAGTGGTATCAGTTCCTTCATTGTGCACCAATCGGGTGTAATCGGCACCTTCCTTCTCGTGCTTTTCAATTCTCTCATTATCGCTCTCGTTCCCGCAGACATTCGCCGCTTGTAAAAGCCGCATTTGCAAGTTGATCTTCTCCTCAAACAGCAACGCCTGCTCTGCATCTTTCTTTCGCAATTCGCCTGATGTAACACAATTTTTCATTTGAATACATTAGGAAGCGCAAAATAATATTAGAAGTTGAAAAAAAGCTAAAGGAACATACCGACAATTCTAATTATATTTGACTCCTTAACTTTGGCAATACGCTGCTTCTCTTCGATGGAGATCAGCGAAATCGAGGAGGAGCGAGTGTCTCGCAACTCGTTACTATTTTCAGTCACCGTGTCGGCCTCGTTTTCAGGATCTTGCGGGCAGGTCTCGACCGCTGATCGAATAGCCCGTATCCATAATTGTTTGTCCTTTGGCTTCTGAATTTTTAGCTCGAACATTTCCGGTTCGGCTGGATTACTGCTTATCAGGTAAATGCTAGATTCTTGACGGGCCTTTTCGCGAACCAGCAGCTTCTGCAGCGATACTATACCCGCTTTATTGTCAGGCACGAAGAACGCGTATTTCTGATCTCTCTCAGCCAAGAAAAACAATATATCTGAGAGAACGACCACTACAATGGCAGTCATTTTGCCACGACCTTGCATTAAGTATGCAGTGCCCTCGAACTTCAGGATTCTGTTAATTATATCCGACTTTTTGAATTTGGCACCACGATACGTCGCGAATGACTTCGCGTCGATCCTGTAAAAACATTGTTATTTAAGTTCCGAAAAAAATAACGACGCGAAGAAACGTAATAAAAAAAAGGAAAAAAGAAAAATCGAAACTTACTTATTGTATATTTCTAATTTTCTATCTTCTCGCTCTTTGTCGGCTACACAGGCATCTACATCAGCTAAAATCTCTTTAACAAGGACCAGTGCTTTACGTAAGTCTTCACCTTCATCTTGTGTAACGCCGGTTTTGATGAGCGGCTCGATCAGCAACGGATACTTCGTCAAACGTTGAGTAACAAAGAGTATACATTCAGGTATACCTTTCTTTTTCAACAAAGGATTCGTCTGAGGGCACATATTATTCCACTTTACTGAACCGTACCGTTCGAGCCTACATCGTTTGCTCGTTATTAAAACATACCTGACAGTGGCGAACAAAACGGGCGAAGCGAGGATCGTTACGCAAGTAATACTTGTACGCTTCAACGGCGTCCCGATGACGACTACAGAATTCCCCATACGCACTCTTCATGCGTTGTGCGTTATCGCTCGAGAATTGCTCGACTAGAATGTCGGCGATCGTGGAGACCACGGGATTAGCATTCTGTCGTTTCCACAGCTTCTGCAGAAACCGTAAATGGATGTCGATCAGATCCCGTAGTCGGGGAAACATGCGCTCGAGATCCGGCTGACCTAGACGAAAGTGTCGTCGCAGTCCTTCCGCAAAGATCTTCTCCATGGCGAGCAATACCAAACAATGGTGCTTCTCCGTCAGCACGAATTCGTATATATGTTCCTGCCTCTTCACCTCGCGCTCGCAATGATCGACGAGACGTAACGCAATGTTACGTCCGATCGCGGAGCTCCAAGAATCGGGCTCCTCCTTTCCCAACGTTAGCTCGGGATCTATCTCCTCGAGATCTGCCACTGTGAACTGATGAACATCGTCCCCAAAGTCAAATTCTTCCCATCCGCTGAAATAAAGGAAAAATCAGCTTATTAATTTTCTTTTCATTAGTTTATTGTTCATTACAGCGTTACGGTACACCGGGTGCCTTGATTAAAATTTACGGATTGAAGTTTATTATAACATCTAAGAAAAAGAAAAGAGAAAAGATATATTTACAAACCTGGGAAGATCACGATGTTGCCCGCCCTCGGCATCTTTTTCTTCGTTTATCGTTTGACTGAAAGAAAGATATAGCTTTGTTTCATAAAGCACGATTTACGATTAAAGAAGAAAAGTGTCACTCTTTCCTAAATGACGCACACAATGTTAGGACGAACTCCAGCTTGAAAGACTCTTGAAATTAATGTACTGATTGGGAGATGCCGGCCTTTTAAGAAGACTGGTGAATTATACATCTTAAAAATATTTTTTTCCGTACGATCCTTTCTATACAAACCTTGCAGATGATATTTGATATCTTCATTTAAGCATGTATAAACCTTCGTCTAATTTTCATTATAGTGTCAATGTATATCCGATATATTATTGAACTATGATATATTATTGACTTACTGTCGTAACAATCAATTCCGCTCTCATCGCAATGTATAGTCAATAAAACTAGTGATCTAAGATAAATTCAGAGATATTAAAAGTCTTTGATATTAATAGCAAAAAGCCATTCGCAGAGATGAACAATAATCTGCAAGAGCCGGAAACTTCGAATTTAGGTCGGGTGGGACATGCGTCATAGAGGCAACTACTTGCTTTCTTTCCGTTCCTATCTTGTCCTCCGGTTTGCTTAAATTTTTTCAGCGATCGAGAACACGGATTCACGCATAAGACGCATTACGGGAGACTCGAAGAACAGCACCCGTTTTATATTCTCGTTAGACCGTAATCGATCCCGACCCGACCCAAAAACTGACTTGACAAACTACTTTGAAAACGTGACTGTATACATATGAAAGTTCGGATACGAAATCTCGTGACACATTGAGAAACGTGGGAACAATGAGAGAAAAAAACGTGACAAACTATCGTTGACAGGGCAAGTTGTAAAGTAGAAAGGAGAGATATAGAAACTGGTAACATGTCATGAGCATGTATCTACTGTGATATTATATTGTCCGGTGTGTATATATTTATCGTGAAGAAATTACCTTACGAATTAACACTCGTGAACTTATGCGCTATAATTTAGGCGAAGATTACAGCGAGAAGAGATAACACAAAATATATCATTGGATGGACACAAATCATAGAAGCAAGCACAAGATCAGAAGCACAGGCAGGGCAAGATGATGTCTCTTTCAGATTATACAAGACGAGACGGCAGAATTCGAATTTGCCGTTCGCTGAACATGTGCACGTATGTGTATGTGTGTTGTGTAGTATGTGGTGTGCGAGAAAAGAATCGAGGAACGAGAAACGCGCGCCTTCCTATCAGACGCGTGTAAAGCTGAATTCAGATTAAGCAAAAGATTGCGAACAAATGCGAACAAACGACTCGCTCCAATCAGTGCGAACGGTGCCGCCAGTATATGAAAGCAAGCTGTTCATTCGTGTTTGTTCGTGCTCGTTTACTTGGCCCGAATACAGCTTGAGATAGTACACGAACAGAAACGAACGAAACGAACGCTTTCGACAGAATACAGGAGGAACACATCAGATATCAGAGACTTACTTGACTCCAAGCTTAGTGGCGACTCGCCGCCAAGGGCTGTAGCTTGACACGGTTTTCTTGTGGCTGTTAATTTCCCTTTAATCGTCGTACAATCGATCGGTTTGCACGTAGTTGCACGAGAGGGAATGCACGGGAGAAGGAGAAAGCACACACTGCATTAGGGCAACTTCATTTTGCCTGTCAGGCCGTTTTTCCTTCATTTCCTTCATTTTTCTTGCGCTAAGTCTTTCTTTTACGCTTGTCGACTTTTTATGTCGAAACTTATCTTAACGAATCGTTCCCCACACGCAAGAGTTTTCTATTCATTAATAAAATAGCTTTGTCCTTTTCTTTAAAAAAAATCGACGGAATAAAATTAAAATTCAGAATCGAATGACTCTCGGAGTTACGTCAATGTGTTTGATAACTTCTCGTTACGACGCAATTACCGATAACATCAGCCGTTAGTATCTACTATCTTTGTAGCTTGTGTATGTAATAATAGTAAACCGAAAGCTAGCTGAGGTAGTCTGAGCATGGTATATTTTGTACAAAGTAATACGCATAATATGTAAAAACGATATTATATCAATTAAAATGTAGCGGCGCGATGCTGAACGCGCTAAAGCTTGCCGTACTATTAATATTGCTAAACTGCGAAATTAACCAGAAATAATAAGCTTCTGAGCCAGCCAAAACCTCGGAGTAATAAACAAATATACAATTTTTGTTTAGTTTAAGGTTTTTCACAATCTCGCTTTGTACTATTTATATGTGTTAGATACAAAAAATATTTCTTTACTTAATAAATTATTGAATCTTCTTTCTTATCTAAATATATGTTTTAAAATAAGACAATAAATTCTAATCTTGCCAATCAAATTAAGCCTGATTTGAGTTACTCATTAATCATTTCGCAAAAGAAGTTCGTTATAAACTCCGAGTTTCGGCCCAGCCATGCCATTTGCGTGCGAATCTTGAACCACAGATACGCAGATCCAATGCAAAAAAAAAATGAATATTTTTTGTCAATATGAACTTGTTACCTTCCGCTTCCGGATGATGCCGGTAAAGGCAGCGACGTCGTGGAACCCCGTTTGTTGACGCTGCTGTTACTCGACATTGTGGAAACGTTAGATGAAGACTTTGCTGCGGATTTTCCGGAGTGATGTTTGGACTTGATGCACTCCAGCACTAATTGATCCTTACATCCCTGACTTTGATGAACCGACGCTCCGCAATCTGATTTTATAAAAATTAAGCGAAGTGTAATTTTACGAAAGTTAATTATAACATTTACGGCAATCGCGAAAGTCGTTTAACTTAATATAACGGTTCTCTTACTGTCGCAGTGAAGGAGCGGTTTATTCGTCGAATGTTTCATACAAACATCACATAATAAGCTTCCCTGAGTTCCCACCGTCGTCGTTACCCACTGATGCTGTTGACTAGTCTTCTTCCCGCTTTTATCCTGAAATAAGATTAAAGCACGATTCGATCGAGAACGGCTTTATCGGATGTATCAAGCAATCACATTTTAGATTATTGACTTACCTTCTTTTTGCGGAAGAAAATAGAACCGCGCTTTCTTCTAGTCTTTTCGGAATGATGATCATCGTATGCAGTGCCACTGAAAAATCAGCATATATACCAACATTGTTCGAGTCTAAATTTGGCATGGATATTTAAAATTGTATTTTGTAGATGATCAGCAGTGCAACTATGGAAGCGTTTCGATCTATTCATAGCTTATTGCGAGAGATAAAAGTATGCGTGTAATTTCTGTAAATGTGTGCAGAGCTACGTGTTTTAAAATGTGTCGCATGCACAACCACGTGACATAGTAATTTTCGTTGTGATATATTCGGTAATTTTTGTTCAACGAGTCTTAAGTAACATTAAACTGCCTGCACATATATTTTTAATTAATACCTAAAGAGAAATGTGAGTTATTCCAAACAAATTAATGTATATGAGTCTATCTGACTGATTTAATTTTGCAGTTGTAATGTAACTACAGACTATTTGTGGCTACAGAATCGATCGTCGAGTAAACCGGTACAAACCATTCCCATCAGTGACGTTAAAAGGTTTTCGCAGTATCATAAATAATCCGGTTAAATATGAAGGACTTGAGGCATTGGGGTACTCACTCGGTCAAAAGCTCGTCAAGGGATATTTGAACACTCGGAGTACCCTCCCGGTCTTCATGGAATTCGTGGCTGTGTGGTGTATGAAGATCTTCGGTTTCTGTCTCACTCCCACTACCCTTTTCGTTTCTTTCACGACGGCTGTTTTTCATGCAGGATTGTAGCAAATTTTCAAGTACAAACACAAACTAAGCAACTATCGTGTATAATGGATAATTGTAGTTCAGATATTCTCAGATGATCCGATGCAAAAATGCACATCGATAATATTTGAAATAATAAACTGCTCGCGTTTAGAAAAACAGTTATGTGATTGGCAGAAGTGATCGATGAAATGTGAATAAATTAAGCCTTCAAATCAATAGCAGATATGCAATGTTATTAACTATTTTGGTCTCGTATAAAATAAAAGCAAGATATTAGTTATAGGTACTTGTCGTCAATAACTGATAATGTAAGCCGCGATACTCTTTGGACAAAATATGTATTAAACTATGTTGAATTGTTACCATAAGATAATAATCTGATGACTTTTTCTTGTATGTTTTATGTGACTTGTAATATAATAATACGCGAGCAGTTATAATAAGATAAGCTAAAAGATCTATATAATGCAGAATGTTTCAGGCACTTATGAATGTAGACATCTCTGAGATTTAATCTACTAAGTTATCAAGTGTTCATGCATAAGTACGTCTGCGTCTGATTTTCGAAATAAGTTTCTACTTGTGCGGAAAATTGAAAAATCGACAAGATGTAAATATATACGCGTGAAAGTGCACATGCATGGGTGCCTGCGCACACATGAACGTACACGGCACAAGATATGTATGTGCATAGCTTTTTGTGTGCTAATTTATAACGAGATCGCAAGCTAGATTATGACTGTGTGCGTTCGAAAGTAAGTAACGTTCCTACATCGAAAACATCAGGAAATAATAAGTATAAGTATTTGCTCCTTCATTATCGTTGATCTAGCTGTGCGATCTTCATCAATGATTCGTAATGGACTTACGCTGCAAGTGAAGGTGTCGTTCGAGTTCCGGTTTCGTTTAAATGCGCGTGAACTTGCGGTGTAACGATCGAGGGCGTTGATATAGATTTCTGAAGTGGTAAACGCGAAGTCAGTCCTGGCATTAGACTGCTACTTTCTGCTAATCTCTGACTACCCCTCTTTGTGACTATCTTCTGATATTCATTCTGTCAAAGAAAAATTTGTTATGTTTATACTTCGTCCCTGCGTGCATGTCAAGAGAAGAAATTATCTCTTGAAGAATCACGGAAATTACCTGTAAAAGATCAGCTTCGTTCAGCGAGTGCGTGCTCGTTTGCGACCTGCATGCCCGATTGCTTACGCTTGCGGATCCGCTACATGGTTTTCCATCTAATTCTAGCTCGTTTTCGCTGTCTAGGCTACTTAAACTAATGCTGCGTTGTCGCTGAAACGAGTAAACGAGTACGTCGTGATTGCGTAGTGAGCGGCATTTAGCGATGGCTTCAACGAGAAGCGCAATGCGTTAAGGCAACAAAGCAAGTCAGAACCATGCCACCATCGTAAAGCAAATAAGAGTGTGATTATTACCGGGCATTTGAGACCGATATAATTTCGATGAGTTCAGATTTCGATGCTACACAGACACAAAAGAATATCTATATTTACATTTTTTGATAATGGAAACAAAATAATAATATTCTTGCGTAGCATCAAAATCCGCGGCATCGAAACATGAACTCACCGAGATAGAATCATGCCCTGGTTTCAACAAGTAACGGGCAATATTAACCATATTTTGGGCTTGCAGATGATTCTGTCCGGAGTACCGGCGGCGGCCGCGTCGGCTCTCCTCCAGATCCTCCAGATCTCCGGTCCAGCTGCGTCTTCGATCTATACCTTGCGCCTGTTGCGAGCGGGTATGACTACTCGCTGACGGGAAATGCGTCGGGGAGCTGTTTGTGGAGCAATTGCCGAGGAGAAGGTCTGGGTCAGAACCGGTGTCGTGGTGATGATGATTGCCGGAACGAGACGCGAGCTCGGCCGAAGCCAGCGGGCACAGGGACGGGCAGGAGGAGGTCAATCTTTGTGGAGCGTCGTTGGAGGCGCGAATGTGGCATCCCAGAGTGCCTAGTGTCAAGTCTCGCATACGCTGGATGCAGTCGTGAATCTCGTGCAGTTGTTGCAAATTCTCCTCTGCAAGAAAACAAACGTTGCTCATAAATAGTTCTATCAAATTTTAAAAAATTAAACGTTAATTAATTTTTAAATCATATTTTTTAACTTGTTTATGTAGTTTTGATGTTTATTTTAATTTTATGAATCAATGCATCTTGATATTATTTTCTTATGCAAATTCAAATATTGTGAGTCACCACGCGCTAAAAAAATAAAACAAGAATCGTATATAGATTGGTATCTAAGACTTCAACCGTGTGAAACAAGAGAGCCAATCGTTACCTAGAACCGGATAATTTTTGGCCACACCGGGCGAATGAGGCGTGACGCTAATGATGGGCACTAAAGGATTAGGCTGGGCTTGTATATTAGTGCCGAGTGCGAGTAACGGGTGGTGTTGCTGCTGCTGTTGCTGCTGCTGGTGGTGCTGCTGCTCGTCGCCGCTTTCGGACATGGTGATCGGTGCTTTGTCGGTATTGTCTTTGGTGTTGTAGCCGGTCTCCGTGATTATGCCGCCGTGTAAACTCAGGCCGCGTAGATCCCCATTAATGATAGGCAGCACGCGATCGCAGTCGGAGTGCGATGAGCCAAGGTAATCAGTTATTACATCTTCCTCGCTGTCCTCGCCGCTGTTCGGACACTCGTCTGCAAACATACGATCGTCGCGCCCGTATCACAACAGGTGTCGAAAAATCGGGAATCGACATCGTCATCACCACACTCCATTCCTTCAACTACTGTTAATTCAACACTATGCTACAAGAAGAACCCTAGATTACCAAGTACATCTTCCCCCGCTCTATTTCAAAACATCCAGCAACGAGAGACAAAAAAAGTTGTGTTTTTCGCTGCTCGATTGCGAAAGCAGTGATGGAGAGAGGTGGTGTAAAAAGTGCGCAAAGTAGTTTATTGGCGGTGTCCTCGTGTGGCGATACGGAGCACAGAGAGCCGGAGCTGGAGGGAGTTCGAAAAGCGCGATACCGGAAAACCGATACCGAAACGTCCTCCTCGCGCCGCCTCTCTATTGACTCGCGGGACTGGGAACAAACGAGCGACTCCGCGACAATCGTGCCGGCCCCCGCGACGGCCTCATCTCTCGGACTTTACTCCGCGAGCGGAGTACCGCATAAAGGCATATTCAGTGGAAATCAGGTCAGATTGTGCATTCCGCCGACGACAACTCGCATCCGCGTTTCTCGCTTAAGTACGCGGACGGGATAACGTAACGGCGCCCGGGAGGACCGTCTCGATCCCTACGATGTGTCCGTCGGGACGAGTTCTCCGATTGATAACATCGTCAAGTACGTTAAGGTCAAACCGGATTCCGAATCGGGCACCGCGAACGCAAGTTGAATTTTTAAGGATCTCACGATCTCACAGCGACGCGTGGAAACGAAAGCGACGAGGGAATGAGAGTCGAAGCGGGCAAAGAATGACGAAGAGGTCCTTTCTCGTTTCGTGCGTCAGACAGCTCGTTCTCCGAGTCGAATTGTACTCGAACAATTTGGCATTATCTCGTTCGTGAGAAAGAAAACCGGAGAATCGTAATTCCATACGTAACGTTGTGCTGCGGTAAGGCACTAAGGGTATCAACTATCAACTGGTTCGACTCGTGCCGCGCTACCGCGATTCTGCATCCCAATTTCGCCGTAATTTCGCGACGTTAATGATGCCGACGTCTTTTACGCGCGACCGGTACGCCAGTCATTCGCGTAGGATTTCTCACGAATCGTTGGTCTGTAATCGAGATCACGCAGCCCGCGCGTGCGATCCAATCCAAATTTTTCCCAGAAAGAGGTCCTCTTCGCGATCTTCTCTCCAGAAACAACGATATAACGGTTCGGATTTCACCGCCGCCCTGACGAATTTATCATTGTCCTTGAATGGGATGATGGGTGCGAGGAGAGCACGAGATAGCGTACCGTGGCCGAGCACTTTTCCGGGTAGAAAGGGGCTGACAGACTGTTGCTTTTCCCCCTGTGTAGCTCCCGGAGCGCGAATTGATCCGCTGGTCCGTGCGCGTCACCCCGCTGCCTCCGTACACCCCCGCGACCCTGTAACCCGCCGCCGCCACCACCGCCACCACCGCCACCGCCAACCTTCAACTCGCCGCTCTGTCTCCTCCACCAGCGCTACTACCACCACCACTGCCGCCGCCGGCATCAGCAGCAGCGTGTGTTTGTTAGATTTGTATCTTTCCACCCTGGAGCGTGTCGCGAAGTGGCCCGATATAAATCTTTAGCTGCCAGCTGCCTCCAGATATCTCCCACATGCGGCTTTTCACGCGCGTTCCTGCAGATAATCTTCCGCACTCGGAAATTTTACCGGATCTCCTCTCTTTTGGCAACTGTTGAGAATTTAAAACACTGAGTATCTTTGTAAGTAACAACACTGATGATTTTATCAGTATTGATTAACTTGGATTTAAATTCACTTTTTACTTTCTAAGAATAGACGTAGAACTAATTAAGTAAAGATTACGATCAATTGATATTAACACAAAGGGGCAATATATTTCCGATTAAGATTCCGTTAAAATAGAGTAGACAAGACTCTATGTAGACAAAACTAAAGAATATTATTTTGCTTTCTACTTGCAGTATAAATCTGAATTCATTAGAGTTCACCAATCTTCAATTGCTTATAAATTAAATCTCATAAAAACTGGTGCTTTAATAATGAAACAATGGTCACATTTTTATAGCTTTTTATAGAAACTATGCTATATCTCTTTGAATTTGATCACTTTGCCACGTGCAAATTCATCTATATAAAACAATTGCAATAAAAAAGTAATAATAAAAAAAGTAATTATTACGTATTATTTGATAACGAAAAAATCGTATATTTATATTCTTTCTTTCAACAGCCTTTTATATATCTCTAGATAACTGCAGATAACTGATACGAGATACTATCGAAATTTGATTAGGCTTTCTTCGTTTCGCAGTTTCTTTTAAATATCTTTTATATTACAGTCATATTAAAATAAAGTCTGCTTGAAATTAACATTTCAATTTACGTTCTAAATTTATCGCTAAATGCGAAACACGTGTCTCGCACTTAGATACAATAAATAATTAAATACTTCAATTTACTTTTCAATAACTTCCCCTCTCTGTTTCATTATCCTCTTGAATGCGCTCTTCGCATCTCGCCTCTTCGCTCGACAATTTCCTCTCAATCTTTTTACCGCGGAAAGATTTTGCCGTGGTAGTAATTGGCGTTACAAACAACAACCCTTCGACAACGACGGCATCGGTTACCAGGGGGATGTCTGGAGAGAGAGAGAGAGAGAGAGAGATACGTGATTGTGTCGCTCCAGCTGGCATTTGAATGTAGGCCGCGGTGACTCCGAGTCGATATTATCGGCGTTATTTAATATTCCGGCAGTAATGATTTTCGCTGGGGTAGCCCGTAACGATCGCTCCTTCATCGTGAGAATGTACGATACAGCGATACTTTGTTGGCCTGCACGCGGAAACCTTACGGGGTACTCGCGATAATTATTTTGCGGGTGACGTTGCACGGAATTCTGTGCTCTCCAAGAAATAACGGTCGCACGGATTTTCTCGATTCCGGAGAAAGTTTCGGCATCTCGTGGCTCTCAAGTAGCATCGCAACGCGTTCGCATTTCTCTTCGTCTGTTTTCTCTCTCTCTCCGTCTCTAATTCTTCTCTTCTTCGCGTGCGAATTGGCAAGTAATCGATCGCGCTGCGGAAAAACTAACTGTATTACTTTCGTTCCGGTGTAAGTACGTCGAGCGCGGAATTGGTACTGTTTTGCCGTTATCAGATATACTCACGGAATTGAATTTTCGTTTAACAGGATATCACTGTAAACGCTTTACCTACACCTTTATAACGTTAATCTCATCGCTTTAACGAGGCTAAACGCCGATGGGAATTCCCAAATTAGGATCCCTCAGCAGGATGCTGACTCTGCTCAGACGTGCCGGAGCATAATATGGACGATACAATTAAGAAAGAAACGAATTTTCTGCCGCAGCTGTATAAACAATCTCTAAAATAAAATTAAAAAAAATAAACCCTTCACATAAAGACGCATGCTGATTAGTGGCGTGCGAACATATTTAATTACAGTTAATAACAATCCCTTGTATATGTAAAATATTGTTTTTCTCAATTTAGACGATATATCTTTCTAAATATTTATCACGAGATTAAAAAATAACAAAATCGATATACCGTGTGCATTTCATGCATTTTAAAATATACCGAGTGCTTCTCTCTCTCTCTTTCTCCTCTCTTCCTTCACATGGTATTGATTACCTCAAGAATATTCTTTTGTTTCTGTTCCGACATAAATAGCAATGATAGATATATATGCATCACATAAGACACATCGAGCTTACTGGTATGTAAAATGCATCTCACTCCGATACACATTGCGATAACATCAATTCTTTTATGCGGTGCTCATTATATAACAGAAGCTTCGCCAATTTATTTTCCAAGATAAAATAAAATAAAATAACTAGTGGTTTCTTTATCTACTTCCTTTCCATTTAATAATATTAATTTATTCCTCGCAAAAGTCGTTTTAACGAAGGTCGTTGCACACGTTACATTTTAAGCCTATGATGCAAAAATTGCTAGATTATCCTTATCAGAGTTTGAAATATAAACTGCTAGAAACTTAAGGTAATTAAGTAAATATTTTTCTCCTCCATATGTCAGATCCCGAGGGAGACATTCCGACAAATTTTCTCGACTCTTTGACGCACAACCAATTGCGTTCTCTGGAACTACTTTAATATTATAAAGTTCATACGTTTCAATATGTTTTTTGTGCATGCATTGTACGTCAGTTAATAATACGTGCATACAAGTATAAATAAGCCTGGCTTTGCGGCACTGAGCGGCACGCCGCGTACCTTACGCCCGCGAGCAACCTACGCCTACACAACAAACAGCCGTCCACGCACCTTCCTGCGTGACAGACGGAGAGAAAGCCGCGAGGCGACTCACCGGAGGAAAACGGGGCGAGCACCTCCTGCCGCTTCTCCATCGTTTCTCGCGTCCCTGCGTCCCTCTCGGGGGCCGTATCCTCGCGCGGCCGCACCTCGCTCTTCTCGAAACACTGCACGGACTGCAACAGTCGAAAAGTTCGGCCTGAGAAACGCGTGGCGACGAGCCGTAGCCGCTGCACGCTGGGTCGAGATTGAAGAAGCGCGCGACGGCGACGGGGCGCTCATTCGGGGAGCTCCGTGGGTACCCGCGGCGGCGACGCGGTTCTCCTCTTCCGTGTTTCTCTCGCGATCTGCAATTGCGAGAGATCTGCCCGCGTCTCGGGATCGAAATAACTCCCCGGAGGAATTCAAAAAGACAAAGGAAGAATTTTATTCGCGGGCAGACAGACGCTCGCTCGGGCGCTCACTCGCTTGCGCGCGCGCGCACCTCGTCGCACTTTGTGCGCGCTAAGTATTGACAGGTGGATCGCGGGCGATCCACCGTCTCGATCCCGCGTCTCCTCCGACACCCACGCGGCTCCCGCACCCGCGGGATACGTACCCAAGTACGCCCTTTATCCCGCGATAGCCATTTAGCGTCGCGCACGTCGGCGTCCCCGGGGCGCGTCTCTGTCTCCGGGCACGGCGGGGCTCGTTCGGGTTGCGCGGGGTAACGCAGTCTCGCGTCGGCACTCGGCAGGCCCACCGTCAGGCGTCAGCGCGACACGGTCAAAGGCACGTCGACCATCTTGTACTGGCCGCAGTGCCGTGTCGCGTCACCGCCGTCGCCCTCGGCGTTCTCGGCGTTCTCGGCGGGCGCTCCGGAACTCCGGACACCGGGCCCTGGGGACGACGACGAATGGAGATGAAATTTCACAAATAATGGTGATTAAAAGCTACTGATGAGCTTCCAATCGAATTGGTTCTCGATCTCACTTGGGGGACGGTATTTATACTACTACAGAAAAGCAGGAATGACAATTGGGTAAACAATGGTGGAAGAATCGGATCGTTGGAAAAATGACTTCTCGAATTGAACGCATACCTGTTGCGCCTCGTTTCCTCCCTCCTTTTTTTTCGACGCTTTGTGCCTTTTTTGCTACGAGTATGCGATAAATGAAGGTGAAACGGACGGATTTGTTGGCCGATGTTGACGCCGCGGCAGCGCTCGACCACGTTCCGGTCCTGCTTTTAAAAGGAAACGGGAAAAGCAGTTAGGGCAAGGAAAACACACAAGGTGGGGTGGGGGGATAGAGGAAACAGTTTATGCTTACTGCATTTAAAATCAAACGTCGTATGTATATGTATACGTACATGGATTTCGAAAGAAAAGACTTTTATAGAAAATTATGAAGAGGAGATGGAACTGTATATGTACATACGCTATTATCTATACGTAGATTTATTCGTTTCGGTTATTTTTTGTCCTGAAATTCAAAGTGAAACGGTATGGGCCGATATCACAGTCTCCGATTAAACTCACTCTGCATCTCTTTCTAACTGTCCCCCTAGAAAGAGACGAAGAGTGAGTTTAATCGGAGGATCACGTTAATCGGAGACTGTGTCGACTGTGATATCGGCCCTATATCCATGATAAAGGGAAATAGATCCTGGAGAAGTGTAGGTCCCAGAAAGTGTAGGTATCAGGTAAAAGAGCAAACGAGCGAGAACGGTTGCGAGATGCGAGATCCTTCGACGTGAAGGAGGTTGTCGACGAGACGATATGAAATTGTGCGAGTTTTCGAGGTTTTTCTCAAACTCGAGAAATTTTGGACGATAGGACAAAGCCGATGTCACGAACTTTGAATCTGTAGATTAGTGTAGATTGAATAAAAGACGAGCGAGGACCAGTAGTGTCAAATGGTTCGAGTAAACGGCTTTTATTTCTTACGGTTGGCCGCATTGTGCCACGCACTTAATATCGCGCAAGTACGATATCGCGAAAAATACGCGAAATTGATTTACTTCGCGACGATAACGTAATTTGCTCATATAAACGTGTAAACATAATTTTGATTACAATCTCGGCGCGTCTCTTATATTATTATATCAAGGATTTATTTAATAAATTACTAGAAATGTTGCGTTCTGTGTGGTGCGTTTGTAGTAATTTATCAATTCGATCTAGGGAAAAAAAGTCGCGGAGAAAACCACCTGGGTAACTTTGATCAAACTTAACTTATTTATCAAACGATACTTACATTATTTTTTAACATAAATGGAATAATGTCCATTTCTATCAATGCAGATTAATTTTAATTTTGGTCAAGCTTACTTTTTACCTCTTTCTAGTTTTAAGAATATTAAAATAATTATAAGGATAATCTGTCAGTCAATTAGTTAATTGAAGTTAAGTCGAGGTCGCCCTGAAGAGAACATATACATTTTTTTGTTAGAAATTTTGTAATAATTCTGCTGATTCAATTAATCGCCGATTAAATTAATCGGAGTTTGGTCGGTTCGTTCCAAAGGCAAGAAACATGAATTTTTCAATCGTTTTCAAACGTAACATTTACGCGTTAAATCCGCGATACTCCGATTCAAATTGTCCAATTGAAATTCAGTGTCGCCAATAAATCGGCTCGCGCATGGCGGTGCCGCGACGCGCGACGCCCCAATGGCCCCAACGAGCAAACGGAGCAAACTCAGCAAACTCTCTCGCATTTCGCGTCTCGAAGCCTCGAAGCAACTCTAGGCGACGCGCGTACGCCGTGGTGTGTGTGATACCGCAATTGTAATTGTATCGCGTATCCGATTGTGCTGGGAATCGGTGGGCTATTTTGCCGCGTTTTCCGTGCGAGAATTCGCGTATCCCGATCCGACGGTTTTAACGAAATGTCACGTAGATCTCGAGCGCGATAACCTGCGATCTCGATCCACCAGCCCGGCCATGTGAGTATGACCGCGAGCGAGTCTCTCTTCCCCCGTGCTTGGTGGTTGAAATCCATCATCATTGACGTCTCCCTGTCGGGCGTTCGCGAACGTGTCGGCGAGCGAGACAGAGGGCAGAGGCACGCTTTTGCGACGGCCGAGCCGACGCGTTCATTGTGTCGGCGGCTACGCCGATCTTCCGGTTGCAGGTTGCAGTTTTCGTTTAATTTTGTGAAACCAATTCGGAGATATATCGCGAGCGCACACTGAACTATAGATCACGGAGATTGTAGAGATAGCGACAAGGGGAAGGGGGGAGAGAAAGAAATAGTGAAAGAGAAAGAGAGAAAGAGAGAGAGAGAGAAAGAGTAAGAGTGTATGTATATATAGGCTTGTTCTTTTCAGCTGAACTTCTTGCACGGTTCATCTTTTATCTTTTTCTCTCCAACATGAAAAGAAAAAGAGGAAAGATGAACCGTGCAGAAGTTCAGCTGAAAAGAACAGGCCTAATGTATGTGTGTATTTTATTGTCACATTCATACAGCACGCACGTGAAACGTTTTGTCGGGTCCTATTCACAGATTGATCAATTCCGCGTGTGACTTATTTGTACTTTTTATTCGAGCATTATCACGTATCTGTGTGAGAAGAATCAAACGCGATCAGCGTATCTTGTTGCAGTGAGCGTCTCGCGCTTTCTCGTGTTTTTTTTCAAGTGCAAATGAGAGTTAAATTCGTACTTTGACACCATTTTATCTCCAAGAGTTGCATTTTGTAAGCTGCGATACGTGCAGTAATATTTTTCCCTGTATAATTGTATATATCCGACAATCAGCGACTTACTGCTAAGGTATCACATTAGGATATCATATTTTTTTTTTGGTATAATTTTATCATCTTGTGTCAAACTCAGATGACTTGATGAAAGACCAATTTGCTTGATACGTAATAATGAACTGTTACTTTGTAATTGCTATAATTATTCCTGTGAGATTGTAAATTCATTAATCATCTGTAAAATACAATTGATTCTTACTTGTTTGCTTAACATTTGTGTAACTTATTGTTGCAGAGTGTTCATTGCTGTAACATCAATTTGTCACAATCATGTCCTATCCTGGTCAGCCACCTATGGGTATCCCAGGGATGCCTCCGATGCCATACATGGTTGGTGCGCCACCACCAATTATGGGAGGAGTCATGCCTATGGCCCACGTAAGTAAATTTGCCTCTTTAGGGCATGATAGACGTGTTTTGATATTGATTGATTATTTGTAAAAAGCATCACATTCGTTTAGACGCGAGTTAAGCCAGTTTGCGTGTAGTAACTTTTGTTTTTGCTACCTCTGAACAAATTTTTTTTGAAATTGTTATCTATAAAGTGTCTGCGAGAGCATTAATTTTATACAACACAGTATACAACATGCATAAGTGCCCATCTACAATAGGTGTTTTAATGCCCTAAGCCTTATGTTTTATGCTCTAAACTGTGACGTTTTTCCGGCCTTGAGCGTTCGTGTCTGAGCAGAATAGCAGACTTATAATTTCAAGACAGTGTTTTATGCTTTAAATCTTTGTTTTTAGCAACGCACAATACTGTCTTGTGTCTCAAGTCTTAAACGAGTGTACAAAGTGTCAACATTGTAAGACTTGAGACACAAGACAGTATTGTGCGTTGCTAAAAACAAAGATTTAAAGCATAAAACACTGTCTTAAAATTATAAGTCAG
Organism: Temnothorax nylanderi; assembly: GCF_030848795.1. Classification (NCBI taxonomy): domain Eukaryota; kingdom Metazoa; phylum Arthropoda; class Insecta; order Hymenoptera; family Formicidae; genus Temnothorax; species Temnothorax nylanderi. The sequence goes on along the minus strand of NW_027249068.1, from coordinate 2,292,234 downwards.
CTATTCTGCTCAGGCCCTTCCTCGCGCTGCTCTAAGCTCTAAGCTCTAAGCCTGAAGCGAGTTGGCCAACTCCCATCTTTAAAAGCTTAGGGCTTGAGGCTTAGAACCTATGTAATATCTCTCTAAAACAAAGACTAGGGCTTAAAGCACCTATTATAGATGGGGAGTAATGAAAGTAGCATTGATTAATACATTTGCTGTATTATCTTCTACACATGAAGCACGCATTTACACATTTATATTGCTGTAGAGTGATACGTATCGTTTAACAATTATTACATCATAGATTTTCTTCCAAGTATATGAAAACAAACGTGCTTTGAACGAGTTTATAAGCAGCTTTGTACATAAAAAGGAAAAAGTTATCTTTCTTTAAATTTTTCTTTAAATTATTTAATGCATGTGTAACACGCAGAGCAAAATGGACAACTTGATACTCCGTAGCTGATGCTTAGTTAACCGAAGTAAAAATATGAATTAATCGTGCTATTAGAGAGGGAGGGGAAAAACGGAGTGCATGAGTAGACATGTGCATAATTAAGAATCCTACCATTTATAAAACATAGATGATTCCATCACCCGTATCTGCGATGCAGACCTCCGCGCCGGCTGTACGTTACTCGCGCAATCAGAATCGCCACGATAATAATCGAAGGCGCGAGAGAGAGTCCGGCCCACCTGTCACGGTATTCATTGGTAACATAATGGACAGAGCGCCCGACGTGATGATACGACATATTCTGGGGGCGTGTGGGCATGTTCTCTCTTGGAAGAGAGTACAGGCGTTCGGCTTTTGCGAATACGCAGGCCCGGACGCGGGCCTCAGAGCAGTCCGATTGCTCCATGACATGGAAATAGGCACGAAGAAGCTCGTTGTTAAAGTGGACGCTAAAGCTAAGGTAGTCCTGGACCAATTCAAAGGTAAGCTTTCAGCAGAGGTGAAAAAACCAAGATAGAAATAGGATAAAAAATAACCAATGCTTTGCTTTATAGCTGAAAGAAGGAAGAAACTCAGAGGTGGCCAATCGCCTCTACAGGACGAGGTACCCGGTGAAGGAGTTGACGGCGAAGAGGGTGAAGATTATATGGACGAAGGCATGAGAGTGGTCGACGCAGATGCGCTCGCTCGCATCAACCAGATTATAGCAGAACACGCTATAGATCTAGAAATGGCGCAGGTTGCTCCAGGTAATTATTTAAATAGTCGCTAAATCTTATGTACAAGGGACACGTGAGTTTCTTACTGTAATTTATCGCAGAGGAACACCAGACAAAAATGGTAGCTAAATCCTTAAACCTGGATGATGCGGAGATAGAAGAGAGTAAAAGAGACTTGATTACCCGAGAAATTGGCAAATTCAGGGAGGTCATGAAGGTAATTATTATTATTACGAGTATCTTTAAATCTTTTTTTTCTCTTACAGTTTTATCTTTTTTTTCTTTTTTGTAATCATAAAAAGTTTGTCGCGTTAGACATAATAAAAGACAGAATTTTGATCTCTCTCTTAAAAAATATATTGAAAATTTTTTCATTTATCAATCCACGAGGAGATTGATGTTTATGTGTAACACTCGGTTTACGAAGCATTATAAACATATCTTTTTACAATTGATCTCATTAGTCATTACTACAAAATAATGGAAATTTAACGAGATAAAATAATGCATTCCAGATGCAGCAAGGTCAGATAAATATCTGTGATTTAATTGTGCTATTCATATATTAGCGATAATGTATGATGTATCCGTATATTTTTCTCTGAGTATTGATATTTATTTTTTATCTTCTTGTGTTTTTTTCTTTATCATCTTGATATAAAACTTTGGAAAACATCTTTTCATCTTTTATTTTCAGAATATCAAGTATATGTTTGTAATACTTTGTATTATTGTTGATTGTTGTTTTTACATAATGTTAATTTTTTTACGCATCTATCGGTTCATTCACAAGTTTATGACATTTGAGTATGTCAATGACGCCGATCGGATATAGTTTGCGTACGTAAAATTTTCGCAAAGCTTGAGAATATTGAATGTACAAAAAAACATTGTTACATCTTGTTGATTTAGATGAAATCAGAGGTATACAACAGTTATTACAACGATGCTATACACGAAAGAAAGAACTCATCTTTTAATGTTTGTCAATGAATTGCCGCTAGTATCTACCTCGTATGTATGTTGCGATTGGACACGAATCGTTACGCTCACGCTAGTGTAACACTTACATGATCTGAATGATAAAACATGGAGACGCAAATTGACGAGCTCTTGTTGCAATGCGAGTACTGAAAGTGTCCAATCGCATACACATTCTATCGCAGACGCTGGTAATTAGATTCTTTCTCTCTCTCTCTCTCTTTCTCTGTCTTTCTCTCTGTGTACACTTAAAATGTAAAAAAATGTATTTGGATATATGTATACAAGAGAAGATTACGAGTATCTCGAAAGTCGTAGCTTTTAAGTATTTTGTGGTAAAGTGCGTGTGTGCTATATTAGCTCTGAACAATTGGAGCCGTGACTCGTTGCTATAATTATAATAACAGGCAGCGTGCGTCGCACACAGCAAACGCACACGCCTAGGAATGCTGTGTGTGGGGACCACCCTTTCACTCACTCATTGGCTCTGAAGGGAGTCAATCACAGCACATCCCTCGTATTTTCGCAGGCGGCTGCAGGCTCGTTGGTAAGTCAGAGTATAATCCAAACAACCAAACATGAAAAAAAAAAAGAAATGCGCAATACATTAAGAAGGAGACTCATAGCTCTCCGCGACAAGCTGGCGACATGTAACTGATCAGTTTGTTTCTATTGGTATTCTGTTTTACTGATTCGTCGTAAATACAGTGTGCTACATTGCGGCTATTATATTTTTGACGTTTAGAGAAAGATACCATTACGATTTATTTGGCACTAAACTAACTTTATCTACTTCTGTATATGTCATACTAAACTGCTAGCAATTAATGTCCAAAATATGTTTTAATCTGCCAAAATGGTGCGCTGAAATAATGCGTTCTTCTTATCTGTTGTGCAGCTATATTTGGTTTTTATAGTAAAACAATTTTTATTCGATACATGGTTGCCGAATATATTTCCGAGCATCTGTTTATTTGATTTATCAATATTTTGTTTATTACATTTTGTTTTCGTTAATCATGAATACGCATTAAGATCAAAATAATTTATCAACTAACATTGCTGCAAATTACAGTGAATTATCGAATGAATGCTCGTATAAAACATTATAGGTATTTATTTAAAATAAGAGCTAATTAATGCATTAGTAGAGGATAGGAATGAATGTTACTCCTACAACGTGAGTCACTAGAAACAGAACAACTAAATATTTCTCTTAGAGTCAAAGATATAAAAATATGTACAGAATAAAATCCTAGGTGGTTTTGGAAATGCAGACTGTGGGGAAAAAATGTAAAAAATCTCTCTTTTAAAAGATCGTTACTTTTTAGAGTTAGCTGATCTTTTTTAATTAGATATCATTTCTATAACAGAATTAGAGAGTTATTGGTCGATTCGACCCAATGTTCAAGATCTTGTTCTGGTCATGCCTCAACATCTTCAAGTCTAAAGAAAATCTTTAAATGTTTTGTTTCTTGTTAATCACCATGTATACACATTATCATGTATCGCGTTTACATTAATGAAGCAATACATTGTCTCTCTACTCAATTTTTTTCGTAAGAGACACGCGTGTATCCGATTCTGTATCAAATTAAGATGAACGACGAGGAACGATTGTTTGCCGTTTACGAATGTTACGTTGATTATTCGTGTTGACGCCTAGCAGTCTAGTATTCGCATATCGAACGTAGGTAAGCGGTTGTCCAGGTTGCTTTCACGCACACAGCCTAGGATTGGAACGTATTATCATTTTGAACAAAACACACTTTGGCGCTGACACACTTTTTACATCTTTTTACATCTTTGGGATAGACTATTTGTTAGGGCCGGGAGACTCTCTCTGTGCGCTACACACAATGAAACTGATTTTGTCCATCACCAAATGGCGACTGTTCAGTTGTTGTCTTTATTTTGTGTAAACAGCTTCTGTCAGCGTCTCGATCAGACATGTAGTACCTAGGTGCGCGCTCCTCCATTCTCCGGTACCACCACACTGACTGACCAAGTCAACTTCACACCGTGAGTAAACTCCACAACCATGAGCCAACACAAGCATTCGGTTCTTGTAGTATTTTTGCTAGTCAACTGCTCAGTCTGAGAAATACCTTTTTGACCACGTTTCATGTTTCAGCAGTCTATTTTCTCCTCACAATGTGCATCTACTTTTATGCACTGAGTTATTCTACCCTTGTTAGAGCTTAAAATCATGGGTTACCGTATGGACGAGATAGCTTACGTTCTATGTGTCATGCTGACGAGACGATTGTGTAAAATCAGTAGTAGGATGTCATTGTCAATGATGAGAACGATGAAAGATTAAAAGAGCTATATTTTCTCAAATTCGATGATTGTAATAGCAAATATACCAATACTGTAGCGATATTATTTCTATAATTACATATGTCAGGAAGAATAGTAGAGAAAAAAAATGTATAATAGTGTAACGAGTAGCATTTTACTAATAGAGATTATACTTGTTTGTAGAATATTTTATTTAAATATAAATATTTATATTCAAATATTGTGTGAGCAGATTACGTTTTAATCTCATATAATGATCGCGCAATAATTTAACGTCGGGATCGATTTTCCAAACAGTAACCCATTTTTGGATAGTAGTATAACAGAATAAGGATGAATCACACTAATTTATTTCTAAGACGTTGCGTTTATAACACGGGACGATAACGGTGGGCAAACTATTGTGCATTTGATATTCAACAGTTTGCTGCATCGGCTGCCATAACGCGTGTAACCATTACCAGAGGAAAACAAATGTTGTCAGACAGTGTGAGACAGTTTCTTGGCAAATGTGAAAAGATGTTTTGGTGGGATACCCTTCTTCGTGATGACTGCGCTTCCGATTGGTATAATACTTTCTAATAATTATTGAATATTGATCAAGAATGTCTAAATAATCTCAAGACCCCTTTCAAGCTCTTAGATTTTATCATAGATTTAGACACTATCGATTTTACAGGCACATTTGCAATGTTGTAAGTACATTGGGTGGCCTCTGCGATGCATCTGTTAATAGCGTTAAGGTATTTAAATTATAAGCTAGAGTCTAAGATAACTCTTATGCCTGTATCCAAACATTTGTACCTGCACTTAGGTAATTGATATGTAAACGAGATTTCTCTCGCGTAAGATGCTGCCGATCGAGCATACTCCAGTGGAGTGAGTATACCATATTGAAATGAACATCTCTCTACATTCGTTATGTCAGATGATTAAGGCTTATTACAACTAGTAATCGTTCTGTATACGAATCGTGACATGGACATTTACACGCGATTTAAATGCGATTCTTTTTTCTGTTTACGCGTAAGTACGTCCTTTCTGTTGATTGTTAAAAAATGCAATAAAAACATCTCAACAATTGACATACATTTGGCAAAATGTATTTAACAGATTGGAATATCTGCGAATTTTTAATTTGAAGTTTTGTTCAGTAATTAGTACGCGTTCTCATTTTTATAACGATGGTCAGAAAGATCCTTATTTGCTAACAACATTTACAAACATAATAGTATCTTTTGTTGCATCTGAGGAAGATACGATTGCTAGTTTCTTGGTTTCCATCATTATCACAGTTCGACACGCTTGTTTCAACCTTTTTGTCTCACCTGTGCCCGCGTTCTTGTGTTTTATAGAAGCAGGAGGAGGAGAAGGCCCAGGTAAAGCGAAAGAAGGAAGCTGTCGAGAAAGAGGAGCGCGAGAAGCGGGAAAAGGAGCGACGCGATAAGCGTGACGATGATGCTTCCAACAAGGATGACCAAGATTGTGACCCTGGTAGTCCTACGTCTCATAAAGGTCGTAGTGATAGTACCGGCAGCAGTAGAAGGGACAAACGTCGCTCTAGATCTAGGTGAAGTAACGTTTGCATCCCCTATTGGATAGATGCACTATATTGAGCAATGTATAAAACATATTGAACTAAATATTTTTGCGAATAGAAAAGCGCGTGTAGACGCAGTTTGAATACATTGTACAGATTTATGCGAGCCATGCTACATGATGCCATCCTTGGAAATTCACCAGTGATTTCGTTGTCTTGGATAATTTTTTTTTGTGTTGTTTACAAATATAGTTTATTCTCTACTTCATAAACTGTTTGAACTTTTCAGATCCAAAGAACGTGATAGGGATCGATCGAGAAATGACAGAGACCGGGATCGAGACAGAGATCGCGAGAGAGATCGAGAACGGGAACGTGAACGGGAACGGGAACGAGAGCGAGAGCGAGAGCGGGAGCGGGAGCGGGATCGGGATCGTGAAAGGGAACGCGAGCGGGAACGTGAGCGCGATAGAGAGAAGGAGAGAGACCGAGAGCGGGAGAGGGAACGGGAGCGAGAAGAGGTGAGGAAGAGCGAAAGAGAAATTATGCGCGAGAGGGAGGAGGAGGAGGAGTCAAAAGAGAGGAAGAAAAACGAGAGGCGAGCCAGAGAAAAGGAGGCAGCGTACCAGGAACGTTTGAGGGCATGGGAGACACGCGAACGACGCAAACAGAAGGAGTACGAGAAAGAAGCAGAGAAGCGTCGTGCGAAACGCGAGGCCAGAGAGAGGGAGGCAAAACGTTTGAAAGAGTTCCTCGAGGATTACGACGACGATCGCGACGATTCCAAGTATTACAAGGGTAAAGAGTTGTCTCGCCGACTCGAAGAACGAGCATTGGAGGCCGAAGCAGATTCGCGGGATCGTTGTGCCGAACGCCAGGAGCTTCAGCGTTTACGCGACAAATTATATGCGGATGCCTCTAATCCGGATCCTGCCGCGGAATTTGAAAGGGTAGGTTATATTCTACATTTAAGCTTATAATTAAAGAAACAAGATTAATTCTTAATAAATTAAAATGAATTTTAATTTAACTTTTTTTTTATTCGAACTGAGTTTGAGAGTCGTACAGGAATGTAATACTTCCAGTATTAAATTTCTGTAAAGGGGAATTATTTTGTAGGAAAAGCATATTTTACAATATTGTATAAGAATTAGTTCTGCTTTCTATGTTATAATTAAAAATATACTTTATTACGCTACAATACTACATAATGCTGTAGACATTATCTAATTACAAAAAAAATACATAAGAGAATTTTATTATCTTTTATTTACTTTCACGTTTTGCTCCTTTTTTTTATTAGTTGAAAGCCGAAAGGGAGGAACAGTATAAGCCTAAACCAGTGATAACTATAATTGACGAAGAGGATGACAAAGCGGTGAAGAAGGATAAAGAAATAATGCCGCCGATAGAAACCGAGCCAATAGAGAGTGACAGTGATGATGGTGTGCAGTTTGATGATGTTTCTCAGCCAGAAGCACCATCCAGGACGCCACCGCGACATCATCATCATCATCGTCGGCATCATAGACACCATCAAAATCATCATCGCGACGGTGAGGAGAATCAAGACGCATTAGCGGATGCGGACCGAGAGAGTCTAAAAGACGCACGACCTTCACCGGGGCATCAATCAGGCGCGACACCTGCTCAATCCATTCCACCATCGTTAGATGAAGATTCACGAATGTCCCTTGTTAGTGAACCAGAAAAGACAAGTGGTAGTAAGTGTCTCTTGGTTTACCTACAAATACAATGTCGTAAATTGTTTCCTCGCAATTTTTATAGGAATACAACTTCGAACAATCTTTATCATTTATAACAAATATTTAGTGTGTGTATATATATATATATATATATATATATATATATATACCTATTGCTGTCAAGAATATTATTTCAGTTTCGATAATTTTATATTGTTGAGTTAATATATATAAAATGTGCTATAATGTATCGTATTGATATAAATTCTTCCATGTATAATAGCATTCCTCCTTGATGTAGGTAACTTTGTTCCATTTGCTATGGGAAGTGGGGGCAATCGTGCTAGCGATCACAGTATAGGCGGTAAAACACCGGTCAGTCCTAACACCGCTACTAATACGAATTCACAACAGGCGAATCAAACGCGGAAAAAGGGCCGTATTGACGTTAAGGACGTATTTAATAACGACGACGATGACGATGCCGCTAATAACGCGAAAAAACGTAAACTTGTACCTTTAGGTAAGTGTTTTACCTTCATTATTAGTTCTGAAGTTGTTGAGAAGTTGAGATACTTAGAGCTTACATCTTCTCAGATTACGGAGACGAAAAGAAAAAGAAAACCGAAGAAGCCACAAAGACGGGGAAAGAAGAAAATACAAAAAGCCAAGAAGAAAAACGAAAGCACATCAAATCTCTTATAGACAAAATACCTACTGATAAGAACGCATTGTTTGGCTATCAACTCGATTGGGCACTCATCGATAACGTAAGTATTATTCATTTTCAGAAGAACAAATTTTCTTTGTGGAACAAGCTTTCCTTTTTATTTAAAAACTGATTTCATTAATATATCGTTTAATTCCAATCTTGTCTTAATTCATTCTGTACTTTTTTTTATATTACGGTGATTTTTATTGGTAAACCCGACTCTCTTATAAGCATATTTTTACATGTTTCGCTTTTTCGTTTAGACATTGATGGAGAAGAGGATAAGACCTTGGATCAATAAAAAGATTATCGAATATATTGGCGAACCCGAACCTACTCTAGTGGATTTTATTTGTAGCAAAGTAATGGCGGGCAGTTCTCCTCAGGGAATACTAGACGATGTACAGATGGTAATTACACCGTGAAATACTTCTTGCTTTCACATTTTATAGACAAACTTCTTGCGGAATATATATCTCGCGCGTTTCAGGTATTGGACGAAGAAGCGGAAGTGTTCGTAGTCAAAATGTGGAGGTTACTAATTTATGAGGTGGAAGCTAAGAAGATGGGCTTAGTGAAGTAAATGGAGTGTCGTCCATAAATTCATCAATTCATGATTTATACTACACATAAAATTCTTTCGACTAAGCATAAGAAAATGTTTAGATACTACATACTTATATGCAATTTAATATTATTAAATAGGAATTCTATCCTATGAAAGCACAAGTTGCTCGATCAATAGGTGGTACTAAGTGTGTAGTAATTATAGCGTTAAATAAACTTGTAATTATGATTTATAATATTTAGTGTGTTCCTCAATTTATATACGACTGTCGTCGAGCGTAAATGATGACATTCCTACATGACAAAACTGGATATCGGTATCTTGATACACAAATATTTTAATTGATGTTAAATTTACTAATTATTGTATATGACAATCGTTTTCATATATTAGATATACAAGACTTAATATCTGTACGAACATGATATTAACAATCGGCAATCGCGATTAAGAGAAATTACTATTTTCTCTTATTTATTATTTATTAATCAATAGTACAAGTGATAAATAAATATTTCGATACAAAATTTTAACAAATATTTTAATGTTAAATTTATTACCAAGGGAAAATATGTTTTTTTCAATTGTTTGTTTCTGATTAATTTTTTAATGTATGTATAGAAAATTATATCATGAGAATATATGTACCTTGCATATGATCTTAATATATAAATTAAAATTGGTATTAAAAATATAGTCATCTATTCTTTTTCAAATGTTTATTGCAGTCTTTCTTTTCTAATATTTAGAATTGAGCAACGCACTCGTGAATGCTTTCATATGTGAAACTGATTGTGGGCGCGTGTATTGTATTTAAATAAATATTCATACATTGCGTATGTGTGTTGTATAGGCATAATTTTACTTTAGTGTAGATAACGAAAGAAACTTTATAATAAATAACATTTTTGAAATTGACCTTTTCGAAGTTTTGCCTTCTACTTCGCTACGTTCTCTTGATACTTAATCTATTTTTGGAATTTAAATTTTCGCGGTTCGAATCACTGAAATTATAAGAATTTAGAAATTGGAGTTATAGTTCTTGTAATTTTATAATTAGCCACCTTCTGTCTGATTATATTTTCCTGATACTTTATAGATTTTTGAGAATTTGAATTTCTCGCAGGAATGCAAAACTCAAATGACGTCGGTAATTATTGACGGTCGGTGAGGCAACAAGCATCTCTCTCTCAATGCATGCTGTATTATCGATATATAACTTCTCTCTTACGTAATTTTGTTTTATTTAAGCACTAGATGTCCTTGCGTGCACTGTTTTCTTTTTTTCATATAAAAAGCATAAACTCTGGCTGGTGGCCGGCTCTGGCATAAAAGGTATTTCGCTATTTATTGTTAGCCTTAGATAGATATATAATAATCGATCGAAAAGACAATTTAAGGCATAAAGGCAAACTTTTACAACTTGTACAACAGACTAAGGCCCGGTTGCACCAACGTCGCATAACATTTAATTAACCTTAGCTTAACTCACTCTTCGTCTCTTTCTAAGGGGACAGTTAGTTTTTTCTTGCACAGTTCATCTTTTCTCTTTTTCTCTCCAATATGAAAAGAAAAAGAGAAAAAACGAACCGTGCAACAAGTTCAGGCTAAAAAGAATAGGCCTAAGGTTAAATGTTATGGCGACGTTGGTGCAACCGGGCCTAAAAGTCAACTAAATAACTGACTGATTACAGTGATTACAATAACAAAATGCGCACTTTCGAAAGACAATTTTACGTGTTTAATTTTACATCGCACACGAGTCGATTTCAATTTCACAGCAAACCTCTCTAATATTTATTTTGTTTTTCGCTTAACGTGTTATTGCGAAAATAGCGGCCGGCGCGGTGGTCTGATTCTGTTAACATTAATTATTCACGTCATAAAGTGCAACTTGAGGCTGCACAAATGACCGAACGGTGGAAAATGACGCGAATCTCTCATCTCGGTGTGTCTCGGTTCTACACGTCGGACTGACAGAGATTAATCGTAATTGACTCGATACGGGCGCTTTTATGCAGTATTTTTATCCGCGGGGAACAGGTCGACGGGTTTTCTCCTTTGTGACAAAAAGCAAGGATATGCAAATTATAAATGGGACTCTCGGAGTGGTCCACATAATCGCGCGCACGAGTTACATGATTATAAATCGGAGTTCCCCGAAAGAGACAAAAATGATTGTACCGTTTACGCGCCTTTTTCCCCCTGGGGGTTTTTGCCTTTTTAAACTTTGAGATTAATCTGTTTATCCGTGGCTCGAGCTTTTTTTGCACCGCGCGCGATGAGACATCTTCGACATCTTTTAGATCCGAAGGTTTCTTTACGAACTTATATACAGAAAAATTGTTTTGCAGTATTCGAAGTGTACAGAATCTTCCATTTTTATTATCGTGCCACATTTTAATGACTGTTTCTGTTTGACCGGTTTAGAATTATTTGTTCCCTTAACTTTAAAAATATTGAAATATTAATTTCCCGGCTCGTCCTCGTGTACTGATTTTACTCGACGTGTAATCGTAGGTTTGATAATAACATTTAAGATTGATCCCTTCAATTATCTTAAAAATACGATTTTAATCGCAGATAATTGGATAATTTGAGTTGCGAGGTACATAGGTATATCATGGTGAACATGTGTATGTTTTGCGTAAGATAGACACGCATAAAGATAGACATGCCTCAAAACATGCGGTAAACAAGATACCGTAATATATAAAATTGTATTTGCGAGTGGCTATTTGCATTTTCGTCGGTTATTTTGTCGCAAGTTTTTCTCATTTATATCATTGTCTTATGTATATGTCGTGTTCACTAAATTTTCATTATCTTTTACTCCTTCACACGGTTCTTTCTATTTCTGCATGTATCGCGAGAAGAGAAAAAAAACTTGCGATGATCAAAATTTATATCCGAGACAATGTTCAACAAAAAGCTCGCCTATCATAATTGGTAATATTAGAATTATCATTTTAATTAACATGTTCTGTAAGGCAAATGCTTTACGTTTTCAGTGTTTATTATACGTACGTGAGTATATACACGTTAAGAAATTTCTGTTAATCAAATTTTTTTTTAAATTATACAGAGTCTATATTTCCAGGAAGAAATATATCTAATTGAAGGATGCGATTTATTATGACAAACTGTATGACAAGGTTCATTTTCAAACTTTTATTTATGATGAAACTTACGAAACAACCGGTACCGTAATTTCGCAGAAATCCACAACCCGATCCTCGTTCGATCCTGTCTTTTCTTCTTCCTTCTGTTACAGACCATGAGAATTGCGTCATGACATCTCAGAATTCCTCTTATGCAATCGATCGTAATCGGCCGGGCCGACGGAGTCATTCTCGCGTGTGATCTCGTTCCGCTAAAATATATAAACATTTATGTTGTATTTAAAATATATATAAAGATATTTCCACGCGCATTATGCATGCGAGACATTTAAATCTTTCGATCTCAAACGGTTCACTGCGATCATTATTGACCGCAAACGCACAGGTGTTCGCTATCGATCGGCTTGACCAGTTTAGTAAACGCTTCACGTGATCACGATTGGATCGATCTTTCCTCATTGCGAAAGTGCCACGTCCGGTTAAGAATCTGAATCCGTTTCGGAAAAATTGAACAAGTTTAGATTTCCCAACTAGATAATTTCCATTATCGTTTTCTCCGCTTTTGTTTACAACAATAGACGATCTATTTCTTCCAGCATCTTAAGAAAGATATATCCCTGCATATATCTTTCTTCAGGTAGCACACAAATAGATGTCCTTTTAATTTCATTGCAAACTGTCGTTCGAACAGAAACGTGTTTAAATATGATTTACTTCGTTTAGCGTTATCTGCGATTCTTTTCGTTTAAACCAATTGGAGATATTTAATGTTTGACATTATATTTAGATGTAGTTCGCGAAACGCGTTCGCACGCGAACGCGTTTGCGTTTTAGTCCGCATTTGCGTCATCGCCGTGTGACGGAACTCGACGGAGAAAGCGCGTTCGCCGAAAAGAGTCTCGGATAGAGGTTTTGCGCCATCCCCGAGCGCGGCGGGGAGGGAGAGGATCGTGTGGGAAACGCAGAGGGTGGCAGATACAAAAATGCCAGAAGGTCTGGTGACGTTCGTCCGACCACAATTTCTCCACATCGCTCAGCCGCGAGAAAAAGAGAAAGGGGGAAACGTGGATGAGGGAAAAAAAAGGGGAGCAGGATTTACGTCAGAAAAGAAAGAAGCAGGACCGCGAAAGTGCAATGGCATTGCACTTACACCACCCCGTGAGACTGATGCGTGCGACAGCTGACAGCAGCGATTTGCCTCTTCGCATCTTCGGGGAATTCATTCCAGAATTCATTTCAAATCTTTCATTTAGCTGCAACATAATTACAGCACGATAGCAAATTAGATTACTGGTTTGCAATAATTACGATATTTGACGGCAGAGAGTTGTCTCTGTTCTTTTTTTAATGAACATTTTAAAATGTCCGTTTCTATTTTAAGCCGGTAACGTTTCAAGTTTAATACTATTTTTGCTTTGTTGGAAGAAAGCAAAATTCTCTCCGTTGCAAAAGTAATTAATACAAGGAAGGAAATTGTACAACTGCGCTGTACCGCGTGCCCTTAAGTATATCAAGTTTAAGTAAGTTTATTTAATTTAGCGATCCCCTTTTTCAATGCCAACAAGTTAATTTTGCGCTTTATGCGGGAGATGGAAATAATAGACCGCTGTCGAGCGATTACCGAGGAATTTTCCCGTGTTTCCGTTCGATCGGCAGAAAATCATTATTTTATCGCCGATGAAGCATTATCTTCCGGCAATCGGGGTAATAATTGTCCACCGTGGCCGACTCGGTCCCGAGATATCCCATTGTTCGAAGGATCCCGGCTCGAGATACCAGATATTTTTCATCGTCCCGTATCTTCGTAACGTTCGCGTATTGCGACCACCCCGTGGTATCTCGCATGAAGTCTCTGGGAGCATACTTAGGCATCGTGCACACTGAAAAACGACATTTAGATTTCAGCTTCTCGCTGCTCCAATGCCGTATCGAAAATAAAGGCGACAAATATCGTCGGTTCTAAAATTTAAACAAGGGTAAAAAACTCACAAAAATTGTCATTAGACATAAAATCTCCTCGAAAACGTCGATATTTATTTATCCTACGAACGTCACCGGCTTCAAACTCATCGCTTCTTAATCGAAGGATGTTAAACGGTCTCTGTACCTGCGTCAGATATAGCACTCTCGCATTTATTCGTACCTTCCGACAATTTTGTCTCCGAAAATTTCGCCCCTTTGTCGATTAATCAACGCGCCGCTTTGTTATGCTGAAAAAGAAGCAAACACCATGCCGACATATCGATTAAGATTTTTTCCCAATCAACCTCGCACGCTATTGTCCGAGAATCCTTCGTCCGGCTTCCAGATTTTCATGTCCCGAAGGCACGCTTTCGGCGATCGACGACTTCTGCGGTTCTGCCGGGCCGCGGAACGATACGTGCGAGGTCGTGCTGCGAGCGCTCTGTCTGGCGGCAGAAACAACGATAATTACGATCGGAGCGATCGTGCCAGCTATTATCTATCGCGCGGCGCATACGATGCAGTTCTCGCAAAAGGTTACAACACCGCGGCTCGTATTGTAACCTTTGGCGAGGCGTTCTGTCGCAATCCTTTACAATACGCGCCGCGTTTGCCGCCGCTGAGTATATTCGCGCGCGCGCCTAACGCTTTATCACAATCCGAATTAATAGTGCGCCGCGGCGCGTTTTTAAATAATCCCGCTGATTTATGAAACGCAGGCCGTGGTGTTACGATCGAGCTCGGCGCGGCGCCCGGCCGACTTTTTTTCCCCTCTTTTTTCTTTCTTCCTCCCGCGTCCGTCCCCGGACCTTCACCGGCGCGAATAATAAAGATCGTCGGCTTGCGCGAGAGGATCCGTTCGCGAGAGGAGTGAATTTCACGCCTATTACGCTATTCGCGCCACTTTATCACTCGCGCTGAAAGAAAATGGAAGAAAACGTCTAATCATGATTGCGAGAGCCAAATCTCGCCAAGTTAAATGGAAAAATATTGCTAGAAGCGGAGAATCGTTATTATTATTTTTTTTTTACATATAACGAATGTCTAATTACACGCGCTATTAAATTACAAATACGCGTTTTTTTTTTTGCTGAAAGATTGACTCAAGACGCTGATGTTTTGCAACGTTCTCTGCGGGAAGCCGTTTCTTAAATAAACGAATAAAAGGTTTGAAGATATTTTAGAGTTACGACGATGAGATCAACCTCTGTTAATTTTTTAAAAACTATCTACGGATAAGAAAAACAAAAAGAGCAGCGTAAAAATGTTCGTACGAGCGTGCGAGAGATCGCGATTTTGCGAATCCTTCAGGGAAAGGATCCTCCCGCGCGCGGTCGCGTTGTGAGCCGATCTTAACGCGATCGGCGTTTATTGAGAAGCGAAGCAGCCGCGATACAGAGGATAGAAGAGGAGCGTAAGCGATGCTCGGCGAAGAGAGGAAGGAGGAGCGGACGGGCGTCCACCTTCTCTTCAGGGTGCTCTTACCGTGCGTAAATATAGGGCATACCACGTAGCGAGTGCACCGTAGAGGGTGACCCCGATGACCCAAGTGGTACCCGAAGGCAGCCAGCCTCGATGAAGAGGACGAGCGCGCCGAGGGAGCGAGAAGGGAGCGAAGGGAGGTGGATGCGAGGGAGGAACGAATCGTCGAGCCGGTCCAAATGAAGAAAAAAGGCGGGCTCGCCAAAGAGGAAAAGAAGAAGAACGAGAGGACGGCGAGGGAACGAGGAAAGAGAAAGAGAGAGTGAGAGAGAGGGGGGAGGGGAGAAAGGAGATGGTACGCTAAAGAGACGTACGTTCCCACACGAACCCCCCAAGATGCGTCCTGCCATGGTCGGGCCTCTGGACCCCCGATGCCCAGAAGCTGATAAAAACAGCTACAAAACTGCCTACCGGTGTTTTCTGCCTTTTGCTCCTGCGTTACTCCCTCTTACTGCCGTCTCTCTTCGACACCTTCTTCCGCTCGACCCACGCTCTCCCTCGCGCTTGTTTAATCTAATCTCGACGGCCAGATCGGATATATTCTCAAAATGATTATTTCATAATCACAGTTATGAAATAGTTTTGAATGTATTCTCCCGAGAAATATATATTTATTATGCCGAAATAAGCAGTGATATAGCTCTTCATAAGATTTCATGTGACCGATATTTATTGCTAATATACATCTCTCCGATTTATATTCGGATGAATAATGACTCTGTGCCAGTTAATTGTTATTTAATGAAATTAAGCTTTAAAGATACGAATTATTGCGGAGGAAAACTGAAGACCTCGCAATCAAAGTGTCGATATACGTCTGCAAAATGCGTCGGGGTAAAAGCTCAATTGATTAGCTCCGACAGGCGCGAACAATGCGTAACGTTTGTGTATCCGCTCTTTCTGAATTTATCCCTGTCGCGCATTGCTGCTCATATTGTCGGGATCGCGATTGCGACACAGATTTACGCCGTGGGAATCGACGGCGACGGCGATGGGTCTTGCAGCCGGCGGCGGCGGCGGCGGCGGCGGCGCAATTCCATCATCGGATGCGATCGCCGCGAGCTGCGATGGCGCATGGCGGCGTGAGTCACACATGGCGTTGCTACACTTTCTATGATACCGTGTGGAAAGAGAGTCGAGAGTACCTACGTGCGCGCGAGCCAAATTGCGAAACTATCGCCGATCGGCGGGTTTTATTATTGGGAAGGCACGCCGCGCGGCGCGGCGTTTGCTCGCGCGCGCGAGAAAGAGGGGGAGGGAGAGAGATGGAGAGCAATCAACCTGGAAAGTGACGCGTGAAATTGCGACGACGATAAGTCTCTCTCTCTCTCTCTTTCTCGCGCAAGGAGATACCGACGCAACGGAAGTGACTAACGCGATTTTTAGTCGGCCGCGCGTCATACCGCCTCTCGTAACGCCGATCTCCCCTTCTTGCGATCGTGCAAGGGAAACCACTTTATCTTAACTGTCGGAAAATCTGTTTTTCTCGCTTGCTTATCTCGCTTGCTGTGCGAGAAGCGCCGTGGAAAATTATCGGCGTGTCTCTCCTAGTTTACGGAGAAATCGGATTCGGACTGAATCGAGAAGCGTCGATCGTTAAAATTCAAATGCCACAGAACCCGACATTTTATATTAAATGAGATCGCTAATGCTGCTTTTCAGATTAATTACTCGAGATGCTGGAGAAGATAAATGTGTACCCTCTTAAAATACATTTAAAAATTTTTTTTTACATCAATGTAAAAACAACGAAACAGCTACTATTGTCCGTCGATTCCACGACGATTCTTATAGATCTATTCAACAAAGTTGCCGTCTAAAGAAACCCGTCTGACGTTACGTAACGTTATCGATAATTATACTGATTATACAGCTCATCCTTTTCATGCCGGTGAATAAATCGATTGCGCGCGTCTAAAAAATCCACGACGACCGTTGTTGCTAATGTAAGACATCGATCGTCTCGGAGAGCCATCGGTGACGTTTCCAAGCACTCTTCCAACGTACTTGAAAAACTTGGAGACGATCGTATCTTCTCCTTGTTTTCCCTCCTTACATGATCTTCCGTACGGTACCGAGAAGTATATCGTGAGATCGTATCGCGGATCGGATCACGTGGGATCACGTCGATTTAACAGTTCGAACGATAAATTAAGCGTTGCGCGATACTGCACAACGCGAAAACGAGCATCCAATATATTTTAGTTAAGTGCGCAATAGTTATCTGACCTAAAACAAACACTGCGCGTGTATATTTTTTGCGGCAAAATGGTTTCCATGCTTTGTTTAATTTTATTTCTAAAGTTAATTCCTAATTTAATCGATTTTGATTTTATTTTCTGGATACAATCTTAAAAGTGATAAAGCAAAAATAACTTTATGTCTAATTCTGAACCGATCAATTTTTCCGAATTGACATATTTCCGAAGTGAGTTTAATTCTATAAAGAAAAGATGTTCAGTCCTTGGGGTTCAGAACAAAAATTAATTTTAGACGAAGAGATTAATTAGAAAGATTAACTTTCATTATCCGACGTTAATTTGACACAATCTGCATACGTTCAGCTATTGGCGGAAGACAAAAATTACGAGCGTCAATAAAAATGGTCATTAATCGCAATTATCCGGCGCGCGGAGGATTTGTTCGAGTACTCCTTCCTTTTCTTTAACTCGGTGAAAGTACTGGATACGCTCGAGCTCCTTTAATTTGTTTAAATTACCGCAGCCCCCCCTCTCTCTCTCTCTCTCTCTCGCTCGCGTGTATTTCCCAGCGATTTGACTCGCCATTGTCGGTGAACCGTCGTTAGTTATTGGCACGTAATTTCATTTCACAGATTTTTGTGGACGTCGACGTCGGAATTAATAAGAGAGGAAGACGTACTGAAATCCCATTCTCTTCGTCGTAATCGTAGATTGTAACATTTGAATCGGGCTCACGATATCTTTAAATTATTAGCAAACAAGACAATATATTAGCGACGGCTCAACTAAATCATTGTCTTTTTCAGGGAATCGTGCAAAGAAACGCGTTATGAAACATTTTCCCGGTAAAGATACCAATATAACACTCGACTTTATATAGCAATAATAACTTCCATCGATGACAGATGTAGTCGCGCGACGAAGATTAAAAGGCGCGCAGGGCGAAGGGCGTTGAGATTGAACGGACGCCTTCGAAGGACGATCGTTTTCACGAAGGCTGACGCGCGTTTTACGCAATCGGCAGAACGCGCAGATCCGGAAAACGCCTGTCCTGGAATTCGTTTCGCAATATGACGTACGCAACGCGCGCGCGCGCGCGCGTCGCCATCGCCGAACCGTCCCGCGAGCGGACAGACACACAAAGGGCTATTGTACCGATCCTTTTCTTTTCTTCTTTTTTCCCTTTTATCCCGTAAAGCTTGTCGCGGATCTAATCGCCCACGCGAATGCCTGCGCGCTCTCGCGCGAATCGCCGCGCCGCGCCGCGCCGCGCCGCGCCGAGCCGAGCCGGGACTCCGATTTCAAGGAGCGCGTTACGCACATGCGAGTTATTTACTGTCGTATCAAGGTTGAGCGCGGGACGCCTGATCTTACGGTATACCTCGGCTGTACCGCCCTAGCCGGGAGACACGCCGGCTTTAACTAGGCACACCGGGGCACGCGGTAAGAATGCATTCTTTTCTCGTTTAAGAATCGCGCTTGTTTTCGCTAGCCCCAATCGATAAAAAGCGCCGGAGCATTGTGCGCGCCCTAAGTTATATACCTTCGCGGAGTTATGGCTCAGATTCTGATCTCCTATCGGAGGACATTGTTTGAAAGTAATAGAATTATATTAGTGCACACGCGTATGTGTGTGTGTGGACAGGATGCAGTTAAGAGTGCGTGACGCACGTAGCACTTGCTCTCAACCTCTGACTTATGGGAGCGTTGTGTCTTAACTTCGAAATAATAAACACGTGTTCTGACATTTTTATTCGTATCTCCTGCACACGTAAAACCTTACCTACATCCATCGCTACATACCATTTATATTTATCATCGCGTCATAAAAACAGTTACACCACCAAATACTGTACCGCGGGACATAAAGAAAGATAATTACAGCACGTTGAGTAATGACAAAACAGGATTTCGTTAGCGTCTGAAATTGAATCAAGGTACCAAACGCATGACTATCTCCGAATTAGTTTTAATTGCATTCAACGAGAGAGAAAGTGAGTATTTTAATATTTTTATCTTTAAAATAGTTAACGTGTGTTGCAATTATATCTGACTCCACAGAAACATATATTGCATTATGATTACTACGCGCACATTGCCGGAGATGCAATAAAATCAAATAAAAGATACGGAAGGTATACAAAGTAACAGACATTTTTTTATCTTTCTCAAGTACGAATGTTACGTTACTATTGTACTGTCGAAATCACACGAGAAAATGTCGGGCTACAAATTTTGCGAAAGCACCTAGATACAACTAGGTGACCGAATCGTATTGAAAAATTTCTATTCAGCGCGCATCTCCAACATACTTTTCCCTCTACTTTACATGCTTTCGCCGTTTGCAAGAATCGAAAAATTAAATATATAACTTTTCACTACGTTTCCTCGCAACGCGCGATAGGCCGAAGCGATCATCGATAGCCAAAGCTGGAAAGAGCGAAGATGTCGCGTGCACGCGCGCCGATCTTTAGTAGGTCGCGCTCCTCTGAGCTTGCTCACCGTGTCTCGTAGTACAAAAGTCGCGAAAGGCGAAACGCGATCGCTTCGTTTCTCGCGACGCGGTAAAAAGTGTGTGCTCCGCGTCTGGTGTCGCAACTCGAAATCCTCGCTTAGAAATTCAGGGAGCGCGTCCGCGACAACGAGGAGGAAGAACGATCCGTCGTTGATATTTTCTCGCGCATTCGTCGTTTCGCATTTCGGCGTGTATCGTCCGCCGCAAATCCGCCGCGAGGACACGCCGCGGCGAGAGAGCGGAAGCTGTTGGGCGCGGAATTGAGCGACCACGTGTCCGGTGTCGCGGAGATTCGCGAATTCGCGAAGGCGGAGCGACGTCGTTGTCGCCGTTGAGCTCGCCCGCGCCGGGGCCCGGGGCCGCCGGGTGAGGATCGCGAGTCGCGGGTGCGCGCGTGACGCGCGCGCATGCGCGGGTTAGTACTTAGTAGGTCGCCCGCGCTCGGCCGACTTCGGCGACGCTCGGACCGACCGCTTCGAATTCGAACGCGCCCACCGACTCCCGCCACACGTTCGGCGCTCGCGGCTCGGCGGCGGCGGTCAGTCGGTCGATCGTACGCGACACACGAGGGTTGTGAGGAGCCGCGAGGAGCCGCGAGGATTCGCGAGAGGCACACGGCCGCGCACGCGACGAGGACGGAGAGACAAGGAGGGATCCGGTGACAGGAGCAACTGGATAAATACTTGTTGACGAAAAAGGCACCGAGCGGAGAGGACGAGGAGGATCCGGTGGATTTTCCATCGTCGTCGTCGCCGTCGCCGTCGGCGACCGCGTGAAGACGAAGCAAAGTTGATCTCTCCTCTCGATCGAGAGCGCCGAGAGATCGATCCTCGCGCGCGAGGACGGCAGCTGTCAAAAGTGTCAAGTCGGCAGCGAAGGGGAACGAGATATGGTGTACGGAGGAGGATTCGACATGGTGGAGACGGTAAGTTTTGACTTTGAATTATATATGGTTGGTTAATTGTGTTTGCTCGTATATCGTATAGCGTTTTGCCTTTGACACGAGCCGTTCCTCGTAAACATTTTATTGTGATTTATTTTAAGTGTGCCACTCTGATAATTCACTTAAGAATACATGTATTACGCTAAGTTGTGCGTCATACTTTATTTCGTTCTATCAAAAAAACTCTTACTTGGCGAAGTGATACACTGTTAAATACATAAATGCCAAATTGTATTCAATTTGAGTTATTTTCTATCATTTTTATAAGTTCACTGCTCCTATTCAGTATGTCGTCAATTTAACTAAAACAATGTAAATTTAACTAAACCAATGGAGTTAAAATAATAACTATTTTGTATTAAAATAATAAATTTCGACACACATGGTAGTTAAAAATAACACAATGTTATCTAACTCAAGGTATTGATTAAGATATTTTGGTCAAGAAATTTTATCTTTTAATATTTAACAGTGTATTAATCCAATAGAGTTACATATTTATTAAACTAAAGTACAAACGAACCACGAGAATTCTACATCGAAACTAATTGATTATTCTCTTGAACATCAGATGGTTTTAAAGCTTTTTACGTTCTGGCACAAAGTAAAATTATTCACGCAAATTTAATTTAATTAATTCTTTATAGTTTTTGATACGCTAAACGATTTACATTACGTTAAATAGTTAAGTTTGAATACTATAACAGCAAATTCGAAACCCTCAACTTCATAAAAATATCGTAGCAATTCTACGCAATTATAAATATGCGCGGTTTATTGTTATCGCCGTATTTCAAACAGACAAGTGATTGATTTATTCGTCCTGTAAATAGAGGTGTAGAGAAGGTGTTAAACGTCAGAGAGCGAGGAGAGGATCGTAGTAGAGATCCTTCGATCGGGCGAGTCGCAGTAGCTACGGCCCTGTCGAAGAAAGACACGAGCCGACGAGTCGGTCGTACGAAAGGCTAACTTTCGAATCTACCACCACTATAAGGCTGGCAATGTCGATAGTTAGGTACGAGAACCGAGAAATTCACTCGGCTGGTACGTGATGGAAAATTTCGCGGTAAAAACAGAGGCGAAACCCGCGGCCAATCCGCGGTTTTCTTGGCGGCGCAACTTTTACCGAGCAGGTTTATCGTCTTCCGCAAAACGCGTCGCCTTTGACAGGAATGCCGTGCGATTGTTGCGCGGGTCGCGCGCTGTCCTTCAATTTTGCAAAGAATAGCGTGAATTGCAAATCATTTGTTCCCTCCTCTTTATTTGACTGAATGATTAATTAAACTACGTCAACGATTGAGAGGATTCGAGGCATAATTGAAAACTGTATCACATATAAGAACGTGAACTCAATACTCTCAATTTTTTGCACGAATCTTCATCTTTATTTTTTTACGTAAGAGATAGCACATTAAACTTGAAGCAATCTTATTTGGAATTATTCTTTTTTGATACTGAAATCAATGTTATTTAATATTAGCGGAATATTATTATCATTAAGAATTGTTTTCGATAATGAATAATTGAAATTTGATAAAATATTTAAATTAACAATAAATATCTGACAATAATATCAAAATGGAATCGAATGATACAACAAAGCTCCGAGATGTGATTATTATTGACATAATACGCGTTTATATTACACATGATACGCAAACAGCAAGGAATTATTAATAATAAACATTATATAAATGATCTACCTTTTGAGCTTATTACATTTTTTTTATCGTTACTCCTCAATTTAGTAAGTAATAGGTAATCATTTCGCGGTAATCGACCTATCATTTCACGTAGTTGGAAACAAGCGAGCTAATTATAAAGACAGAAAGGTTTCGTGAGATCTTCGCGAGGAGAATTTATCTCTCGTGAATATGCTCACGAGAACATGGCGTAGAAGGTAGTTGATACGAGCGGTTGAATAACATTTTTAACGCTTTTCCTCCACAGCTGGACTTTGCTTTCCGAATAGTAGATTGTACTTTGACAACAAGTCATTATCGCCGCTTGCAAAAGATAATTAAAATATTTACATACGAAATTTCTATGCCGAAATAAAAAACGTAAATTGCGTGTCGTTAACGATTTTACGAAAATGAGAAATAAAAATGTAGAATATCGTCTTTATATAATGAAATTTCTCTAACATGTCTCTGATGGCTCTTTTGATCACACGCAACTATAGATTGTACAATCTGTTATTTTCTTTGTGCATCTTCGTCTGTTCCTTTTATTCTCGCTCGAGTCTTAAAATTTCTTTAAGATACCGCTTATTATTCGATCGGTGGCAGATACATTTTTCCATCGTTCTAACATCCGTTAAATTTGTCGACCGTTTAAATTCTCGCTAAATCTACCGTGGCAAAGAATTCAAACTTTTCGTTCCGATCGAACGACCGTAGTCGCGCTTCAGCCTTTGTCCAGGTTATCGTGAGAGTTTTCGGTCGCCGATACGGAGAGACACGTGCTCGTATCGTGCGAAACTTATTGTCGGCGATAGCCGCGGGCAATACTGGCACGCCGCTGGCGACCCGAGGCGAGTCTCGGCCGCGTAAACAGGGTGTAATTAAAAAATGTCAGTAGCCAGTCTTTGTGTGCCGCGGGTGCATTGTATATATAGCAGGCGTCCTTGCCGAGCCGATTCGAAATCCTGTCTCGCGCGGGCTCGCGCATTAGCGAGGGCGTGGTTGGTCGTTCGTTCCTGGTCCGAGGATAGCCAGGCCTCGTAGTAATTGCACCAGACTTGTTTCCATCGCACGACTTTTACGGTTTCGACTTCTCCCCGCGCCTCTCGCCTCTTCCTCTCCTTCCTTCCCTCTTTGTCAACGTCACGAAACTCACAACTGGACGTCACCTACGAAGATCTGCTCTGATTTTAAATAAGACGACCGGTTATAACCTTCGACTTGATCACCGTTCGCTCACGTCCGCGGTATTTTACCTGGATTTTACCTGAAATAAGACACTCGATCCGCGCGTGGTTTGGGTTCGGGTTCCGACACGCCACGGACGAGGTATTTAATGCTGAAAGTTGCGAGAAAAGATGGCGATCGATGGGACTTTCGTTGAGGCGAATGTGAAATATATTCGCGCGAAAAATACCATTCTTGTTATCGCCGTAAAGGTTCTCTGGTTCTCCCCCGTGTATATTGCGCGTGTTGTTACATGAGGAACGTTATAGATAATATACGACACGTAAAGCTATTCACAGAGATATTCCTGTTCCTATACTTATCGATAGTACATAAATTATGCGGGAAACGTTAAACGTCAAGTACCATATTTTTCTTTACAAAGCTAAAGCGGTTGTTGGTATTTATCACGATAAAAGTTCGCTATTTATTGTACGTCGGGGTTAAAGGTAGAACGCGTCTTTCGATCGTTAACGTAAGAAACATTTTCGCGAAGTGAATTAAAACGATTTATTCATCCAAGGCGACCCTCTTGGTTTTTTGCGACATCGCATCTTGTTCTCTCTTCGTGCTCTTTCACCTTTCTTCTTCTTTTTTCGTAAGGTTTTGGCTTTGCAGACGTCCTATATTTTATTTTTAATGAAAAACCCGTTTAAGTTTATTAAAATTAATTTCATTATTACCGCTGTATCATTATCATTAATTGTTTTCATTATTATTTGCATTTTTAGTTCTCTCAATAACCTGAGATTATATCTGTAGAATTTGAATTCAAAGATTTAAATTTCTCTCATTATTAAATGCTCTGGTATTATCTGCAGATTTATTATTTTCGAAAAATTGTGGTAAAAATAAACAAACAGTTAAACAATATGAATTCAGCAAGTTCTCATTTGGTATCCATTTTTAGACAATTCGTGTGTTAAGATTGTTACGTAATATTCAACAACATATTTCGAAATCTAAAAAATCATTCGGAGACTCCTGTATTCGCAGTTGTTTGAAGTGAGCCAGAAGAAAACGACAATGCAAAAGTAGGAGAGATTGATCAAGAACGTGTTTGCACTTATCGCTTATAAATTAATTAGGCCGGCAATGATTCATGATATTTTCCTAATTATAAATCGATCCAAATTAAAAATCTTTAAAATCATTTCGATTCAAACAGTTACTAGGTTCTTAATATAATTTTACGAAAATATTAGATTATTAAACTGATATTATTTTTGCACCTTGAGGTTAAAACAGCTCTAAAAATATCAATGTACCGAACTATTATACTTATTCCATTCTATATCTGTATAGATGTCCGTGTCTATATATCGCGCGAATAAGACATCTAGTTATTATCGAAAATAATAACGTTTAACTGGAATGCAGATCTGTATGTGAAAAGCCACTATTTTCCTGTCGCTTGGGGATGAATTCTCTGGGGTTCTCAGGGTCCCGACGTGATTTCTGAAAAACTTTCTAACTCGCGCGGTATCTGTCGGAGGGTTCGCGGCGTGTGTCAGTTCAGCTTGTCAGCGCGCGCGGCCGCGCGGCCGCGCGGTACCGTTCTCCCGTACTCCCCGTACTTAAGGGACATGAAAGGTCGCCGATATTGCTAACGCAAGCGGAGCATAAGTCGCGAGTTGCGCAACCTCAGCCGGCCCTCGCGAGAGCGACGTCGGGTTGCGTGTCGGCGCCCGCCGATCTACGATCTAGGATCGATCCCCGGTTCGAAATCGAGGACATTAATCAGCGTTCGGCGGCGCTTGCTGCACGTGGGTGGCCGTTACTGACGCAAATCGCAATGGCTCTTTCTCCGTTTGCTGCGTTTACCCGTGTTGCGCGAGGTAAATCGAGCGAGGTCGAATCTCCTTGGTGAGGCAAGGCAAAGCGAGAGCACTTGGATTTTCGAAAGGCGGTTTCAAAGGTCGATCGCCCCCTTCGATACCTCTCGGTTCCCATCGAGAAAGCGAGCTCGTGCAGCTCATGCGCTCCTGCGTGAAAAAAAAATATGAAAAAAAATATGAAAAAGAAAAAAGAAAGCGTTTCTCTGGGAAATGCCACGTGCGAATTCCCACGATTTATCGTACGGAATGTATATATCGCGAGGCGATATCCGCAAATTCATTCGACCAACGCCAACGTGCAAATAAATAACCGTCGTACGAATTGCCGTAGGTAAAAATCTGTCCTTTTACCTCTCAACATTATGACTCGACTAGAAATATTCCTATTCGTCGATAACGTTAGTGTAAATTTACTTTCTTACAATCTACAATCAAATTCTTATATACGAATAATTAATTCGCCTATTATGTAAGATCTCAAAATGGTCCTAAAATGTGTTTCTTCCCCCAATGTATTCATCGCGTGTTGTAACGCATTCTGTCGTGTTAACTCGCGGTATTTACAACGACCATTCATTACACTCCGATATTCTTTGTTTTGTCGTTCAAATGAAGCCTTTATCGCCTTCGTGCCGAGCCGTCTTCGAGATACTTTATTAACTGTGTTGATACTTGTCAATTGTCGACCTTAGATGTTTCAGTTTCTCTTTCTTCTTTTCGAGTCAAATTTTTCTCAATCCTCGATCAAGCAAATTTCCGTGACTCGACGTATTTTCGAATGCGTGTTAAAACCTCGTCTCCAAACCTATCCGTCCATTTTCGGATTTAAACTCGTGCAGAAGTTCTTCAATTTCTAATGACTTTAGACAAGAGATCGTAATAGAAACACTATAAAGTCGCGCGAATTGGTGCAGACGACGATCAAGATACTCCCGCCAGCGCATAAATTACAATATCATAAATTACAAGCGCCGTATTAGCCTACGACGCACAAGGACGCGGCCGAACGAAAGATACGTGCGTTACGTGTATCCCGTATTGGAAGGCTCCACACGTTCGCGCGCACCTCTGACACGTTGCTGACGGTGTTACCAGCACTTTACGGTTAATGCTGCCGTACGGGATTAACTGTATACGGAACGTCATAAAGGAGTAAATATAGCGCGTCTGATATATATCCCGACGATCGAGCGGATTCCGCGATTGCAACGGTCGTCGCGGAGCGGCGCGTATCCGGAGAGACGTATGGGGAGACCGAATAAGTACTTAGCTTTAGCTATACTTGCCAGTTGTTCGGCGAAGAAGGAAACAATAGAGAAGCGGCTGTGTTACGGCGCGCGTTTGGTACCGCTGCGTATGTTCCAATTACATTTCGCGAACTTATATGCATCGTGGGCACTTATATGCCCTAATGTTTGGCTAACATGCGAGTTAAACACGCGGATGAAAATCGCGGTAATTGACTAGAAATAGTCAATTAAGTTTCTAACGCGCGTATGAATACGTCTATTTTGATCGGAATCCGGTTAGATACAGTTTGATCTCGGCTCAATTTTGTTACCTGATTTCGCGTCGGCTCGATATCGTGTTATGCGTTAAACCCAATTAGTATGACTAAATTTAGTCCGAGGAGTGTCCGCGGAGGCCGGCATTCACCGGAGCAATTTGTCATCGTTCCCGATGTCTTTACTTCTTTTCTGTCGATTAAACGCTGTCGCGACTACAAATGTCATAACACACGCAAAAACAAGTCCCAAGTCAATTGCTACATTCTAAGCACATTACGTAGGAGTTTACTTCACGGTACGTCCCGTTCCCAACACAGAGGAAATAAAAGTGACAATACTAACTATCGACTTTTCATCGATATAAAGAGGCACTTGACATTTCCTCGACGACTTCATTCGTAGTCGCTCTTCACAGTCTCTCTCGTTATTGTTTTATTGCGCCAGGAAAAGTGTACCTTTCTCTACACGTTCCTTTGAAAATCGTATGTACGCCCATGATAATTTGTTTTTCGTTCGTTCCGATTCTCGCTGCACAAGTTACGATAAATAAAACCGTATACATAAATATTAATAATGTTTATTTATTCAGAATATGTAATTATGAAAATGTAATGATCTATCGATCGTTATTGAAGTCCCATCACTTGATTTTTTTCCTTTTTACTGAGGCACTAATAATTTGATAAGCAAGAATGTCGCACAAAAGTTTGTACATTTACAATGTCTCGTCTAGAGAGATAAAAAATATATCACTTTATAAGTTACATTACGCAGGAATCAATCAAATTTTGCTACAGCTGCATGATTGAACACTTCTCTCTTTTTTTTCATAATTGGAAAATGTCAAGCGTCGTTAATGCTTTATTCGCATTTAATTTCTAGTCCCGTTTAGCCGACTGCGCACGTAGGAAAGAAATTTTTGCTAGGAGTCTTAATTTGCGGCACCCTTCGATCGTTTAGAGGCGTAATCGCGCTTTCTTCCAATTCGCCTCGGTTATGCCGCGTACGCCGTGGTATTTACGCGTGGCTACGTGATCCTACGTGTATGTACGTAGGTAACCGCTGCGGCAACCGAGTTTCTTCGGTACGTGACTTTACCGTTAGGCCGCTTCTCCGCTTCTTCTGTCCGCGAGTTGCCTACATACGGAGCAAGCCACTATACGCGTTTAATGAACGAGTTTTCGATGTGTTTCCTCTCTCCCTTCCCTCCCGTCTCTCCCTCTCTCCCTCTCTCCTTCTTTCTCTCTTTCTCTCTGTCGGTCTTTACGTCAATTGAACACGACGAACGATTGACGATCCCCGCGATACCTCCGAGTCAATAAAATTCTGTTAATTTTATTAGTATCTTAAAGAGGAGAGAGGGAGGAGAAAGAGAGAATTGGAAATTCTTTAACATATATGTCACGTGTGACAGTTAAAATTTTGTGACATATATTAGCATATATGCGTGATAACGATAATAACATTAATTTTCATAATACTAACAATAAGTCTAAAAGCAGTGTGTAGTTTATTAGATAAAAATATAGTTATATTTAAAACAGTCAACAACAAGCGGTTCTAAAATACTCAAGAAGATATATATAAAATATTTGTGAACTTTATGATATTAATGTATTTGGTTCTATATGCGTAAACATTTATGCGAAAGGTAGAGAGCAGTTTGAAATATAAGTTTTCCTTATATCTCATTAACAATGCGATTCCGAGGCAAAAGAAGATATTCTTGAGATACCGGGAAGGTTTGCAGAAGCAACAAGAGCGCGAGAGGCATCTCCCGAGAGGGAGAACACGAGTTTCATTTGAATAGAATGGATCGATAGTGATTTACGATACTCGATGCCGTGCACACTCGTGACCGTTTTCCATTTCTCCTAGCTGCTCTTTACCGGTCCCGGTCCGCCTCTTTATGAGCGTCGTACACACGTCGATATCAGAAAATTCAAGTACGCCCGCGTGCACGACGCGAGCGAGCGTTACGCCTTACGATTTGCGATGGGAATGGAACAAACGTGTACGATCGACAGTTTACGACGGACGGCTAATTGCGGGAACGCGAAAGCCCAGTGCGAATCCCTTTTCCGAAACTCCAGCTATCGGCAACCAGTCGCTAATAAAACGACCCGCGATGCGCTACACGTAATCGTTACAACGGACTAAACAGAAAAGAAACATCTTATATGAAAGTTATAGAGCGAAACCTTCGAAACGATACAGTTTCGCAATACGCGGCGTGGCGCAATCGTAAAGAAGCGGCAAGAAAACGGCTATCTTTTTGAGTGGAAACCGATACGCGGAGCTCGCGATACGTAATGGGGAGAAAGCAGGAAGATTACGATCTCTGAGATTACGTACACCCTGTTTCGTGCGCACGATGCGCGGGGTGGTAACGCGTGTGTCAGACATCTCGACGTCGAAGAGTGTAGCACGGCATCGTCGGCGTCGTGTAAAGTTATGCGTGAACCAGCGGCGCGCGGTGCATTCACGTGCAACGGTATCTCCTGTGCGACGACTGCGACGCGGCCGTCTGACTTTGACGAGCTTCATTCACTGGGAAACGCGTCGACTGCGCGTAGCGCGCACAAGAAATGTTTCACACAAAAGTTGGAGTCTTCGGAAGGGGGAGGGAGAAAGGGGAAACATACTTCGACGGTAATACCTTTGCAATGCGTACCGTCGTTACGGAATACGGCAATGATTAGAGCTCATTATTTTAAATGAGTATCGTACGAAAAAAAGAGGACGAATAATTATCATTAGAGTACGCGCAATTATCTACGAAAGCATTTTAAATTCGTAAACAGATTAGATATGTTAATAAAATATTACTGTTATTAATGCTTAATCTTTTTACATCTCTCTGATGGAATGTCAAGCAGTTTTGTTAAAAATAATATCTATTGAATTTTTGAAATGTTAAATGCTCTTACCTTTACGCCTCAAGAAGTAATTAATCCCTATCTGGCCATAGTGCTCCCATGTAATCCAATTTTTGTGTGATTGTTTTGTTCATTTTTTTAAAGATCAACATAAACCTTATGTATTTAAAGTAATACGTGAACCAAATGACGATTTATTTACGTTCTTCCCTCGGTAATATCCGAAGACTCCTAAAAAAAACGGAAGAGGAGGAACATTGATCGATGGTAATAAACGGCATGGTCGCGGTGAGAGGATGACGACAACAACACGCGTATCCTATCTGGCGCGAACACACGGAGGCGGATTCTCAGAACGGGAGGCCATTACCGGTACACAGCCGCGTACTGATATCTCAATATGTGCCCTTAGCTCGAATCCATTATAATGCCTCGGGTATACCGCGAGGACAATCGTCGCGCATGGTCGTGTAGAGAGAAAGGGAGCGAGAGAAACAAAGAGAGAGAGAGAGAGAGAGCCGTTTGGTATTGCTCCGCGAGAATAGCCATCCGCCGCGGCCGGCGCGTTCCAGGAACGCCACCCAGAGTTCTTTCGCCGCGAATTTCGCGCGACCCGTTCGCTCCATCGAAGAATTCGCCACCGCACACTCGATTAGGAGAAGTACCTTAGGAATGGGCCTTGAAAGGACGCTTCGGATAATACTTTACGGCGATATTTTGTTAGCGAGAGATTCTTAACTTAAGAATGACAACATAAGCAGAGCGCATTTTAAATCTACAGGATGACGCTGCACGGAGACGCTCAGGTCGATAGATCGTGATCGGGATAGAGGCCGCGGTCCATTTGACGCTACAAATGCTTCGAAGCGTTCTTCTTCTCCTTCTGTCTTCATTGAAAGAAAGGAGAAAAGGAATGCTTCGAAGCATTTGTAGCGTCAAGTGGACCGCAGCCAGAGTCGTACGTTGCGCATTTACATTTCAATCCGAGACGATAAGGGCGGGAGTTTTCTGGAAAAAAAAAGAAAAGAAGAAACATCGAATTCGCGTATCACGTCGCGCGCGCGTCCGCGACGGGACAAGCTCGTCGATTTTACGCGCCCCGCCGTCATTTCACGAACGACATCTCGATAAAGCCGCGTTACAACCAGTAATTTCGTAGAATAGGAGACGCCGGGGATGCATTTACGGATGCGAATTACCGTGTCGCTACGCATCGTAAACACCGCGATGTTATGTCTTCTACAGGAAGTATCGACGACGTTTCTCTCTTATTTTTTTTCCTTTCGATTCCACTCGCCCCCGCATCGCTCATACGCGTTTCTCGCTGCGTCTAGATATCGTGGCATTGCAAGAGAATGCTCTTGTTATATGGCGCGTACTATCCTGAGAAACGATAACACGCTTCTTGCATACATATTACGGGGGCGGTGTTACAGAATTTTGATCGCTATAAGAAAACAACATTCACGAGCAGAAGAAAATTGTTGTCGCAATCTATATTTTATCCCACAGTTTCACTTTCGGGACATTTTGTGTGTACATGGGTGACTTAGAACTCTTTAAAGAAAATTCGGAAAAATCTATTAATTATATCAAAATTCTAAAAATTTGTTATTACAAAAATAGAACCGTAGAGTTGATTGGATTGTGGAGAAGATATTGCGATCTTTTGTAAAGATTATATGTGGCTTAGTTCGTTGAAGGCACTTCTAACCTAACTTACTTTTCCGAGAATATTCGATCGCATCTCTTTGTTTCTCACGATCAATCTTTCTGATTGACTTGAATGCAGCGCGCGAGCAGCGCGAGCAGCGCGAGAGTCTGTCTAATACGATTAGTACCTTTTACACTAGTTTGAGATACGTCAACGGAGATAAATTTCAGGAAATATACGTTCCTTCGTCGTAGATATTGTGTGCGTGATATAATCCGCTTCGTTCACTTCGGGCGAGGGTATGACAATGGTATGGTTACGTGGGTAGCGGACAAGAAAACTGTGCGACTCCTACGCGAAAGGCTTTTCAGGCTTCCAAGAAGTAGTGCGCCTTTGCGTACGCACTTATTCGATAGCGGTCCCTTTCCTCTCTATATCCCTCTCTCTGTATCTCTTCTTTCGCTATTTGACGTTGAACACTGAAGTGGCAATGTTGCGAATAATCCCGCGGCTTATTCTCCCTCGAACCCGAGCGACGAAGTCGGTCCGGTTAGGTCGCACGAACTATTATATCTGGACCCGGCGGAAAAAATCGAACGTTTTCAAGCGTAAAGGTAGATCCTTGGATTTTCTCCATAGCCTTACTCACTCGCGATATCCGCGAGAAAAATATCTATGATATCAGGACTTATGATGGAATTTATAACAGTTGTTTTAAATTTATTTTCTTGAAACTGATTCACTTAACCTTTTTAATTTTTAACCGTAAGTTATAAGTCTGTAAGTTATAAGAGATATTGATGTTCTCATCTTGTATAGCTACCGTTTTTTATCTTCATGAAGATTTTACTAGGCAAAAAAGGGGACGATTCGCTCAATACTGTCAAGTTTTTTATTAGTTCTTTTATTTAAAGTTATCAAAAATTATTATCGATTTATTTTTAACTTGCCGTACGTTCCTACTTCTCGTTCGTTTTTTCGGGGACTGCACCGGGGTCTCTACTCTTTCGACTCGACGAATCTACGCTCGATCTTACCGCATTCGCCGATTCCTCCACGTATGCGAGCCACGCTCCGCGCCGCTGAATTAAACATAAGTCAGCGTGCGCATAATATATGCCGCAAATGTTACCGGCATGGCGGTTGTGAAATGCGATTCGATAGTTGTATCCGCGCAGCTTTTTGGGGAAGAGAATTTCGTCTTGCTCGCGACTCCGTCGCAAACACACAAGTCGCTTTGTTTTATTTTCTTTTAATCCTTAAACGAGATTTATTTCCATAATTTTTAAAATATTAAATGTGGATTCAAACACTTTTCGACAAACACTTAACGCTGCGATAATTGTCGTTTTATCGGTGAAAAATATTTATATATTTTACTAATTTGACACACGCGATCGATAAATATTTTCTAGTCATAGAGCGCGAATTAGAATATCTTTCAGAATACGAGATGAATATGGCGCAGAACAAAATTTTCTTAAATGCGATTCTTCGTGTATGTATTATATTGATGTTTGTTTAGCTGTAATATTATGCAATGTTTAGAAGACGTAGTAACTATGTGATCCGAGAAAAAAATGCAAAGAGGTATTTATCGTGCGACTGTCATGTCGCGCGTCCGATACGATCGAGAAGAAACACAGACTGCATTTCCGGACTGCATCGCGCAGTCGATGTACCGTTGCGTCTTGCCATCCATCGCGATAAAGCGCGGAGACCCAGAGAGAGAAAGAGAGAGAGAGAGAGAGAAAGAGAGAGAGAGAGCCGTAATTATCATCATTATCGTCGTTATTCTATATAGCGCGGATATTCGCCCCTCGGGGGCCCATGCTCGTTCTCGC
Source organism: Temnothorax nylanderi (assembly GCF_030848795.1). Classification (NCBI taxonomy): domain Eukaryota; kingdom Metazoa; phylum Arthropoda; class Insecta; order Hymenoptera; family Formicidae; genus Temnothorax; species Temnothorax nylanderi. Next base: position 2,258,405 of record NW_027249068.1, on the reverse strand, counting down.
TGCGCTTCGAATCGCGGCTTATTAACGAATAAATTATGTCATAACGGTTTGATCAGCGTCTCAACGCGCGCGGTTGGAATGCTACTTGCGTGAGAAATGGAAAAAAGAAGAAGAATCCGATGCCTTTTAAGTGATCAACTAGTTTACTGCTGAACTCCCGCCATTCGATGTCTGGCGTTGATATCTCTTATCCGTTTTCTCACTGAAGTGATAAACTGTGAGAGAACATCCAATCGTAACGAAGTGATCATTTTATCACAGTTTGCCTAATATCTAATGTTGAAAAAATGTTGAGCAGTTTTTGGTTTAGAGTAATAAAATAATTTAGAATAAAAATCACTCGGAACTATTCGCATTTTTAATTTGTGTGAGTGCTAGGTGTCAGTTAATTTTATTGGCTTCATTATTTTAAACGTAATTTTGAATCTTTTCATATGTATCTAGAACAAAAAACTGTAATTGTTAAGGCTACTTAATTTACTTTTTCTAGTTTATTATCCTTCTATTTATCATCAATTTTTTATCTTCTTAATTATTACTTTTAAATCTCTTACATATTCTTATTATTTTTACTTATAGCTATATAATTTAGTTTCTCACGTAAATAGCTATTATTATGGAAAGGATAAAAGAGAGAGAGAGAGAGAGGTACTGTTTTTATCTTTTTCATAATAATCTTTAAAAAGAAATATGTACTTGTATATCTACTTTGTCCTTTCGTCACTTTATTTCTAGGATATTTACGATCGTTTATTATAGATTCGATAAAACTTAAATTCTTATCTTACTATTTAACTGAATTCAACAGTAACATTGAATTTGGTTGCAACTTATATTCTTGATGAAAAGAAAAAGATAGAGAGAAAGAGAAAGATCTGTAACGTCCCGCGTCCCTTCTTCTCTCGTTTCTTCCCTTCTCGTCTCGGCGGTTTATATTCACTCACAGTCGCCTTACAACTGGAGGTGTAACCGTTTCCCCCTCGTCCCACCTCGTCCTCTTCCTCTTTCTCTCTCTGTCTTTTTCGTCGCGTCCGTTCCCTTTCACGGGATGCAGATAATCTCCTCTTGCCGTATATCGAAGAGAGGTGGTCGTTCCTCTCCCGTGCCGGCAGAACGGGTCGGGGGCCGGCAGCCTCAAGGTCGGTCACTTCGGGTTTTCCAAATCGTGGTCCTGCATGACGGGCAACTTCCTATCGCCGTCCTCGTCTCGCCCGCGAGCTCCGAAGCGAGCGAAAGGAGCGTAAAGTGAAGGCAAGGAAACAGCGTCGATGTAATTTCGACGGACAAAAAGTCACCTAACTACTCGACGGCGACCCTTCGGCGTTAGTATGAAATGTGGGACACGTGCAAAGATACAATTCGGCCGACAATCGAATATTAGTTTGTGCTAGAGATATCATCTCAGGAATGTCGAGTGACACGAGGAAAAAATTAGAAAGAAACCTATGAGTTAGAGGACAGGTCCCCGAATCTCTATCAAATCGATGACGTACTTCTATTTGGTATTTATTTGCGTATTCGACTAATAAACGATTTCTTTTATTCCGCAATGTTGTTTGTACGAAATTCTTATTTTGAATAAGGAAACTTATTAAACTTTTGCGAATTACCTAATTTTCTCTATTTTTATATCCCTGTTATATTTTAATCGCTTTATATTGTTGCTATTCTTTAATCGCCAATGTTTAAAACGTTGTTACTGAAAAGATGAAAATAAATCCAAACTATAGTTAGAAATAGTTTGTTATAAAAAAAAAGATCATCCTTTTAGTTTTTGTGAATTGCATAATAATAAATTAGATTATATACAACAAGGAAATATGTATTGTATGTTGTAATACAAAAAATTAAATATTTCTTTTGTAATATTTCAAAGAGATGATAAAATCACAATTCCGAGAAACGGATTTGGCTTTTTTACCTTTGTTGGAGCTTAGTGAATAGCTCAAAGATTTTGCGTTGTCAATTTTTTTGCTGATCAATCTTGCGATTGATCGACACTCGGAGAACAGCCCATAAATTAAACCGTACTTGTAATGTTTTTTTTTTAACGCGTGGCTAATCTAAAAGCAGCGCAAGGTCCTGCGTCACAAATGACAAGGGACTCCTTCGAACACGGAAGCTGTCGAAATCACGTATTTGTTACGCAGTAGTTCCACGCTGAAGCCTGCACCCTTCTACGATGCACGAAATGACGAAATTACTGCCATCTTTTTAGTAGATACTTATTAATTATATAATTTTTCGATATTTGCAGCAAGTATTGATACCTATTATTTTAGTCAGTTTATTTTCTAATTCTATGAAAGTGTATCGATTAAATATGTGTTACGTCGATATTGTTGCATATTTCCTCCGAACTAAATATATCTTTCTTCAGCATGAATATATGAAAAAATATTCTGAGTATTCGATAAGATAAGTTTTTAAAAAAAGCAAGAATAAGAGAATTCTATGAATAAAATATCAATATATCATAGAATATTGAATTAGTTTTAAATAATTTTCTAATTTTGTTAAACAGGAAATATATATACAGTCCAATCTTTAAAAGGAACGCTAATAGTAGCGATAATCTCGAAAAAAATAACCTTGGAGAGACAAAAAAACGTGTTTTACATAACATTTGTCCTTCGACGCCATCTAAATCATTAAAAATATTATTTTAAATACCTTTATACATATATTTATATTGGTTATACCTGCCCCTCCAAATTTGATGGAGATATTTCAGATCGTATTTCGAACAGGCCATTTTTTATGTAAATATGTTCTTTTTTATGCATGTAAATTTAAAAATCAACTTATTCAATTTCTTTAAGCATAAATATTGAAATAAATTTCTTCGTCGCGTATCGTAGATTTTATAGCAGGAAATATCAGAGCAAGATTTTACGGCAAATCTTATGGAATTATCATGGAAACCATTTCCATGTTAAATTTCCTCAGGCCTCAGGGAGAGAAAAGCCGCTCTAAATGTCTTCCATGCGCGGTCGAAGCGTTCGATTGCGCGAAACCTGGCGCGAATTTTTCGCGGTTATAACACGTCGTGCAACGTGCGCGTGTGAAGTGAGCAACACACGCGCGCGTAAGACATTATAGCCGCGAGGGCGATGCGTGGGCGGTAAAGTGTTATTAATAGCGTACACCGTCGATATATCGGCTACGGGCGGCGCAACGATGCGCAATAATGAGGCAATTATTAACGAGAGTCGATTAACGGTCGTGAGAGAGGAGCTCGAGCGCTCGAGGGAGAGATGTTTCAACGAATTTCCCATAAAATTATCACACGCGCGATTGTTACATAAATCTCGTGTGACACTACCACGCTGTGTCCCGTTGCTTCTTCGATTATCCATCAACCGTATTGTTTTGTTCACTCTGCATCCATTTGATGTTTATTGGACATTTGTAATTTAAGATTAAATTTCCTCGTTACGTTCCTCGGAACGGACATTTACGATTTCGAGAAGACTATAAATGAAGGATAAAATATCTATCGACAATGTTATTAACACAAACTAGTACATTATTATCAAGATTATTAATAAAGCAAGGTGTCATAAGAATAGCATCAAGAAATAAATTAATATTTATTATTTGTAGGAATATATAAGTGTTATTTTCTCGTAGAAATTTAATTCTTTTATCATCTTTTATCTGTGTATTATTAGACCTATTTATTGAAAATATATTTTATTACATTTTCTGGATTTAAAAGGAAATAGATATTTTTAGGAAATATCAGGAGTGTTACTAAAATAAACATTAAGCAAGCCCGAGAGAAAGCAAGATGAGAGATAAACGGGACCGACATTTGCGAATTTATCTCGTGGAATAAATGTGATGTTCGAGATCTGTAGTCTTCTCGAATGAACTCGAATGAAGCTACGAGAGGTCCACCGTGTAGCCGGGGCCCTTGTGGGCCCCGGACGCGAATTTACGATCCTCGCTGGATTATATCCACGGACGTAGGGTAGTGCCCTAGGACGCGATCCTGTTGGGGGATCCGAGGCGTCCGTGAGGCGCTTAATAACGCTACTTTAAAGCTCGCTCGCGCCGAACAAAAGCCGACCTGCCATAACTTCTTCATGGTGATGCACCGACGGCATTACCGTGGCGCGTTATGCCCCCATTATGCGGTATTATGTTACTATTTACGCTATCGCGGCTGCCTATTTATTTGTCTTGCCTCGCTGACCGTTCTCGATCTTCCGCTTTTTCCTCCCACGCGCTCCCTTTCTCTCTCTCTCTTTCTCCGGAAGGCGCACGAGCGTGGAGGAATCGCTGAAAATTAGATTAGACGCAAATCAGTCGACAATTAGGCAATTATGAATTCGTTTCCGCAACCGATCGCACCAACCATTCTTTCCAAATGTTATAGAAAGTTTCGGATTTACTTATAAGATAAACATTCTAAGGATCGCGTTCGTGAAGATTTATTTCGCAAAATGAAAAGAAAATAAGCAGACTTTTAAACGGCTTTAAGGCCGAATCTTTTCCGATAGCCGACATGGAACAAGCACCTTGTGGGTTTCCCCTCGGGTCAGCAACTTGCAATTCTCGCGCGTAGAGTACCGCAAGTATTCCGCGCGACGAGGGAAACGCAGCTGTTATCCCGAGATAAAGTGCTGAACTTAACGGCGGCGCGTACGGGAGACACGAGAATGGAGGAAACGCGGCGCGAGCGTTCAGTCATTAGTGTCCGCGATATGCCGTCGTTTACCCCACCGCGTGGCGATAAAGTAGCCATCGGGGCCATCGGGGGTTGCGCTCCGTCGCGTCTGTGCGAAACCGCGTCGCCGCTCGCGACGTCCACTCGTGGCCGCGTCGCGTAGTTGCGTTTCCGCACAGATCCTCCGGACTACACGTCGCGTACGTTACGCGCGATTATCGTCAAGCGCAGCATCGCACGCCTGTAATTTCCGTTCTCGAGTGTTACGCGGACAACAGCAAACGCGGCGATACTCGCGCATCTGCTCTTACCTGATATGTTGATTGTTACACGCTTTCTTGCCGCATTACCTGGTTTTAAAACGTAGTTTCTTCCACCTTTTACGCTTGCATCATATGTATTTTACTTGACTTAATTCAAGGAGAATTGCTCGCTCCCCCCGATCTTCTATACACGCGCTCTCCACCAATCTTTGAATTAACTGATCAGTTTACGATTAATATGCATCGTCTTATTTATCTTTGTAAAATATAAACGTCAGAGATAATAAATTATATTGATTCGTATTCGAATAGTAAGTGGATGATTTTATAATTTTGATTATATCTATATAAAATTACCATGTCGATGTAATAAATGTTAAAGAAACGGATGAATGAAAATTTTAAGAACTCAATCAAATTGCACGCGTAAAAAACACGTTATGTGCAGGGATGTCCGGTGTTTGTCATAGTCTATGAAATATGACCGCGAATGGTTGTAAGTTAAACGAGCGATCGCTATCATTTTTCCTACTTATTCCCTGCCCGCGCGATGGATAATTGATCACGCGAATAACCACCGTGACCGCGAAGAAATATTCCTCGCGCCGAGATTACACTTAATTTGTAATAGGGGTTTTTATAGTTTTTTTTTTATCGGAATTGAATGTCCGCGGTGGCCTTGAGGCACGTAGGACATAATTACGGTAACATCCGTAGATGAGATTTCACGGCGAGAGACAGCCGCCGTGAAACGAGAGAATAATTCGATTCTGAACTACACGACGAAAAGAAATGTGCGGTAAAAGACGGTTCAGATAAAGCCAGAAAATTTCAAGCGTGTGTTCGTTCGCAAAAATGATAGGAGGAAAGATTCATAAAACAAAAGATTCATGAAAATTCGATAGGCAGTGCGCGAGATTGGGTAAGATGCATGCGTGATTTAAAATTATCGCTTTGACGCTTGCGGCTTGATTAAGATTTAATGGCAATATAATGGAAGACGCCTAAGTAGAAAGATGTAATCGCGACGTGTGAGGCGAGTGAAGTGGGAAAACCTACTACTCACTCGTAATATTTGTATCTCGCGTCGAGATGCTGCGATACTATTTTAATGCGGCTTTATGACGTCACGTACGACACACGTGCACAGGCGGCGGCGATTATAATCCGGGGAAAAAAATATGCAGATGAGACTCGAGTGCATCGCGGCGCTCCGTTGTCTCTCCGTTGCACTAATAATGCATGGAAATCAGCCGCGGATAATGAGCCGCAAAAATACTTCCTGCATCTTCGTTCGAGGAATAAGTGAGTAATCCTCGACACTTGATGTGCCGCGCGATTGTAACGACGGCTGTTTTCTCCGTGGATGCATAATGAATACTCCGTATGTCGCTTTTGATATGCGTTAAAAGCGCTAAAATCTGTCACTCGACAAAAGAGGAGACGGTATTGCAAGGCTGTAATATGGATGTAATATCACGAAATCGATCGAAGCTGAACAGGAAAGTTCGCTAGGAGTTATATTCTTATCTAGTCGCTTACATTGTGAATAATTCGCGTGTTGTGTCTATTAGAGTATTTTTCTTCCATTCTAAATGTGTTCTTATGTAATATGTATAAAGGAATTATATTTCTTATACCAATCGATTGACGGAAGTTGAAGGATAGGTATTTAGAATGTATTTACGTTATATAAATATTGATTTCACTCGCTATTTTTGTATAAGATGCGTATTGACATTTTGTCTTACCAAACAATTATTATCACAATATTCTTTTTCATCTTATTATCTTCGGGGGGATAACAGTTTTAACAAATTCATTCCGAGGAATCTTTATTGAAAATCTTTCTTTTTGATAACCAAGTTTTTAATTAAGATCGAGAAATTCCCTAATTATTTCTTCCAAACCAATTAACGTTCTAACGCCTAAGCGGTGCTTTACGCTGATGCCTGTTTATTTTATATAAACATTTAATTTTAATGGCCGAAAGCGTGTGCAGCGTGTCCCGGACCGAGACCGAGACCGAGACCGAGTTTGAATGGGCGACGAGCTGGAAACGGGGTTTCTAGAGTAATTTCAGAGGTATGACGCACGCGAGCCGCAATTCCCGTGTTCAGGTTGAGGCGGCTGACATCAGTTTGCCGCATTTAGCGTTAGTGGAATTAATTGCACGATACACGAACGTCCGAGCGAAATGAATGCCCGGCAAGGTGGAAGAATACCGGTCGCGCGATTGGCCGTTCGCGCATCGCGCCTCGTCACAATGATGGTAATTCGAGAGGAAATTCCTCTCATAAATATTTCGACTCGTAAAACAACGTGATGATGCGGAGATATAAAGATATATCTGCATATGTGTGTGTATATGTATGCGTGAGGACCTGTATACAGAGTGTCTCATTTCTACCGTGTTATATTTTAATAACAGATCCTTTGGTCGACTTCGAGTCGATCTTTCCGTAGGAAGAATTACTTCGAAGTCGTTATGCTTTTTGTAGGACACGTACCCTATGTATGGCAAAAAGTTGCACTTTGCGTACGCGGTTGACCTTCCTGCGGATCCGAAAAATGCTGAAGAATTTCGGGATTGCAATACCGAAGGCCTCGCCTCTTCGCGTTTTCACTTCGCACTTTAATAACGACATTACGAAGCGGTATGACCACGGGTGAGGTAATTAACAAGAATATCAGGTACGATGGTATGGCTGTTTTAATTGCTCAGTGGAATTTCTATGGCGAAGACAAAGACGCAGTTGTGTCAATTAAAGTAAAGATATTTCTTCATATTTCTTTATTAGAGTAAATTTGCAGAAAGATAAGAATTAAGTCAATTACACGAGAATAAAAAAAAACAGTTTAAGTTTATGAGGTATAATGTAAAATCATATTTAAATTAAAAGTGAGATAGCGACAGATTTATATTTTGCGTTACGTATAAAGATCTCAGAATTTTTTATGATTCCTTTATGTCAAAATAAAATTAAGTCGAATTTTGCGAATTGTCGTTGTTTTTGATAGTGCCCGCATTCTTTTATAAACTGAAGAATTTCTGAGAATACAATGTTATGTAAAAAGAGTTTCTTTCAACTTATATTGCCGTTCCTTAAAATTAGAACATCGAAAATTTTGATTAGAATTTTGCCTATTTGGAATCTAAATCGTCACCCGATAGAGATATGTTGTCATTTTCTAAAAAATGACAATATTACCATTAAGTTAATAAAGATAAAAATGTGATTAAACTATAAACTGCGTAAGCTATATTAAATCGCTGCTGCACTTGGCTATACTATTTTAATATTACAATGAACGCTAATATAACGCGCATTATTAAAAATGTGCACACATTCAGAAATATTTCTACGCATGTGCAAATATAAGCAAAAGTAATCGCATTTTGCAATATAGAGTGTCTAAGATGTATTGTGGATATCATCTGTTTTTATGACCGTCTCGTAATTTTTCACCTTTTTTTTCGTGAACGTGGAATGCATATTTAAATATCCATTCTACCGGTGACTCGGTAGACGTCGCGAAGACGTTTTTACGGCACACGAACGAAAACCGCGTCTCGAGAAGAGCGCCTCGTCTCTCATTTCGTGGTCACAGTGTTATCGAAGGTCGCGATTTCTCGCTCAAAATGTCACCGTGCACGTTCAAAGTCCGACAAGATCGTGAAAATCGTATTACGAAACCACGCATGGCCGATAACTCGGGCGTTATCTCGCTCAACGGCAGGCATCTACGACGACGACTCTCGTTATCGCGTATATTGCTTCTCGTGGTTAACAACAAGATGGAGGTGTATCACAACAATTGGATAATTTATTTATCCAATTTTCTTTATCGATCTTCAATTGTGAGTTCACAAGTGAATGAGAAAATTCATTTTCGGCGTCACTTTGGAATCGCGACGATAATGATTTGGCGTTAATGTTCCTTCGTCATCATGATGGTTCGTAATAATTTTATCTACATTATATTTTGCGAACAATGGAAAATGTGTGAATTTGGGGCAAAAGCAAAAGGACAGAGAAAAAAGATACTTGTACAATTCCTGTTGAATCTATCGAAATATTGTTGTCGCTTTTCCGCGATGCCGATTGGTTCTCTTGTTGCGCCTACTTCATGAGCGGTTGTCATGGCATATTTTGACAGTTGTGTGGTTAATAGTGTAATAGTAACAGTGAAATACTAAAAATAAATAGCGCGCGCGTAGCGCGCGTCTGTGATGTCTAGTATAGTAACTTATGTTTCTTTATCTCTTGAAGTTAAATCACATCAGGATATCAACAGCGCTACAGCGCAATGTTCTTAAATTCTATTCATCGATGTGTAAAACAGTACGTTTCTTATGTGTTACAATAAAGGGCCAAGATACACATTTTGGAGTAATTATTTACATGGAAGCTCAATTGCACGGGGAGATACGGCAACGGGGTACCGCGTGCCGCCGTGTTGTTGCGAATAAATAACGGTGTTTAAACAGGACGACCGTCTCTCGAAAATTATGAGGTCGCCCCGTGGCTGTTGCGGCCCGTGACTCCGGTGGAATCCCGTGTTTTGCGCACGGAAGGGGAGAATGCAGCTGCACCGGCGATTAGTCGAACGTGTGACGTCAATGGCTTGTCTTTGCGAAAGTCTCGAGAGGGAGGCAGCGAAACTCAAGGAGAGCCATTAAATGGTTCTCCATGGGAGCACCGTTCTCGCACGTTTGCCACGCAAGTGCTTCACCGGCGAAGCCAATTAGATTTTCCGAAACTCCATCGTTTCTCGGTAACAGAATATTAATTGCATTTCATAATGTACAGTGATAGCAAGAGAATAATAAAAAACATAGAGCGTCTGTTCAGTTCGCTGATTACGCGAAGAAAAGTGTCCGAGCTTCAAATATAAATGTCTCGATGTTAATGATCATATTTGGTCGAAAGTGTTGATCGGGCGTTTTTCAGAGATGCGAATATATTTTCACGGTTGGGAGTCGCGGCCGAGTCTCATGGCTTCGCGCGAGGTAAATCCAGGAAGGTTCTCTCCCGAGAGCATCGTTCTTAGATTCCATCAGTATATAGATAAACATTCTCTTTCTCCTCGCGGAGCCTTTCGAGAGGCCCCAGGAGAGAATAAGCAGTACGCTTTTGCCGTGCTCGCTCGTATCTCTTTGGAGCTCCCATCCGTTGCGCTCGTGTACGCGTGCGTTCACGTGCACGTGAGAGAAGCGCTCTCGTGTCCGTACGATCAAAGTGGGAGAGGTATTGTGTCTCTACGTTGTCTGAGAGCTTGCGCGCGCGCGCGCTTGTGTGTCTGTGGGCATAATCGTTTATTTCGCGTCGACCTTTGCGGGGCACTACGTCAAAATGTCAGATGCGACCCCGCCTGAGCGCGAGGGAAGATGCACTGGGAACGCTGTAATGGGCTTACAAAGCGTAACAAACTGATGCGAGGTCAAACACACGACGGGCAATAAACACACGTAGAGATAAATGGGCCCTTAAGGTGCACCACACCGGGCCCGCCGGGAGGCGGGCGTTTCGTCTCTCTCGACGCGCCGCGCCGCGCCGCGCCGTATCTCCGACGTTTTGTTCGCCACGCGAGATGAGCGCCGACGATCTGAGGCCGCGATACCCGAAACTCGCGCTTGTCCCGCCCGTTTTCAGAAATCAACGTTCTCGCTCGTAAATGCGGCCATTTATACAGAAACAACGACCTCCCTCCTTCAAATGTGAATGCTTTAGCAGATTTATTAGAGATTCCACCTTTATCTATATGTATAAATATATATTTCTAGATATATTCGACATATACTTTTCCTGAACATTAGCATTGCGACTTTTTCTTTTTCATGCCGCGACATATTTCTTCTTGAGCTTTATATCGACTTTCTCTTCATGAGAATTTATGCATTCCGCAATGTTCATAATTCATCTTTAACTTTTATAGACTCCATCGTATCCCCTCGTTCATATTTCTCATGTAAGTTTGCCCAATGTAAGTACAGCTAAGTGTAATTGATTACAAGGAAATTTTTAGTTTGATCCTCTCTGCAGTTAATCTCCCTGGTTTCGTTAAGTCTCGAAACAGTCGCACGTCCCGGGCCGCAGACAGGAACGGTGCAGTACGATTGCCGTGAGCCTTGAGCGACTCGCGGAGCGTAACAAACTGACGCGGGGTCAAACGCATGACGGGCAATAAACACGCTGAAAGATAAACGAGCAATCGGGTCCAGCCCGGGGGCCCAGGTCTTGGGGAAAGTGTTTCGTCCGCGGATATATTGGCGCGCGGTACCGCGGACGGCGGTTTTCGCTTTCGCGCAGATCGATATGAAGAACAACGCATCGTCCGGACTACAAAAGACGGCCAGGTTTATTGCCTCCTCTCTCTCTCTCTCTCCCCCCCTTCCTCCTTGTACGTTTATAACGTACGCTCGCGTTCACTTTACGATCCAGCCGCGAACGGTTATCGAGGCTCACCTTACTCGTTACCGCCGCGCTATGTCCTGTGGGAATTATTTCTGCTAGAGACGATGCTTGGAAACGTGTTGCGAAATCCGACGCGATTATCCGTTATTATCCGCGTGGAGGGACACATCACATTTTTACAGAATACGACCTTCACGGAAGTGATCGAATAATCGGATAATCTGGGGCGCGATATCCGATGAATGTTGTATAATTGAAATAATGCCTTCCACGAGATAGTTACAATGTAAAATGATTGAATAAGCTTTCAAGGAATAGGTATTATACACAGTAAAAAATCGTGCGTCCAAATGTTAAAATTTTCTTGTGTTACCAAGATTTGACTATTATTTCAATGTAAAATTAACATACAACAGCTATGTTATTATTTTCGTAACATTTTCATGTGTTATATTTATGTCAACGTGATAACTAACACTTTATGTATGTCATTTAGAAATTGAATATTATTTTGAGTTCTTTTAACATAATTATTTCAAAAAATCAACACGTCTTAAAGTTATTTTAACATAAACAAAAGTTAAAGTAAATCTTCAAATAATCGTAAACTTTGACATATAAAATAATCAAATTTACTAAAATATGTGTTAATATAACTCAAAATAAAATGTATAATATACATTTCGTAAGAGTTACATTAAATCAGACGGAGCAAAATGTTATATCGACATTTTGTACAAGTTATTTTTACATTATACTTAAAGTTAAAAGAACACATATAAATGTAAAATATAGTGTCAATAAATTAACATTTCTAATTTGTCAACAAGTAACACACGATGAATGAGTTATTTTAACATAAAATTTAGAGTGGACTTTCTGGGACATTTGAAAAATGTTACAATTAACATTTTATTTTTTACTGTGTAGGTAGTAGTCCTCTTTCTCTCTATGACGCGTCTCTTTCTCATTGCTTATGCAACGTTACCGCGGCCGGTGCCAGCGTTATGCGTCCGCATAGGCGCAATCGCCGGCCGGCCACCACAAAACCACAATCGCACTCTAATTGCGAACATTAGCCACTTACGGTCGGAGTACCCCTCGTGGATACTCTCGGATCGATCTAGCCTTGGCCGTGACGGACGCGAGAAACGTGTCTCGCACGTCAGGCGGCGGGCGGGCGTCTTAGCGTGCCGCTTTCTCTTCACCATATTTTTTTTGCAAGCTAATCGTGCCGAATGACGGTATGTGCGATCTATGATCTTCGATTCTCTTTTCAGATGCCGCAGACGGTGCCCACCGCGGCCGGCTACTCGCCGTCGTTCGACTACAGCACTTTTCAGTTCGATTTGTCCCTCCTGCCGGACGATTACAGCCCGACCGGCGGCCAGGTCTGCCTGAAGAGCTCGCAGATCAAACAGGAGGCACGCTCGCCGCGCTCGGAATCGCCCACGATCTACCAGAGCCCGCCGTATCCCAACGGCGAGTTGCCGTTGTCGCCTAACTACTCGCACGAGGGATCCTCGCCGGGATACCCGACGAGTCCCTACTACGTACCCAGGAGCCCTCAGAGCGCCCAGTTTTATCCCACCAGCCCGGAACCGTCGGCCAAGCAGCCGGTCAAGAGGGAGAAGAGCCTCGATCTTTTGGCCATCCTTCAGGAATCCAGGTAAACGTCGCGATTTGTTTTATGATTATGCTAGTTAGGTATTCGAGATTCACTTATTGTTAGGGGCATACAAATGCTTAAAGGAATTTAGTCGATTTATTCTTAACGGGAATATTTAAGAACTTTTTTTTTTGTTAGGACTTAGAGCTCTTTTGGGATTACGTATAATCGTTACGCGCGACGAGACTGAGATTAAAAATCTCTAATTGTTCGCATTTAGCGCCATGATTCTGGGCATTATTATTTATCGCGTTCCTTCGTCGTCCTCTTCGTTCGTAATCTTTTAACGTGAATGGATCGCGCGCATTTTCGCATGATTACAGACTCTTAGCCGAAAGTCTGGGTTACCGCGAGGACTCAACCGACTGCACGGTGCCCTGTACTCCGCCTCGAAGCGAGGAGGACATCTATAACAGTCTCGACGCCGACTTTCTGCCGAAGAAGGAGGACGCTGGCGTGCAGGGACACCCGCTGCTCAAAGAGATCCTCTTCAAGGAGGAGCCGCGATCCGTTTCTAGCAGCAACGGTTCGTCGCCGTCCTCTTTGTCCTCCTCTTCATCTTCGCCCAGTCCCTCGAGCGAGTTCGAGGGTAGTTCAACGTTGCACGAGCTTCTCTTCAAAGGCGTTGTCCTTCGTAAGGATTTGATGGAGAAGACGAGCCAAACCAAGGTGGAACGAGAATCGCGGGAGGAGCTGGCGAATCCTCTGCGAAAGGAGGAAGAACTCTTCAAGGACGGCCAGAAGAGCGATCATCAGCTGCTGCGGGAAGTGTTGAGGGACACCAGTTTCCAGAGGAAGTATAATCTAAGACCCGTCGATCTCGGCGGCGTCGGGACTGGCTTCGTCGAGGATATGGAGGCCGGCGAGTGCGTCGGTGATCTCGCCCGCGAGCAGCTCGAGCCGGTCCTCAGTCTGGCCATCCAGCAACTGCAGAAGGACTTCGACAACACCTGCGTGGCGCTCGGCATTCATCCAGGTGAGTCGACTCTTTCTATTAAAATTCTATAAAAGTTTAATTAGAATTCTATAAGACGGTTTTCTCTCTCGTTGTTCATATTTCGACGTATCGCTTGATTATCTACATTCTTCTCATTGAAGCACAGAAAGTAGCTTTGAAAACTCAAAAAATGGAATCTTTTCGTAAGCTTGTGCGAACCGAATTAATCGAGACATCAAAAGTAGTGATCCATGCATATTCGTCATAATCATGAATGCCGAATAATGAAATAAAGAGCCGAATTGATAAAAGATGTGATATAAAATCATACATCTTATGATTATCGATACTATCTCGCTGGCGATTAATTGCAAGTAATGGAGAGTAAGCGCGTATATCCTTATATAAGCACGCCATTTCTATAATAGTCTCCGTGACAATGACTACAATCACGTGCGCGTTAATTATTATCATTATCAACCTCATGGTAATCGTCAAGTAAGATTTATTCCCGCGTTTCTTAAGGTTTTATCATTACATCTTTTACTATGATCATCTCGACAATGTAACTTACAAGAATTATCTATCTACACGATTTTCGATCGTGTCGTTTTATTACACGGTGGATTTTGTAGCGTTTATTATCATTCCACAACTTATGAAAGTACTAAAATCGAGTCGAGAAGCCTTTTTCTTCAATCTGTCTCTCAAGCTGCTTATCGTGGTTATAGTTCTGATGCAATGGCTGAGATTCGTTTGTATCTCACTTCTCCATCTATAAACTCTCTCTTCGTAATCAGATACCGTGGAAATTCACTCCGTGCCACTCGATGATGTATGGACGACATGATTACGAGCGAGCCATCAGAAATTCCGACGCGCACTTTGGTTTTCTCGGTTAAGTATCGGCTAGCCTCGTTCCGTTAGACCTTCTCGTTACCTTGCCGCAGGCAGTAATTTCGACGTTGTCGTCGTCGTCGTCATCGTCGTCGTCGTCGTTCATACAACTGGATCATCTATTAATTTGAACCATGATGTTACGCTTGAAATAAATTTCTAAGCGTCGTGTCGGCATGCTTTCACGCGAAGTTACGAAATTACGGCGCTCTGCCGTGACGAAGATCCACGTCATCGATATAATTACGCCTTACAGATTTTCGTTCCTAATGTCCTTCTACGCTTATATGTGCGACTACTTCCGCGCGATATCGTAACACTTACTTGAGATTTTTCTTGAAGGATATAAATATTCGTGTAATTCGAAATATTATTATTGGTAATTGAGTTTCCAAATTTCTGATTTTTTTTTTTACCGCGAAGAGTAACATCAGATTTCCGACGTTTAATTACAGAGCCCAGACGTTGGAGCGCGGCGGATGTGGCGGCTTGGGTGCAGTGGGCCAGGCGGCAGCTGCAATTGCCCTCGGTGCCGATGGAGAGTTTCAATGTGGACGGTGCGACGCTAACATCCCTCACGGAGGAGGAATTTTGTCAGAGAGCTCCTGAGGTGAGCGCAAACTTTTGTCTGTTTCACTTTAGTCGAAACTGAATCGCGGGGATGCTAGAGAATTATACATAGATTACAAAATATTTTTTTCCGTTTTTTTTTGCGACAAAATTTTGCTGAGTAGCGTTTTTTCTTGCAATTTTTCTGTTTTCGACATTAAACATTTTGAGACCTATTACAAGAAAAATTTAGCATCAATTTCTTATTCTTTATTCTTTGCTTTTACATCTTGTCGCGTCCGACTTTTATTTTCTCGCACACTTCGTGTTAACCGCGTGCACGACTCGCAGCTTTGACGTGTACCGTTACGCAATGCCTTGCGTCTGCGATGATCGACCTCGTCGCCGTCGGTGATCGTACATGCTTTCGACGAATCAATCAGCGGCATGATTTTCGAAATGCTTTTATTTTACGTTGATGTAAGGAGGTCTGACGCGCTGGCGGAGAGCAAAAAAACCCCTTAAATTTGCGCACGGGTTTTTTTGCATAACATCCTCTCCGTATGAATGCTCAATGATGTTAGCAACAATAATAAAGTAATACTCAATCTTGCGAAAATGCGTTCTTATCTGCCTCATTGATATCGTTGGATTTTTCACGGGACTTATCTCTCGCCGCGTCGCGAAAATTTATAATAGAATTTGCATTTATCGCGGCAGTTGCCGCGTGATGCGTCTATTTTGTTCGTAATTTATATTTTTGATAGCAAAACTATTTAAATAAACACGTATTTAAAATTAGTTAAATTATTATCTTAAACTTATTTATTAATTAATTAATCTTGAATGAATATCAGGGTTTATGAGCGAGAGTAAAGCGTGATATAATAACATGATGGATGCGAATTGGTAAAAGTTACGAATTTACGTCTCGGTGAAATTATGGCAATTAAATTTAAGTTTGACAACCAGGAAAGTTATCACGCAATCAGTGAGCGAGATTCTGACTTCATTACCTTTATTACCGTAACGATCCGTGATCGTCGTGGGCAAGTTCGCGTTTGTACGATGAGGAAAGCGAAGGGGGACTTGAGAAATGTCCGTTGTCGAGGTCCGGTGAAAGTGAATTTCCTGGTAATCGATGCGCGCGTTTACGTTCCTTCCGCGTAATTCGTACCCGAGAAATAAATGGTAAAACATACGCCGCCCAAGATTTCGACATAACGGAATTCCCCCGAGAATCATCTGGCGCGTGAAAGTTACATGTTTGCGTCAGGGATACGGTTTCAGGAAAAAGAGGCCCTTCAAGATTGTCCAAGGTTGTCGGCATCTCTCTTTATTAATCAATTCCTTTTTTTACCAGATTGAAACTCACTCGTCAGTAATCTGATATTACAAGTACCAACGAGAAAGTTTGACCAAAATATACTAACATAATATATAATAAATAAATTCTAACATAAATATGCCCCTGTCGTCTTATTTCGAATGAAACAATATTTTATATTATCATATGTATCGAATATTTTCGCATGTCGCAATCTTGTCATATAAAATAGTGACGAGATCAATTTTGATTAGAAATATGCCCAGCGCGCATTTACACCTGCATATAAATACAATCTTCTACCTTACAAATAATATTTGATTTAAGAATATGCGATTGCAAATACAAAGTTCGATTAACACATAAAGTAACTTAATTACTTACAAGGCACCGTTGATGATCAGTCGTTGATATCCCGATGTGATTATTTGACGAATCAAAGTATGAAATTATCTTTCGAATACATCATTATTCCACGAGAACTAAGAAAATAACAAATTGCGACGGCTTCTCTTCGCTGGCTTTCCTGATACTTGTGCATACAATTCACATTAAATCGCTTATTAAGTAACAAGTTTTATATCCATCGACATCGAGCGTGCTAAAAACCGGTTGCGCCAATATTGATTATACCCACTGCTGACTGTAGTTAACCCTAAACTTGACAAAGCTACGATAAAGCTAGGAAAGTGAACTTGACATTGTATTGTAAAACGAAGTATCATTTTACAACAAATTAATTTTTCCTAAGAAGAGCGCAATTCTTTTTTTACAGCTACACAATACTTTTCACTCATTGATTATTTTTATTAGTATGATGATTGTAGTAAAAAAGGATGAAGAGAGCAAGATACATTTTTCCTCGCGTTACCTAAGAATTAATTTTTTCTCCGCCACTTTCCTGGGTTTGTTGAAGAAAAACAGGAAATATCAAAGTCAGTTAAAAACCTGTAACATTATCGATGCGGCATAAACCCCGGATGATTATGTTATGTTTTTAAATCGCAAACACAGGTAGATCTCTGGAGTCCCGTCGATCGATGTGCATCTCATTATTCGATGAGAATTACAGGCGTAAGTCTAACGGAAATTAATAGCGAGTAGAGTAGCTATGTGTGTATGGCGAGCAGCGGGGAAGTAGTCATGCATAATGGATTCCGCTTTGCGTCTAGTAATTGGATAATCGCGCTACGAAGTACCGCGGTAGTTCTCGTAGCGTGGAATCATGGTCAGGCTTATGGTCACGTTCTATCTGCGATCTCGCCAAGTCCTTTCCTCGTTTCGTTCGTGCTCCGCTGACGCGACGTGCGGTCGAGTTTCCTTCGCGGACTTCATTCATGGTTCAACTCACAAATGTGCACGCGTACTTCGCATCATCCTCCAAAGGCCCTACTCCGCTAATTGACTCCGCTATTTGACTTTACAGCTTGTAAGCGCGATTTAATCCGGTGAATTTAAAATTAATTATAATTGTACATTTTTTTCTTTTAGAACTGTATATTAACCGCTTTCTCGAATTCTTGCTAATGCGATGCTGCAGTAGAATTAGAGAAAATACGCGTAAGGAAAATTTTTTCCGGATTACTATAAATTTTCTCGGAATTGAGCGAAAGGTAAAATATTGAAAAAGTGAAAGAGCAGAAAATTGGATTGCACATTTAATGAGTGGCGTTTAATGCTGACGTGTAAGCCCCGGACGAGTCATGCCACATTCGCTCCTCGAGGAAATAATTACGGCATTCTTTGCGGTTTGGCATCGCGTTTTAATGGCGGCGATTATCGATACGCGGGAATATTTGTTTCTCGGAACATTGCGAAGTATCCGAGTATGATTGCACCGCTGGATGAGGCACCCAGGAATGCTGCGCGCGGATTACATTGATCGAAGGAGATGCCTCGTTATAAGCACCACGCGGTCTAATTTCAACAATTAAATCCTGCAAATGATCCGAACGTTACGTTCGGAATAATAGCTATAAATATCGCCCCGATCGCTCGAGATGAAGTCTCTCATCGAACGAGCATCTCGCATCTCTGGATCTCGATACGTTTGTACGCACCGCGATGGTAAGCGACGTAAAGATGTAACGGCGCTGCAAAACCGCGTCCGAAATGAATGTGCGTTCGTGCGTTCGTGCGTTCGTGCGTGCATGCGTGCGTATATACCGCTTCTCGGACGCTCATTCCGCGATCAGCAGGATCGGCTTCGCCGTGCCTACCGGTGCGCGCGCCATTGGCTCAGCAGAAACGATCGAGAAGTGGGTCAACCGCTCGAATGTCTTGCCTGCTGCGTTGCGTCTCTCTCGACGGAGCCGCTTTCTCTTCTCTCGCGCACAACGACTCTTCCATTGGAATTCTAATGCTCGTGACGCACTTCTCCATCTCCATCTCTCTTTTTCTCCTTCCTTTTTATCTCGCGTCTATTCTTCCCCGTGCTCGCCTTTCATCTTTAATGGCCTCCCGTGACTTTGAAGGCAACCGAGTAAGTTTTGGTTTTCAATGCACTTCGAATACCTAATACGTGATAGACGGCGTGAGTTTGACCTGTTCAAATAGAATAGAGCATCGATGATTGCGTTGTTTAATACGTAGATAGAAATGGCAATAGAATGACGAAGTTATAGGTAATCAGGCTAATAATGCCGGTACGACGATGTTTAATGTTAAAGTGCGGGAGCATGCTGCACGCGCAGTTGGAGATCTGGAAGGCCGCCGTCGAGGAGTCCCCGCGGAACACTCTGGCTGCTTCCTGGAGTCCCGCGGGGGTAGTTCAATCCCCGAACAGCGCCGCAACGCCGACAGTTGGAAATACCACGGCAGTCAGCCTCAAGGAATCTCCCTGCACCGTAGATTTCTCAGACGGTACGTTATATGCTTCTTGTATCATTTAGCGAACGATTATTAACTATTCGTGCGCGAATAGTAAACTCGTTTAATGAAAAAATAAAGTAAACTCGTTTTATTTTCTTGCCTGATTCCACGCGTGAATCAAACATAACAGTGCGAAGTTGAATTTGACTAGTACTGATAAAAAAATACGACATTAGGTACATTCTCGTATATCGTCAGTACATATGTACAGTTTCGCGTCTCACCCCTCACCTCTTGCGTCCCCTTGATTTTCTGCGTGCAGACGAGGATGAGGATTGCGCTTCCGCTCAAGGTGGTAATAGCAGCAACGGCGGTACTGGCGGCGGCAAGATGCGCAACGGCGGCAGTCACATTCATCTGTGGCAGTTCCTGAAGGAGCTGCTGCAGAGCCCGGGCGTTCACGGCTCCTGCATACGCTGGCTAGACCGCAACAAGGGAGTCTTCAAGATCGAGGACTCGGTACGCGTGGCGCGACTCTGGGGCAAGCGGAAGAACCGGCCTGCGATGAACTACGACAAGCTCAGCCGCAGCATCCGGCAGTACTACAAGAAGGGCATCATGAAGAAGACGGAGCGCAGCCAGAGACTGGTATACCAGTTCTGCCATCCTTACTGTCTATAAGGGAGACTCCCTCCGTCTCTCCTTCCGCCTTCCCTCTCCTTCCCGCGCTTCCTTCTTCGTATTACAAGCCCTCTCAATCTCTCTTCCTTTGTGCGCATAGGCGCTCGCAATCTGGAGCGAGGAGTGACCTGAGGAAGACTCCAGCACAAAGATCGAAAGGTAAAAAAAGAGAAAAAAGAAATAATGATCCGCCGTGCTCGATATTATCTCGCGACGATAACGCCGAGCCACGGCCGGGTCCGCTTTTAGTACGCCCGTTTTGGGCGATCACTTTTGCCTTACGTTTATTCCCCTCCTTTCCCACTCCCTTTCACTTTCCTTCTCTATCTCCTATGCGTGTATATGTGCGAGTGTGTCTTCGAGTTTTTTCTTCTTTTTTTAAATAATATATTATAAGCAGGTGATTCTCCACCGGGTCGCTCTTTCGTTTCGACGTGAGCTTTCGTCACGAGGCGAAGACGCGAGCGGGTGGAAATTCGCCAGAGAAAAGGGAAGAAATGACTCTTTCCTCTCTATTCTCACGATCGCTTGTCGGCACCAGTTCGTCGGATCCTCGAGCTGTCTGGTAACGCACGCGATACGTCGATGGGACACCACACAATCAGCGCGCGGAACTATTCGCCGCTGCTTGGTGACCGTTTCGCCGTTTCTCGAAGCTGATAACGAACGGAGACGAAGTCGGGGGACAATCTATATTTTTTATACGAAGATTTTTTCCAAACACACGTGCGCGCTACAACAACCGTCCTTCCGTGTTGCGTCGTAAACGAGCAAAGGTACGGAGAACAAGGAAGAAATGAAATGTCAATCTGCAATTATAGCATCGCGTAATGTCACGCGTATTTAACGGAAGATGAAAATATCTTCGCCGACATAATCATTACCTGTTCGCGACGGGATAAGATTGTTAATTACATTTTTGCGCATCTTACGACCTCTGACACCCGCGAGGTTCGCGGAAATATTTTTACTGATGCGCGCAGGTGTTTATTAAGTTGTCGAGAGTGCCTTAGACGCGTGCGGTGGGAATCGCGATGATGAAGGACGTGCCGCGTTTCAAAGCCGTGAGGATTTCCGATCGGATCACGGTCGGCGGTCGTCGCGTTGTCAATCGAGAAATTTTACCCTGAATCGTCTGAATCGCGATCGAGGACTTTCCATTCGGGAGAACGGCGAGAAGGAGAACAATTACGGCGATCGCGTTGCTCTCGAGGCGTCCCAGCACGGCTGGTGCTGGTGATTTTGGTCCCATATATCTATGATATATTAAAAACTGTATGTTCCATGAACGATTAGGACTTTAAGACCAATTAGCTGCGTAAGTGTATCGGGGACTCACGTGAGTCACCCTTAGGTTACTCGAAGAGATTTTCTTCTTTATTTTCTTTCTTCTGTTCTCACACTTGTTTCTCACTGCAGCGTTCGCGCGATCGCGATTGCGACGTCGATCGCGTCGAGCTTTTATGCTTTTAATTCGTAAGCGGCTCTCACATGCGTTTTCTATACTTCGTCTTTCTTTTCACCGCACATGATGCTTGTTTAGTAAGTTCGGAACTTAACTTTCGAAATAATTTCATTGCGCTACTCCATTTCTATATCATGCAAATTATCGGGATTGGGGTTCATGTATATCATTCTCTATCGCTTTCTCTTATATATAAAATACTTCCTTTGGATATTTTAATAATGCTCGTTTGCGATTTTGATTTACGCATATATGAAATACAATTAATATAGAATTTCGCAAATTTCGATGTAATTAAGCGTAAGTGTTTTACTAACGTGTCCACGTTCGCTCACCAATCGGTTGTATATACAGTATGGCATAACCATTTTACATATTCGTTTTATTTATTTAATGGAGTCTGTTTTATAGTTGAGACATAATATGATCTTGCCGTGTAACGCTGGAAGCGTGGCATTCCGTTGATGCCGATTCCGTGTGACTGATATCGGTACCGTTTCAGCTCGCTCGTGTAGATTTCAAGGAGTTAACGTCGAAGATTATTACCGCTGCTGTTTCTCGGCCGTGCGAAAGTGCAATCGATGAACAGTGCAATTACGTCCGTGCATCTGTTAGACTTGAATCATTCTCAGCTCGCTTTGCGCGACGTCCATTGTTCAGAATCGTAATAAATATAATGGATTAGCACGTTGTTGCGAAGAAGTTGAAAAACCGACTTGCATTTTTTTTCTTGACATTTTACAAAGTATTCACGAACGAGGACGAACTATTTTTTTTTATTATTATTCTAACATAATGACTCATGAGTTTAACGTTGTTTGACTTGAATTGGTATTTGCGACGGATGATAACGTTGCAAATTACCAATTCGACAAATACCTTTAACGATAATATTCGGGTTGCTGAAGAATTCAAGTCCCTTGTTTCGAACGCAGAACTTAAAGCCAAAGAATACGGCGGCGCGAACGAGCGAATACTCGATCTGTATGGAACCCAGGTCTGTCGAGGAAATTAATTTGCTCGCGTAATTAGATCGTAAAGCGCGCTTCCACGGCTGCTGGATTTCTACGACGCGATACATAATTTTTTTTATGCCGCCTGGCATGGAACGCTCGTCAAATCGGAAGTAGACCGAGGCGGAACTTCAAAACACCATTGTTTTAATGCATTTAAATTAAAACAGAGAAATATTACAGACATTATATGAGAAACAGCATTCGGATTAATTTTATTTACGACTTCGATTTTTCGGCACAAGATACGATCGTCTTCAGTTGATATGTTTTATCAATAGTTTGAAACGGTACGTAAATTCTTTTTCTGTTATTTCAAAAATTTATATAAATACATACAACACAAAAAATGTCTTTCTCTTAACAGAACAATACAGAGACTTTGGCGATCGCAAAAGTGTCTCTATATTGAAGATCGTCCGTTTCTGTGCCAGGTATCATGGCATTCTGTAAGTTTAACGGTAGTTGGTTCTTCAATTCCGCGATAAAGCGCAAGGGAGACCCGAAAGCGGGAAGGCAGGGAATTTATCCTCGATAGCTACACAATAACGGAAAGGAAGAATGCAGTTCGTTGACACGGACAAAACCAAGGAGCGCGAGTTAATTTTGCAGCTAAGCAGAGAGGCGGGAAATGATAAGATCGGGCAAAACGAGACGAGTAACATTGGATAGATCCCAATTGCGCGATATAACATCACAGAGCGGCAATTGTTGTGTATAACCGACTGTTTATTTATTAAATTATTAATTGCTAAGGTAAAATTGTAAGACTAGAGATAATGCGAATATTTGTTTTTAATATAACGCGTTTGTCAATAGACGTATTTCTTGTTTAAAATTAAAATAACTTTTCTTAATGTCGAAGAAGTCGACATTTCTTGTAGCACAAATAATTAAGAAATGAGAATTCATTGAAACAAACCGTACGCGATTCCGATGACAATAATGAAAAAAAGTTTCATTATCACTCAATATTTTCATAAATAAAAAGAAATTATCCCGTTCACCGAATACGTCCATTGTCAAGCGTCACACGTATGATAAGGGGTATATATAGTTGTTATCGAATCGTTATGAAATTTCTAATGTTGGAGTTTATTAAAACCGGTGCAATTTATTTATCTTGCTGAGAGAAAGCGACGAAAAGTGGCTTAGTGAGAGAAAATTGTGCTTCCATTTTCCCAGTGATCTTTGGCAATCGGAACATAATTGTTGACGCGCGTGCGCGTTAAATCTTGTAAATATTTGTGACTAGCACGAGAGAGAGAGCATATCTTTTTTTATCCGATAACCGTACAATTAAGCCGTTGCTGGTTTTATATGAGCAGAGATTTAATTAGGATTAAGCGTTGATTTTCTACGTAACCGCGGTCTTGCTCTGCAAGACATTTTGTTATGCATATATTATATATATTTATATACGCATGTTCGACTGTTCTAATGAGATTAGGGTGGATATGGCGAGTAGACGTGGCGTGGTAATAATCGTGGTCAAGGCTGTTCTCAAAGCACGCCGATAAATTGGCATACGAGAGAACAATGCTATCGAAAATGTGTTGCGTGGTCTGAAGATTAACATCGATTATAGGCGACTGAAACGTTTGATACATTTCGCACGCGGACTGAGATAAGCCTCGACGAAAGCAATAATATTATTATTAACGAAAAAATTATATATATATACATATATATATATATTTTATTACGTCTACACATTTTTTGCTGCCGATATTCGGAGCGAGTTACTAACACGAAGCAGAGAGAAATAAAAAGGAATAAAAAAAAAACACGCGTTCGATATTTGTCTCGACCCCCGTATCCCATACTCCTGAAATTTGCGCTTGTATCATCCAGCAATCCCTCGAACTTTCGTTACGCCAACGCTGAAAAAACGAAACGCACTTTTTGAACATATTAAGAATCGCCCGGCAGAAAGGCGAAAGCGACGTGGTGAAAGTCTTTTGGTCGAATTTCTAATCGTCGCCGATCAATGGGCAAGTGAATCACCGTATCTAAATTCCGCACACGGTGTAGCAAACATCTTCAGTAGCTCGTTAAGAAAACAGTATTTTTGTATCTTTTCTATAACATATATATTACATAATATAGTACACTTCCATATAACACGGGGAATGTATTATTTTATGAATCCATTATTCGAGTCACATAGATCATGAGTATACATATATGGATTATGCATATGAAAACATATATTTATAAAAGATGTAAGGGTTTACTATAAAAAATGTAAAATGAATGTTAAAGATGTAACACAGTAAAATGTTTTTTATTTTATTTTAAAACAAACAAATATTAAAATTTTTCTGTCGTGTTGTACGAACCCGTATTAAATGAGGAGTCTACTACATAATATACTTTAAAAACAGTATCTCTCTCATTCTCTTTTTGTCTCTTATAATATTCTATAGAAGAGTGGCTCTCCCTTGACATTTTTGCGCCTATTTACCGCGAAATCGAAAAGGATATTCCACAACCCTAATTGATACTAAGCTCTCATACATAGAATCCTTTTTTACATCGCTAGTTTCGTCCGCGAGCGATACACGTATGTATAAACTTCGTCCGATTGCTCGCCGATAGCCACGACGGGGGAGTATTTACTCTTGAGAGGGCGATTCCTCTCGGGGGCGATCCGGCCGGTGAGCCGGGCATTCCAATTTCAGGATCGACGTCTCTGACGGCGCGAGGAAGAAGGGAACGCGGCCGGGAGAAGGCGAGATTCTCGCCGCCCGCGCCATAAAGATTCGTATCGCTCTGGAAACGTCGAGGAGGAGCGCGAGGAGGCGTGCTCTTTCTCTCACTCTTTTCTCTCTTACCTTTCTTTCCTTGCACCCTCTCGTGCGCTCGGTCGAGTGGGCGTCCCTTTTCGAGATTTACGACGATTTAATCGCGCAATTAATCTAACACCTTGTTGCAACAACACTTCGCGCCGGAGCGGCGGCGGGGAAATAAAAATTTCGAGCGCGCAAGGGGGGAGAAATCGGGGCCCCGCTTCGATCTATCGCGGTCGGTATCGCGGGGTCGATGGAGGAGCGCGAGGCTTAACCACGTGTTAAAGGGGAGTAACGAGCCGCGCAGCGGCCGCGGCGGGGCCGGGAGGAGGGCAGGGAAAAGGGGCAAAGGGCGAGAGAAGAGATAGCCGCGGTTTCATGGTGCGCGCGCGCAGGGCAATCATAAGCGCCGCGAAGGACCGCGATAAATGAGTCCCCGCAGTTTTTGATCGGGCCGCCATTGTTTCGCGAGCGGCAAAGTAGTATAATTTAAGAGAGAGCGCGGATACGTATCGCTCGGAATACGAAAATTCTTTGGTATCGGCGTGTTACGATTCTTTCTTTGTACGTGTAAAACTTTTCATCAACGCAACGGAGGATGACACATTGTTAGCGCAGCTAGCGAATCAAACGAAACTGCTAATACTCGGAGAGTTCTTGTATTAAAGTTCGGCGTTTTATAATGAAATAAGATTCAATATATTTTTATAGCAGTTAAATACGCGACTAAGTAGAATTGATTTTTTACAAGCGTTAATTATACGTACTTGATTTTACACGTCACTTAAAGAAAAGTTAAGAAAAATCTGAATGCTACATTTTACACAACATACTTACACTATAGATATATTAATACTAAGCTGTATGAGAGCCCAATATTGAAAAATGTATGTACAATCGGCAATATATATAGCTATATAAAACAATGTTACGCAGTTATGTAAAAAGCAGTCCCATCGCCATCATAAACTCGCGGAAATTTACGTAAATTCAATTTCCGTCCGACGCGATCATCGAAAGCGAGGCGTATATAATTCGTCTTGAGATCCTCCAGGCTGTTGTTCTCGGCGACGTACAGACGGCGAGGACACCCCCGCAAACGCTCGCGCTCGCTCTGTGTGTACGACCAAGGACAACAACATTCTCCGCAAAACTAATTGCCAGGTAAATATATACGAACAACGAGCGGTGTGCGCGCGCGTTTGTGTGCGCGCGTTGCGGACGACACACGCGGGGGCCCCCGCGGGGCCCCGTTGTCTATACGTCGGAATTTATTGCGGCCTGCCCGGAGCGGCCGATAGCGGGCGGCGGAGAGGGGGGGGGGGGGAGAGAAAGAGAGTCGGAGGCCCTCGTACGAGAACGCGTAATTTATGCTCTCATTATGCAACAACCGAGATTCATTACGGGCGACACGCGTTGTCTCGCGGATTCGGAGATCTCGATCTCGCGCAGGGACAATCCCGATGGGGCGAAGGTGTCGAGAAGCGCGGCCGGGAAGGTCGTGCCCTCTCGATGGCGCTTTGTAAATCGGGGTACCATCCTGCGCGCGATTTAGAGATCATAGAGATAGAGATCGCACGTGGGGAAGGCAGCTACGGGAGAATTTTATTTTAGATGCGAGGAGCCTGGGTGTAATCTGTTCTTTTGAGACGTAGAATGTTCATAACTCAAGTTTATGATGTATGATTATTCGATGCGAGCGGTGAGCTGCGTAAAATTCACAACTGCGCGGATTTTGCGTTTGTTGACCGAATCGCCAAATTCGATGTAATACAGACGGTAAATGTTTCTCACCCCTTCAAAGTCTGCATTCCGAATTATTCTCGAAGAGACCTTCTGCGGAAGAATGTGTGTCAGGCGATTGAGAAAAATGAGGCTAAAAAATGAAAATCCTGAAACGCGAAGTTCATCGAAACATTTGATATGTCTTCAACGATATCTACAGCTATTACATATTATGCTGATTATGCATTTACACAATTGTAGGATTCCCGGATCTTATTATGATTTTATGTAAAGAAGGCTATTTTATCAAACGAAAAATTACTGCATTGAAGCCAGCGAGAAGTGCGTGTGCCCTCTCGTGCCCCTTGACCCGCTTTATCGCGGGGATCGAGGCAGGGGGAGTAGAAGGAAGCGCGCAAACTGGCAGGGGCTCTCGCAGGGGGTGGGTGCCCCGCCCAGGCGCGTTGCATCGCGGAAACTATCGGTCGCCGTAGTGGGCCGCGCTGCGCCTGTAATCTCCGGGGGCCGGGGCCCGTAACCGCTCTTCGGCCGGCGCGGCGCGGCACGGCGCGGCGACAAAAAACCGCCGGAGAATGAAATACGGATTACAGTGGTTGGGCCGGGGCCGGATAATGGTCGGATAATGATGACCCCGGCGCCGATTGCCCTCCGCTACCACGGCCCGGGGATCACATTTTCCCCGCCTTTTTCCCCGTTTCCCTGCTCCCCTCCCGCCGCCGCGCCCGCGCCGTCTCGCTCCATCGCGCTTCTTTATCGCGTATCAAGATTTCCATACGAACTTGCGCCCGACGATATATCCGCGGCCGCGGCGTGCAACTCGCTGCGTTTCTCACGCGCATCGCGCGCATACGCTCGCGCGAGTGCATCGGCCTCGTCGGCATTAAGGGAAAAAGAAGGAAGCGATCGAGGAATTTCCGTACAGATCGTTCCGAGGCTCTCAGAACGATCTGTGCGTTTCGACGACGGAATCTTGAATTCGATTTATTCGGACGCATCGGATAAAATCTCCAACGAAATCTCCAAACGATCTTTGATCCTAACGATGGGATCGTGGGCAATTATTGCGACTAGTGATGGGATTAAGTATCTTACGAGTAGTCTCGAATCTATTGTCGTGGTTTCGAACTCTCTATGATTATTTCGAATAAAAGCAATACTTCAAGCTAGTATATTCGAAGCTGGATAAAATGGATTAAAATCCCCTATGAGTGTAGGTACCTACTTCGAAAGACAAGAGTATTACTTCCAAGTAGACTCGAACCTGAGTCAAATATATTTAAATCTGTTATGAGTACTTAAAAAATTTAATGTGTAAAACAAAATGTGTGTATATATATTATATATCATACAAATATCTCTATATTACAATGTTACAAAATAACTTATATGATAATAATAACAGATTCGAATACTACTTGTAAAATTCAATTCTTCATGTTAGAAACTACTTATAAGTTTTGAATGCTGATGGAGGCACTCATTCTAAAATTCGAAACTAACTAATCGAGATTCGATTATTAGATTTAAGTACATATATTGAATTTGATCTCATCCCTAATTACGACAATCTCGATTGAGCGAGGTATCGGAGCAGCTACGAGGGATCGTAAGTTCGGATTGTAAGTCTCATTTCGCAAGATCCTTATTTTTATCTCACTCTCTCTCTCTCTCTTTTATATATCTTTCTTCTTATTATCATACGCATTAATTTATATTATTTATGTTACATTATATAAATCACGTCTGACTTTTGTTACGTGTGCGAAAGGATTAATCTCACCGATAAATAAATAAATAAAATGACACTCGCGCGGCACCGCTCCGGCCGACGCGCGCGGACGCTTCGATTAATGCGCTCGAGTGTGTGTGTTCGCGCGCGACGGCCGTCGAACACACACTTACACACCACGCCGATTGGTACCGATGAAATAAATCAGGCATCGATCGCGCGGGGGAGGCCGGCGCGGCGCGCGGACGCTCGCTCGTACAGGTGGAATTAATGCACGAAGATTTCCGATATATCGAGAGCGAGCCGCGAGAATAAATCAGTCGCTGTACGGGGAACACGACTCGCCGCGCCGTGAGCGGCGCGCGAAAGCGCGGCCGATGAGACTCGGCGCGACGGATCGGCCGGGCGAATCGGCCACGTAAACCGTACCGCAAATCCGTAAAATTCCCAGCGTCCGCTATAAGACGATTCGGCTGAACGTCTGAAGACGATCCCTCGCGATTAGGATTTTAAACGAGACGCGAATGGTTCGCAACGAGGACCGCTAGCCGCTCCGTAAACTCCTTTCCGGAAAAACGTACGTTTTGCAGACGCGCCGCGGGACGTCCGAGACGAATTAACGACCGTCGCGCGCGGTTGACCGCGACCAGGAGATCGTTCGGCGGGGGTAAAACCGATCGGCGAGCGAGGTGTCGACGGGATCAGCGCGCGAACGCGAACATAAATCCAAATTAGCGGCAACTTAACGCGCAACCGTGCGCCGATCGATCCTGTCCTCTCCTCGCGTCTTCGAATGACAGTAAATCGTGAGGGTGAGGATCTATCGGCCTCGGTTGATCGCTCGAGCGCCGACGCGCGTTTCGAGGGCACGTTTCGCGCGATTTATAGACGATATATATATGTATATATTTACAACTTCGTGATATCTGACTTTGATTTAAAATTGCGCTTTTATTGTTATCATTCGTGTTTAATTATTTATAAAAGTTAAGAGAATTAGGGAAAAAATGCAACAATATATATGATATTATTGAGTAAATATGCTCATTTATATAAAGCATCTATATATAATAATAAATCGTGAATTTAATATAAACAAATTGTACATTATATTTATTTATATTATATTTATATTTATGTCAACGTCAAAAATTTTATACCAATAATTGATAATGTCAATACCTTCCATACCTTCGGATCTCCCCAGACGGTAATCACGAAAATTTACCTAATGTTGATAATTAATAATCCTTGATCTCATAAATTAATCTGAATTAAATTAATAGTCGCAAATCGGAACGCGCAGTCTTGTTAGGATTTATAGTAATTTACGTAGCAAATGAATCGGGGTGAAACATACAGATACAAGAAATATATTTTTCAATAATCGATAATTTTGAATAAGGAACTTTGCGTTTCCACCGCACGAGATCACTGAATTCGCCTTCAATCACATAACGCCACCTGCGTCACTCCACGTCACTCTCGCTGTCAGTGAATCGGGTGAATCCTCGCGAAGGTCACGCGGAGTGTCTTTGAGGTATATTGGGAGTACGTGCTCGCGCCTCGCACGTAAAAATTTCGCGACCATTTGACTTGACGATTTGACGTGACGTCCACTGCCGTCGACATGCTGCCCCGATTCCTCAGGCCCGCCATAAATGTCAGCCAGCAAGGCGCAAAACGACTGTCCACGAGTGCCACGGTAAAGTATCGTCAAAAAACGAACCGCAAAACCCACTCTCAATCTGTTCCCCACAAATCGGCCGGAAATTAATTAACGCTCGACAAATATATCGCATGTGAGTAGTGTGGTAACATCTTTACGTATCTTGTGTTGCTGGATATCAAGTATGCAATTCGGTGGAACCATAAATGCGCCGTCTTTGGAAGAATTCTTTTTAAAAGAATCTCATTTCGCCCTGTAAATCTCTATATCGATATGCTTATTTTATACACACATCTACACACGTAAATTTACATATTCTCGTAATTAGCGTATAAGCCGCTGATTATGCCACGTTTGCTGTATCTCGTGGACCCTTAGTGATAACCTGATAACTACGAGAATCTCCATCGACCTTTAACGACACATATGGCGGGATCGCTTGTCGCCTATCAGTTACGTAGAGATCTAGCATCGTACATCATTGGATCGCGATGTTGCAATCGTAATCTGAACATCGTTATGCAACTGCAAATTCGGCTCCAACGCTGATACGTTAAACTGGCACATTGAAACCTTAAATTTGCTATTGCAACTTGATTGCAAAAAAGGAAATAATTCTGATTTATCGTAGACAATCTTTTTATGTAGCTGGATCCTTTATGCTTACTTGAAAAAATGAGCTAAAAATAAATTAGCCGAAACATTGCATTCAACATCAGAATTGGAGAAATCTTTGAGTGAATCAATTGGGAATATAATTATTTTAAAAAATTTAACGGAAACCAAAGATCGTTTTCTCAATTATACCTCCTTAATCGCCTGGTGATTCTTTCGAAATGCTCTAATATCCCGACTGTGTTCTTTTTGCAGCGCGATGTAAAAGTCAGTGTCATGGGAGCAAGCGGTGGCATCGGCCAGCCACTGTCGTTGCTTCTCAAACAGTCGCCTCTGGTCACGGAATTGTCGCTGTACGATATCGTAAATACGCCTGGTGTTGGTGCCGATCTCTCGCACATAAATACCCCTGCGAAAGTCAAAGCTTACAATGGTCCGGAACAGCTCAAAGACTCTCTTAAAGGCGCTCAGGTATGTCATTACGATACAAAAGATTATATCGGTATTTGATGATACAGTTTGTGCTACGAAGATTTAAAAGTTGCCCGTGCTTTTTTATTTAATTCATTAAATTGAAAGTAATCGTCTTTGTTTTGGATTTTAACGACTTATTAATTTTCTGGGGACTATTTTTAGGTTGTTATCATACCTGCGGGCGTCCCACGTAAACCGGGCATGACCCGCGATGATCTGTTCAATACGAACGCCTCTATCGCCCGGGATCTCGTCGTTGCGATGGCCGAAGTCGCGCCAAAGGCCTTTGTGGCGATCATCTCGAATCCGGTCAACAGCACAGTGCCAATCGCGAGTGAAGTGCTACAGAAGGCGGGCGTCTACGACCCTAATCGCGTATTCGGAGTGACCACCTTAGATATCGTTAGGGCGAACACATTCATCGCGGAAGCGAAGGT
Organism: Temnothorax nylanderi; assembly: GCF_030848795.1. Lineage (NCBI taxonomy): Eukaryota > Metazoa > Arthropoda > Insecta > Hymenoptera > Formicidae > Temnothorax > Temnothorax nylanderi. The sequence continues at coordinate 2,226,237 of NW_027249068.1, read as the reverse complement.
ATTAAATATGGCAAATTGCGTCAAATAACGAAGCGAACGTCTTTAACTTACTTGACATAAACAAAAATGATCTGCTATACGTACATTTTGAAAGTTACTACAGCAACCGTAATAAACTAGACTTTCATCTGTTTTGACAGGTGTGTCTCGGTTACTCGGAACGTTATTTCTTTCATTATTTGTCTCAAGTACGAACATTTAGCCTCAGATTGTTCCATACGCAAATATTAAGCATGACAGTAATACGAGAAAAACTGATTTATAAAATTTATTCTTTGTTTTTGATATGATCATATGAATGCAATGAATAATTAAAAAACGTTGAATGCAATATTTAATTATTAATTTTTGCTCAATATAATTGAGCCGGAACGATAAAAATGTGTCACTTTATTTTCCAGCTTTCGTAATTGGGGAAAAAACAGCTGCTAAGATAGACGGTTAATTTTTCAGGGTCTTGATCCGCTGAAAGTCAACGTCCCAGTCATTGGTGGACATAGCGGCATCACCATCATCCCGTTGATCTCGCAGTGCACGCCGTCAGTTTCCTTCCCGGATGATCAGCTGAAAGCGCTCACCGAGAGGATCCAAGAGGCCGGTACCGAGGTCGTTAAGGCCAAGGCGGGAACTGGATCCGCGACTTTGTCCATGGCTTTTGCCGGCGCGCGATTCGGTCTCTCGTTAATCAGGGCGTTGAACGGTGAAACGGGTATTATTGAGTGCTCGTACGTCAGATCGAATGTCACTGACGCCAAATACTTCTCTACGCCGATCCTTCTGGGCGTAAGTAGAGACATAATAAACCTTATGACATCGTATTAATACATTTGTTGCCATACATTTCGGAAATATATGGCTTTAAACAGAAAATTATCTCCTCTTAAAAAATTATTTTGTTCTCTTAAAAACTATTTTTAGGATAATGTGACATATTTTAACTGTAATATTCAATTATTGTTACATGGGATGTTTTGTAAAACAAGTATAAACAACTTTGATTATTTTAAGGGAGACTATTTCAAGTAGAGAGCGTTATATAAAAATATGCTTTATTTTTATATAAATAAAGCATATCTACTTTCTACTTAATTATATCATTATAAGAGATCAAAATTTTATGGATTTTCAGAAAAATGGACTTGAGAAGAATTTGGGATTAGGTAAACTAAGCAGCTTTGAGCAGAAACTGCTGGACGGCGCCATCCCGGAGCTTAAGAAAAATATTCAGAAGGGAGAAGATTTTGTAAATAAGAAGTGAAATCTCTGTCGGGCCTAGCTGAATAGAGCGTGATCTGTCGAGTTGTACGTGAGAATTGCCTTCGTTGCTCACCTTGCAATCATGATAAGTTGTCGATAATTGAAATTTTTTGATCGCGAAATTTTTTAATTCCAACCTGCCGACATGCATGTAAACGTGTAGAACCACGGAATAGATTATCGAATATTAAGATTATATATGTATTATAAAAGAAGTATGTATTATAGATGAAAAATATATAAACTGCAGAGAAAGATTATATCTATAAGATATAAAATAACATATAAAGAATGTATAAAATAAGAAATAAAATAATAGGACTTTACAAAATTGAAATATCCGTTTGAGCAATTTCTTGTAGCAAAGATTTGAATAAACGCTCTTTCAACTAAACGTAAGAAATTTTCTTTCCACATACAATATATCTTGAGATTCTTATTTGTTCGTGAATTAAATTTAAGTCCGATTTTTCTTCGAATTAAAATTTGACTTGCCTGTGTGTACTCTGTGTCTTTAACAATCAAATTTTACAAATTTACTTTTAGATCGATTTTAAACGATAAACTATCTAAGAAGATAAACTTAGCGATGTAACGAATTTAATTGGTAGATTTACACGCGCATGACGGGAAGTTATCCATCATCATGTGTAAATACCAAACCACAATAATATACGAAGTAGACAACCTTGAGACAGGCAGTAACGAACTCTCAGGCATGTAGGTAACAACAATCTTCCTGTCTCCGCAATTCGAGCGAAAATGTAACGTGATAGACGCGCTTTGAATTAAATCATGTAACTTAATAAAGAGTAATTAGATATTTATAGTTCATCGGAAGGCGATCGTATTCAGCGTACAGTGATTAATACATAAATATTTTATGGCGAGACGCAAGCACAAGCAATCGCGGAAGAAGACCAAGTTCCAGAAAGTGCAGGAGTCCCTTCGGAAGATCTCCGGTCGAGATTCGAAAAATGGAAATAAAGAAAGGAGCAATTCGTCGCATCCGCGTTCTCCGGAATCGGTACTGTTCGAATCGCAACACGCGAACCTGCAATGCGGCGATAAGCTCAGTCCGGAGATCATTCCCAAGCAGCCTAGAAGAAGGTCGGAGGGCTTCAAGGACGATCCAAAAATCGACGATGGGATCGCTGCGCGGATGATCCAACAGCCCAGCCCGATCTCGAGCAAGAGCCGCGAGTTGGATCTTGCAATGTGCGATTTTAAGCACGGTACCAAGTACATAAATAACTTTCGTAATTTAGAGGACTCCGAAGAACGCAAGCGGGACGCTGCCACCAAACTGCTCGTCGACGATCCGTTCGAGCTCACGGAAAGTTATTTCTTCAGCTTATCGTCCTTGAGCAACGAGCCGAATAACAATGCGAACAGAACGACTGATGGAAGATCCTCGAAAATCGTCGACGAGATGACCTATCGAAATATCTCAGTAATATCTCGCCCTAACTTGAAATCCCAATCGCGCGACGATGTATGCACTTTCGCAAATATCCCGGGGCCCGTAAAGTTTGACGAAGAGGGATCTCTCGGAGTAAGATCGAATCAGCGGAAAGACCATTACATCATTGAAACGATGGACGATTGCTACTTGTTGGACAAGACGCTTTCGATGAACGATAATCTCGCGCACCAGATAAACAATTATCTGGACAGGCAGTCGCCGACGGTCGTCGTTAACAAATTGGGAAGAGATCCTGAGGAACTCTCGGAGGTCCCGCATTTTATGATCTTACGCGAGACCGACGAGCGAGGCGAGCTCAGCGGATCGCCGGTCCATAGATCCATCGGCGGACCGCGAGATAATCCGACCAAGAAAAAGAAGGGAACGTCGAATGGCAATAAGAGAATCGAGGTCGCGCTCGAGAGGATCGGCGAACGTTTGACGGCGAATTGGCGCGAGTTCCGGAAGATTTTCGGGCATCTGCGGCGAGCGAACAGGAATACCGACCGCGGCGAGTGCTTATTACACAGGTACAGGAGACTCCCTTACGTCTCCGTCTCGACGTTGTCCCTGCCAACGTCCGTACCTTGCACGCCTTCGTCGTCGCCAAAGCTGGTGAGCTATGATAAGGTACGCGAGTCCGGAGGGACGAGGCGAGAGGCCGAGAAAGCTGGGATTCCGGCGGAATCCACGACGCCTCGCACCGGGTCGGTGAAACGACTTTGCCGCCGAACGACTTTGACGTTCGGAAACGAGGACGACGGGGAGGCGGCCGGTCACCGGCAACCGGCATCTCGCGCGGATATCACAGATCCGCTTCCGGAAGGGAAGAAGGAGAGCAAGGGACGTTTGCTTCTGCTGGGTCCGCCGTCGTTCTCCGATGAAACTCGTCAGGACGGCCGCATCCCGGAATCGATCATCGCCTCCGACGTCGAGCTATCCGATCGCGATGCTCACGGTGGCGGTTCCCCGCAAAAAGTATACAAACTTTATTTGTTATATGAGTATTATTAAGTATTAAAATTAAACTATCTGGCGTTGCCGGGATTATCACAAAGTATCAAGGGCATAAAATCAGAGATAGGGGGTCCAGGTTTCATAGTAGACCATATTTTCCGCAGGGGTCTAGAGAGTAACTATGCAAAATTTAATAGATTGGTCAAAGGCTTTAGGAGTTAATAGACAGACATTCTATTTTATATACATCGATTTTTTACTCACGACGTCGTAATTCAATATGACATGCATTGAGGAAAGACAGAAACCTTAAATGCGGAATTTTATTTGATTTAAATTGTAATTTTGCTTCTCCGGTTCTTAATTGATTCTGAATTGTCGCGTGTCGGAGGTGCACTTTTACGCAAATAAATTTATTTATTTCTCTATGTTTTTCAAATAATCAGATAGAATATCATTGGGACGGCACTCGTAATCCCCAGGCGCCGCAAAACATCGCAACGCCTCGAGACTCTCGCAGCCATGTATCTCGACGAAGAAACATTTCCCGCACAATAATCACGTGGATGATCGCTATCTGCATTTGGCTGATAAAGAAATTGCTGCATCTCGTAAATGTCGTAAGTTTCTCGAAATTTGTGCTAAATGAAGATTCTCGCTTCCTCGCTGCCAGCCATATTGAATAGTAATATATTAAATTAGCCGAATTTTTTTACTTTTAACACGTTGAAATCGCGAACAAATTCTGTTATTCTTAGAAATAATTTCAATTTATATACACGTTGATAAGTATATTTTTTTACTTGATATCAATATGACGCTTGTTTATTTTAGACAGAATTTAACTGACATCGATCTTTATTTTTCAGAATTACAACAAATTGCGACAGAAATTGACCGTTTCGCCTTCGTCGAGTTCTTGGACGAAGAAATTTGATTGTCTGACGGAGACAATGCGCTCCGAAAGCGAGATGTTACAAGCAATGTCGGAGAAAATGACGCGACTTTCCGAAGATTTTGTCCAGGTAAAATTAGAAGACTTTCGAACTTATCATTTGGTCTCAAATCGTAAAGCTGAATATGTTTCTGCTTTTATAAAATATCCGTATCAAGTTCTTATATTTTGTGAATCTTTGCGGAAATATAAATGTGTAATAAATAAATAAATGTGTGTTATAACACATAAATCTGTATATTAATATTATATCTTCTTGGTCCGCCGTAGATGCAAACGACCACCGAAGCCACTTTTAACGCCCTGACAGCCGAGATGAACGTCTTTCGTGAAGCTAGTAAAAAAATAACGGAAGATAATATGGTATTGCTGCAGGAGTTGAAGAAATTACGTGAAACGTTGGAGGAAGTTGAAATAAAATCTTCGCAACCGGTCACGTTACCTTCCTCGTGTCCTTTATCTTCTCGCTCATCTCTACCTGCACTTCCACCATCACCACCACCACCCCCTCCTCCTCCTCCTCCTCCTCCTCTACCCTCTTTAGAATTTCCACTTCCACTACTTCCACCACCACCACCACCACCACCACCACCACCACCACCACCACCACCACCCCCGCTACCTCCTTCATTTCCTCCAAAAGTGCACACTTCGAAATCAGCATCGTCGATACCACCCCCGCCCCCTCCGCTCCTCTCATCAGTTTCCTTGCATTCCCCAATGCCACCGATACAACCGACGACTCCCAACAGCAGCAGAAGTAACAAGACTAGAACACCCACAAGAAAATGTTCCACGCCGTTATTCAACAGGCCTAACATCACCGTCGAGGACCTGTTGAAAGTCACCCTGAAAAAGGCGCCACAAAGTAACAAAGTACTATCTAAATTCTGTGGAATTAATAAGATTACGTCCTTCACGATAACATCGTAAATATAAATTCCTGCAATGAGAATGACTGTCCTCGATCTCACGAGATTTTTAAATTTCCGACTTGCTGAATGCAAATTACACGAGAAGATGTAAATCTCAGAATTTTTGGTGATCAAAAATAACTAATGTCCATTTAGGTTTTAATTTCGTTTCCGTCTTTGTCAAATAAGAAATTGATATGCAGGCGTGCGTATGTAAATTGCAAATTTTTGAAAATATTTTAATATTTAACACTCGACGATTATGAAAAATAATAAATTGTTCCGTTCCATACATTTCAGGAAAACAGACGAAACACTGTACCAGGCCCAAGAGGTCCAGTCGTGTCCTTGGAAATGTTGCGCAACGTAAAGCTGAAATCCGCGAAGCGTAGGCCTAACGACCAACCTGGAAGATCGCCCAGAAACGGTCGAGTCATTAAGAGTCGACTTGCGTCGAATATCAATCTTTCGCCGATCTTGACCGGATCGGAGGGCAATCTCGAGCGGATCCTGCGACGAGTAGACCTGAACAGACCGAGGAGACTCTTGTCCGCCTCAAGTAGCTTCCGCGAACGCGATTTTACACAGGAGACGCAGTCGTTAGAAACATTGACATACAACCAATCCGCGCTTGAGTAACCGCAGTATCAAATATGAATCGTGACATCAGAAGCGAGAAATTTTCACGAATTATTGGAGGAAACTTGCATCATACATCGAAATAACTTACTTGCTTTGCATATCGTATAACTCACATTGGATATATCAGATTTAAGAAATTTTGTGAAGATTTATAAAGACAAAAAAGATTTTTTTTTTAATTTGTATCATTAAACGTGAATGAGAATACACGTGAGAAAATTAATTTGTTACGATACGTAATGCAAGGAAAAGAAATCGATATCTCTCGTTTCTGATGTCAATCTTAATATGACTGCAATAATGAGAGAAAAGTCTTAAAAAATTTAAATTATATTAATACAGACGTATGACACTCGTCATAAAATTAAAATATTCGTATTTAATATTAAATTAATATTTAACTCTCTCAAGAGCTCAAAGCTCTTTGCTGCATGATTTCTCTACAATTGGCTGGTCGAAAACTCAAATCTCGATCTCCTTTAATAAAACTGTGACCAAGTCATAGATTCGTAATTACTTTATTTATTTGTAGCTTTCATGTGTGTGGTTTTACAGAAAAAAAGATTGTATCCGGTGTATTCGCATCGATTGTAATACAGAGCGTAAGAACGCATGCGGATCCAAGAATGTAAAATCAATTCCTCCGAACGATGATGAAAAAAAGCATTGCTTCGCGCTACTACTTGTTCATAGCGATCTGGTTCTCGTCGAAACCAATGAAATCGAACAGATTCAAAAGTTTAAAATTTAGTTTGAAATTTACATAGTTTTCGAAATGATCCAGATGGTCTCCGATTTATGTTCTATGAACGTACAACCGGGATATATTGCCCGATCGGGCTAATAATTCATCGGCGTTCAGAGATCGCTACCGCCATTCGTTGCCACCTGACGCGTTTATTTCCTTCTTTTTGTTTTTGTTTTCACGTAGCTAAATTCCTTAAAACACTTTGCCGCACAGATACATGCTATGTACTTGAGAAATATATTTATATATTTATATATATGCGCGTGCGTTTAACAGCCTACGACGGCATCCGCCTCGCTCCGCAGTTCTTAATTTAGAGCTCTGTTTACCTTGCACACAGTTTTCGCGCGATTTAATCTTCACGATTATAATCAACTCCGATCATATCATATACTCGAGTTGATCCTACCCGAGTCACTCGGATGATCCCTCGCGTCGAGATTTATTTCTTCGTTATCTTTTTTTTCCCCTCTCTTTAGCCTACTTATTACGTTCTTACAATTACATTTCGCAAATATACTTACTTACTTTACGAGAGCCGGTTGATATTATTTTGAATTATTTCTCATAACGTGTGTCATTTGTAACATGATTATCAATTTTTATCGTTACAATACCTAAATACAGGGGCACGATGGACACCAATTATTTTCTGCTTTTTCGTCTTCCTCGCGGAGGTTGCGATCCGCGTTTTTCTCGCCGAATTATGCATTTCTTGTTGTTGTCGAGCGCCTCGCTTCTCTCTGCTGCGTTAAAACTCGGCGTCTCCTCTCCGTCACGTTATCAGCGAGAAAACTGAGTGAGCTTAAATGGATTTTGGTAGTTCTAGCTATATAATAAGTAGATAAGTTTAATGCGTAAAATGGTCAGTAACTAGCTAAGCTTACCTCATCGATCTGAAGAAAGGGTACTTTTCACTGTAAATCTCTACGATCCCGACAGACTCCTCATTACAAGAACAATGGAATGTCTCAACGTAAAACTCGATGGAATGGCTCGTCGATGAATCGGCGAATGGATAATTACAAATACTGATTCCGACTATCGTCCATCCGGAAGGGACAGACGAAGATAGAGAAATATATGAATATATTTATATATTAATTATATATATATATATTATTATTACATATATATATATTAATATATATTATATATATAGAGCGTAAATTGCGTGTGTAAATGTGCGGGTGGAAAAAGTCGGGGTACAGTCATTTATTCTGTTCTTATACCACAGCAATCGATATTTAGTTTACACAACGGGCGTATGAAAACGTACAACCACATTACAGACTAGCTAGATAGTTACTTTGTTTGCTGTGAGTAACGTAACGCGCTAAAAAGGCTCACCTACGACAATGTAATCTTTTTTCATTTCTTCCCCCTTCTTTCTTTCTTTCTTTTTTTTCACCTTTTTATTTTTATCACGACGCTGCTCATCGAGCTGACGCGATGGGACGCACTCGCCTCGGAAGAGATACGTAAAAGGACCGGAAATCAAGAAATCGCCATCAGAGAATTTCGATGATACGCTCTACCGCTTCTCGCCCACGTTACTGAGCGCCTTCGCGACGCGGTCCCTATTACGAAAGCTCACAAAATCAGGCGTTATTGCATTTAACGAGGTACAGAGGGTGGGGGAGGGGGAGAGGAGGCAATCGAAGTAAGCACATTCTCTTCTCCTCAACTCGGCTATGCCAAGAATCCATGCATTTAAAATTTTTCTTTTCGGCTATCTATAACATTACAATCGTGTCGGATTTTATTCGGAAGTACATATCTTATTACAGGGTATAAGCTCGAAAGCGAGGTCCGTCCTGATAACTGGCAATGAGGGCGCCGCCGTTAATTCCGTAAAGAGAGAGAGAGAGAGAGAGAGAGAGAGAGGAGAGCACGGGGGGAGGGAAGGAGAAAGAGAGGACACGCGCGAATTATCTTGAAAATAAATCGATTTACATGCGTTATTACGCTAACAGACACCGTAATAATTACAGTACACGCGGGACGACCGCGCGCGCAGTAAAAAAAAAGGGGTGAGGAACGAAAAGAAGGAGATTGGAGGAGAATAGCTCCAAATGGTCGAGATGTAAGAACGGATAGACACGTAAATATATCCCGGTATAACGTCGTGCAATCCATACGCCTTTTTGTTCCTCTTCCACTATTGCAAAACATAGGACACATAATTCGTTCTTATTCACTGTGACGGAAACCAAATCTGAATTGCCGAGGCTAGTCGATACCGACTGGCGCCGGCATCGACGTCGGCTCGACGTTCTTGACGTTTTCACGACGTCGTTCGCACATAAATTTCAATCGGACGCATGCGAGGTGCAAACACGGCGTTTCCTCTCGATACGCAAAAAACGGGGCAATTAAAAAGTGCCTTTCTCCTAAATGCTTTGCAGTCTCTCTATTTACCGCAGGATGCGTGCCCTTTTGTTTCATTACTTTCTGCTGTGCTCAGTAACTCAATCGTATATATGTGTACGTAATATAATGCCGAATAAACTGAATGATTTATTTATTATTAATTCTGTTGCTGTTGTATTTTGTTGGTATTGCTGCTGCTGCTTTGTTTTGAAGTAACCATACGGTGCGTGCTTTTTTTATATTTTTAAAGGGTCACGCAAATTTCTAAAGATCTCCCCTTCCCACCCCGAACTGCCACCTGCTGAATTGGTTTTTTTTCTTTTGCTTACGAGTTATTTAAGAGTTTTTTCTTGTGTCTCAGTTTTATATGCGCAAGATAACACTCACTACAGCTAGAGTTACGATACGTCCTGGTCTTCCACATCCTGCAGCTGCTCCTTTTGTTCAGCTTCACCTGCGCAACAAAAATACGAATGTTGTGTCAGTAAATAATCTAGCTGAACGCATCTAAACAATGGATGTTAAATAAATTACGTCTGATAAGTGAAGAAATTTAGTGAGATAAATTTGTGATACCTTTCTCATTTTTTATTCTTTTTATTATTGTAACGATTGTATAAGGATTATGTCGCTCACCAGGTGTAGACATGCTAGGAGGATGAGGACGTTAGGAAAAAGGGTATATCTACGTTCTGGCATCGTGGGTATCAACGGCGCTATCGTCTTGCAGATCAGACTCGGATTCTGAATTACAAAGTAATAATTCTGCATTCGAAAATTGCATGCAATTTATGACTTCTTACAAGTCAAAATAGATATAAAAAAAAACAAGTTTATAACAAAAATATAAATACAAAACGAGAGAAATGGAAAGTTCAGGATGTTTCACAGTTCACGATCTTAATTTTAATGACTGTCCGCTAATATGTTCCAAAGAACTCGAGATCAATATTTCTTCAGAGAAATGTAAATTGAGGTGAGACGAGAGTATTCGAGATAAGATCCTTCTATCACAATGCACGGTATTCGTCTGCGTGTCGATCGATCGAGGACAGACGAGGTACGTCGCGTAATGCGTTTTAGCGTAATCAAAACATCCCTACGGCGGTTTCGCCTCGATAAGTAAGTGGGACACTAACCGTCTCCCTGCATATCCGACGTCCATAGGGTAAGGTTGTCCCTGAGGAGTTGCATTATGAGGGTGGAATCTTTGTAGCTCTCCTCAGACAGCGTGTCCAGTTCGGCGATCGCATCGTCGAAGGCCGCCTTCGCCAAGCGGCATGCTCTGTCAGGGCTGTTGAGGATCTCGTAATAGAACACGGAGAAGTTGAGCGCTAATCCCAGGCGAATGGGATGGGTCGGCGGTAGCTCCGTCATGGCGATATCGCTCGCTGCTTTGTATGCCACCAGGGAGTTCTCCGCCGCTTCCTTTCTGTCATTACCGATGGCAAATTCTGCCAAGTAACGATGGTAATCACCTTTCCTGAAAGCGCGTCGACAGTGGATTAATAATTCGTATCGTGTGTCGAAATACAACACGCTTCAGCGACCATTTAACAGCTTGTTTCATGACTTTTTAAAAAAAGATAAAAGAGACAATGAACTATTAATCACGTTTTTTATTTAGTGCTAGGTAAAAATGAAAATATGAAGAAGTGATTGTATAAAATGTTTTGATTGTATGAATGGATCCTTACATTTTATAATAGAAGACTTTGGATTCTCCCGTAGAGGCGCACGGTATCAGATGCTTATCCAAGACTCCGAGGATATCGGCGCAAATATCCCTGAGCTCCTTTTCCACTTGAGATCGGTACTGGCGGATCATCTCTAGTTTTCCCTCGGCACCCTTATTCTCTTCCTTCTGCTCGATGCTCGAGATTATTCTCCAGGAGGCTCTCCTCGCTCCGATCACATTTTTGTATGCTACCGAGAGGAGGTTCCTTTCTTCAACGGTGAGCTCTACGTCCAACGAGGCCACCTTCTTCATCGCCTCAACCATCTCTGCAAACAATACCGGCAAATAATATCGTTGATGATAACTATGATAAGTTCATCGACTTGTCGTATGCTATAAGACGATCGTTATATAAGAAATTATAAGTATAGAATAAATGTAAAAGTGGTACGTGGAAAAAATGTTGAAACGCAAAAATATAATTATGACAGAAAACAATTTCTTTTTATAAAACAAGTGTTATTTCTTTAAAATACTAATCTTATCTAAGAAAAACAATCTTCGAAGTAACGGAAGTGACTTTCTAAGGAACGAAAATACTGTTTTTATACATAGCGCCTTGGATTTTTCTCTACACACGTTAACGGTATATAACATTTTTATCCATACGTGACATTTATATAATAATCCTTAAATAGCAAAACTGTCGAAGAGATTCTTAGATTAATAGATTATCTGGATTATCAAGGTCTCCACGTGAAAATACAACATAAAAATGTCCTAACGATTTAATATGAAACGAGTTTTTGTCACATATCGATTCAACGATGAAACTTGACGAGATATATATAAAGTAAATCATTCATTTTACATTGTAGTACGTCTTCCGAGCTACTCTATGTTTATCCCGCAAAGTTCAGGTTGTCAAAGGATTCCTCGTAAATCACTGCGGAATGAACTCTCCGTGCCGCTCGTGAACTTGTTCGCTTAAATGGCGTATGGACGTTTGGCCTATAAAATGTGTTAACGTGCCTATCGCGGATGAAACGATAGCGCGGAGTGCCTTTGGAGTAAAGGGGATGAACGCGTCGGTATATATTAATCCGCTGCCCCTTGAACTTTGCGCGGAAGTCACTAATACGGTATTTATCGGCACATATTCGCTCGGGAGCGATGCTGTTTTTGGCCTCCAGATGTTTTTACGAAACGTTCTCTCGCGCGCGCTTGCCCCAGTGGTCCAGCCCCCCGACCGACGCCGACGTGTCTCTCAACTTCATTAGGCGCAACATTCAAAAGCTCGAATCAAGAAATTGTGGGGAAGAAAGGGAAAAGAAGTTATTCAAGGTATTACCAAGTGTGGAATGTATAATATTAGCAAAATTACATAAGATCGTTAAAGGACGAAAATGAGATGCGAGCTTCGATTTGAAGCTGCAAATTCGCTGCTGGCGCGGAAGGATCTCGTGCGATATGTACGTCTCTCCTGCGGTATCAGCATCTCTCGGTTAATCTCGTAAACGACATCGGAGATAAATTACAAATGTAAATGTTGACTCGGCGAAGCGCACAACCGCGCGGCGATTAAACGTTTGCCTTCTCTCGCGACTTGAAGGATCGGGGAACAAGCCCGGGAAACTTGTCCTCCGACTTTGAAGCTGATATCTCCATTCAAAGTACGAAGGCTGAAATTCAAGAAACTTTGCGCCCTCGAGTTTGTCGCGCGCTCTCTCGCTCGCGCTCTCGGCGCGCTTAAAATGGCACAAGTAGAAAGGGGAAGGAGGAGGAGGAGGAGGCTGCCGGGAGGCCGGACTCCGGAAACCTGGAGACCCATAATAACGGCATAATAAACGGCGGGCAGGCAGGCAGGCAGGGAGGAAAGGATGCGACGCGTGGAGGAAAGATCGATGCGTGGATCAATGCGTCGCGACGCACGCACCGACGTTACCGACGCGCGACCCGAGGTGGTAGGTGCCTTCAAGTTCACGGGGGGTGAATGTGACGTAAAGCGGACCGTTACAATGAACACGGGTGTATACATATACCGGTGTGCAGCAACGTGGGATAGCACAGCCAGATCAATACTTTCCTTCTGCTAGCTACCCCTTCTTCCCCATTTTGTCCTCCTCCTCCTCCTCCTCCTCCTCCTCCACCTCCTCCGCCACCTTCTCTCACCCCTTTGCTCACCCTCCTCCTCCTCCTCCCGTTCCCCGACTAAAGCCCACCCTTTTCGCAGTGTCCCTTTCTTCCTCCAGCTACTCTCAAATTCCGACCGTCACTCCTCGTCCTCCGACACGTCCTGGGAGAGTCACGTCGTTACGTCGCCTCTACTCCGGCTTTGCCCTCGGGACTGATTATGCCGATAATGTCGAACTGGGGTAGCTAACAACGAGCCCCCGAATTTTCGGGATTATCCCGTGTATCATCAAATTATACTCAATTTGAGTCATTTTAAACCATTCCTGTAGGTCGCCCCACTGCTCCTATGCAATATGTTAATTTAACTAAATCAATGAAGTTGAAATAATAAATTTCGACACACATTACAGTTAAAAATAACAGAATGTTATTTAACTCAAGGTATTGGTTTAAATTTTATCCTTCAATATTTAACAGTGCATGAATAGATGATCTAGAGAGGATTTATAACCGTCCTTAATATATTCCTGCGCCGTTACGAGCCATTTCTCGTGACGCAGATGACGTTTTAAGAAACAATGGACAAATGCGCGCGTTTAATCATAATTTTTCAGTGAATTCTTTTTCGATAAAGCAGCGAACAGGAAAAGAGAAACAGTACCGGGGCAATCGTCAGATACGTAATTCAAAGGCAACTTCTCTCGGGGCGAATCGATTTCCATTCATCGAACTCTCAGTAATTACGCTCGGCATCGAAATTCCAATATTCCATTTTCAAAGGCGATCCCGAGAGAACGATACGATTTTTTAAAGCGGCTGAAACGCTGAAACTAAAATGTATAAACGATCGCGCGCGCGCGCGCACGTTTGAACCGACGACGGGCTTTTTGGGCCGATTGAAAGTAATTCCGTGCAGAACCGCGGAATTTGCTAATTGGAGAAATTCCGAAAGGAGAGAGAAAAAAACCCGAGCGACTCGCCAATTAGAACGGCACCGCGAGAGGAACAAAGATTCGTTAATCAGTGCCGCGAGATCCGCGCGCGAGATCTCTCGATCTCGTTATACCGGGTGACGCGCCAGGAAGAGGCGGCCTTAAATCTGCCTCGCCTTAAATCGTCGAGAGAAATAAGAATTTTTAAGGAATGAAGAAAGGAGTAAGGTCGCCTACATTCGCTATATTCCTTTTTACGTCAACGTTTTTTCTTCATTACTGATAAACAGAAAATTTGCAACGACGAGCTCTCTTATTATTCTCTTATCGCTGATAAAGTTATCGATACGACGAGCTACTTTTCGCATTACCCAGCCTGCCTCCTCCCCGAGATTACGCGCATTTCGCTGTCAAAGTCGCGTGTAAGTCGCGCGCAGGGCACGCACGCATCTTACACACGAAGAGGAAGGGAGGAGAGAGAGGAGAGAGAGGAGAGAGAGAGAGAGAGAGAGAGAGAGAGAGAGAGAGAGAGAGAGAGAGAGAGAGAGAGAGAGAGAGAGAGAGAGAGAGAGAGAGAGAGAGAGAGAGAGAGAGAGAGAGAGAGAGAGAGAGAGAGAGAGAAGAAAGGAGAAGGGAATGCCAGGGCGCAGAGGGAGATCGACGCCGGGTTCCTCGGGAATCCCGCCACGGGAAAGAGGAAGACACGAGGCGCGCACACCGAAATGCACGGCACGGCGCGGCGTAGGGACGGCGAAATTTGACCGTCTCTCTCCCCCGCCCACGCCTCGTTTCTCCTCGTCGCCCCCGCGGCCCCCGCGGCCCCCCTTGCCATGCTCGCGCGATCGGCCCTCTCTGCCCACCGCTCGTGCGGACGCACGCGTTTTTGGCTCTCTGCTCTCCCGGAACGAGAGATCGTGAATCAGGCGTGCTCCTATTATCCGAAAAAGATAGGAATGACAAGCGCCGCGGGACGCGATCGATACGAACGCTCCGAATCGGCGGATGTGTGCCGACGCTCGATAATCGCGCACGTCCGCGGGGCCGCGTCGATATCGAGAATGCGAGGAGATCGATCGGATCGTCCTCCTCGTCGTCGTCATCTTGGAAAGTCGGCGGCGCGACTTCGGGATCCTCGGACGAATCGTCGAAGAGATTCCGAAGGAGACGTCGCGCCGGCTCCGCAATTCCCGCGAGGGATCGCCTCACGTTACGCCTAACCTGGATCCTGTTAACTCGATACGTAGGGCAGGGAGAGGGGATGGAAGGGACGGAAGACGTGCGAAAGGACCGAAAGAGTCGGCGAAAGCGACATCCGGAAGAGGTCCATTTTACCTGACCTGACGGCTTCGCGTTCTCGCGTTCAAAGCGGACACGACTTTTTTTTTCTTTTTTTTTCCTAGCGCGGAAAAAGGAGTCGAAATGTTGGATAAAATTAAAGCTAACAGTCCGTGATCTCCGTGCAGATTACGGACATATCGGCGTCGAACCAGATGCGAGAAGATCGGAGGAAGAGGATCGTTCTCTCTCTCTCGTTTTCTCGGTCGATCGAGTCCCGGTCGGTGATTTCTTCGCGCGCGTTCAAGGCCAGATACCACGAGCGGAACACGCGAATTATACCGCGGGTACCCCGTTCGGCCCGTGGTAATAACCCGTCGGCGATTAGCGGAGGCGCCTCGGCGTGTCTCTACGCGTCACGACCGAGAGAAACGGACCTGTCGCTTATCTCTCGGAGGTGAGACGAGAGAGCACGCCTAGCAACGCGTGGCGTGGCGTGGCGACTGGCGTGTCGTTCCCCGATCGGGCCAGACCGGCTGAGATCGGCGAGAATACGAGAGAACGACGGGAGAAACGTGCGAGGTCCTCGTGCGTACACTGCGTACGCCGCGCCGTCGCCTCGTCCCCGCGGGCCCCGGGCCCCGGACTCGGAGCCGGGGGCTCCGGCGAACGAACGAACAAACGAACGAATGGACGGATGGACGGACGAACGAATGGGCGAGCGAGCGGGCGGGTGGGCCTCGCCGGGCCGGATCGACCGTCGCGAATGACACGAGTCGATATCGCGTCCGGCGCCGCCACAAAGGAACGCCGCCGGCTACGACGAATACGCCGTAACGATCGGCGGCCTCCGAATCCTCGCGGTCGCGACGCGGATTTTGACAGACATGATGCGAGAGAGGGAGAGAGAGAGAGAGCGCGCGCGGTAGCTTCTCGACGTTCTCGGGAGTCCCGTCGGAGTAAAAGAGTAGGACAGGTTATTCGTCTCGATCCGCCGAGAGAGCGGACGTTTCCCGGCGCGGCGGAGTCGCGGGGTCGCGGGGCCACGACGCCCGCGACGACGGATGGCCGACGGATCGGGGCACCGCTGACGCGTAACGCACGCGGGGCGGAAGCGGGGGAGGGGGGGGCCCGAAGGGGGAAGGATAGCCCATTGACGCGGAACGCGGCGCGAGTCGCGAATGGGATCGCGCGGTTACGTAGGATCGGTTTTCGCGTCCACGAACCGGCTAGGCTGCTCCCCCCGGTGCCCCCCGTCCCGCCCCGCCCCTCTCCTCCACCAACCTCGCCGGAAAGAAGAAATATCTCTACTCACCGTCGTAGCGTTCCGCTTGCTCGGCCAGTTTCGCCTTGTAAACGTTGTCCTCCCGTTCCGACATCTCGGACGCGCGCGGTTCTCACGGGTTAAACGGATAAAACGAGGGGGCCCACGCGGGGGAGAGACGCGCGCACGGAATAGCCCGTTCGGCAAGACGTACCGCCCGAAATACGCACAACGAAGCCACACCGCACCACGGAGACGTACAGGCCACTCGCAGGCTCACTGACCAAGATGGCGGCGCCCGCCAACAATCGAAAGCAGTTCCCAGTCTCTCGCGCAGCAGCTCCGCGGATGGACTCCGCTCGCCATGCGCTCGCGCCGTGTATTACTACGCCTTCGCGTGACGTCATTGCCTCTCCGCCGCCGCCATCTCGACGGACGGAACGGGACGCGCAGGCGCGAGCGCGCGCCTGCACGACTCTGCGCGACTCGCCGAACGAGACGGTCCTCTCCGTCTCTCCAGGCTGAACGAGAACCGATCTTCTCGCTCGTAAATGTACGTCGCAAAATTCAGCGGACTCGTGAATCGCGCGATATGTCACGCCCGCCGCGCCTCCGCTTTCCGGCGCTGCTCTTTCGTGAAATGCCGGGAACGAGAAACGCGGAACGCGAACCGGGAAACCGGACGACGGAAATATTTCGCGCCGATTCGCTTGTTTTTTTTTTAACGCCGAACCGATCGGCGTTCTCGAAACTTTTGAAAAATTGCTCGAGCAGCAAGCGCTTTCTTTCTCATGCTCTCTATGTTAACAAATATCGAAAGACAATTCATTTTGATAAAAAAAAAACATTTCTGAAGGGAAGGGAGCGTTTTACCGACCTGCGCGGTATTACAGAAGAACGAGATACCATCAATAAAATATCCCCGCAACAAACTCCTTATTTCCTTAATCTGTATTAATTCGGATCGCGTTTATACAGTTCTTTCACATGATTGATTCAATATAATTAATTCGACAAAACAAAAAATCGCTTATAATACAATTACGGCCTTTTATGTGATCGATGATGGGTGGCTGTGAAGGAGACGCCACGAAATGAATATCCCTTTGTAGCGAAGCATATTTATATTTTTCTGTCTCTCTCTCCCCACACGAATTGGCTAATGTACAAGCGCTAATAATTCAACTTCACTACTCTGCTCTCACACACCCACACACACACACACACATTCGTCGCACCTTGTTAAATTATTTAATTTTTGTATTTATATGTATACAGATGTGTATAATATATATATATATATTTATATATAATCATTTCAATTATTATAAACTATTAAAATTATAATACAGCCAGAGGACTTAGCGTAATGATCATTGTAGACATTGGCTGCAAGCTAGCCGTTCCGTTCGGCTCATCGAGATATGCTCGTGCACGTGGCCGTGTACTCGATAACATCGCGGAACGGAACGGCCTATGTGCTCATAAGTAAGAGGGATATACAATAAGTTTCATCAATTAATCGTTATATGTACACACTGGCATACATACATACAAACACATACGTACATACACGTATCCACTCGCTATAAATTCGGTCTCGCACGGGTGCCTACGGGTGCACGCGTATCCCTATGCTACAGCGATAATTTCGAGAAAGAAACGATGATATCGTTACGCTCGATTACCCGATTTTTGACTTTCTCCAATCGGGCGGAGCGGCACTTAGGAGTCGTCGATTCGCCGCCTCGAGTATTTCGCTTCTTGTCGTTCCATTTCGGTGATAATGCGACGCGTACAGCTCGGCAAAGTATTCGGAGCGTAGCTTCTAGCGTGCTTGAAATCTGTGCGGACGTGAAATGGCATGGTTTCTTTTTTTCCTCCTTTTTTTTCCCGTAGAACAACGCTGGCCAAACTTGGAAGCATCATCGTCGTCGGCTTTATATTACGTGTGTAAAATGTTGAACAAATGTCGATCTTCTCGCGCGCGCGCGCACGTATTCATAAATCACTGAATAAACCTTTGAACGTATGCAGTTGCACGGATCTTCGAATTCACGTACAATACCGTCAGGATTTATTTCCACTTCGAATATTTTTCAGACTTTCTTTGTTGTGACACTAGGTCAAGCAGAAAGTGTGCAACGAGGGAAAAATTACAAATACCGATGCGTGTCGAAGTTCAATTGGGTTCTTAAGATATGGAGATGTTCTTTATTTCTATAAAAATGATGTAAAAGATCATGTATAAAAGAAAAATCAGCGTCTTTTATATTAATTCATGTCAAATGTCGGCTCGATTCTATTCCTCATTGCACATCTAGCTGCGTTTACACGAATACTTTCAATAATGGATTAAAAATAATAAAATACACACAACTTTCGTATATATAGCAGCACCGATTGAGTGCGATATAACTTAAACTCGGATTAATTTCTAGAAAACTAGATTCATATTCGTTTAAAAATAAGTTGAGAATACTGAATATATTATAAAGTGGAACATGTAACTTCGAAATCCTTCCTCTCTAATGACAGTAGGTTTTTTTTCTTTTCTATACGGTCTTATTGCTATCTCTCAGCTTTAGGCTAAAAATAATATCCGAAATTCATTCGACTTGCCTGAGAGTTTCGATTTTTTACGAACTCATACATATAGCTAATATGTATAATAAAACGCACTTACAAATCGAACTGAAAAATTCAAGATTGACTATATTCATTAATTCAGCGCAAAATCTTAAAAAAGAGCACGCAAGCGCATGTTAATCAAACATCACGTTGGACTAAATATTACTTCTGTACTAGAGAAAAGAAGAGACGAAAAGAAAGACGGGGAAGAAAAGGGGGGAGGAAAGGGAGAGAGGTAGAAGAGTTAAAGAATAGGCGATGGCGATGACATGCAAGTACAAATTACACATTGTACATGTCAGAGTTGCCAACAAGTTTCGTCCACTTCATTGTAAGAATTAATTGCTAAACCATATCCCATAACAACCCCATTATCACGTCAACGTTATTTCATAAGCATTTAAAGTCTCGACCGCGAACGGTCGCGACTTCTAATCTCGGCTACCGTCACTTTTGAACGATCCAAAATTTCTCTGCACACTGCATGTGTATGTGACAAAGTCACATCACACAATGGAATCTATCTATATAACAAACTAAAATATGTTTGGACATCGCGACCAGTCACCTCTGCTCTTGTGATCCCAATATTCGCCATTATAAACGAAACAACGGCTGTCCGTGTACGGATCTTGCTTCTTCTTGAACCACAGCGGTTCGTACGCCTCGTAAGGTAATCCTGCGGAGAGACACGAAATTCGTGAGCAAAAGAGCTTGATTTTCGCAATCTGACGATATAAACTTACCTTGTGCGGCGGCCCTTTCGTGCTCGAGCTCGCGAGCCCGTCTAACAGCTCTTTGTTTTTCTTCTAAACGCAATTTTTCTGCATTAGCCTCGTCCCATCGTCCATCCTCCATTAACCGCTGATCAGGCCTCAAACGAGAATCCGTCGGAGCTACACCTTCTTCCGGTTCGTTCAATTGACATGCTAGTTCCGTGAATGAATAATATTTCTCACAATCTTCACTGTAAAATTATATTAGGGTATTAAAATACTTCATACATATTAAAAGTGCTGTTGTCGGTAAATTTATAATAAAAGATCCTCTTGATTCGATTTTTGTTTTGGGACACGTATTTTTTAGCATAAAAAATTTATTCCATTGGAAAAATATATATGTTATATAAAATTATGCTCTGCTTATCATCACAGCTTTAACAGATAGCTGCGTTTGATTTATTTACAAAGGAAAAAGAACAAGAACAAATATAAGAGAGAGTGACAATTTCTTTTTTTAACAGATGCATATTTCCGTGCGCTTATTATTGCTACATACTTACGGAGGCAAACGTCGTTTCCAAGCTAATATATAAGGACCCGTCTTATAAACTGGATTATCGGGGGTGCCAGACGTGCTGATTACCGGAGCGATTTCTATCTTCGAATCCCATGTACCCTGCACTACCCATTTGACTTCCTTATTGGAATTCATGACTACGCCCTTCACCTTGCGCTGGCTGTCTCTCGAGAAATACGAGTACGGGATGTACTTCAAATGGCACTTGATACCTTCCTTATGATTTACAATATCCATGTCGCCGCTCTGGTCGACCCACAACTTTCCGACTATAATATTATGTACTGTAGTAGTAACTTTACGCCATGTATAATGTTGCTTGCCACTATTAAATTCTAGATGAGCGGTACCCAAGGGAATCACCTAATAAACAAAATTCAATTCTCAGAACGACCGTGTTTGGAAAATACGATGGTTGTGCACTCGTTTTGACGACGGTTGAGCGACTGTTTGCGATCGGTACGTACTTTTATCTATCAAGCAAGACATCGTACCTGCAGATATTTTCCACGAAATTTAGAAGCCATTGTAAACTCTTGCCAACATCGCCATTTCTTCCCTTCGCAATGTTGAGCTAGCATAGGCGGATGATGAGACACTTGCTCCGAAATCGCGCGCCATCCAAGGTCGTCCGTACGATCGCATTCGTAAGTTTCACCTAAAAGGGGATTGAAAGGCTTTCCCGTTCTAGCGGCGGTTGTAGCGTAACTAGATACGGTGAACGCGGCTACATAAGCCATCTGCTCGTAACTATCTGAACATTCCGCAGCCCTATTTAAGGAAAAAAATTATGTCAATAACTTTTCTTTCACAAAATAGACGCGATTAAAGATATCGTACCTATCAAGAATATCTGCATATTCGTAGTCTTCCGTTAACCGTTGAAGCATACTGAGAGGTTCCGAAAAGTTGACCGGCATGGGAATTTTGGACAGGTCCTTGCCAATGCAGTTTTTCATTATACTCCACAGATTCAAGGGATAGTTTGGTTTTTCAGGTACCCTAGTCCTTCTCTTCCGTTTGGTGGTCATCCCGGTGCTGCTGCTGCCATTGTTGGATCGCCAAGCTGCCTGTTGTACGTGAAAATATTTACATCCCGTTTTTACTTAAAAACAAGAGGAGGGGAGAGAAAGGGAGAGAGAAAATGTAAATTTGCTTACGGTATCCAGGTCGTCTGTGTTCGTGACACGCGAGGAAGTCTGCGCCGCGGTGGAATCGGTCACAATGAGGAACGAATCGGCGCCAGTGGAATTGGAGACGGGCAAGGGCGTCGGATCTCCCTCCGAGCTGGAGCCATCGTCGCTACCCTGAGAATCGTTGCGATCTCTCGCGGAAATCGAATTGCTCGTGGCGGGTATGGTTAGCGTGAAAGTGTCCGATTCTTGGGCGTCGTAAAATTCAGCGTTATCCTCCTCATCCTCTGACGGTGACGTCGTAACTGCGGGATCTGCAAAGTCAAAATTTCCCATTTGACGGACGCGACGCGGACGTGGGGGGGAATTCGAACCCGGGAAGACGGGCGGAAGAAGATTGTACGGAGAGCACGTGAACGTCAAGTGGGTACACGTTGCACAAAGATCGCCTAATCGCACCCGAGGATAAGCATCGAGATAAGGTACAAAGTGTAAGTTTTTATCGCGACGCCGACACACGAAGCGACGGGATCGGGAACACAAAGGAGGACAAAAAAAAAAAACGCGCGTATGTTACAAATTACGGCACGCTGCGTCGAAGTCACGCCAGTCACCCGCGGTCGCGAGATCGTATCGCGCGTAATAAAGAATCGATACGTCGACGTCCCGCGAGCCCCGCGCGGCCAAGACCGCCGCGTGGTCCGCGTGGATCCGCCGTCCCGAGACTCCCGAGTTCATTTCCCGCTGCTCGAGGGCGATTTCGCGCCCTGCCCGGCCTTGCTCCCGCGTTTCACTCCTTCCCGACTTTCCGGCGAATCGAATGTGCCGCCGCGGGTCGCGGAGCGTGCTCCGCGGCTCCGCGGTGGCCGGTGCTCGCTCGATCGGGCCGGCGCGGCGCGAGCGAGTCGCGGAAGGACGCTTCGCACGAATCGCACGTAAACGCATCTGTCCCGTACCCTCGATCGTCTACTTCCTTCTTTCTTCTCCCTCCGGGGCGCGCACCACCAATTTCGAGTACAGACGAAAGAAGTGGATCACAGGGGCGAGGGAGGGCGAGATGGAGACGTATGCGAACCAAAACCAACACGAAGACACATTCCGGTGTAATCTTCGATCTCGTCTCGATGACTCCGACTCCCGGTTCCCGGTTCCGCACCCCTGGTTCGACTCGGCGGCCGCGAGAACCGTTACGACACGCCGCTGACGCGCTCAATCTTGTCACCACCTTCCTCGAGCGATCGTTTCGAGTTCCGACACCTTCGTCCGATCTCCGTCGTCGGCGCGAGAGGCGATCGCACCGATTCCAGCGACTCCGGAATTCGAGGGGAACCGCGTTGTCGGAGCTAACGGAAGAAAAAGACGAATACCAATTTGCGGTGCCACTCTCCCGTCGATTAAGCGTCGGGCTCGGAAGAGACGGAAGCACACCCGACGATCGTGTCATGTGCGAACGTACATACATAAGTTATTACGTTACCATATATATGTTATATATACAGGAACACGACGCGGGGATAAACGCTCTTTTGTCCTATGTATATATAGAGACGGTACACGGACGGTAGTCGGTACGTAACGTACGTAGACCACGGATGACGTAATCACGCGATAATCACCGCACATCGGCGCGTCGGCGCTTCTTGGAGGCCACCTAGCGCGGGCGCGGACAAACGACCGCCGGCGCCGAGATTTAAATTCGTGCTCGACAAGCGCGAGACTCCACGTCGCGGACGAGTATAATTTCTTGTACGAGGAAAAAGAGGACAAATAGAATGCACACTCGGCTAAATGTCAAATACGAACGCGAATCTAAAAATATAATTTGCAGAGAATGTCCGACTTTGGTCTGATGAATTGTTAATCGGACATTTAATTTCGCCGAAATATTTAATTAGCTTCAATATGCTGTATGGGAGATATCTGCGATAAATAAGGGAACTTGGCTGGGAGAGAATTCACATTTAATTAAAATTTCGACCGTGAAAACTCGTCATATTTCTTCGCGTAGTGCAAGAGATGCTGCGTACAAGCTGTCCTGAATCCACTGTACGTCCTTGTCAAGTTTTTTTTTAGCTAATATGTGGTCAATGAAAATGTCGAGATATCGATAATGCGTTAGTTAGACATGAGAAAGAAGAGCTTAAACTTTAAAAAAATAAATAACAAAAATTATTCTTCAGTTCAAGTGATGTCTTCAATAGAATTTTAATTTAATTTAAAGTTTAGTTATACAAAACATAGAAAAACTGCAATGAATGACAATGAGTGACAATTTATTGCTCGACATTTTCGTTAAAAAGAAATAGACTCTATACAATGCCATTAAAACACATTAAATGATTTTAAAACATTCTATATGCTATACCAATTTAATTTCAAAATTTGAAAAAGATTTTGTTACATTTTCTGGTACTTGAAGCAACGACGTAGCAGATAAAAGGTATCGAAAAATGCGAACAAATGCATGCTAACAAAGCGGAGAATAAGAAATATAATATAAACTTATTTACGTGAAGGTCTGTGTCCCCCCGCATGTGTCGCCGAAGGAATCGCGTGTTGCGCGGCTTCCTCCAGGTGGGAATGTTGCCTAGCTAACTGTTCGACCATTTTCTCTATCCGCACCTTCTGATCGCGCTCGTGCTGCAGCAACTTCTTCCATTTAGGCTCTTGTTGCTGGGCTAATTGCAAGTAATCGCTGCCCGTCTGCAACAACGCGTTCAATCAGTTCTCGAGTTGCGTTTCGTATGAGATCACATCAGTATTAGATCACATTAGTAGAGAGAGA
Organism: Temnothorax nylanderi; assembly: GCF_030848795.1. Lineage (NCBI taxonomy): Eukaryota > Metazoa > Arthropoda > Insecta > Hymenoptera > Formicidae > Temnothorax > Temnothorax nylanderi. The sequence continues at coordinate 2,201,793 of NW_027249068.1, read as the reverse complement.
GAGAGAATGCCATTGCCAAAGGGCAATTCCGTGAATGAGACGACCCTGATTGCGTGAAAATTGAACTCTGCTCTTTGAGAATCTTGCGAATTTCTACGTAGACTTTGAACGACATTATTCGCATTCGTACAAGCAGCTAATTACTAACTGTATCTCAAGATTTTGCCCCTTCTCTTTCCTCCCGTTAGATGAGTCACTCGATCAGTCGTGTCGTATATGTCTCGTTACGATAAGATTTACGAGATGTTCACAAAGCAAGTTCAAGAGTCTATTGAGCAAGTCGAATAAAAGTGGCACGCGAACAATATCACGCTATTATCTTCCGAAGCATTACTCAGATCCCCGAACGCGAACGTATTCTCCGATGTCCGTTTTTGAAGATATATTAGAGATTATGTAACATCGGCATAAATGTTGCCGCATTAAAAAGCTACTACAGTTTACAATTAAATGTTGGAATCTTGAAACGAGAATTTTGAATAGAAAACTGGATTTTCTGATCGAACGGTATAAACCACTATTACGAGACTTGCTAAATAAACAACGAAAAGGGAAGAGTCATTCACAGATACTCGGTCGTTCAATTTCACAGAGATTATCGTTTGGACTTACGTTGATCATAGCATTCGCCGCAATCCGAAAGAGCGTGGCTCGTTCGCTGACGATCTTGAATTTCGCCGCTAATTCGGGGGACGGAGGCTCTAACATTTCCAAATCGGTTAAAGCTCGTTGAAGCGCTGATCCCTGCTTAAGCATCAAGTCATTGCACGCTTGTAGATCGTCCAGTCGTCGCGTTAGATCCTTAATCACAGACGCGGTTTCTACGTTTTGATTGTCGTTATCTTGATATTCCTCCTCCTCTTCTTCTAAAAGAGATTTCGCCGCATAACGTCGCCGAAGTACTAAAGCTCCGATAATATACAAGAAAAAGACAGATGCAGCACGACAATTATAGGCAAATGTATAGACAATAGACATCGTATCGATGTTACGGTCGTTTGTGATGCAAATCAAATTCATAAATTATGCACACGTACGGTACAATAATCTATAACTAGTACATAAGATGATAGGAATGTTCATTAAATTATTTATAACGCTGGAATATTCTATTTGTACCGTGCAGCGATTCAAATTGAGCAAAAAAATCTCGACTATTAATATTAACCTCATAAGCTCGAGTTTTATATCTGAAATGCATAAATTACGTAAGTCTGAATTCAACATTTTATACAGGACATTCCAACTGTTGAATGTTTTGTAAGCGAAAAGGAAATGAAAGATACCGGCCTTCACGATAGTTAATTGATGAACGTTAATTAATAAAACAAGTCTATTCGCAACGAGTCTATTGACTCTTTAGAGAATAGACTGAATTCAATTCTTTCACTACGATTTTAAACTTGAAATCTTTTAAAATATTTCGTTAAACTGCTGACATAGAAATATTGTACTTTAATTTATTCAAATTTATTTCATAAAAATTTAGTATTTATTGTTCATGTATGTCATTTCAAAATTTCAAACTGACAAACCTGTCAAAATTAAAGTTTTATTATATTCTGATTTTTCCTGCATCAAATCAAAGTATTTTAAAGGAAATACTTAATTTGTCATGACAAAATAATTACGTTAACATGCTTCTCTATTGTACTTTTTGCTAATGTACAGGGTGCTTTAAAAAAATATTAATGCTTATATAAAAGTAACTTTTTAGAGAAACAGGGAGACTGAGATAACACAAGATATCATATGTATTTTGTTTCCAAAGAGTCTCCCATGTGTTCTACAATTCTACATTATTGCAACGTATAAGATCTTCGACAGAAAATTGTAAATGTGCTTGCAACAATATCCAAAGAAATGTGCCTCAGGGCTCTCTAGACCATCTGGCGAAGATTCCACGAATGTGTTGGCAATGATGGTGAACAAGCGGAAACTTTTTGAAGACAAAATACATTTGTTACTATGATATTTTGCGTTTATCTGAAAAAGTTGCTTCCATATAAGTGTCAACATTTTTCTCTTGAGCATTCCGTGCTTGGTGATATATCTGCAGTGGAATAATAAAATGTTTTTGAATCCAGGCATTTGATCTGTTGATCTTCTACACATCGATTTAAAAGGATGGAAAAATCCCAGATACGCCGAAAACGGCAGGCTTACGTGATAGACAGGCACAATTCGTACGAACCAGATTCCATCGCTTGGATGGCCTTGGCTTTCGCGAGCTCGAGGGCTGTGACCCACTGCTGCCGCTCCACCTCGGTCGACGCCTTGATGTGGAAGGTCTGCGTGCCGCCGTTGCTCACGACGAAGGTGCAGGCGTCCACCGTGTGTATTAAGGCCCCGTGTAAGGAAATCGTGCCGCGGCAGGTGTGGGACATCTCCGCGGGGTTCCTGAAACAGGGGGTAACGGAGACGCGACAGTTTCAGGTACGCGTCTCTCTCAGGTCCGCTCCGGGTTTGCCGAATGACACAGAGAAAGACGGACGTTGAGTTTGCAATCGGGGGAGGGACTCGACTCTTTTGCTACGACGATCCGGAACGATATACGGCCGTGAAGAAGGTTTATCCAAGCGACCACCTCTCCCCCCTCCAAAAAAAAAGGGGGGAAAAAAGGATCGGTTACAGCAACGTGACGATTGTCTGCGTTAATCTGTGACACCGTATCTCTGACTCGGCGGGAGAGGCAGGTGGAGAGGATGCGGGGGAGTAGTTAGCATTGAAATAGTATGGATTTATTGACATAATCCGAGAAAATAAACACTCGATTATCCGTCCGATGGAAAGCGATCCCATTACCATACCCGCGCGCGTTACGGATCCATCCGACCGCTCTGCCCTATCCCGGCGCGACGCGTCCGCACAAGCGAGTGTCTCTCGGTCGCGCTCACGGTCGTCGGTCAAGAGCAACCCGTGGGAGTTAATTCTCTGTCGTACGAAACGACAATCCAAAGACCGAGGGGAGCGGGAACGAGGGAAGGGGAGCTCTCAATCGAATCATGCACGTGAGGTCACTCGGGTTAATCGGACACGCAACAATCACGATTCCACGTGGAGGAAAAAAAAGGGAGGGAAAAGTCATGCTAGCGTGCTCAGGATCATACAGGGTGTCGTCGAAACGGGTCGCCAAGCTCAGGGGTGGTCTCTACTCGCTCGTGGGGATGAACAGAGAGAATCGCGCGCGATCGCGATCAGCGATCAGTCCGAGAACTCTCGCTTCTAGTATTTTTGTCTCAATAACGAACAATACTTAATGAGGCTCATTGAGATTCAGATAGGTTGGTAGGTCTATCGTTGCATTAATCTATAGTGATGAATCTGTACGTCGGAATAAAAGATGAATAGATTCTTCCACCAATCTGCATTTGAGTCTATATGTAAGATCCATTAGTCATCAGCTAACGTCAATGCGGAGTATGTGAAAGGGCAGCTTTGACAATCGATGTAAAAGGCAAGACCGAGCTTCATTTTACGGGAATAGAGCTTCCACACGAGTTTCTGAAAAATCGTCGCGAAATTCTGCGTAGACAGGAAAGTATAATTCGGCGAGTTCTCTCCGGATCGCATGCTCGCGTGATCGCATGATCTTCCTACATCCTTAGAGCGAGTAAAACGCACCGTTAGAGTTCATCGATCCGCTTAAGGACACCCTGTATACGTTAATTAACGGAATTGTCTCGAGATGTACTCGCGTACATTTATTTCCCAAGATGGTAAATTTTACAATATCGCGCGTAACGTCGCTCGTTACGTAACGCTCGGTAAATATTTGCAACGAAACATCTGGACGAAAGCCGACGAAATTGATTTTCACAGCAAAACAGTCTTCGGAATTTATTGAGAAGGAAGCAGGGCCATTGTTGAGTTTAATTTATCGTGAGTTGTCGCGGCTAGGCCTGATACCTGCTGATAAAATTCATTTTATTCAGCGGCGATACGTTGACCCGATTTTTTCAACTCCGCGGTATCCACGATATTTATATACAGGGTGTCCCGACGATACTTCTCCTTCAAGCCGCAGATTCTTTAGCGTACTCGGATCAAACTTTCACTTATCGGATATATCGAAACGCGCATCCATATGGCATCCATCTATCCAGCCAGGATTCATATTTTCATTAAGGAGAAACAGGACGTAAAAATTTATGTAAAAATCCGCGGCTGAAAGGAAGCACCCTGTACGTCGATAAATCTTGCGCCGAGTTATATCCTGTGCGTGAAGGGAAATTTAGGTGACAGGAAGTCTCCGTATAACTAGAAAGAAAACAAGGAAATTATGTTTAATCGAGAGGAAAGGAGGAAGTCATTCGACAGGGAGGCATTACGGAATCTTTCGTTTCGTCGATCGCACTTGGAGAACGGGAGAAAACGTAAAATTGTGTGACCCGCGGATAATTTTCTTCTGCTACTTTCGAGCGTCCGCCTGAAAGAATAAGAAAAAAAAAACAAAACCGTCTAATCAGAGATACCGGTAGGCAGCTATCTCGCCGATCCGACAACGACCGTTACACTGCGTGAGAAACCGCTACAAAAGTGAACAAAAGTGGACGATGGATCGAGACGAACGTAACTGGCACGATAAAGCACACGACATAAAGAAGCGGTACGTCTCATTGCACGCGGCTGCATTATGCACACACACAAAAGACAAAGAAACAGAGAAATAAAGAACAGAGAAAGAGAGAGAGAGTGAGTGAGAGAAAAGGACGATGGAGAATACCAAGTGTTACGTTTAGCACGGTTTAGCGGTACGAGAGAAGGGCACGTTTAATTTCCAGACTCCACACGTACAGGTGGATATACGTGATGTAACCGCCGACATGTTACAGGTAGGTGGAGAAAGCGGATGAGATTTTTTTTTTCATTTGGGCCATCGATAGTTAAAATTGTACGGAAAAATGTAAAGTTACGTGATGTGTGTGCGTATGTGGGTATGTGTGTATGTATGTGATCGAGTATCCATTTCTAAAAGAGTTAAAAAAAATGAGAGATGGAAACAAAACGTCCTTAGGGGACAGTTTTTTAATTACAAACTCGCGGAGAGGGGTAGGGGGAAATCGGGATGCGATTTCAATTTGATCTTTTTTTGATTTCTTTTTTTTTTTTTTACTTACTCGGAGGCTCTGCCAGCCCTCCGCTTGCGTCGCGATGATATCTTTGGCCCCCCTGTTGGTTCAGCCCTAAACAATCCATAAAACAAATAGACCCCGTTCACATTGTGTAACATTGTGTGCAAGTGCTTATTGACTCGAGATTTCGTTCTCTCCTCGTCTTTCTTTTTTTTTGTCATTTACCGCAAGAAATCGACAAGAGTACGGGCAATCTTTTCACACTTTGTCGAGTCGCTCCAAGTTCGCGAGATCGGGAGGAAGAAAAAAAAAAGGAAACCGGTAAACGCGTCGGCGAGTGACGCGAGACAATAAAAGTTCACTCGGTTCGTAACGCGAGCGCTGCTGTGATTCTTGCGTGCTATTAACGCGTGTTATAAGTACTGTGCGAGAAGAAGCCTCACGGCAGACAACACGGGAATCAAATTCGTATATATACGCCGGCGGTGCCCGTGAAACACACGTTACACACGTACCAAGTGAAACAATCCTCGATGGAGGCATTGCAAACTCAAATCACACAAACTGTGCCAAGCGGAGTGTTAAAAATGAACAAATAAAAAAAAATGAGAAAAGAAAACGTTGTCCTAGGAAGCCGGTGCGCAATCGTTTGTCAGAGAAACGCGGCTGCTCTACTTGCGGAGATAACGAGGGAGACCGCGAGATTGCAGACGGCTGGGCTGTTTGCGCTCGTGTCGTAACGAGTCTTTCGTTCCGCTATCAATTACAATCCGGGGGTTCCCGGGGCGAGATTCACGTAAAAGTTAGCCAGCTAAGGGGACGGATGTTGTCGTATTGCGAACTACAAAGCGCCATAAGCGAATCCAGGGCGTAGAGTCTCGCAGGAGATTTAAAAACGAAAGACGTGCAGATATACGTGATAAACTCCCTCCGATGCGTCGTCGAAGGCGAGGGTCTGCAATAGGATTGTATCGTTTTCAGAAACGTCATTCTCTCAGAATAATAAGTACATAGAAAATTTGGTAACGCGAATGTTTCACGCTTGGAACGATTGCATTGTCAATCTCGAATAATTCTTCAACTCAATATTCCCGCAAGGATTTGTTTATTCGACCCAACTGGCTATTTTTATTAATTATAATCCATCACGTTTCGACTCTGTTTTAATCCTTCTCAATCGGTGAAACTTTGATGCTAATATATATAAGCATCCTTACATATATTAGAATCACTGTAGATAATTTGTTGCGAAAAAGATAGCCGGAGCTAGGTTGAATAAAAAAAATCCTTATCGTTAATCATTTAATGGCGAAGTAAAAGTTTCTGATTTGGTTTAATGTTATCTACAAGTTTGAGTTTGGGACGTTCCTATTCGAGTACTGTCTCCAAGAAGACTCGACTCCAGACTCGTCGAGGATCCCTCCTACCGATCCCCACGCACTTCGCGACGTATCCCGTACACCGTAGACTACAGCGAGTATACGCAATATTAACCGTGTCATTCCGCAAGGAGTTTTGTCACGCTTTTATGTAATCGTCGACCGCTCGCTCTGTCCCGCGCGTTAATGCGCTGACGAATGCATCGCGAATTCAGGTTAAAGCTGGCGGTGAACGTTATCGTGCAATTCGAGTAAACGGCGTTCCAATTCGGCATTACTTGGATAAACCAGATTCGTGCAAATTACGCCATTGAGAAATCGCAAAGCCTGTGGTATTACGTGAATATGCGCGCTCTCTCTCTCTAAAGGCGTCTAAAATGTTCTCATCCGATACTTTCTCTCGCGTCCTGACGTCAGGTTCTCTTTTACAATTAGAGACTACGATGTCACGCGGTGGATACGACGAGAGTAAACCCTCGGGGAAGGAGTGACAGGGAGCTGTTTCCCCGCGGCGCGTCCCTCGGGCCGACACGCGCCGCGGATAAGAAGCGAAGTCTGTTTTCTTATCTCTCTTTTTTAACGGTTCTATACGGCGCAGAGACCCTGACAGATACCGCGAATTCGCCCGAATTAACAACGCGCGCAAACTATTTGCATAGAGCGCATAAATCGCACGGTATCGTCCGGACGCTTCGGCGACGCGGACGTCCCCCCCCGCTCGCCCCCGTCACGCAGACGATACCGCGAATACGCGTGACAGCTGTTGCCAGGCTATTTTTGACCCGGGAGCGATCGAAAAAGAGTTCTGTCACCGCGCACATAACCTAATCGCGACGCTCGACAGAGAGCAGCTCCGTGTCGCACCTTCGGGTTCTCCCTTTTCTCTTTTTGTTTTTTGTTTCTTTTTATTTCTTTTCTCTCTTCTCTCCGGGTTGATCGCCGTCGAGGACGACGGAGATCGCGTGCCGCGAGGACGACGCGACGCGTCGAGATCGATCGCGCCGTTGAAAAACAGCGTGAGCGAACGTCCCGCGACGGGTGAGACGCGCGCGGCCGCGGGGAGATCGCGACCGGGTTCGACGTCGGCGACGACGTCCGCGGGTCCGACGACACGTAGGAAACTACCTGTAGTACGACAGGAGGCCGTTTGACAGGACGAACCATCTCCGTTGGTAACCTTTCAGGTAGTTCGTCCATTTGAAAAGCCAGCCTTTCATGTCCTGCGCGCCGTGCTGGCTCTTCGGGTCGCCCATGCTGCCGTCGGCCTCGCGCAGTTGCGCTCGCGTACCTCGCACCTCCCTGAAACGAACGCGATGCGAGCCGATATCTGCCTACACATCACCACCCGCGTTGTACCGCGCCACCATTTTGGTAATTCCTCGTGGACGTGGAAGGAGGACTGAGGAGAGACTGACAGAGAGAGAGAGAGGGAGAGTGAAGGGGGTTGGTCACCTCCCCGGTCCCCCTCCCACGCCAGTTCCGACGTAGCGCGGAGACTCTCTGTCTCTGTTCTGTTTCTGTCTCGTTCTCGTCGGCCGTCGAGCACACAACACATACAGACGCGGTGTATGTGGGATAGTGGTCGAATGACAGGCGATGGCGACGTCAAGATGATCGCTGGAGGCGATCCGCTGGTGCGGTTCTTCTTCTTTTCACCGATGGAACACCTCGCTTCCTTGGCGTACGGCGCCACGACTCACACGCCACTCGGACTCGCCACGTTCTTCACTGACGGCTCACCTAACCAGCCTAACCTTTGTTACCGTCGTCACTGATGTAACGCGCTCATGATTTATGTGTGCCGCGTGTGCGTATGTATGTATGCTCGCGGACAGAAAGGTTGTCCGAAAGGTTGTCCGACTTTGAGCCGTATTCATAGTATGAATACGGGTGTATAAGTCGGACAACCTTTCTGTCCGCGAGTGTACATACTACTACATACACCGGTCGGCATACGATCGTACAGTCGAGAGCAAAAGTGTTGACAAAAGTTTGGACGTAGCGAATAGAATTGCACTTGTAGCGCTTTCCCCTCTTCGCCACACCTCCTCTTTCCTCTTTCAGCGTTTGGCCAACTAGAGGAGACAGGGAAGCTCGGGGATACAGTTCTTCTCGCTACATCACTGAACGTTATTTTTGCTCCTGACTGTACACACGTCACGCCAATCATAAGCGAATTACAATACTGCAGATTCTTGACTATATGTTGACAATTGTTGACTATATACGAATATAAGCTGCTAAAAAGCTGCGTAGTAAATGTCAGAAACTCTCAAGAGACTGTATAGCATTAGATTCTATAGTTGTGTTTCTATATTCACTGTTAGTACTGAAAATCTATAGTTTATAGGTACACTATAAATTTTCAGTACTGGCAGTAAATATAGAAACGCAGCTTAGGGGCCGATATCACAGTCTCCGATTAACGTGATCCTCCGATTAAACTCACTCTGCATCTCTTTCTAGGGGGATAGTTAGAAAGAGATGCAGAATGAGTTTAATCGGAGGATCACGTTAATCGGAGACTGTGATATCGGCCCTAAGTAGTATTTTTGTTCTGGTATAAGTGTACATCGAAACATCTAAACAATATAATAAAACATTCAATTAATATTGCGTTATAAATTAACCATCCATGCTTTGTCGATGTGTCAATAAACCTGTAAGTTTGTCATTTAGTGTCTGCAAATTCATTTTCTATCTTTAAATATGGCGGTTAGTTCTGCGGGTTCTGCCATGTTCGGTCTAACACGGAAATTCGCTAATCAGGAATAAGTTCAATATGGCCAGAATTTTACTTAAATCTTTAAATTTTAGAAAAATTTCACACATTTATAATATTTTTACATATTTATAAATAATATAAATCGACTTATTTATTTTCATTCTTTTTATCGTAACTTGTATTTATCATTAATAACGTTAAAAATATATTGCTGCTTTAATATTGTAATTTGTCAAGATAATTTCATATAAATTACTAAGATGATAGAATATATAATTTATCATAAAATAAACTTTTAATCATTAAAAAGCTTGCGTTATATTGTAAAGCAGCTTATTTCTATTGTTTACAACTCCAAATAATTTTCTCCCTGCAATTATCCCCGATACTTTCAAATTTGAATTTCAGATTAAGATTTTACACGATCTACAATTCATATCGGAATTCAAGTTAATAGAAAACAACTAATATTCTACTTGCGATTTCATATGCCATGCAATATAAAAAAAACAATTGTAAAGAATAAAACTACACACACACACACACACACATATATACACTATACATTAAAGTACATAAATGTGTCAATAAAATTCATGGCATAAAACAAACTGAAATTAAAACGCGTTAAATTTTCTACCGCGAATTGTAGCTCGTCTAAATTGAGCTTTATGAATCTAGACAATCCTGAGAAAGAGAAAATGGAAGTTCCGGGGGGAAAGACGGGTGAAATGTTCTTTCATTTCCTCGTGTCGAACGTCGAACGAATTCGCGATCGCGCGGCGGCTGCGAGGCTGCGACTTGCGAGGCGACGCGTATTCCAGTAACACCCAGTAGACGCGCTCGCGACAGGCAGAGTGCAGACCTGGCTGCGCCCTGCGCCCGTTCGAGCTTGGACTGCTTGGAGCCAAGCGGTTGACCCGCGCAGTGCGCACTCCGCGCAGTAGTTCTCATCATCGTGGCAATCGTGGTGCGGTCAGCGGTACGGCGGGACGGCGGCCGTGTCGTGGTGGTCGCGACACCGCTCTCACGCGCGCGCCGACGAGATATTCATTCAGCGTGTCGCGTGTCCTCGTACGGTCCCGTTTTCGTGTCGCTCTTAGGACAGCTCGTCCAGCTCGCGGTTCGCGGTGGGCCGATGAGGTGATGCGCGGTCCCGCGGCGGGCCCATACTTTGGATCGCCCAGGTGAGAGACACGCGTCGCGTGTCGCGTGTCGCGGCGAGAATTATTCTCGGCCGCGAGTCGCGAGTCGCGAGGGCGAGCGCGAGCTGCGCGAGCAATTTTCTGGGGTAAAAGGGGAGTAGGAGCGAAACCTCTCGGGGGGCCTCGGGGCTCGGGACCCAGGGTCCAGCGGGGGATCACGTGACCCGTGTGTTTACCAAAATGGTGAACGTCCGTGGTGCGATACGAACGGCCCTGCGTTCCGTCCGCACGGGAGCGGCCGCGCGGCGCTCGGATGCGTAAATAGCCGCGATCAGCTGTGCTACGTGCGCGGAACGGAGAGAGAGAGATAGAGAGAGAGAGAGATAGAAAGAGACGGACAAGAAGAGAGAAAGAGAGAGAGAGCGCGCACGCAGTGCTTTGGCGTTCCGATCGTACGGCGTCGTCGCCGTCGTCTCGATACGGCGTCCGTGCGTCGCGCGTCGCGTCCCGGACGAGTCGATCCGCGCGCGTCTCCGTCGGCCCCCGTTTCTCGCTCGTCCTCGGCCTGGCGACGCACGCTCGCGGGCGAAAGTTGGAAAGTGGACGCGGTCGCGATCGCGGGAGATGCCAGGAGCCGACGCGGAGGCGGTCACGGTACGACGGTCCACGACGATCGCCGCCTCCTAGTCGCGCGATGGTGTCGCGCTAGACCGAGTCGCCCGCGATGTCGTTCGTTCGTCCCGTTGCGCGTTGCGCCGAGCTCGTTCTCGATCCTCCTCGCTGCGCCGTCCGCACCGTAAGCTCACCCTAGAATCTCTTTTATTTCCTTAACGTCGCGCCGCTAAGAGAGTGACCCCGAGGTTTTCGCAGGCCTAATTCCAAATTCGCCAATAATGCTGAACTCGAGGGACACCAGGTAAGTACGTTTTCCCGGTTGATTTTTATCCGATTCTCACATTCCGACGGTCGACGATGACCGTCGTCGGTTTTGATCAGGGTTAATGCTATTCCATTTCTTTTTTTTCTCTTCTTGTAGCAGATGATCTCTGATATAGGTTAGTGCGAGTAAAAAGCACTGCAACAACGGACATCTAAATGTCAGGAGGTGTCCTCGTATAGCGCTGAGTGCTGCGGCCAGGCATTCTTAAACATGGCCACGTATCAAGTCGACTACCAGTGGTTAGTGCATGTCGCAGCTCGCATTGATACCTATACATTATTTTTCTGCAAGTTACATGCAAATGTTGTTAATTACATGCTTGTCAATCACCGCCGTTGCGACTCGTTGCAGGGCTTATTCCATAATGGATTCATCCAGGATATCCACTTTCCTAATATCAATTCTACTGATAGTTTACGGTAGTTTCCGATCTCTAAACATGGAGCAAGAGGCGAGGGAAAGAGAAAAGGAGAAGGAACGTAGTAATTTATTGACTGGGATTACGAGTAACAGCAGTGCCGGTAACCCGGACGGCGCTAACGGAGGAAGAGTCCAAACTCTCGATACGATGCATGCTCTCTGTCTACCTCTCGGTGCTTCCATTTCTCTACTCGTCATGTTTTTCTTTTTCGACAGTATGCAGATGCTTCTTGCAATTTGTACAGCCAGTACGTTTGGTAACAATTTCGATTTAGAATAAACTGCATCGTAACGATATAACTTTGATGCAGAGCACTTGGTATGACACACTGTATTATATTTAACATAAATTGTACCTTCTTACAGTTATAGCTACAGTTGCATTGGCGTTTCTTTTATTGCCCATGTGTCAGTATATCATTAGACCGTGTTCTGATGGTAACAAAATATCTTTCGGTGTCTGCGGGAGATTCACGGGTGCGGAATTACTCTCGTTTTCGCTCAGTGTGAGTATAGTATGCATCTGGGTCTTGACCGGACACTGGCTACTGATGGATGCGATGGGTATGGGCTTGTGCGTGGCATTTATCGCATTTGTTCGACTACCTAGTCTCAAGGTATCCACATTGTTGTTAACCGGACTGCTGATTTACGATGTCTTCTGGGTTTTCTTTTCGTCCTACATATTCAGCACAAACGTAATGGTTAAGGTAAGTTTTGCAAATCTCATAAAGGCATTATATGTGATAAAGAACATGTCGCATTCTTTTCAAACAAATTTATGACGTTATTTTGCCTGCAGTATTTTTTTCACGATGATGCATTGTAAAATAAGAGCAAATTGAATTGTACAATGTATCTGCAAAATTTATTTATAGAGGTTATTTTATTACACAATATCACATATGTAATGATAATATTATATATGTAATTTGTATCTGTTATCATCATAGGTAGCAACTAGGCCTGCAGATAATCCAGTAAGTCTCGTGGCTAGAAGATTACACTTAGGCGGCGTGGCAAGAGCCGCGCCGAAACTACCTTTACCTGGAAAACTGGTTTTCCCATCGATGCATCAAGCGGGACACTTTTCGATGTTGGGCCTCGGCGATGTAGTCATGCCGGGTCTTCTGCTCTGTTTTGTCTTGCGATACGACGCATATAAAAAAACTCAGCTATTGCCCGGCGGCTGTGAAACTGGAGTACCACCGCCGCGCCACTTGAGCCGAATTAGCTATTTTCATTGCTCCTTGATCGGTTATTTTCTTGGTCTACTTACCGCCACTGTAAGCTCTGAGGTGTTCAAAGCTGCGCAGCCTGCCTTATTGTACCTTGTGCCCTTCACTTTGTTGCCGTTACTCACGATGGCGTATCTGAAGGTACCGTTATGTTTCTTGTATATATTCTAACGACTTGAATTTTATTTAATGTTAAGCAAATTATAGAAACTTGCAAGAAATACTCCTTCATACTTTTGTTTAAAAAAAAGTCGATTCTAGACTGGACAAAGAGAATTCATGTATAAAGCATGATCTAAAATACTATATATATAAATCTAATAACATTAAAAAATAATTTTAAAAATTGTATTGAATTCTATTACAATTATAAAAACTAAATCTTTAGTAATACTTTGCTTTATAGAGCATTGTGGATATATATTACGTATAGAATGATGTACAAAGTAAAATACATTTTATATATATATGTAAATCGTTTACTTTCAGGGAGATTTGCGTCGGATGTGGAGTGAACCATTCATATCTCAACAACCTTCTAAACACATGGACGTTTGACAAGAGTCATGGGTCTTTATATATTGTGTTGCATTGGAGGCAAAATTCTTGCATGAGATTCACCGTCATATAACTTCACATTTTTATTTTCATCAATGTCATTTAATGTAAGTAATTTTTTCTACACATACACACATGTGCGCAATTCATTCGCATTCTTTTTTAAAGTCAATATGACATACAGAGAATAAATCAGATCTAAGGATCAATTATGATTATTTGCGATGCAGAAATACATGTAAAAATACATTATACCGTATAAATAATTTAAATGTAATATAATGTCACGAATGTAATGTTAGCGGTGCAAAGAACTTTTTACCGAAACGATAGAGGACGAAAAAGTCTCTGAGAATATTTCTGGAATGCCAAATAACACGTATATTATTGGCATTCTTTCTGTGTCTTAACTTGATGTTGAGTATATGGATAGACATTGTGCACAGTAGATGATACAACCGATAATTATCGTCATTTCGAGCTAATAAGTAATAACTAAAGACTATGTATCACGTGGTTAATTTAACGAATGAAGGAAGGTCTTACTTCTACTATAGAGTCATCGTAAGAAATAAAATATTCTCAAAATATTTACTTTTGATCGAACAAAAAACATAGAGAACTAAATATTACTCCCATAAAATTCAGTTATAAATGACTGGCAAGACTCATCGCATTTTTAGTTCGCTATTTTGGTTCACTATACTCATTCAGAATCGAATTACTTGCGAATGTGTAGCTATGAATAGGATAATTTATAAACTGTTTGAATATTTAGATAAGAATCCAATACACATATACGTGTAGGTTGTGACTTTGTTTTAAAGTTGGTTTAACGCTGAGCAAACTAGTAATACTAAAAGTAATTGTATATATTTATTATCATTTTCGTAAACTTTTAAGGGGGCACAAAGTTTTGCGATAATTAACGGCACGCTTTTCGATATCACGTTTTGTTTTGCTACTTGTTAATAAGTCATATCTATTTCGGAAGTATAGTTCATTGTCATTCTCTCAATATGTAAGTAGGGGATGAAGTACGAAATTGCGTTGTTAAAGATAATTGATAATCACAGGAAGGTTTGTTTCACAACAAAAAGGCTTTCTAAACGAGCTCTTGCTATGGATAGGCCATCCGAAAGACTTTATATGTTTATTTAAAGACAAGACTGAAAATAATATGTATCAAAGCCAATTTATTAAGTAACTCTTCTGAAAGATAAACGAGTTTTTCCATTCTACCATTCTCTTAGATCAATATCTATAATATCGTAGAGATTAATGAAAAATATAACATAATATATTCTAATATAATAACATTATACTATGTATCTAAGAGAGGTGGAATTATAACTACTTTCATATTGTTTCTTATAGGTTACGTAAAACTCATAATCACAATTCAATTACACATTTAACGATTGCCTGAATCATTTTTTTATATTGTTATACTCAGCGAATTAAAATATACGTACTATATACGTACATCAGAACAATCTTTCATAATTTATGGTTCTTCGGATAAACATTATCATAAGTTTTTTTTAAATAGTACTTTTTCAGTTTGACAGAAAAATATAATAGAAAAGGTGAAGTATTCGGCATTTTGAATTAACTTAATTTGTGTATATTAATAACATCATACACATGTATATTAATATAGAGAAAAACAAAATCTAAATTTTCTCTTATAAAGAGAAGGCATTTCGTCTCGTTAACTTTATAATAATTATGTTTTTAAGATTATCTCATTCATTATTTGTCTACCTGTCCATAGCACAAGCAATTTATTCTCCGTCATTATCATATGCAATGTCAACCGAACCATTTTTTTTTATAACCACATAAATTAAGTAATCAAATATATTTTACTTCCATTACTTTTTCCGAAAATTACGAAAATACTTTTGTAAAATGGTTTTAATCAATTTTAAACCAATTTATATATTTTCTTAAAGAGTAGTTTTCAACCGTGACTAATGCTCAAATTACCAATTTATTTCTCAGTATTTTTCTTTCTTTTTTTATTCCTATCCAAGTTACGTACACTGCAACATGACATTTATATTTTTGTAATGTACATTTTGAATTTTTTTTCTCTTCCAATGTACATACGAATAATCTCGAGAGGCAAACTTTACAGTAAGATCTGCGTAATGCCTCTATAAAGAGATTTTTGCTTATTAAGCAAATAATCGAATGCAATGAATTTTGAATACGACGTAGCGTGTATCTTTAAGGAAACGTTCAAGTTTTCGGACATAGATTAGTGCAATATAATTTATAATTTATATCGCAAGAGGTATCACATAATACTTTTGTTGTACTAAAGTAATTGTGTATTTCCCCGTTTTGCTTACAACGACTCCTTCGATCGATGAGTGTTTTTGTACAAAAGAAGTTATAAGGCATAATATAGAAATCGTTTATAGTAAGATTACAACTTAGTTTATGGTAAAAATGAGAGGTACATTAATTATAATACTTTTTTTCTTTTTCTAATATAAATAAGAAACCATGTTTTTCGCTGGACATCCTAAACTCTAACGATTTATTTATTGACTAGAAAAATTATGTAAATTTCAGGAAAATGTACATAAAATAAGTACTCAACTGTCCTTCAGTTTTTCCACAAACTAAGTGACGCGATAAAACAAGAACAGATACTATATATTAGTGATATGACGTATGATAGTGACAGAATGATCAAGGAACAGGTTTAAATAAAAATCAAGAGTTAAACCGTATACACACAAATATTATTAAATGCTGGATATTATATAGGTAATATACTAAAGAGCACTTGCTTGTACCGTTGCAATTCTCGACTTGCATGTGTACAGCTATGTACATTTTTATATATAATAAAACCTGGCCATTTTCATATGGTCGCGTTTGAAAAGTAAAGCTATTGATAACAAATCCACACATAGTGTTCTTTTCTTATGTCACTCACTGTCATTAAAGATTTATTTTAAATTGTAGAGCCGCACCTATTTGAAACCTGAGTATTTCTACCTGCCATAAATTAACTTATATTTCGATGGAAATTATACGATATAATAATTCTTATTCACATTAGCCTAAACTTCAATGGATTCCCTTTCGTTTAGAATAATCATTTTTATATATTACAGATTGTATTATTGTTTCGAGCTTACACGTTAGTTTGCCCTATCGTCACATTGTCCAAGTTCCTTTTTATACTCTCCAAATCTTTCATATCCGACACCACGCTCTCACACTTGTAAACTACCAAGGAGTGATAAAAGTGAACAGCGAAGGCGACGAATACTATGAGCACGGGAATGACTATCACGGTGCTGGCAGTGGCGGCGGTAAAGGAGTAGTCCCAGAACTTAACCCAGCAGAGAATAGCCACCTCTACTAGAAAGAGAAACAGTCCCAGTATCGTGGAAAATGCCCAGGCCAATTCGATGAAACCGCGCATCCTCTCGTGGGGCGACTCCGTTATGAGACGCGAGACTTGAAGTTTACTTATGGCCTCGATATTAGGTAAAAGATACGTGCTGATCATCAACGCGAAAATGTGCACCGATACCAAGAAGGTAGTACAGACGGCGAACATTACAAACAGCCATTCCGGCACCGCCGTCGGTTCATTTATTTGCAATTCCACCATCGCCACCTAAAAAATAAAAATAGCGAAATACAGTTTACTAAAATCGTCAGCAACGTTAGAAGATATTTACGTTAGATATCGCGAGAAGTGAAGCGGATTAAAGAAAGTGATATCTGTCTTATATAACCACAGATGTGCATGAAGATTACATAGAATTGTCGTCGACGTCAATTTAACCATTTTCAGGAAACGTTGTGTAATCGCAACGTACAGCCCGCTATGGAGATTTCCAAGAAAACAGTTCCATTTAAATGACTTTCAAAATATCATAACCGATTATAAATATTTCTTGCTTGTTACATATAAACAAGAAAAGTTACGTTACCGTCATTAATTGAACCAAATCATTTGCACGGACATGAAATATTTAATTTTATTTAAAATGAAAAGGCTTTGTATACAAATCAAGAAATCCTTACAAGCGTAAAAAAAATTTGTTCTGAACTTGAAGTAAGCTATGTATATGTATTTAAAAAATAGGTATATAGATTAATATAAATAATTAGTAGATATTCACGTTTCTTTTTAGAATATTTAGTTTTTTATTTTATTTTTCTTAGATTATATATTTTCCAATTTATGTAAATCACACTAAATATGTTAATTTTAATATAATTCAGTATATGCATGATATTGGTCTGTTGTTTTATAAATATAGATCCTAAAACATTTACAAGGAAATTACATCATAAAAATATAGTGATAGCAAGAATAGACTAAAGAGATTTTCTCATGCATAAATAAAAAATTTCTTATTCTTAAATTTTTCATTTATTTTTAGGCATTTTCTTCCAGTTTTAATGCTTAAAAAAATATATTTAAAAAATATTTCTTATAACATTCATGAAATTGACAAAGTTATAAACATGTAATTTGATAATCAAATGATTCGAGAAGATTGATGTGATGAAGAAGGCCAGAGTCGAAAGAGGAAGCAAAAAAATTGAAAAAAATATCATAGGAGGATATAAAAGAGGATATCTGCATAGCCTTGCAATAGCGGATAAAGCGTAAGTGAAAAAACTTATTAAAATATTAAACCTGAATAGATCCGTCCGTATATACACACTGAACTAACTGGTGCCCACGATACTCAAAAACAGATTGTTCGATTGGTTTCAAACTTCATTATAATGTAAAACGTTCATCTTTCATCTTCCTATCGATTCACGACTTATAATTCCCTCAACATTTTTATAAAAGCAAACAAACAGTATAAGTACGAGTTTCTTTTTCGAAGTTTGTTATTTTTATGATCGCAACAGTCATATCGATACGGATGACGAACACGCTCGTGGAGAACCAAGAAGCATTTTGCTTTGATTTTTTTCTACTTCAAATAACTGACGAGCAATCACGGGCGTGATCAAGCAAAATTTTTTTGCATCTTGTCACTCGAATTCTTACATCTTCGATATTATTATGTTGATGCTCAAAAAGTTTTGAAATAGACACAAACAAACAAAAACCATAAAGATTTTTAAACTTGAAAAAATTTGCGAAAATTGCTTATTTTGTGCTAGAAAAAAATATCCTCACGCATCTTAATTTTGATATCATGTTTAATATTAATTATTATTACGCTTACCATTGCAAATCCACTAAGAAGCTCAGATGTGGTTGCAGTTGCTTTCAGCTTCGCCCTGCTCATGTGAAGCCTTCTCCACGAGAGACTCTCGGCCCCGTCCTGATCGTCGCTTTCAGTTTGCGAGAACGGTGCCGGCGGAGGCGGCGGCGAGCCCGCGCACGTACAGCAACACGTGTACGGTGCACTATTGCCTAAAATGTGGCTGTTGGAATGCGGACTAGGATACGGAAGATTGTTGATCGATCTCATGTCCAGAGACACGTATCTATTATTGTTGTGCCTGCTTCTAGCTGATAAGACAATCTCGCTCTGAACGGGGTATAACGTGCTTCTGGAGCTGTGCGTGGAGCTGAAGCTCGACTCGCTCATCGGGCTCTGCTTCGTCGGCAGGTACAAGGACACCGGCCTGGATCTCTGCCCGCCACAAGGGAGCCTCCACGCCGATAGCGAGATATCGCTCTGCGTTGACTTGTTGAATTTGCTACCTCTCACGTCCTCCCCCATATCGCTGAGCGTGGTACTCGCGTTTAATCTCGCACTCGGCGTTTTCTCGCCCTGGATGCAGTCGACGAAGGCACTCATCTCTTGATTGACTCTCCCCATTCAGCGGTAGAGTTTGTACAACAAGGAAATCCCACGGAGTATCTCTTTGAGTGTTTACGCATTCGGCGCATTGTTCGTGTCGGTCACTTTCGACGAGGTGTGTTAAACGAACGGATACTCGGGACACGCAGGTATGTCAAGGTATATTACACGCAATTCACTCCTACTGTTCGCATAAAGTTCCGTATGCGATCGCGCAATCATTTGGATTATAAATTAATCGCTTCGACATCGCCAACAGCGGCGGCTTATTATCGCCGTGGAATCGCACAGTCAGGAGCGTTATATTGGACTATCACGTCGCTGTATCGCCGGCCACAAGCGACACGTTGTTATATCTCAGGACGGTGCTCAAAGCGTCGAGGAAACACGCGACGGTGGGATGCATGTGTGCCGTGTGTGGGCACCACACGGATGACGGGAAGACGCGGAGCGGCCGCGAGGCTGTGCACTGGAGCTCCGACCGAAGACTGAAGGATCGCCTAGCCAAAGTACGGACATGACGTACCTGTCTGAATCATAATAATAGTATTAATTACCTTCGAGCCATATCTGCGACATAATAACTGGCCGTGTGGCCTCCCGCGCGTATCCATGTGCGATTGTGTGGCGATGCGCGATTCACCTCTCACGTGCTTCGCCTAGAGACCAATGTTGCGGCCAATGACGTTTGTTTTTTTTGTCCATTGGCGATAAGGCGATCGCAACGAAACAAGTACGCCGAACAATGTGGCGAATTGCGAAACGATGAGTCGTTCGTGTCGGAAGATAAAGCGCAATTATATTAAAGTCTTATCGCTTCCTTATTGTCCTCGAATTTTCTTCAGCGATGTCTGCAACACACTGCAAATCGCTGATCACACCGCCACGTCGCGACATTACCATGAGAATATCAGTCCTCGTAAAAGCACAGCGCGGAATAAACGGCAGTATTATTTATGGAGGAGCCTGCATTATGACAGGCGGAATTAATCACCTGTATGCCACGTTACTTCATATGTGTTTACCACGTAATCGCCGGAATATGCGGAGACCCTGTATAACACAGTCGTCGGACTACGTCAGTTTAGTAGTCATTTTACTTTTTTTTTTTTTTGCTGCAGGAGGGGATTACCGAAGCTTTAGCAAATAAAAAACTCGCGATTATGAAAACTCGCGACTACCCAAGATAATTTTGTATTCAAGCGGCGTCGACTCGTTTGTCTATTTTCATCTAACGCAGGATATTCCGATTGCTCATCGTGTGCTTCCATGTCGTCGTAGTGCGTGCGACGTGTGGAGAGAGATCGAAATATTATTATTAATCGAAATTTGTCCTTCATCGGATTTCTTTTACTGGATATCTTCTATAGTGTAGATTCCGCGATTTTAATTTTAATGACTGATTCTTCGAGGAATCTGAAATCATGGTCTTTCCTTAGCAATGATCTCAGAAAAGATCATTTATCAATTTATCAATTTTCAACGTTTAAATATTTCCACAACTTTAAAATAAAATTTTATGGAGAAATAAAATCATTTTAAATTAATTGTGGAATATGATTTTGTTATTCGTACTTTTGAAACATTTCTATTCTTAGCTCTTCCGGCAGTGAAGAGCCTCTTCTTCTTCAATCACTTATAATTTGAGTATATGGACACATATGTCGTATTTCATTTCGAAATATTATCAGTTTGAAGCGACAAAACATAAGTGATTTAATGATTTTTCAAAGCTAATTTTTATTTCAATCATTTTTTCAGTCCAATTATAATAAATTACCATCCGTGAAAAATCAGATAAGTAGCAACTATGTTGGTGATATAATGCGTACCTGCGGAAGTATATAACATGTTTCTTGGTAATACCAATGTACGAGGATCGTCGCAGATAACGAGCTGCGAGACAATATAATACCGTGATATAGTATTTGTGCGAATAATTTTATACGACGCGTCAGCATTCCGCAAAGTTAAATTAACGTATCCCGCGAGGAGAAAGGTTTCCCTGATATTCTCCGCCTTTCACACACACACACACACACACACGCATCGACCTTTTGCAATCAAACTGGTTTTAGCGCAGCGATTTGAAAATGCAATTCGCTGTGTACAATGTGTACATACGCTTTTATATCGCAATGGCACGACGTTTCTTGATTAAATTTTTTTCACAAGTGGCAGGTGTTTACGTTTCCTCTCTTAATTAAATATACTCCAATATAGAATCATCGATGTGTTCGAAGTTGTTTACAAATATTTTTAGAATCGTCGGGGTTTTTTTTTGTTCTCTATATTGAAACTTTTAGCGGCAAATCCTGTAATTCATGTATATGCAAAAACTTTGGATAGTTTGGTAATAAAATAAAAATTATTGGCGAAACCGAAGAACATAACAAGTTACGTAATCTGTGTGCCTTCGTGTGTATAAAAGTTACGTGGCTATTTGCGTGACAAAAATGCTGACAAAATCCTGTAACAAACGCGTGACAAGATCATAGGTATAACACGAGCGACAGAATTAAATGTTCTGTTATGCCAGAGTTTCGTACGTGCATAAAACATATTTTTCGATAAATAAAATATATACTTCCGAAATAATTCCAAACTTTTAATTCTGTGATATAGTGGTAGATACTTATTGTGTAATAATAATAATTAATTTGATAAGTTAGTGATATTATTTACCAAAATATGCGTATAATACATCGCTAATGTTTTTATATTAGAATTATTATAAATATTATGTGAATAAAAATATTATATACTCTTAACAAATAAAATAATTAAGAAATATATAGAAATATTTGTAATATAAAATCATATATTTATTATACAAGTTGTACATATATCACAAATCTTTAATCTCTTTTTATATAACACTATGTGTACATTATGAATGCTTCTTGATTTTATTTTTTACGTAACATTTAAATACTGTCCATATTATTAGCTTTATTGTTATCGCTGTAAATTCGACGTATCTTTGCTATTGTTTGATGAAAAAATTGATGAGACTTATCATCATTAGATCAGATACAATTTACGCCATGTACGTACAATAAAGCTGAAGTGTGTTTTTCGCAACTAATGATTACATGTGCATTATTGAAAGAACGCAGTGAACATTTTATCTCTTCATTATCGAGGAAAATTCGATAATAAGATCTGCACAATATATGTCTATTTTTATCGATGTAAGTTAACTTACTTTTTATCTTCTTTCAATTCTAAGAATTGAACAAAGATGAAAAGTAATTTAAACCGAGATTAATTAGTCTGCATCGATAGAAATGTGCATTAGGGCGATTTGAATCAAACTCCGATTTCTTATTTGTGTGTGTGTGTGTGTGTGTGTGTGTGTGTGTGTGTGTGTGTGTGTGTGTGTGTGTGTGTGTGTGTACATACATACATATATGCATGTATAAATACATATATTATATTCATATTATTTATACGTACACATATAAATAACGAATAATAAATTATATTATTTAAAATTTGTTATGTGACGCATTTCTCTAATAATAATGCTTATATGCAATCTAGCTAGCATGAAAAGTACATCGTTTTGGGCCTGAAGACTGAAGATTAACGAAGAAATCTTTCAAAATTTTTCAAAAATCGAACAAATGTTCAGTTCTAAGAATTTTACAGAATAGAGGAGATAATAAAAACACTTTATCCAAATGATTCTGGAGCGATTGGATTAAAAAAAAATATTTTTTAGACACTTTCTGCTAATTATACGCTTAATTGATTTTAATTAATTGTGATTATTGTATGGTTTTCCAAACTCGGAAAAGTTTTTTCCAAATATCTCCAAATGATTTCCAAACGATTGGATAAGATAATTTTCAATAATTTTTAATTTGTTTGCCAACTATACGTCGGTGAGGCTGATCTTGCGCACAACCGGCACAACTATCAATTACCGTCCTGCGCACGCGTGGTCACGTGGCGAGTATGAAGAAGTAGGAGAGCAGCTGTGAGCTGACGGAGTGAAGGGTTAAGAATAGGATGGGGAATACAACCTGCAAACCAACACAAACACAACTGGAGATATTGGAGTCGGCTGTATAAACATTGCGGTACGGGGGAAAGGTTCGGGTGGAGAGGACTGGAGAGGAGTTGGTGAAGTTTCGCGAATTTTCTGGGGAAAATATATATGGTGTCCCGAAGCCTCGCGGCTCATGGCGCGACGACTATAAAGCGAGACGCGAAGCGCCCGTTAAATCGGTACGGTACCGCTTTTGTACGGCTTCTCAGGGTGAATACGATTACGAGGCACAACGACGCGACGCTCGTCCGTGATCCGAGACGTACAGGTTAGCGTCCAAATCGAGATGATTCATCGTAATCGTTTAGCATAGTGTTTATATACCTTCGAGCCTTCGAGTTCTATAAATAGTGAACAGACGTTACGCTAATATGACGTTTCTGCAGGTAATTGAGCGATACCCTGGATCCACGAGACCCACGAGTAGACGTACGGCCCGGTACATCCCAAATGACAGTGAGTGATACAGAACAAATAAGGGGTCTGTTTTCTGTTGCCGAACCAGCTGAACTAGTGTACGCTCTCTGTACTTAAAGTGAAATAGGTATATGTTTTTGCAATTTGGCGAAAGCGAGAAGGGAAGTTCTAGTGCAGTCCAGTGCAGCGATATGAAACAGACCTAATTAAACAGTTCTGAGTCATCGGGCGTAATCTAATAATTTCTGTCAATTTTATACAATGTTCAATTGGTCTTTGATATATCCTTGTCTTATTAAATAATGAGGCTTCAATTCTTTTTGGCAAATTTGAGAAGATGTTATATTGGTTCTGTCATAACTAATTTTAGCAAATGTACCGATCTTGTTTTAGTAGGTACTACAAAGGCCACTGTATATGAAAATATCTATGTGCGAAAGCGTAATGTAAGTATTTTGATCAATAAAATGTTTAATATACGTTCCGCTAAAAATGTGATATTATTTATATTGGATACTTCATAAGTCGAGATATTTCTGTTATGTTTTTCTCATTAAATAATTTCATGTACAGTAGTCTTTAGCGTGAATCAATGCAGAGTAGTGCAAGTGACTGAATCTGTTATATATATTGGTGTTATAAAGAAAATTCCATGTTACTGTATGCGATGTATTTCTTATTTGCGTGTTTATCATTTCATAGAATACCATGGGCGGAGCACACTTGTGTACGCCGCAGTCCATCTTTCAACAGATGATAAACCAACAGAATCCGCAGCAGCAGCAGCAGATTGGACCATGGATGCAAACGCCGCAGGTACCACCGATAACCATTCCGTGGAGTGTACCAGGGTTGCAGCAATCGGAATTGGTTAGGTTCACTGGAGAGACCAGCTCTGGACCAATAGTCCATCAGAAGAGAAAATTAGAAGCGCCAGACGTTGTAGATATGTGAGTACCGTGCACTTTACATACGTCTACCGATTGATTATGTGGCAAAATCCTGACGACGTGTTGTTCCTCAAATAGGCGTCAAACAAAGCAGTTTATAACAGAAGAAAAAATAGCTGCACATTTCAAAGATCTGCACATTAGTTCCAATTACGAATCCGAGAACCCGGTGCCGTCGACTTCTACTGCTCACCCATCGTCTTCTTGTCGTAAGCAATTAGATATGGATCTAGATGTCGATGCAACGAACGCAATAAATA
Organism: Temnothorax nylanderi; assembly: GCF_030848795.1. Classification (NCBI taxonomy): domain Eukaryota; kingdom Metazoa; phylum Arthropoda; class Insecta; order Hymenoptera; family Formicidae; genus Temnothorax; species Temnothorax nylanderi. Next base: position 2,176,813 of record NW_027249068.1, on the reverse strand, counting down.
CCGAACAAACGAGCGAGCTACATCCAAGATTGGTCCTTTCAGAGGAACTCAAGCGAATGCAAGAGGAACCAATTCTGCCGTCAACTCTTATATCTAAATTGTAAATATAAATCAATTATATGATCTGATAAAAATATGACGCTTATTTATTTGAGAGAAAGACAGAAAAAAACTGAAAAAAGTACTTATAAAAGTACTATATTTTAGTAACTAAATCTGGTTTGTTTTTTCTCTTTCAGAGAGAGGCCCTCTATGGCTCTGGTCCTTTGGGAACCACCAAACAGGCATCTTCGTATCCTGCCAACGAGAAATACTCCAACGCCAATTCCGAATACCTCCGACGACAATAATAATAATAACAACAATAATAATGACACTATTCCCGATCTGAATAACATATTATCCAATGCAACATCAACGTTCGAGCCAATGGAATTATGAGGATCTCTGGTTAGTACAGCTCACTTCATCTCCATATACATTGAGAATGAAAAAAATATAAATATTGTAATCTGAATGGGAAAAAGTTTCAATAATCTGCAAGATGTAGATTAGGATAAGGGATATAAAATATGTTCTGCGGTTTTTTCTATTATATAATAATCAAATAATAAGTAATTTGAGTGATGTTGTGTGAGTTTGAATCACATCTCTAATATATTATTTTCATTCGATTCATTCGATAATCATGGATTTCATGTCACTTCATTGTACTTTGTTATAATTTTGCTATTTAAACATGCTATATATTTCTTTCATTATATGTATACTTTATTGTGCATTATTTCGTTACAATTTCTTATTTATATAATTTATGTAATAAGTATATAAGAAAAATTATTATTGTTATGCAAATATACATAACTACAATATTTAATGAAATAATATGTTGAAAATTAAAGAGAATAGAACGCGTATACAGGGTGTTTCAGAAGTATGGAACAAACTTTAGGGGATGGTGGATCTTACCAAAAGAATCAATTTTTGTTAAGGAACGTCCCGTATCCTCCGACGCGTCCTTATTCGGATCGCCTGTGAAGGCGACTCGCACGATAGCATTGCGCGTGATGTCTAATAATATTAGTCCACGCGTCTTTAATTTTGTTTTTGTATTTTTTGTTGGTTTTTTAAATTTTATTTACACATTTTATTACAGGAAATGTTCAAAGTGCCTGCCTTGTACCTGATCATATTTATCATATCTGTGTAGCATGGAATTTCTTACTGCTTGGAACATTTCAATATTGTTCGTGATTTGATCAAAAGCCTCAAATAATTCTTTCAATTAACTCCTCCCTAATGTCGACTGGAGTGATGTACACCATTCAGGTGATCGAACAAGAACGCGTCAGAAGACACAGGTTTCTTAACAAAAAGTGATTCTTTTGGTGAGACCTACCATCCCCTAAAGTTTATTTTATACCTTCTGAAACACCCTGTATATGGTGTCCCAAAAAACTGAATATTCTTTTAACAATAAATTTTTTGGCCAATTTATAATACATTTTAACAAAGATGTGTAGGAAGTTTATCGTACATTTATTACAACTTTTTAATCCTTTAACTCATACATTTTAATTAAATTTCACAATTTAATTTAAAATTCTATTACAATAAATTCCAGTTGAATTTAAACGATGAATATAGTTTTGTTATCTATCTGGTTCCCGTAAATTTATTTCACAAAGAAATCTTTTTCTCAATCACTTATAATTTGCAGATAATTGATCTAGACTAGACATTACTGTCAAGAAAGGATTGGCTTCAAATTGGTCGAAGAATTTATCAAAGGATATGTATCAATGGATTTGGAATATTCTGTATATTTGCCATTTTTAATTCCATACTTTTTTATAATAAAACGATATTACTAGAGGTTTGTAATGGAGTTGATCTCGTCTATTCTAAGATCATTGGGACCGAGCATTTTCTTTATTCAGAGATTTTTCGTCAATCTTTATTCTTATTAATGGCACAAGCACAAAATGTCCTTTTGTGTTTTGTAATTTTTTCACAATTGTGCATGTTAGTAATGGAAGAACACTGCAAGAAGTCTTGAGTTAGAGAAAAATCGGCGACTCGGAACAAAGATTCTTAGAATAGAGGAGAAATAAATTATATATATATATATATCACTAACAACTTCTTAGTTTATATTTTGCACATAATGTTGAGTGAGTGGGAGATGAATATTAAAACGAGAGGATAATAAATGATAACATGTAATGAGCGTTTATTATGAATGGTTGGGTATGTATTAGTATGTACTAGTTTTGCATTAAAGTACGATTATGACGTATTAAAACTGCAACCAGAATTTTAATACCTTTTCCAATTTTAGAGCAAGCAAATTGACACACGTTCGCATTATTAATTACTTTATCCGTTATTAAATCCGTTAAAATTACCTTATCTAAATTCCAAGTATATGCCTCATTTTTGGTAGCATTAATTGTTCGTTGAGAAAAGATGTTTAGCCAATTATCTTTAGATTAACTTTTATCAATGGTAATGAATCATTCAGATGTTAGCTCTTTTTTTGCTATAACTTGACTTCTAATTATACTCCGTTTAACGAAAGATTGAGAGTAGATCGGACGAAAACTCGTCCGTCTCGCGCAGGTCTCCCATCCCCCCATGAAAGGCTTAAAAAGCCCCCCTCCACACTGCCGTGCCGTATACGAGCACGCTACGCTCTCCCCACTTTGCCCACCTATGCACAGAACCACTTTCAATCTCTCGTTGAACGAAGTATAGTTACATTTGATAATGATTTATTTTCAGTGGATGTGAAAAAAAGGGTCAGTAAAAATATCTGACAAAAATATTTAACAATAAATTCTCGTATTCCTCGTACTCCCGAGAGAAGCAAGAAAAGATTTAAACCAAATAAGTAACATTTGCTTTGCTAGAGAATAATTAACACAATTAAGAATTTTTAATTGACTATATACTGGCAATGATTATAATCGTGGCAACGATTATAATCGTCGTGACAAATCGTCACCGCGTTTCGACCAAGGATTCTGGTCATTTTAAATTGATGTAATTTTAGATTGATGTAATTGATCAATTTAAAATGACCAGAATCCTTGGTCGAAACGCGGTGACGATTTGTCACGACGATTATAATCGTTGCCACGATTATAATCATTGCCAGTATATAGTCAATTAAAAATTCTTAATTGTGTTAAAAGATTTAAAACTAGGAATTCCAAGAAGGATTAATTGAATTAAAAAGACATAATGACTACATAAGTAAACTTTATATCAATTTTCTATTTATTTATTTTTAAATTTAATTTTGTGTCAACCTTGTAACATAATGATTTTATCTTACAAATAAAAAACCTACATCACCTACAGATTTCACCGATTTTAAATATTTCCAAGCTAGCACTATGAATATCCGACTAATATCTGTATCTGTATCTGAAATAATTATTATCCATATATATTCGAATTATGCAAAATGATTTAAATCTTCTAGTATTCGAAGAATCGAATCCGTGAATTGGGATGCAAACTAAAAGAAATTGACAGAAAATTAATGGCAAAACACAATATGCCATAATTTGTTGAAATTGTATGTAACTTTACATGCATGTACATATACACAAAGATCCTTTTACGCTTTGTATGCTTTATGATTACGCAGTGAAAATAAATATATACTGAAAATCTTTAAAAACAAGAAAAAAAATGATATTTTTCGTTGTAGAAAACATTCTTTTAAAACTAGCGAAATAAAAATAATTAAGTAAATAAAAGCTAACTTAGCAAAGCCCGAATACCTATGAAACACAAGAAAAAAAATATACAGTATTCTTTCTATTTTAATTACATTTTTGTTGTACATAACTTCAATCAAATTTTGCATATTAATGTTGTAATTAGTTTTCTGCAATGAGGAAAGGGGAGAAGGAGTAAATCTATATTAAAAACTTGCAGATTCGGTTGTTTAGATCCTAGATAGACATTTCACTCTATGATAGTTCCAAATTTGAATAATGGATAATTCGGTGAATTCATTATTTGGATATCCAAATATTGGCAAATCCAGATTATGTGTTCAGAGCCTTAGTCCAAACTCGGCAAAAATATACATACATATATATATGTTGTTTCTAAGTTAAATATATTACAGGCCTTTAATATGTAATTTAGACTCTTGTACGTTCTTGGTCTTCACATTCGAACGGCCGGTCTTCCGCTAAAAGTTTCCTAAATGCTTTAGGATCCTGCAACGGTTCTCCGTTAATCGCCGCTATGACCTTATCGCTGTCCAATATCGTGACATGGTTGCCTTCAATGTAATGCACGTCCACCTTGTCTCGCGTGATCTGAAAAGTTTTTTATGCTGTGTTATTAGGTATCGATTACGAGAAATTAAACATCGAACACGTTTGTGAAAAGTACACGGAGGAAGCGTAATACCTTGTGTAAGCCATAATCTTCTTCATTCATGTCGACAAGTTGTGTTGTGGGTTTCAAGAGTGTTATAGGCGATCGTATTCGTTCCAAGGATGACGAGTCGTAATTTCGAAGAGCGAGAATGTGCATATAAATAGTTTTGCACAAAGTCTTTCTAGTTTCGATCAAAGTTTTATCAGGAAGGTACGAAAGGAAAAGATCTAACTTCTCTTCCCAGGTCTTACATTTCTCGAGATCCAAAAGTAGCTATGAAAAAAAAAAAAAAATTAGTAATAAACGGGATATTGACAACAAGAATATGCTCGAATACGATCGAGAAGTATTTTAGCAGCCAGTAAAATCTACCTTTCCGCTTAAAGTTGATTGCATGGTATCCATGATAGTAAGCAAGATATTATTTTGAAGTTCTTCCTCTGTAGCGGATGGAAGATATTGCTCTAAAGTAATTTTCAGCATGTCAGGAGCACCGTCAATCAGCACCAATCGACCACTCAAACCTCGTTTTTCCAATCGTTTCACTAATTCGAGGGCAATTAACGAGCCGAACGAATATGCGACTATAGCGAAACCTCTTTGCTCTTCCGCCTTTGGTAAGATATACTGGAAATTTCAATAAAACGTATGTCATCCCGCATGGACGAGCACTTTTCGATTCAACAAAAGCATTCGTTAAAGGAAATATCGAACGAATATCTAATTTGATTTATTATTCGTGCCCTTCCGTGTATACGTACTGATAAAAGCATATCGGCGTATTCCGGTATAGACGTATAGTTACGCCCAGTTTGTGTCAATCCATATTGCAGGGCTGTTGCGATAGGTTTGATCTTCGACGCCAGTGGATTAAATAGCTGTCCGCAACCCTGTATACCCGGCAAGAGGAACACTTTGATCTTGCGCGGATTCATCCTAGTTTGTAAATCCATATGGGTCTCTGCAGACAACGCTTCGTTACCCAAAAATATCAACAGTTGAATGCCAGATATCTCGGCTTTCTGTTCATCGGTCTGTTGAGTCTGTGCTTTCTCTCGTTCCAACTCCTTATCGCGCATATCCGTCAGTTTGGCAAAGTTCAGATTGCGGATGTCCTGCGCGGTGAGGAAGATATCGTACTCACGTTCCAGTGTTTGCTTAATTTCCACGGCCATCATCGAGTCCATGCCGAGTTCGGCCAACGACGTGTTCTGAGCCACGGTCTTCAAATCTTTCAGACCTGCAAAAGTATCGAGACATGTAATTAAACTTGGTGTATTATCGGTGGTGATGTATATTCTTGAACAACACGACATAATATATCAGCAATTATATAACATATATGATTTTTATTCCAGAAATATTGATTCTACTAAAAATATACTTAAACGGTTTGTAATTTGAAAACATGGAATTAATATTTTATCCCTTGCGTAATGCATATAATTTATAGATTCCTCTCTTTTGATTTTGTTTTAGAAAAGATTATCCTAAAAAATGACAACAATTTTACCCATTATATTCGCCACGGCCTCCACAATGTTGGCGGATCCATAAGCACCTACACGCTTCTCCGCTACCACCATGCTAGACACCACCGGGCGATCCTGCAACAAGAAGTTCTCCAACTTCTCAAGGCAGGACGATACCTTTTGCTGCAAAGTACCGCCAATGACGAGCTCTTTGTTGTTATCCTGCCACTCGGCGACGAGGCCAACTTCACCTATCGCGCCCCATTGAATAGCCAGCCCCGGTAGACCGTTCGCCACTCTGCGCTCGCAAATTCTCTCCATCACGGAGTTAGCCATGCCGTAATTCGTCTGTCCAGCGTTCCCTCTGCCGCAAGAAACCGAGGAGAAAACTACGAACTGCCGAAGTTGCGGGCACAAACTTCTGGATAGCTCGTTCAGCATCTTCGTAGCCCAAGCTTTCGCCCTGAAACTCTCCTCGAATAACTCCGGCGTTTGATTCGCGCAAATGCCGTCCTTCAGCACCACGGCGAGATTGAAGATCGCGTCCACCGGGGCCTGTTTCTCCGCGGAATTCAGTATAAATTCGCAATCCTTGCGACTTGAAGCGTCTGCCCCCGTGATGATAAGCACGTTCACGCCGTAAGATTTCCATAGCTCGACCTTCAAGCGCTGATAACCGTTCTTTATTCCCGTTCTTGATGTCAACACCAAATTTTTAGCGCCTCGGCGTACCAGCCAGTCGGCCAGTTCCAATCCGAAACCACCTAGTCCACCCAGGATGAGGTAAGTTTTATTACTGTCGCAGTAGTATCGAGGTTCAGCGAAAATAGGTTTGTTTTCAAGGACCTTCTTCTCATCGCAAATTTTCAGAAGCACCTATAAAAGATATGTAACATAGTCTTAATTGTTAACTTTCTTTTAGTTTCTCGCAGACTTTGATTTACTCTAGCAATAAATTTAATGCTCTTTTCAAAGCTTGGGAGCATCGTTAGGTGACTATAACATTGCAATAGAACAGCTGACAGCAGTTGGCCGTGTATAGTTACTATTCCCAGTAAACAAAATGTTAGCACTACTTTAGCAATTCCTAACAGATTTGAACATAATATTACAATAGATTGCCATCAACTGCATTTCTTTTTACCTTGCCTATATGTTTTCCAGCCGCCATATATCTGAAGGCCGTTTCCAATTCATCCTTTTTAAAGACTTTTCTAACGAGCGGTTTGATAGCTCCATTTTTCAGGCCCTCGTTTAGGATACCATGCAGCTTTGCCTTTTCTTCTTCTGATGTAGAAAAAAGCAGATTGTCGAGTAGAATTCCGTGGAAACTGACTTCCTTCAAGAAGATCATCATTCCCAAGGGATTATTTGCAGCGAGATCAAACTTGCCGATCTCCAGGAAACGACCGCCCTGCGCCAGACAGCGAACCGACGCCTGGAGCTTCTCCTCGGCCAACGAGTTTAAAACGATGTCTACTCCGTCGCCTTTCGTCTGCTGAAGTATCATTTGCTCGAAGCTGGTGTTGCGCGAATTGCCAATATGATCATCTGGGATCGACGGAAACATCTCGCGAATAAACTTGCGTTTTTCAGGCGTTCCCACAGTGGTGAACACTTCGCAGCCTTCATTAAGGGCAAGATGTATCGCCGCCTGACCGACGCCACCAGTGCCAGAATGAATGAGCACTTTGTCGCCCTTCTTCATCTCGGCACGCTGATACAACGCGATATAGCATGTTGCGTACACGCATGGCACGGTGGCCGCGTCTTCCAATGACCAGTTGTCAGGCACGTACCAGCACAACTTTCTATCGGGTTTGACGACATTCGTTATACATCTGAAAAAGTATAAATTTATTGATCGTACAAAAATCGAAAATTTCAAGCTCTCGCGTGTGTCTACGATAATCCAATCATTAAATACGTTAATAAACTTTTGAAAATATGCCGGAACTTAATACTTTCATTGTGTAGTATGTCCCTTTTCTAAATGATGAAAGTATAATAAAAACGATACTTCAATGTATGATTTTACAAATGTAAAGTATACAAATATATTTTTAATAAGATTATTACTTTTGGATGAAAAGTCCCATCACGCGACGACCAGCGGTATCGATACCGGCATACTCGAAGCCAACTGTGCTTTCGTCGAATTGTTGCTTACGCAATGTGTTATTATTCATAGCGAGTTTTCCTGTGCTCATCATGATATCTCTAAAGTTGAGAGGCGAGTACACTACATAGACCAGATCCTTTTGATTAATATCAGGCTGTATAGAGCCCTGGATCCAACGAAGCGAGCTTAAGTCACCAGGTATCTATATTTCAAAGATATATATTATACAAAAATGGAGTAATTATATTATATATAATACAATAATATATAATATTATATAACTGCGTATATAAAAATAATAATAATGTATAAATATATGTGTGTACAAACATCTATGCAAGATGTTTCAGAATACGGTATGTTTTCTTACGTATTACTATACATACCATTTGTTCGACATACGCATGACGGACTAGCTTTGGCTGTAGACTCGGTAGCGGTTGATGTCTGTAGGAACCCCATATCTTTCCCGTTCTCAATACGTTGATCGGCAAATCCAGTTGAAGCTGTTCCAAGTATAATGGATTTTGTAGGGAAAACTTAGGAGCTTTGGTATCTTGTATCAATATGCTTCTGATTATTTCTCCGCCTGGTTCCTTTCTCAAGCAATTCACGAAGCCTAGCAAACCACTTTCCAAGTCTCCCTCGCTGACGAGTATTATCCTCATGGCGGCGGTCTCATTTTCCGCATTCATTAACGAATTCAATTTCTCGAGCCAAGTGAACTCATCATTGTTAACATGAATGATTTCCGTTTTTCTGATCAGCTGTTTCTTCTTCTTCTTTAAAAGTACAATAGTCTCTTCGCCAATAGTCTTCTCTAGAATCACGTCTAATTGTAAGTCGTGCTTCGAAGATGTCGAAAGATTTTCGGCTTTGAACGATCTTTCTCGTGTCAATACAAAACCGCCGTTTTTCAGTTTCAGTAGGACCTGCTCCAATTGTGTTTTCTTATCTCTTGATAGTAGCCCGATACCGATGGCAAGCATAATATTCTCTTCTTTAGACACATTATTAATGTCCATGGAGATCACATTCGAGAGTAATGATTTGTCGTCAAAACGATTAGATGGTGCTGATAGATATACCTTCGGTTGAATTAAAGGCAATTCACCCAGAATCTCAGTAAGCATCGGTGATACTAATTTATCCGCTGTCACATTGTCGGAGTCGTCGATCAACTCGATGGTCTTCACATGAATAGCTTGATGATATTCGAGCGCGATCTGCGTAGACAATCTGATCGCCTCCTTCAGGGATGTTTGCGCTCTATCGCGGTGAGCCACGAATTTATATTCTTCGAGGATTGGGTCGCTAGCTGGCAGTCGGCGAGGTATAGCCGTAGCCTTGACACCACGGATTTCGACTCCCCCTGATAATATGGTTTCCCATTCTTCGTACACGTGTACGGGGAATTCTGCAACGAAAAAGTGCAGTATTTATATATGTGTAATTATAATGGTCATATCAGATTTATTAATGTAAGAATTATGATGAGAGTAATAGAGAAAACAATTTATAATTTTGACTTATTTAAACAACAATTAAATAATTATAGTCGATAGTGAATTGATATTGCTTATAGTATATGACTTTTTTAAATACATTTATATATGTATAAAAAGTGTGTGAAGTTGAAAGTTCAGCACGTTATTGAAAAATATTTTACAAAATATCTCTAATTTAAATTTCTTTAAGAGGTGCAAAAAAATTATTTTGATCTATACGGAAAGATGAACAAAAGTAACACATATAAATTATATTGACAACGATTAAAAATTCATTGCTAGTCCACGCTATGATTTGAATTAAGAAATTTAGTTAATCTTCTTATGCAAGAACAAACCTCGTGAAATATTTACCAAGTTGAAAAACGAAATGTATAAACTTACGTTTGTCTTCTGAATCTTGATTTCGGACTTCCTGCTGGTGAAGTTTGGTGTCAATCACGATCTTTTGTATTCTCGTAGGTACGTATAAATTTTTCGTTTTCATTCCAAGAATCATCATCTGTAGCATGTTGTCGAGGAACGTTACCCAATTCCAATTACTCGCCCAAGCAATGTGTCCCTTCTTCCCTGACATAGATGCGCTTTTTAAGGAACGGAAAGTGCCTGAATATTGATATCCCCGCAATCTTAGCTCTTTATAAATATCCTTAGTGTTCATAACTTCTTCCTCGTCGTCATCTTCTGGCAAAAGCGCAACAGGTATCTTTTCTTGCGCAGGGTTCTTCACGACTCGAATCAATCCAGTCACAACTGCAGCACCATTTTCCGTTATCTCGAATCTTCCAGTACCTGCAGAAATAATTATCGCGATTAATTAATTAAAATATAATTAATGAGAACATATACAAATGTTTGAATATACAAACTTCAGGCTTGCACAGTTCGAACAATTTAAAATTCAGTCTTGAAATTTGGATTTTTCAATCACATGAAAATTTCGAGCGACAATCAAAAAGATTAAATCTTTTAAGATTAAAAATGAAATATTATGCATCCCATATAAGATATAAATAAATGCGATTGTTGCCATGACTTTGTATTGGAACTATAAATTGTTAAATGCAATTGATATGTAAGTTAAGACATGTCGATAAAATGGCAATGATTGTTAATCACGGTAGTACTCTGTATGTTTTGTATGAATAGAAACATCGAGAATACCTTTTTGAACCATCACTGTTAAGTTAATTTCGCCTTCTTTCGGTAGATGGGTAGCACGGATGAAGCTGACATCTTCGAAGACGACCGATAGCTCTGTGTGCAATTGCCCATGCAATATACCAATACTTTCCCAAACCATAGCAAGGTATCCCATGGCGGGTATTAAATTCTTCCCATCGATAACATGACCGGTCATTGATTCATAAGTCTCGTCAGTTACCGACAAAGAAACGACTCTCTCTCCGGAAGTGATCTTCTTTTGCGTCTTATACGACGTTACGTACCAGTCGTCAGTGTGTTCCCATCTTGAAGGAAATCAAATCATTTATTTCAGTTTATTATGTTAATCTCTCAATAAAACTTAATAGGATTCTCAAAATAATTTTCGTGCAATTTTCCTTCATTTTTCTTGTTAATTGGAACTTCGTAAGAGTAATGATCGAAGGACAGTTACATTTTAATACATTAGAAACGAATTCTTGTTTTATTTCAGATAACCAAACATTTAAAATAATTTAGATGATTTCTGCAAACCTACCTAACAGAAGGTGAGATCATTGGGGTACCGCAGCTAACTGGATACTCGATGGGCGGATAGAGACTCGCAATATCCGGTTGTAATCCTGTATTGTAGAGCTTGCCGATCGCTTGCAGGAAAACCTCGACGTTGTCTCTGTGACCGCGCTGGGTGAGCGCGATATTCGTGACTCCCGGGCCGAGGGATCGTCTCAGGATAGCTTGCAGTAGACCGTGGGGTGCGATTTCGATGGTCACGGCATCCTTCGGGATCATACGCGCCGTTTCCTCGAATAGTACGGGACTCAGAAGATTGTTGGTGTGGTATTCGGCGGACGACAACTTGGCAGACGCGGTGGACCATTTGATGCGCGGTACAGACGAGCTCACCCATTTCCGGCTGCGTGACTTCGGTTGAGGAATTACCTCGTTCAGATAAGCCAGAAGTTTTGGCCCGGCGGGCGCGATGTAACGACTGTGATAGGGTATGTTGCTGCATGGCACTTCCTTCGCGAAGATTTGCTTAGCCTGGTTAAATGTACGTGAACTTAGTTGGAACAAATATTAAAAAAAAAAAAAAAAAAAAAAAAAAATACTGTTGGGAAATATTTATAATTCGAAAACGTGATAAATAAAACCACAATGAAAATGTCATATACGTACACAAATGTCGCGTGTATCGTCAGATTTTAATTAACACGCTGGAAATTGTTTTAGCGTCGCGTTTTGCATTGTTAAAATATCACATTTAAATCCGTTTAACATCTATGTTATATTTTTTATCAATACAGATTAGAAGAATTTTTTTATTAAAAAAAAACCAGTAAGTTAGACAATAATAGAACCTGCAATTGGGCGACAAATTCTTTCATTGATTCAGCGGGTCCACTAATGGTGCTACTGTCAGCAGCATTATGACAAGCCACTTCGATGTCGGGTGGGCACATATCTTTGATGTCCTCGTAGCCAAGACCAACAGCCGCCATCGAACCGAAAATTACTTTAGTTTCGATAGACGCTAAACCTCTCGAGTACGCTGATAAGATCATTTGTTCGGTGGTGAAGCATCCGTCTGCGTAAGCGCAACCGAGCTCTCCGACGGAGTGACCAATAATATTATCCGGTACGATGCCCACCGATGTGAGGAGATCGACCAGACCAATCTATAAAATTCATATTATATCAGAATACGATGAAGAATAATAAGAAACCTCTCAAATTTAATTAATGATATTACACGCTTAAAATCTTAATTATAAATTCTTAATTAAAATAATGCTAACTAAAGTAATATCTAGTCATTCTAGTCTTACTTAAAAAAAAATTAAATATATCTATATAATTTTTTATATAAGAATATTAATATATCTCATTGTATAATTTATTATTAATTAATAATAATTTTGTTAATTATTTTAATTTCTGACATTTTTAATTTAAAAAAATTTCATTTTTATTATGCCAATGATATCGGGAATGTGTGTCGCATGATAATATACTGCTCACCTGTACTGCCGCGATACCCACAAACGAATGCAAAATATTGTCAAAAGTAGATTTGTCTTTATTTGTCAGTATATCAATGATATCTACACCGCGCGGTCGTAAGACGGCGTCGCATTTTCTAACAGCTTCGGCAAAGACGGGGAATCTCAACAGATCGGTACCTATTTAGAACAATTCAACAAGTCAAATAAACAAAAAGGTATCAGGATAAAATATATCATTTTCATTTTTAGAAATCAAAAAGGATTTAACACGATACGCACCCATGCCAGGCCACTGCGATCCCATACCGGAAAATACGAACCAAATTGGTCTCGTAGTTCCCAAATAATTTTCTGTTTCCTTTGGGATATGCTCCGTTTTTTTCGAGCCGACTATTGTGTAGCCTCGATACAGATGCCCTTGGATATCCTCAGAGTGAATGTCGTGCAGCAGGCGGATATATTCAATATCTACCGGATGTCTCTCGATCTACGAAAAGAGAAAAATAAATTTTTCCATGAATCTATAACAAATCCAATCGATAGGGAATGCCTCGATGAACATTTCGCTCTATGTCGATTTTTCTTTAAAGAAATCTGTCGAACTTCGTGTAAGTATCTATTTAAAGATATAAATTTTCCAATTTTCCATTATTAATCTATGACTGATATATTTCATTCATTTTCTATGTTTTATATTAATTAATTTTTATATGATCTTTCTCTCAACGTCTTGATTCTTCATCAGTTTTTACTTACATCGTTTAAGAATACTTTAATAGAGTCCTCCGTACGTCCAGATACTGTTACGAGTCTCGGTAAATCATCAGATGGTGCTCCATTGTTGATCTTCTTTTTCGAATAAGATTTCAATACGATGTGGGCATTGGCACCTCCAAAACCGAAGGAATTAATACCCACGTAACCACCATCCCATGGTGTCTGCTCGGTGATGACCTTGATCCTGCCATCTTCGAGAGCTTTCAAACCTTCTCGTGGTCGGTTGTAATGTAAATTAGGTGGAATTATTCCGGTTTCACTTGCTATTATTACCTATGGTAAATATTGCTTAATGAATTAATATACCATAAACCTAAAAGCTATTTCCTGTTTATTTCTTTCAGTCAAATATTCGAATACTTGCATATACTTGAATATTGGCAACAATTTTAAATAGGATTTAAAAAATTAAGGCTAAATACAATTTATATTTGTTACTATTCGGATAAATCCAACTAGATATTAAGATTCTAGAAAATTTTAAATAAGTAATAAAATTTTTTTCATTTTAAGAGGATTTTGACAAAGTTAAATTTATAAGAGTTAATTATAGAGTAAAACATTTATATTCTACTAGCTTTTTCGCCCGCGCCTCGCGCGGGCTCAAAAGCTCTTCCTTCTTTTCCCCGAATAGTAATATTTACCCCCAAAAAATTTTTTTTTGAAAAAAGGAACTTTTTTTAAACAATTTTGTTTGGGGGCCCCTTGTCCCCGGGCTCAGACCCCTTCCCAAAACCCTCTACGGTCTAAGTTAGAGTATCATGAGATAGTATACCAAATTTGGCTATTCTAATTTGAAAACTGTGATAGAATAATAATATCACAAATTAAATTGATCATTAAATTCTAAACGCAACTGATGCTAATAAACATTCTTTTCCAGTAGATCTTTTCCCTTCGCTTCGACCCCTTCCCAAAACCCTCTAATACGGGCTAATTTATTAGACAGTAGACGATGTCTTCCCCGAATAGTAATATTTACCCTCCAAAAAAATTTTTTTGAAAAAAGGGATCTTTTTTAGATAATTTTGTATGAGGGCTCCTTTTTTATTTTTTAAATTTTTATTTTTATTTTCTCATATATTAATTTATTCTTCATCGACACCATTCCTAAAAAATTAGACAAATTTTGGCACCGGTTTCCAGAAAATCGGTCCATTAATGAATGAGTAGTTCGCAGTCAGATAGACAGACAGACAGACATTAGAAAAATTTTGGAACCGGTTTCCCAAAAAATCGGTAATGATGCGGTTCTCAAAATACGTCTACGGCCTAAGTTAGAGTATCATGAGATAGTATACAAAATTTGGTTGTTCTAATTCGAAAACTGTAGATTTGCATAGCGGACAAACATACATTATATAGAGATTTCTTGCTGTAATGAAAGGAATGTAAAAAAAATTAGATGCCAACGTCACATCCAAGTACTAACCGTGCCCAACGTTGCTTGACTTCAGTAATCGGACGAGAACAAAGCTATTACAGTATATACATTTGTAGTTCCTGCCTTACTAGCTTAACTACTTGAACAAGAACTGGTACGCAACAACGTGATATAGACGTTGGACGGTTGTTTGTAACAATTTTAGCTAGTTTTAATCCGGAAGAATTAAAGGATTTTAGTGGGAATTATAAATATAATGCCAATTTGCTAGAATTCGAGTACCTGAATAATTAATTCGTCAACTTATCTTATTATTATTGTATTAATATCTGAAAAATTTGAATAATTCGAATCTTAATATCCAAAAACTTGTTGAATTTATCCAAATCTGTGAATTTGGATTCAAAAGAATTATCTACATTACTTAAGAAATAGAACAGAAAGCTAATCGCTAAATTAAAATTAGGATTTATATAGCTACTTTTTTTGCTAGCTCTGAAAGAATTATCCACAACTAAAATAGTTTATCGTCTAAAAATGTAAATCAATATATGTATATAGTATTCCTTTGTCGAAAAATCGAAAAATATTTAATTAACTTTACCCTTCTCGTTTCTAGAGATTTGCAAAAGGATTGTTAACATTGTTAAACATTGTAAACGCGATATTTCTTTAAAAGAAAAAGAGTTACCTTGATAACTTGACACAGACCGCTAGCGGGCTCGGAATGACCCATATTCGACTTAATAGAACCGATCAACAAAGGCGCAGTTCTCTCTTTGCAGATGACTTTCTCAATCGCGTTGAGCTCCTCGGGATCGCCGACTTTAGTGCCGGTACCGTGACATTCTAGATAGGACAGATTGTTCGGCGATAAGCCACAATCCTCGTAGCACTCTTTCAGCAAGTTGCCCTGCATCAGGCTCGACGGGAACGTGATGCCCTGCTCCTTGTAACCGTCGCAGTTTGTTTTGCCGTAGACCACCGTGGCGTAGATCCGTTTCGCGTTCTTCGCCTTCTGCAGATATATGACGGAAATCGTCTCACTGCGAACATAGCCATCCGCGTCGGCATCGAACGCTTTGCTGCGACCATCAGGCGACAAAACCCCTGCAATCATCATTACCATAAAATATACGAAAATAATCGCCTATTATATTCTCAATTCTTTGTACGGTATTCATTGATTATCTTGAGAACGAAACTTTTTATTAAAAAAATCTTACTTTATCTTTTCGACTTATTATTAGAATTGTTATATTATTAATTTTTTATGAGATCACATCCTATATATGTATGATTTATATTATAAATATCAGTAATGTATGCTTCTTACTATTGATACTTTACATATTACTTACATTATTTACATTACTTACATTAGAACTAATAAAAAGAGACGTATTGCATTTTTAATGCAAAACCGTTTGCACGTAATTACCTAATTAATAATAGTATAATTTTCTTTTTTTTTAGGATTCTGCTTACAATAAATATTAACAAGGAAACGTGAGTTCTCTTTTTTTTATGTTGCAACGTAATCAAGGACGAGGAATCGTACCGAGACGAGAAAATTGCAATGATACGTAGGGATGAAGGCACAGATTCGATCCGCCCACGATAGCGGAGTCGCATTGGCCGTCTTGCAAGCACCGATAAGCGTGCTCCAACGCGACCAAGCTCGAGCTACAGGCGGAATCCAGAGTGTAAGATGGTCCAGTCACTCCTAGCCAGTAGGAAATCCTATTTGCCAGCATAGCTCTGCTGCACCCGGTAATTCCAAAGCCATTTACCTAATCATCACAAGAAAATTAAGAATAGAAAATAATTTTTCACTTTAATTGCTAACATCTTCGCCTCCTACATTTTTCTATCATATTTTTAGCAATAAGCAGGCGAGTAATTATAAATTTCGCAGAAATGTGAAATTTCTGACCTTTGAAATTCCTTTTGCATCCAAATTTAGATTGACAAAGTGAATCCCTATTCTTTTTAACTCGTCTATCTATTGTTACGTAATATACTGACGCGCATTAATACTGACATGATACTAACGTACCTGTAATTTTTCGTAAAACCAGGTCTTTTCAGATTCTGAGAAACACGCGCCCACAAAAACGCCGGTTCGCGACCCACGCAATTGCTTTGGATTAATTCCCGCGTCAACGACGGCTTCGTAAGCATGCTCCAGTAACATTCTGCACATCGGATCCATCGTGTGGGCCTGTTTGAAGTGGACCCCGAAGAACAGGGCGTCGAATTTGCCAACATCGTTAATCTTTCCTGTACGCTGAGGGATATCTGGATGATCTGTTGGCATTCATAAAAACATAAATCATCATGTCCATCCTGAGAGTTTTAATTACGTGAGTAGAATAAAAATAGACACATTTAACTGTATTATATATATATATATATATATATATATATATATATAATTATTATATGTATCATATATATGTATTATTCAAAGAGTTATATGTATCTCTACGTTTTACATATATTAGATATAATTACATATTTTAGATAGGAAAATTAACATAAAATTATATGTAAATTTATACACACATATATTATTTGATAACATTTTATGGAAAAAGTATGTAAAACATACTTGTTTGCGTAAGATATTTAACATTTGGTATATATTAATGCTAATAACAATATGTCTATTTATATTTATGGCAATTAAAACTTTTTAATTTATTCTGATCTATTAATCACCTAATTTCCACCGGCGATCATCATCCGTGATCATGTCTACCTTATTTAGTAAATTGTTTTTGAGCTCTTCCACATTTTTGGATTCTGGAAATCTGCCGGCAATACCAGAGATAACGATTTCTTCGCCAGGATCAGGTGCTTTGTAATTCTTCTTGGTTGTTTTCGCCGCAGACATCGTTCCCAGGATTACCTTCTAATTCCGTCAATACGAAGAAAAGAAACAATGTTGCTGAAGTTAGTTGTTGAAATATTATCTCATCAATTGTGAGATTTTTCAATTATGATAGATATTTATAATTAATTTTGTTATTAATTTTCACTGTATAGAAACTATTTTTTATTATAAAGAACTTAACGAGCTCATTAACTGGTTCGGTGACGCCTCGCAACTGAAAGACGAGACAGCGGAAAACGGCGAGTCTTTATAACAAAGAACATCCCTACCTCCTATGAATTCCATTACTGTAACTTTGAACTTCCGTTAAACATTTGCATTACTAGTGAGAAATACGTCAGATCGTTTTTTGAATAGCTAACTTACTCTCATGTACTATTTAAAAGAATTAAATTTCACAAATAATTACAGAATAACAATGGATTTCTGAATATTGTCTGCGTGCGTGCACAATGAGAATTATATACCACATTTTAATTAACGCATACATGTTCGTTAAATTTTTTTATAAAGAAGAGAGGCATGCATTTTTTGCTATTATAGAAATAGATTGAATTACGATAAATTTTATTAATATAACGTAAAATCCAATAATACTGTAATAGTATTTATTGGTTTACTTATATCCGAAATTTTTTATCTTATATTTGTAGTAAGTAAAAATTATTAAATTGCATCAAGTTTTACAAATATAAATTCTGCGTTTACACATATTCTCTATATTTTTACATTTCTCACATATAATTCTTTGCTTTTAAGACATAGAAATAAGAGCGTTAATATTTATAACTTAATATATCAAGCTCTTAGGCCTGACATTCTGTTTCACTCAATTCTTTTTCCTTACGCATCGTGTTTAATAATATAAATTATACACAAAATTAATGATTATATACTGTAAGTATATTTTTTATAATTTTTTAATCTTTTTCATTTTCTGTAGCTGAAGCAGTTAATGATATCTTGTGAGACTAATCTCAACTTTCATATATGCAGAAGAATAATTTATGAGGATTACTAAAGATAAAAAGTGTCCTAAAACGATATATGACAGACTTGGCCGAACAAAAAAGGTATGCCGTTCGACATCAAATTCGACTGTAATAAGTCACGATCAGATTCTCTTTTATAATTCTTTCCTGCCGTTCACGTAATGAATATTCGATATCACGGGGACGCAGAAGTCAAGGGTGGCCGGATATCGCTTCAGAATACATAATGTGCCTTCGTTATCATCCTCTATTAGTTACGTTGACGTAGACCGTTACACGCGAATGTGTTGCGAGTTGCAATATCACGCAAGTTACGAAATTATAATCCGTTTCTACAATGTTCGGTAAAATATTTAAATTGTGGCATTTTGTTCCAATAGGAGGAAAGCTATAACAAAAATAAAGAGAAAAAAATATATACTTTGAAGCGTTTGATAATGCGCAATTATTTTTCAGAAACCGATAGTGACATAATACACAATGTACTGTAATTAAGATATATCTTTATTGTCTTCACATTTTAGACTAAGTTATAAAAATACAAAAGTTTCACTTTGATATATATAAAGAATATATTATAATATTATGCCGCTATCATATTAATATTAATTTACATAATATAATCATATAAGTACAGTTACTCTTCGTACTTATAGATAAAACTTATCCTTATATATTTGTCGCGATTGTACTTTAAGAAAAAAATAAAGCTTAATGTTACGACCATTTGAATTTGAAATTCTAATACGATTAAAAGCCGCGTATTATTTGATCTTTAACCCTCCGATTGTTTACAATGCATTGAATTTATTCAACATAAATTTTATTAATACACATCGACAATATTTAAGACATTCTGTTTGATATATCAAGTTACAAACGTCTTAAAAACGTTTATAAATAAATAAATAAATAAGTACATTTAATAATATCATGTAAACAAATTTATTTATGTATTAATAAATCAATAAATTAAATAAGAGCAAGATTGGCCGTACAGAAGAAAAATTTAACGATCAGAGGGTTAATAATATGGCAAGTATATCTGATATCTTCATTAAATATATATATATAACATATGTGTCCTTTATTTTAATGAAGCGTTTATGTTCTGTTAAAGAAGCACAATAACTAATTATAAAAAAATTAGATACTATTCCACTTTAAACTCGTTTGTTCCACAGACGTAGTTTTTCTTCATAGTAATTGCAGCTTTATAAACGTACGAATATAACTTCTAAGCCAAGAGATAACTTTGAGATTAAATCAAATGTTCATATACAAGATCTATTTTAATATTTGTGTACTCCAGCGAAGTGTACTTTTTTCCCTTGCCCGTCTAAAGCCTCCATTAAGCTTGACGTAAAACTAAATTCTGAGCTACTTTCGTCCTCTTGACCTCTGAAAAAATTAATATAGTTAGTAATTTGTTGTATTAGAATGTTTAGTTTATTTGTGCCAATAATTTTATCTTAAAAGAAAAGACATACAGTGTGTCGACACTTGTCAAACTGCCGTTTAATGTTGGCATACCGACAAAACCATCTATCTTCAGTAATTCGAGGTAAGAATTAATAGTGGACACATAAATTCCTTTTGAACCAGCTGTGCCTAAATAACGTGGACTAGATAATTCGATTAAAGTACGTTCGAGACTCTTTTCCGAAGAACTGTACGCTTCCGCATCGAGTTTCACAATCTCGACAGACGAGAAATGAATAATGAATAAGTACGGTTTGCAGAATGCTAAAATGTGATAATAAGTAATTTAATAGAGTATAATTTCTATGTATAATTAATGCGTCGCATTAATATGTATCTAAACTGATATCTACCAAAAGCGAATGGTAAATGATTCCACACTGGATCAACAGCACGAGTCCTTCTACCATTTTCATCCACAAATACACCAAATTCGTTGTAGCACAGTAAAAGCTCCGCCGTGCCGTATGAATTGGAGATATTCAGAACACAAACAGGAAATATGCCAAGTTTAGCTGCGCCCGATATTGCCGCTTTAACTGAGCTATTGTCTTCCTCTGGGAATTCTGCGAATAATGCGTCAATCGTTTTATATGTTACTTTTTCCGAATTATATTTTTTATTTATATAATAATTTTAGATAAAAATTATTATACGTTTACTATTGAGAAATTACGAGGTATAAGAATTGTGTAGAATATATAATTTTATTTGTGCGTATGCATTTGCTTACCGTTTACGACATAAGTTTGCAGATCGATCTGTAAAAACTTATGACAACCTACAATAAGGAGATTTGCAGTAAATATAGCACAGCTACAAGGCTCCTGTGTATCGAGTTCACGAAGCCCGACAAATTCCCCGTATTTTTCTCCGATTTTCCATTTCAATAATCTGCATCAATATGTATAAAATAATATCTAGAATTGTATTACAGTGCAATATGTATTAAAAATTACATACATCACATGAGATGTAGTTGCGGCGCATAGTATATCGCCTTGCAATTGGTAAAGATGGCAACTATCAGAGATAGATAATACGCTCTTTGTACTGATTGCCGGTCTAGAACAATCGGCGGCCAACGCGTTAGTCTTTAGTAGCCTTAAGTTACAGTGTACTAATTCCCTGTATTCACCAGCTATCATTAAAGCCAGATCTAGGTGGGAATGTAAAGAAAGTTGGTGTATCTGCTTGACACCGCGTATCGTAGTGAGTGTCTGAGATTTGGAGGCGCAATATGAAAACAGGCCTTCTTTCGCACCCAGCAAAAGCACATTTTCCACGCCTAGATCCACAACACAGTTCAAATCCAACTAGAAACAAACGGAGTAACATTAGTTTAAATTGAAAAACATGAAACTTTCGCGGAATTTTATATAAAAAAGGAGATCTATATCAAAGAAGAAAGCGCAATTATAGCTAAACTTCTTATTTTGTTAGATAAACAAATCTAAGCTAGTCTCGCATTTTTCTGTGTTTGATTTCATAAAATAGATATAATGCACAAATTATCAGTTATCACTACTTACCTGATGTTTTTCTAATCTAAGTACAGTTTGATACTTTTTACTGTTGGATATAGAATACGAGTTTTGAACAGTAACGGTTTTTAAAGTTTTAAGCCAGTTTCTTTTATCGGCCTGGCTCAGTGCCATGACGTCCAATCTAGACGAAGGCCAGCAAGTCGTCGCAGAATTCGATTCTATTCTAAAGATATATGGTATGTCGGATTTTGCGGTTCCTAATACGTCAGGCTGCTGTACCACCTCGGAAACATTAAAACCATTGTTTTCTATTAAATTTAAACGATTAATCGGTGCCATTCCCGCACATGGCTGATGCTCGTAGACACACAGACACGATCCTTCCAACTTCAGATACTTCCTCTCCCAGCAAGATTTTGATCTACCGGGAACTTGTACCCATCCTTCCATAGAAACTGCTTTTTCTTTACAAGGAGCACTTTGTAAATCCTGCAAGAGATGCAAATGAATAAACGAATTACCACAAAATTACCACTATAAGACTAGAAATAAATCAAATTCGATTTCTTACCGCATCTGGTTTGTCTGGCTGATCTATCGCCAAAGTCTGGACGCTATCTCCAATCGACGATAAGCTCTCATCGCTATCCCTGCGACAGTATTTAGGGAAATCACTCGGTAAACCACAATTGGCAGGTGCCGCGCATTCCAAGTGCGTCATGATTTGACACACGCTGCAGGTCGCGGCACGTTTTCCGAACTGTATAGCCTCTGAACACGCTGTGCACTTTCCGGCGCGCATAGGTAATCCAACATTAAATCTATGCGGAATGTTGTGTCCTATCCTCTGCGGAGATAACTGCCTAAGTAACGAACTACTGATCTGCGTAACACTCTTCACATTCTTGCAATCGCGTTCTGGCGTCGTCGGAGATGCAGGTGCAGATGCAGATCCGGAGGCTGTTCTAGCTTTCTGGATTAACAGCTGATCCATCAACGTCTTCACCTTCGCCCGTTCTTTGGCGAGTTGATTTTCCAATTCGCGATATCCCACAGGCATGCCCGTACCCATAGGCGGCACGTTCTCCTTTTGCTTCACACCGAGTATCTTGTCGCACATAGTTTTTTTCTTCTTACTGCATTCCTCCAATTTCAATTGCAAGTAATCAATCAGCTTAGTTTGTTGCTGCCGAGTGCTTTCGGCCTTCACCTCTCTTTCCTGATAGATTTGTCTCATTTCTTCCAAGACGTTTTCCAACTCTGCTATTCTTGATCTCAGTTCCTGACCTTGATCTATACTGTTCTGCAGATCGGCCATAAGTCCGAAATTCGCCTCTTTCAATTCGTGCACTCTCGTCAAGTATTCGCTGCTTTCTTCTTTCACGACTCTCGATTCTCCTTTAGCGGCTTCTAGAGCACGACTCAGTTCCGAGAGATCACATTCCATTTCACCACACTTCATAGTCAATTCTTCTACTTGAATAGTGAGTTCCCGAGCGAGTTTCTTATACTGGTCCCTTTGTTCGATAATACTGATTCTCTCTCTATCTATGTCACTCGTCTCAGATTCCAATTGTTCGAAGTTACGTTCGGCTACCATTCTTAGTGTTTCCTCATTGTTCCGCGCAAGATGCGCCTCACGCAATTTTGTCTCGGCGGCTTCCAAGTCTTTTTGTAGCTTCATTTTTTCTTGAATCAGCATATTTGCGCGCGTTTCATGGTCACTTGTTAATCTTTCGTAATCCGTCAACTGTTCCTCTAGAACTGTACAGGTCTCCTTTAGTAGCTCAATATTTAATTCGTAGCCCTTGATATCCTGTTCTAATTTTGCGAGTTTAGATTCAAGTTCAGTTTTTTCTTCGTTATGCCTAGCGATTGTCTGTGTCAAACGTCTGTTTTCGGCATTCAGAGTATCGACACGCTCCTGATTCGATCGCATTTGCTTACGAGTCGCATCCAATTCTCTACGTAACGACGCGCTAGAAGATTGCAATTCCTCGATCTGATGATTAGCTTGGGTCAAAGCCTGAGAAATATGAGAAATAAATTAAAAATAAATAACAAAAGCATGTAAGAAAAATGGATTTTTCTATAGGAATTTCCATTTATTTCAGCCAAAAATTAAGAAAACATTTAAAAAATATACATAATAAAAATATATACCCTTTGTGCTGAATCAGCCTGCATTTTATTCCTCGATGCCTCTTTTGTAATATCATTCAATGATGTCTTCGCGATATTCAATTCTTTTAATAGTTTCTTAGAATTTTCCTCTTCCTCTTTTACCTTACCGCTTAATTTTTCCTGTAACTTTTGTTTATCTTCCTGTAGCATTTTTATTTTATCCTCGGCTCGCTTGGCTTCTCTCTCTGCTATACGTTTATATAAGTTAGCATCTGATAATTCTTTTTCTTTTTTGTACAGAGCCAACTGAGCTTGTCTCGCCGTTTGCTTTTCATCCTTTAAGTCTTCTCTTAATGTTTGAAGCTGCTGTTTCAGTTTCTCTACTTCTCCTTGTCCATGAAATACCTTTGTATCAGCGGCTTCAATAATTGCTGCGCGACTTGCAGATGGTACTTCATCCAATTGTTTAAGAGTAGCATTCTCTGCTTCCAATTTCGTAACACTATGTTCCAAACGTTTCAGCAATTCCTCTAAATTGCAAACTTTGCGCAGTTGGTCCTCTGCAATTAAATAACAATTAAGTGACGGAATATAATATAAAAGAGGAATGATTGATAATCTCGCTTCCATAGTTTTGCTTACCTTCCTTTTGCAAAGAGTCCTGTAATCTCTTTTGCAATACGACCTTATCCTGCGCTGCTTGCTCCAAATTTACAGCAAGCGCCTCACTTTGCTCCAAATTGATCATGGTTTCATTTAGGTCGGACTTGGTGACCTGCGAAAAGTAATTAGATTAATGATGCTATCGTATTAATCTTTTGTAAAATAGATACTTTTTAAATACCTACTTGCAATTGTTGCTTTAATTGCTCATTTTCAAGATTCATTCTTTCCAATTGCTCTTGCATAGTTGTGAGCAATTGCTCCGACGTTTTCAAGTCGTCTATCTGTCTCGCTCTCTCTTGCAATTGTTTACGTAAAGTTTCAATCTCGGCGTCTCTGGCCGGTAACGTGGCTTGTATAGTACGCAATTGTTCCTGACAATCTCTTAATTCGTTTTGAGCAAGTTCTAGAGCGACATTTAGTCTTGACTCGCGACAGTGGTTCGAGTCCTGCTCGTTTCGTAATCTAGTCTCGAGATCTGTGTTCTTCGCCGCTTCAAAGTCCAATTTCGCTCGCAAATCAGCCAGTTGAGTGTGAGCGCGCGTGGCCATCTCTTCTAACTTAATTTCTACGCCTTGAACACTTTGTCTGTTTAACTCACGCGTCTTTGCCAAGGATTCCTTATATTGTGTCTATAAACATATATTAATAGAGAATTAGTATTATCAATGACCTCAATTTACATTTACATTTTACTTTCATTTATAATTTGTCATTGTGGAGTAGCGACATTACTTAATAAATAATTATATTACATTACATTAATGGTTACATCATTATATTGTTACGTATTATAATGTCACTTACTTGAAATATACGCAACTTATCCAATTCTGCATTTGCAGTTTGCAGTTCGCACTCTGTTCTCTGCAGACGCGAACTCATTTCATTGTTACTTGTGCATAGTTCTGTAATTTTTGTGGTTTGTGCTTCGATATGCTTATTTAATTGCGCAATTTTATCTTTCTCTGCATTCTCCCACTTGCGCTTAGCGTCTCTTATTAATCCAAGCGCTCGAGTTTCTAAATCTCTCCTCTCTTGCCGCTCGAGTTCTATCCCACAAGCAACAGTTAAGTTTTTATCGAGCAATAAACGTGTCTTATATTAATTGAAACACAATCGTGGGCTATATAAACTTTTTTCCACGAATGTTTATATCAATTTGACAGTATATAAGTTTTGTTGCTAAAATTATTACTAAATTTATATACCTAATGTCCTTTTAACGCCTGCCAATTCTGATCTTGTAGCTATCAATTCTTTCTCCAGTATGTCTCTCTCCTTGTTAGAAGTTTCCAATCTCCGTGTTTTCTGCTCTACCTGAGATTCCATCTGAGAGAACTCCCTGACCTTGTCCTGCAGTTCAAGTATTCTTTTTTGCTTCTCTTGAGCTTCTTTCCTTTTCTCATCCAACTTTGCCTCCAGCTCCATCTTCTCCTTGGAGAACTTGTCTGACTGCAGATGCTTGGGAAACTTATATTCAAAGTATGGAGATCCTCCTGATCCCGTTGGAGTTTCAGATTCCGTAGCTTCTGCTATGAAAATCACACAATATTAAAAAAGGAGCATAAAAAGAAATAAAAATTTATTTAAAATCTATAATAGATCTTTATCAATTAAATCAATCAGATACGAACCCAAGCTTCTCCTGATGCCAGCTAAATCTGACCTGACAGCCACCAATTCCTGCGCCAACTTGTCCCTCTGTTTGATGCTTGCATCCAGCTTCTGCATCCTCTCGTCCGGATCGCAGAAATATTTAGATTTGCCGTGGGGCTTTTCGCGGACCTCCAGTGCCTTCTTGCACCGCTCGTGCCGCGATCTCTCATTGCTACCCAACTCCATGATCTTCCTCGTTTACACAAGACACTTTAACCGATGTGTTGACATTTATCTCGAGTAAGATCTCAGAAAGAGTTTCTGAAGATTAATGTCTCACGACATTCTCCTTCGTTCGCGACAGACAGATCGGGTCAGATGCGGAAGGGACAGGGACGTAACCCCATCCGGATACAGGGAAAGAACACGTTCAACGGTCGGAACTCTCGAAAGAGACTGCCCCACGCACTTTCACGGAATATACGGAATCCTCCACCTTCGTAACTGCCAAGGAATATGAACGAACGCTACCTTGGTCCCTCGAGTCCCTCCTTGCTTCACTGTTACTTCCGAATCGCATCAATCGCATGCTCACGCTCGCCCGCATTAAATCATGACGGTGACCAGACACCAAAGTTTACATTTCTTCACCGTTCGCGTCGTCGCGCGTCGTCGCTGAACTTGTAACGGTTACGAGCAACTTCGTGCGTACAATTTGAATTCAATATGTCGCTTGCGACGTCAGAGAGCGCGCGATTGCAGCGATCGCGGTGGCCTCTGACGATCGTTCGGCGAGAAAAATCAATAAAGTAGACAGTATCGACTGTCGATAGATATCGATACATAATTTGGAACGATACCATAATTTACAATTGCAAACATTTTATTATACACGTTTATTGTACTTGAACGGATACACGGATGGTGTAAGCAAATTTTGCATTTTTCTTTGCAATCGGTTAAATCATTTCCGAAAATACGACCTATCGCCAACGTTCAAATCACGTTGTCGTGTACCAGTTCTCGTCCGATCACTGAAGTCAAGCAACGTTGAGCACGGTTAGTACTTGGATGGGTGACCGCTTGGGAACACCGTGTGATGTTGGCGTCAAATTTTTTTTTTGCATTTTTATTTTAGCGGAAAAAAAGGATATTGAATAACTTTTTGACCCTACATATTAATCAGTTAACGATTTTTATATTTTTATTGCTATATTCCTGACTAAAATCCTCCTTATTAAAACCGGACAAAATTGTTTTCGAATGCAAGTAATCAGTCACCACGTCCTATATATCACGTTGAAAATACTAGTTTCATCTCCATGATATAATAGCGTCATAATGCAATAAAAATTAATATATGAAGGTCTCGTGTAAAAAAACATGCTTAAGACAATTTAAGAACAAAGATAAAAATAGAGTTCACAAAATCAATTAATGACTACTAGAAAAAGAAAATGAAACTCTCCATTGAAAAATTATCGCAAGTGCAGAGACCATTCCCAATTTTTTTGATTCATTTAGCATCGGACAGCAAGACTTGTCATAATTAAAATTAATCAAGATTGTAGCGCATTAAGTAGTTACTTGGAATCGATTAAGAAGAAAAGAATTAATCCTAATTGCAATTTAAATGTCACACATAGATCCTATATGGATAAAATGTAAAAATATATAGACACTTGCCAGGCGAATGAGGTAAACGCAGAAACTAATAAAGATTTATTTCGCATTAACTTAACCGCAATGAATACGGTTATCCAGTTTCATATATTGAGACGGTTGTCCTAGATTAATTGATACTAAGAAAAAGATAATTGAGAAACACAGAAACTGAAATTCTATAAACAAAATATACAACCGATCTATCAAGGATCATCAGTGTTCACTGTCAATTATCATCGTACAACTCTTACATGACAACAAAATACATAAAATTACTGAACCAAATTAAATACATGTAGATTCAAAGAATTCATTTTTGAAATAATTTTTTCATATGTTATATCCAACATGTTAAAAACTCTTCTAAGTACTTAACGAAATGTCTATAATTATCTGAATATGTTTAGGATATAGCAAGGAAAGATTGCGGAAAATATAGAAAGGAAAGGTATTCAACACAAACGAACGTGGCAAGAGTATACTGTATTTTGTCCTTTTAATCATTACCATACGAACCGTTGCTTACAAATCAAACTGTGATTGTGGTTCTTCCTGCGAGTCTGTAAGTGTGTCTCATGTAATGTTGTGTGTACGTGTGTAAACCGCGTGTGTGTATGTTCTCTTTTATGAAATTACATTTATCGCCTATTTAGCATTCCTTAGCGATACCATTAATAACGTCATCATTATTGATATTATCATTATAATTACTTTGATACAGTAAGGCGCTATGCGGTAGTAAATAATATATATATATAATAATGTATAACTTTAATTTTAAATACATGAGCGGAATAAGTTCAGCATTTTGAGTGTGAGGCAATTATATACTTCGTTGTTTAATTTCGTAATTGCTCTATGATTTTGTAGGTTTACGAGACGCTCTATAAAATCGAACGTACGTTCCATCGATAAAAATACATTTTTAAATAATGCAAAAGTGAGTTTGTAATATATATATATATATATATATATATATATATTTATGTGTATATATATATATATTTATGTTTATAGACGCATAGATATAATCGTTACGATGCGATATATACAAAAATATGTACAAATATTTTCTCTCGGTTTTTTCTTTCGTTATCACCCTCCTTTTCTTTAACTGCCAACATTTACATCTTGGGCTCCTTGATTTACACGTAATATGGCATCCGTTACCTTGGAGATATCTCTTGTCAAGCTATCAACGATCTGTATTAAAAATCAGGTTTTTTTATTTCCTATATTAATGCTAGAACGGTCGAGTTTTGGATGCAAACAAAAAAATAATTTTAAAAAATTTTTTAATTAGAAATTTAAGTTATTTAAAAAGAAATTCGTGTGTCGAATGACAATAAAAAGTTTTTCTTTATCTTTATCACGCATTAAAGATTCGTCGAAGTCCAATTATAAAAGTTTTTACCGTTTAAAAAAACGATCGTTTCTATTAAAAGCGACATCCAGAAATTCCTCTTTTCCGCGATATCTTTATCATAATACCGCAATCGACGAAAGTTTTGTTTCGAGTAACGCAATTTGCACATTTTGAAACACTTCTCAGGATTGTTTGCATTCTATCGTTTATCAATAATCACGATAAACTCAAGTTTTTTTTTCTAATTTAAATTATAACATAAAAAATCGAAGTAATAAATTCAGCTAGACCAAGGCAAATGCAACATAAAACTGTCTATGTAATTAATTCTCAAAAAGATTATTTCTTATATACCTTGTTAGCATTGAATATATAGGTACTTATCTTGAATAAGATACGTAGATACTTATCTTGAGTCTTAAAAAGCAGTTGTGATTAATTCGAATCGTCACAACATTGTCGCTTATGTGCGGAAATGAGTATTTTCGGTTGTCGCGCTTCTGTCTGAATGCTCACATGTATCCCCGGTATTACATGAGCAATGTAATGATTAGATAATGCAGGCTGTCCGGCAAATCGTGATACAACTATCGAGGTTCATTACAGACAACTGTAATTTAATCATCTCACCCCAATATCAATATAGGCAGATATATTACGGTAAAAAACTATATAATCTAAGAGAAAGTTATTTTTCACTCATTTTTGTGTGCAAAAGAGAGAAGAAGAATCATCTCCTCGTCAATTGTATCACGATATCTTGTATCGGATATCCTGTATTTACTTGCGGCGCTTTCCTGGCGCGACTAATTCAACAATAAGGCACATTGTTGCATCTGCTGGTGGAGGAGTGTTTCGAGACAGTTCGAGACAGACAGAGATTATGATGCCGTTCTACATCTAGATCGCCGAAAACGACACCACGACCTCCTGCTGATCACTCCGTCCTCCTAATTCCCTGGCACCTACGACGGCAAGTACTACCCGGAGCTTTGGAAAAACGCCTACGTTTTTTTTTCAAGTATTTGAGATAAAACTAATCTTATCACCATGTCTCCAACTGATTACTCCAGTTTTTGACACAAATCTTTTAGCGCCTTTTCCTTATAATTTCTCTTCAGATCACCTTTTTGGTCATCTTTTTAATAAATTTAAATACTATTAATGCTTCTATATTGATCACTTCCATATGATGATCTCTCTTTCCATACGACGGTTGGAAAGGCAATCTGTTTCTATAACTTTCCCAAAAAGAACAATCCGAAGACAATTTGGAAAATTCCATAGCTCAGGCTAAAGAGAAATAAAGTTGCAGCTGATTCTATTTGCCATGGAAAATTAGCGAGCAGAAGTATTTTATTTGATAAAATTTTAATCAGATAAAAAAAGGTGTAAAATCAGCTTTATTAAAGGTTTTATTAAATTTGGGAGTTACGAATTGCGTCGTCAGAATCGATACGCGTGAAGGACACTTAGGTATTCGTTTTCGCTGGTTTCATTCACGACCTGGGAACTCAACATTAGAAAACCGAACGCCGTTGTAAAACGGCGACACCGAGGTCGGAGCAAAATTCGCTAGTCAACCTGGGCGCCGCCTTTTCTCGTTAGATTTTCGAGTCGCAGACCAGCTGCTCGGTGGGTCATGTGCTCCGACGCACAGAGGGAACGAACGACGCGACATGCGAGGGTGTCGCGGTCGCGATTTCGCGACGTGGACTCGGACGAGTTGGGTTAAACATTTAAATAGCCTATCGTAGAGAGTATCGTTTAAATAATTTACGTTTCTGTATGTACATAATCGCGCTCGCGTTCGCGCGTAATTCTCGCTGCTGCGTCCGTCGTAGGGGTTGCTTTTAACACCCAGCATTGGCACATGCACCGCGATCACTGGTCACATCGGCTACAGCAGCTTTGCAGCACGCAATTTGTCGACGACAATCCGTCCTTGACGCATCTTATCCTTACGAGCTCTTTGATGCGCGCGTCCTACAATCTGCGCATGGCACCTGGGATTCAGAGTTAAGAGGCAGCGGCTTCGCGATTCCTGTTCGCGATCTCTCTTTCTCTCTCGTCTTTCCCCGTCTTGCTGCTACTTCAAACTCGAAGGGGAACAGATCTATGAACTGGCGGAACTGCAGCTCCGTCGCGCGACAGCTTGGAATGCGCGCGATTTTTCGACCTTCACACTTCGACACCGAGAACCCGGTCAACGACATATTCGTACCTCTTCGGCTCCCCGTTGCCATTCTTCTCAGCAGATTTCGGTAAATCCTCTCTCTCGCCGTTCTCTGAACTTCGCGCGCCCGTCTCCGTCGCCGGTCGACCTTCAGCGTTCACGTCGGCGTTGGACAACGCGACCTCGTCCTCATTGGGGACGACATTCGCGGCATTTCGATCCGCGACACCGCCGCTCTTCGTAACGGGCAATGCACTTCCGCCGGGAACGTTGTTCGGCCGCGTTGTCGACGAATTCACGAGACCGTGAGCGCTGGTGACAACTGGCTCCGACGCGTACTTTCTGTGGGTGTGCGATGACGCGGAACACGTGCCTTCGGTCACGAGCTCCTCAGGTGGCAGGACAGGAACGTTCAGATTTACCCGCGTAAAGAAGGCCATCTTCTCTCTGGAAAAAGATAACGTTGCTGGTTTATTAAATGATCTTTATGAAAGATAATATATTTTTCCTGTTAATCCTTATATAATCTTCGAAATTGTTGGAAAATTAAAAATTCTTATCGCGGTCCAATTCCATTTGAAGATGTGACTTTTGATTAACACTGTTAATATCTGAGTTATTTTGGATATCACTCGGTTACTTCAGTATCTTGAATATTATTATCAGATGTTATCGTGTTATAGATACTCGAATATTATATCCAGGTAATAAATAAACTGGAAAAATGTCAAGTAATATCCGGAAAAAACAAGAAATTGAATATTAAGACTACCTAGCATTATCTTATCCATAATACATAATCTTATAATACATAAAAAGTTTCAATGTTTTCGCCAACAGAGAATAAAGTATCAATTCTAAACATTCGTTAGATCTTCTATTAGAATACGCCATTGACTAAAGATGGCAATAGAAAATAATTTTACAGTGAAGTGATACTTACTTGAAAGAAATTATGTCGGGCTTTCCCTTCCCAGCCTTCGTTTTCCTCAACTTGTAGATCTCTTTTGAAGTTTTCTTCAGCATCTTTTCCACTTTCTTATCCTCGAGGCTCTTGCCGTTCTTGCCACTTTCGGCTTGCGCTATGAGATTTTGAAATTTCTGGTCTTCCAGCAGCCACGTCGCCAGGTCGGTGTCACCTTTCTCACGTGCTTGTTCCAGCCGTTGCTTTAATTCCCGTAGCCTACTGAGCTCATCTTGGAGATTGTTCAGTCTAGCATGCTGCGCCTGGAGATCTAATTCGAGATCCAACGACGTCCTCGCTGTCGGTGGCAAATGGGACGACTTCTTCGTGGTTTTGTAACTGAGGGCGGAGGACGGTCGACGCCATCGCAGAGAACGTCTCTCCACCGAGTTCCGTTGAAAAGGTCCACCTCTGCGATAAAGCGGCATACTGCTGTCGCTGTCGCTGCGATTAAGCTGTACAAAATAAGATGCAAAAAATACATAAATAAACAATAGTAAAGAAACTTTTCAAAATGCTGAAATTTGCATCTAAAAGTACTATAATGGACAAATTCACGCAAAACAAGTAACGAAAATTCTGCGATCTTTAAGCTGATGATTAGACATAAATTCTTGTATCTAAAAAGCTCGAGAGTTAAAATCTTTGTATTTTGTAAACTTTCTTATTCTGTACGGAATTCTATACGGAAAAAACAAAGATACAAGTAATTGTGAAGAAAATTTGGTTGAAACTCACCCGACAGATGTAATGATTTCTGCTGACGGCCGCACTCGGCGAGAACGTTTGACTCCTCTTGATTACAATAGAGTTCTTGTCGTCGTGAATAGCGCCGGGTGCGACACCAGCTGCGGAGAGTTTCCTTTGCTTGCCCTGTTCCGGAATAAACACGCATTCAGTGTTTGTTTCCTTGTCCTGCGTTTGCCTCGTTTCTTCCTCGTTCAATTCTTCATCTTCCTGTTACGTTACAAATGCACAATCGTTATAAATTTGGAGTCCGTTTTTTTTTCTTAATAAAATGCCTATAGTCTTGACAGTAAACAATTTAAAATTCAGCGCAAGTTCAATTTTCGACAGAAAGTTGTCGATCATGGTGATAAAAAAAAATGCTAAGTCCTATTAAATCAATGATTATACTTTTAATCAGTGTTCACGGTGATACGCCTTTTAACCAATTCAAATAAATGCTTACTTCGTGCTCCAAAACATCCTCGAGAACCTCCCTATCCTCCATCGTAAACTCCACGATGATACCTTCCTCGTCGCTGTCCTCGCTTCCGCTTTCACTACCATCGTCCTCATCCTCCTCTTCCGGACTATGTAGACAATTCAGTTCTTCCAGCCTCAACGTTACGGCTGTCTGCAGCTCGTCACAGCCTTGATTCCTCGTCAAGGTGGACGTTTGGGAACTGATTATCGTACTTTCGTCGCTACTCTCTTCTTTCGTATTCTGCACGCTCCTATAGACCGAAATATCCGACTCCTGCTTGTCGTGCTTCGCCAGTCTGACGCTTGTTGAGACGCCGGTGGTACTGGTACCGGGATTGTCGGACGGTTGCATGAAGCGGAAGGAGAGTATATTGTACCATTTCACACTAGGAGATTCTGGACTGAAGTCTGCCAGCGAGACTTGCGCAGAACCCTGTAATCAAATCGGTAGGGACCATTTAGGATGATACTTTGTTTCTCGGTTTTATATACAACCACTTGTCGTTGTTCGGGAGAATATAAAATATGTTGATCATTTTCGCCAATAAAGAATTAAGTATCAATTTTTCAAGGGTATCTCGAATTTTTTATTGTAATACACTATTGATTGAAATAATCACGGAGTAAAGTGAGAATAGACTTGATAAAATAAGTTTGAGAAAAGTATACGTACCAAACATTTCTCGGCCTCGGTGCACCAAAGTGTCACTTGCAGCGTTTTCGTGTACAATTTGTTGAGCGGGACGGCGATCGGGAAAGTCTCGCCGAAGGTCGGCTTTCGCAGGTCCACGACGGATTTCGTGCAACACGTGTGGTTGACGGGCGGTTGCATGGGCAGCAGGGCGACTTTGATGTACCTGAAACACGAGGCGAGAGAAAAACGTTAGGTTTCGCGGGTTAAAAGGGCGTTTCAATGCGTAGTTGCAGTTTCAGGTCGCGGATTCGCTCGCGGGCTATCAATTATTCTCTAAAAGGATATTCAGACGAAAGCAAATAGAATTCACAAGAGAAGGCTCTCTCTCTCTCTCTCTATCTTCATCCCTCTTCTTCCATTCATCGGCGGGATTGGAAAACGTGAGTTCACCGCTGCGAAAGATGGATCATTAATCAAACGCTCCCGCGTAACTATATACATTAATCTGTCTCCCTTCCTCGACCGTCGATGCGTCGTGCCGTTTCGCGAATTTATGGCCGGTGGCCGGGGCACAATGGCCGCGGGAATAAATTCCTGAGTGGCTGTAAAGCTAATTGCGAGACGCGGTATCGCTGATAATAGCCGGCTCTTACGTAACGAAGGTGAGCGCGACGCGCGGCGCGCGGCTGGTCAATGATCCAGACACACAAGTGCGCGACAAGGATTTCATAATTACATTCCAATTTCTGATACGTCGGCGGGTGAGGGGGGCGAGTGATCGATCGGCCGGCCAACTTGGGTCATTAAGATCGTGCCGATTGCGCACGAATAGACAAAAGTCGAGTGCATTTGCGTAACTCGCCGGCAGGTTGATCTAACATTGCGCAACGAAGTTATTTAATCGGTGAAGTTATTTTTAAGAATAAGATACCGTTCGCGCGGATAGTTCGAGCTATCAGCGGCGGCTATGCGCGTTGAACCTCGAGATGTTAACTAATCGCGGATATAAATATTTGTCTTCCGAGGAATGAGAGTTGAGGGTAAACGGTGCAACGGTCGGAATACGTGACAATTGATAAAATATTGCATAGAACATATTGTTTGAAAGTAATTAGAAAAAAATTTATGTAGGTACTCACACTTGTGCGTTTTCGGGTATGAAAAGCGCGGCCAGATTTCTCGCGCGTTCGATGCCAACATGAAGTAGTCCGTCGCTCACCGAATACCTGTTAATTGTAAGATTAGAGATTTCAGTTCTGTTGTTTCAAAATACGAATCATCAGAAGAACGCAAGTAAAACTAATGTAGGTATATAGTAATTTATCATAATTAAATACATAAGTAAAAATAATGTTTAAATGTTATTTAAAAAATTGTCACATAGAAAATTAAAAAATATTTTCAAAATAATTTCTGTATGGTTTGTTATAATAATCTTTCTAAAAAATATTTTCATTTATTATTTTTTGTATTGATAAAATTATTTTACAATTTAATAATGTAATAAATTTTTAATGATTATATAGTAATATTATTTTCTGTGAAACGAATATATCTCTATAATATTGTGATATTTCTATGCAAATTTTTATTTATTCTATAGTATAGATAAAATAAACGAAACATACCTCAGTTTAATCTGCACCTGCGCCGTTTCTAGGCTCATTTCGCCGGAAGCTAATAGGTCCACATCGGAGATAGGCCCGGACAATCTTTTCCGATTGCACGCCTCGAAGACACCTGAGTCACCTGCGACGCTCTCGTCAGAGACCGCGGCAGAGACGGATCTAGTGTTGGTGCCGGAACTGCTGGCCCTCGACCTGATCCCAGTAGGCGGTGGCGTCTCGCTGATCGGCGACAAGGGAGGTGGCTCCTGCGGCAAGGACGGTGGCTGCTGCAATTGCAGTTGCGCGCCACTCGCGCCAGGCCTGCCCAGGCCGCTACCCTGGGACATGTTACTCGATTGCAGTTCGACGGGTGGATGGGGACCGACCACGAGTTTCAGACGATCCTGCGAATTGACAGAGCACGACTGTTCTTGCTGCGACGCTACTCCTTGCTGCTGACTCAGCCTGAATTCCGACAAACGGTCTTCCAGGTGATTCCCGTCCAGGTGCGACGCGACAGCACCACTAATCCCTGTCGCCATCGCCGTTGTCGTTACCGTCGCTGCAGGTGCTGCTCTCTGATACTGCCTTCTCTGTTGCTCCACCTGATCGTAAGCGGGCGGCGGACCCATCGGCGCGTTTTCGTACAACGGCGACACCGGCGGGCTTACACTGGACAGACTCGATCTTGGGGAGAGACTGGGCTGTGATCTGCCGGGTGAGGGTGTGCCGACGAGATTGCTTTGTTCGGAACCACGCAACAGTCTCTCGACACGTCTGTGAAGGTCAACCATATCAACTGGTCGTTCCTGTTGCGAACTAACCGATCCCAAACACTGCGGACCACCGTAAATGTCCGTGAAACTGAGCCCGGAACTGAGGGAACCCTTGCTGCTCGTCGTACTGAGGCTTCCGAGACTGGAACTGCTGCTCACTGACAATGTGCTAGCGCTCAAAGTTTTCAACTGGCCCTCCAACATCGCCATCGAGCGTAGCGCATTCCTGAGTTGCTGCAGTAACAGTTGCTTCTCTTCGTGGAGTCGTACGCGATCGGTAATGGTTTTGTTCGAAAGTTCGAAGGCGGTATTAAGGTCCTGTTCGAGCCTGCGAATCTCCAACTGGATCTTCTTCATGTCCTGTTGCGTCCTCGTGCGCGGCGTGATGCTACGTAATTCCCTCAGCAATTGTTCCTTCTCCTGGAATAGTAGCAGCTTGTCCTTATCACTCTCGGTTTGACCCGGCGTCACCTTTTCCTCGAGATCAGCCAATTGCTGTTGTATATGCTGGATCTGTTTTCTCGCCTCATCGTATTGCAGCCTCATACGCGCCATCTCGGCCAGCCGGGTGCCAATCGGTACCAGCTCACCCGAGAGATCGGTCTGGGAGGCTGTGCTGAGCTTCTCCTGCGGCAAGCTGAGCGTGCTAGCTTCCGGACTGCCCTCGCATAGTTGCAACCTTGTTAGTTCGTCCTTTAATTGCGCGAGCGATTGCATCAGCTCAGCCTTCTCTTTCTCGCCCGAACTCAAGGACTTCTGGATGTTGCGGAGCTCCGTCATGATCGCCTGCGCCTCCATGATATTGTAGCATCCACCATGATGGTTGCTCAATTTTTGTTCCACACTATGGAAAAAAATAAATCGCAGAAGTTAGAATTACTCTCAAGTATTGTAAGTACTATACAAATAACTGTCGATGTAGTTGAAAAAAAAGACTGGTTCATAATTCTACGATATTGATAAAACTTCGATTTCACGAATCAAAATTATTATTGACGTAAGTTACTGAGATAATCGTAAGTCAAAACTTTGCATAACTTACCATTAGTAAAATGCATACAAATGATTTTCATGCGTTTGTAATTCTTAAATTAAATCTTAAATCCGGAGGGGGAAAAATTGAGATTAAATTACTTAAAATGTTTAGTACAAAAATTGGCCGTCGCCGATTAATGTTCGTGTGTGTAATACCTGGCGAGAGTATCCACTCCTCGTTGCGTGCAATTCATCTCCGCTCGAATCTGCTCGAGTTCTCGTTTTAGTCGAGAAACTCGGCTCCTCGCGAGTGCCACGTCCGATTTAAGCAGGTCAGGGTCGTATTTGGTGCTCAAGGAACTCGAGCTGGAACACACTGCGAACCACAAATGGCCGTTCATTAAACACTTTCCGATAATGAAAACTCTTTTCTGCCTACTCGCGTTACAATTTATTTCAAATCGGATATTTGACCGTGTAAAATCTCAAAAAATTCGAAAACTGCTGATCAAAACAAATTCCTTAATTCATAGCAAATTCCTTAATTTCTGCAATCTTGTTTTATCAATGGAACACTTTTTTATTCATGATTGATTGACGAAGCATTCGTAAATATAAACCGCATATAACGCGCATAATTTATCCAAAATACTAATTAATTAAAAAAAAAACGATTAAAATCCACTTTCTGTTAAATCATACTCACAACTTGTACGCGATGCGCCAAGGGTGGTTAAGGCATTATTGAGGTGATTGTACTCATCCTGCGCCAGGCAAAGCCTCTGATGTTTTATGTCATAGATCTCCTTCTTCGCCTATAACACAAGAATTTGAATCTTTTTAGAACAACAGTCACCAAATAATTTTCATATTTATATCAATATACAACTTAATGTAACACTCGTTTTGATATCGATCACTGTAATCGGCAAAAATGTCTTTACTCGTAACATGTGAGACAAACTAATTAGATGTGTTAAGAAAATGATAAACGCTAAAAAGATTTTTCGTAGTTATGTAACTTTTAAACGGCAGTTATTTAAATTCTAAGCATTTAGGCAATTTCACTTCCATAAATAGCAGCGTTGCCGAGCTGTCCGGTTTCCAATTATTTGTTTAGCGATCACGTGCAAATTGCACGCGCTAGAATGTCAGATGGTAACTTGTATACATAAAAAAAGATTATACGTGAAGAAATATAAGTGAAGAAGATTAAAACGAAATCCTCCAAGAAAATAAATCCAAGAAGACAACTCCCTATCTTTCTTTAATATAAAAGGGACCTTTTCTGGATAAATAATGATTGAAGAAAGGGATCTGCATTTTGTATAATATTTTCACAGATAATTAGAATGAAAAAGATTGATCTTAATCATATAAGTATAATCTCCGATATATGCTGTTTAATAAAATATTGTATATTTCACGTGGAAAATATAATTAAATTCTTATTATGTGCAGTTTTACGATCCCAGATGCGACATCACTGTATTCCCAATATTCGAAAAAACCACACGGTTTTTTATGCAAAGAATGCATCACGATACATTGATCTCACTAAAAAATATTTCGACGGCTCACATTCGCTGGCACATAATCACGTTTCGTCGTAAAAGAATATTTAATATTATATTATATTATATTATATTATATTATTTATTTTATATTATTTAATATTTAATATTTGCGAAGCACCTCCTGAAAGATAAGAACGTGATTTTACGTTGCGAAGAGAGGCACTAAAATACACTCAATTTCCGTCCTCGGAAAGAGGAAACGACGCTCGATATTAACTGGCGATACCAACAAGTACTTGGAAATATTTCTTATCGAGTAATCCCAAGTGGAGCCCTTACATATTCGCAGTAGTAATATGCTGTAGTGTCGGTATCGTCGCGCTGGTAACACTGCTCCCAGTAGAACCTCTGTATCTGCTCGTCGTTCTCGTAATCATTATGATAGCACATCCTCATGCGGTATTGTGATACGACGTTTTCGTAGATCTGCTCTTGCTGCTGCTGTTGCTGCCGCTGCTGAATCAAGCGTTGCTGTTGATACTGAAGATATGTTGGAGGTTGCAAACTTCTGTGTTGCTGCTTTTGCGCCTGCTGTTGCTGATGATGATGGTAATTGTCCACGTAGTTACGGTACTGATGTGCCGGTAGTATGCAGAGAGTGTACTGACGGTCCATGCCGAGTACACGGTGGACTGTGCGCACTCTCTGTGGCTACGCGATGCCTTTCTTCCTCCTGTTCCTCCTCCTCCACCTCCGCTTTTTCCTCTTCTTCCTCTTTTCTTTATATTTCTCTTCCACCCTCTCTCTCTCTCTCTCTCTCTCTTTCTCTCTTCGTCTCCTTTCGTTTCTCCGCTTCTTCACTTCCTTCTCTCAATCCCGTCTCGTGCCCTCCTGCGCTCTCGTGTACTCTTCTATCTCCTCTTTTCTCCTCGCCTCATCTTCGCGAAGGCCTCCTCGAGACTGGCCGGTGTACGGGGCCCGAAATTCCGATCCCCACCTCCGTGGGTCTCAATTTTTAAGGGATCCCACCTTTTTTCCTCTTTTTGTCTTCTCTTCCTTCGCTTCTTGCATCGTCCGGCCAGTCCTGCCTATCCCCTCTCTACGGTATCCGTCCTATCCCTCCCCCAATACCTCTTTTACCCCTACTACCGCAAACTCACGCACACAGATTCTTTCCTCTCCTCAACGGGATGGAACACAAACTGGCTCCACGTACTCCCTCTTCATCCTCTTCCTCCTTCTCTTCTTCTTCTACGTCTTCTTCTTCTTCTTCTTCATCTTTTCCTCTCTCATTCCAGGCGCTTCCTCCATCGTATATTTTTCATGCCATCTCTCTCACTTCTCGGCGGCCTCAAGCGCCTCTTTCTTACCCGACGTAAAAAGGCGGGCCTCAACAGCCCCGACAGGATTGTCGCAACCAGGACCTCGGTGCAAATTCTAAGTTCTGGTTTATAAAGAATTAGTTAAAAATTTAAATGGCACAATATAATGCCTTACTCTAGCATTGAAAGCAAATCAGTTAATATGCTCTATAAATGGATCCTGGAACTGAGACTTGTTAAATATTCCTTAATCATCAAATATTTAAATGTGAGAAGTGCTTATCCTTCAAAGGAAAATAATTTCATATAACTAGATATTGTTGTTTGATAGAAGTCAAAAAACAATCTTTCGTTCTTATACTAATTGTAAAATATATTAAATTTTCACTCGTACATCTCATATATTCATTGTATTGCAATGCATGTAAAACTGCGTCCAAAAGTGATAAATGAAAACTAATATTAGTTGATAATAATAAAAATATATAATCTCGTAAATATTTTTTTAACTTTTTTATATCAGAGCAAGATAAAATCTTCATTAAATCATCAAAAATTATTTTCCATTGTGCAAAGTGTCCAAGTCCATGTTTATTATCATTATTCTGGCGCTCGAGGGAGTCTATTTTTTCAGACCCGCGGAATGTCGTCGCATGCAATGTAATCCAGAAGCGCAGGGCGCCTGAGGGCCAGCGCACGATTCTGTCATTGGTGGGGACAGCGCGCGCGCGCAAGCTATAAGGACAGGAGCAAGCAGATAAAGGTGGACGAGAGGGTAGCCAGAATTGCTGAGGAACAGCGGAGGATGAGGACGAATGGATGAGGGAGAGGTAGGACGAGGCATGAAGAAGGGACGCGATGGAAGGGCAAGGAAAGAGAAGGGAAAAGGGAAGGGCGGGGAGGAGATCCGGCGAGGTCACGGTACGACCCTGCTTGAACGTGGTCGCATCCGTCGGGGCCTTGCCGTCGGTAGTAGAACCGACCTTGAGTCGCGCATTATGCCCCGTCCTTGTTGGAATTTCTGGGGCCCCTACTGGCCCCATCAGCCGTGTCTCCGGATGATCATCTAAGAGCGGACCCAGCCGGCAGGGCAGCGAGGCCTCGCTCGTTGCGCGCCGCCCCACCACTCTCCGCCAATCGCGGGGACTCGCCTCATCCGTGGGGCTCCAGTATGTGCACCGGAGGAGAGCACACGAGTTCTTTCCGCTCCCTCTCCTTCTTCCTTTCCCTCCTCCTCCCCCTGCGCCTTCTCGCATCCTCTCCACGAAGCCATCACAATCTTTCTCTCTTCCTCCCCTCCACGCCATTCTTCCTCTTCGCCCTCAAAACGTCGGAGAGAACCCACGGCGCCTCGCGCACATATTTCTCGGTCCATACTATTATTGTCGAGAGAGCACACAGATGGTATCAAGTACTGGCCAGCTTGGTCCGCTCCGCGGAAAGGGGCCTTATTTTTCCACCCGCCTGTCCTCCCCATCCTCATCCTCATCCTTATCCTCGTCCTTCTCCATCTCTTCCTACTCCTCCATCGCCGCCGCCTCCATGGCCCGACCTTCGACTAGCGTATCCTTTTTTCGTTCGATGGACTAACTTTCTTCTTCTCTTTCCCGGAACGGCGAAATGGCTTCAATTTCCGACAGGAAATCTCCGGCCCTCTCTTGGGTCCCAGTTGTCACTCTCCCCTGATTTTGACCTCTTCCGTGATATACTCATCGTGTACTCGGATCTTCAACGCTATTCTTTCTCTCGGTTAGCTCTTAGAAGCTCCATGGTAAAAGAACATATATATACACACATTTTGCACATTTTTTCTCACTATTTTATATACGTAATATCACTAACGTACTTCGTTATTTATCCAGTAATTCTATTATGCTAAAATTTCAAAACTCTATGTCACAGATTAAACTTGTCTTCCGCAATTAATATCCAAGTTATATCCAACATTAAACGTATCTAGAATTAGCATTTATAAGATTTTACGCCTGATTCAACATAATCAACTTTGTTTGCGACTCTAGCTGAAATGCTAGAGCTTGTATCCCCGTTTCTCGGTATCGCTTGGTGTCTAGAGTCTAGGACATATCTCCTGCCTGAAGGGATTCGAAGGAACGAGGGCTCTTCAGCGACAGCCGCATTCCAAGCGAGACGCCTAATACCGTTCCTAGCATGACAAAAAACAAAAGGTCATCACGAAGGATATGAGAGGAGTGAGGTACGGCAGGATCATACGAGAAGGAAGACGAGCCGCGCGTCGTCGGGCCCGTAGAGAGGAGAGGGGACGCGACAGGACGAAGAGGAGGCGGAAGGCGTCTCTCGGATATATTCCTGCGCAAACGGTCGCGATTTATACCGCCTGGAGCTCGCTATCCTAGGAGCCGAATGCCTAACTGATTGCTGAATTCCATTCCATCGGCCTACCTTCTCTCCCTCCTTCTTTCACTCTTTCTCTCTCTCCCTCCCACCCTCTCTCTCTCTCTCTATCTCTTCCTGCTCCTCGTTCTCGCGAGCGCCTCGCGTCCTCCGCCTTGGGAATGCTACGAGAAACCACGAACGTCGTCGTTTGCTCTCGTTCAAAATTCCAGCCGCCTCGATAGAACCGTCTCACCGAGAGTTTCGTCCCCGATCTCGGACAATTTCGAAGAGATCGATATAAACGAATTGTGAAGTATTTATATGTCCGTAATATACCGTTCTCTTCAAGAAACAACAGCTTTTTATTTGAAATCCCCGTGAAAAATATCCATTATAAAAAACGGTCACATTTCAAATCGCCTACAGATTACGCATATGCTACCTAACGTCTTTTCTCTTTTCTCTCATTTTACGTTGGGGTGACTTGCCTCACCGGCTCACTAATGGCTCGAAAGAATTCTTATCTTAGATGAGAAGGATGATTAAAAGAGTCGAAGGATTACAAAGAGAAATAGATTACCGATCCCGAATACCAATTAATCTGTCATTTTCCGATTGCATTCCACGCGCGCACGCAGTAAAAGTGATTACGCAGGCTTAATACTTTCGTATCGCAAAATGGTGCCCGCGCGTCGATTGTATCACTCTCATCGATCGTCATCGGAGAAATTTCTCATTAAGAAACATTAGGTCTGTTTCCTATTGCTAAACTGGCTGCACTTACTCCATATTGGAAGGAAAAAGATAAACTCTGAACTAGTCAGCTCAGCAAAGAAAATAGAAAATAGACCCATTATTAATTTACATATACGAGTGAGAGATCTCCGTTTTCCGTT
The DNA here is from genome assembly GCF_030848795.1 of Temnothorax nylanderi. Classification (NCBI taxonomy): domain Eukaryota; kingdom Metazoa; phylum Arthropoda; class Insecta; order Hymenoptera; family Formicidae; genus Temnothorax; species Temnothorax nylanderi. Next base: position 2,133,265 of record NW_027249068.1, on the reverse strand, counting down.
TAATTCACCATTAACATATAGATAAACCTGGATAAAGCAAATTCAGTGAAAAATCTCTAATTATATCCGATCCTGATTGAGGATTTCCGAGGAAACGCAGGTGCGATTTGTACAACTGTCGCAACATGGTCAAAATGTTATAAGGTATTCTCCGGCGCGATTGGCCTTCCGGTCGAGGGGATCATGCGGCGTACGAGGGTCGCATATACACTTCGGTGAATTCGTCTATGATAATAATTCTCGTAGTCGTTGCGGCGCGGGCGCAGTGTATATAACGTACGCGTGCACATACGCGTGCACGCACGTGTGCTATCTCGGTGGCTTCATCTCGGCACTTGCGCGCGGGATCTTTCCGCGCGATGAAAGGACGATGTCCGTGGCGAAGCGGAAGACAAGAGCTGCACTAGGAAGAAAATATATGGAGAGGTCGACGGGAATGCGTTTCCGAGAGGAGTGACGGCGAGAAGGGTGGGAGCAAGTAAACAGGAGAGTTACGAATGAGGGAATGGACCAGAAGAGACGAAGAAAACTGGAATGCCAGAGGAAGACGGTAAAATAAGACACGGCATGGCGGAAAGATGGGAAAAGAAGTCTGAGAAATAGACGAGGATGTGAGAGGACAGAGTAAAGTTACGAATGAAGTATAGCAGGGAAGAAAAGAAGGCGAATGAAAAGTGTTGTGCTTGTATATCGCTCAAATGCAAATAGAGATAGAATCAACGAGAAAGCTAAAAAGAAGTAAACAGAGGTGAACACACTGGAGAAGGATGGCAGAAGTAAAAAGTCGGTGAAGAAAATAAAGTATCTTTAGAGAGTCTTCCATGGAAGAAAACGAAACGAGACAGAAGATAACAATAATTGGCTACTAAATGCTTTGCACGGGATGATAAGAAGAAGCATTGCATTTAGGCAAAGCAGGAGCGGTTGTATGGATTTTTTAATTCTTCATGATCTGTATCATTCTGTATCAATTGTATACTACAAACGAAGAATGCCGTGAGGCCCGTGAGAGTTTGACACCATGCCAGAGAAATGATTTGCGCGCGAGCGAGGAGGACGAGCGAGCTAGAAGAACTTAAGATAGAAAGACCGAGGGAGAAAGAGAAAAAGGCAGGAAAGAACGAAGAAAAAGAGAAAGAGAGGCCGCGGCCGAGAAGTTCACGTTGCAAGGAGTAATGGCAAGGAAGGAGGCTCGCTCGCGCGAGCGAGCGCGGATGGTGATGGTGGCGGCAGTGGAGACGGCGGAGGAGGAGGGATCGGAATGCAGCCGAGTGAGGAATTCCGACCCCTCCCGCATATTTATCTAAGCGCGCGGCGCGGAGGCAGCGGGACCCGGGTCGGGCCCGGTTCGCGGGGCCCCCTTTTATAGTGCGCCAACCACGCGGGCTCGCGCGCGGAGAGGGAGTACAAATAAAGGAGAGAAGAAGCGAGGTAACAGAGAGAAACAGAGAGAAAGAGAAAGAGAAAGAGAGACAGAGAGGGGGAGGAGAGAGAGAGAGAGAAAGAGAGGAATGGAGACGGACCGAGGATACGTACGAGGCCAGTGCCAGGCCACTATTACGACCTTAGTGTATAGGCTTATTCAGGAATGCCCGCGGTGTTTTGTAATTGGGCGCATTCGTACGATTTTCTTGCGTGAATGCGCGAGCGAGTGAGCGAGAAAGAAAGGGAGGGAAGAGCTTGACGCGACGCAAGTTCGATAGGACCTAATAATTATTGACATTTAAAGGAGTTTCTTGAGAGTCGTTCATTACTCGCAATGGCAAAAATTAATCTGAATCGACTAATTTTGTGTTTATTTATTTTCGATGTTGTCCTCTGTATCCGAATTGAGGTATTGATCCCTAAACAACAACTGCGCAAGAAATATACATTAAAAGTTTATATTAATATGTTTTTGTTCTATGAAGACGCGTCTTTGAATAATTTACAGTATTTTAGAGATTACATGTAATGCATCGGAAACCGCGAGTAATCGTTTATGCCATTATTCGATTATAATCGAGAACTTTATCAAGACGTTTATCGAGGAACATGTGTCTGTAACCAGACATGTAAGGCGCGCCAATAAAATATTTCCGGGTAGTAAGAAATGAAATTAAAAAGTCTCGATTCTTGGCAAGAACAATTCGGCCGGGGGCCCGCTGCTACCTCCCAAGGCTGATGAGGACCCGACGATGGCCGCCACGACGAAAAGGAAGAAAGAGGAACGTGCTCTCGAGATTAAAATGATTAGGTTTAGGTAGAAGAGTGGTGAGGAAGGGACCAGAGGGGAAGGAGAACGCGTTGGGGGCCCGAGCGCTACCGGGCGCTCACGTGATCGCCCTGTGGCTACCGAATTCCGTATGAAGTGGGTCTCGTGCTTCGCTCCAAGGGCCCCACCAGGGCCCCTCTAAACAACCTGATCCACTTCGGGACCCCGGGGATAGGAAAATCGGACGTGCATACAAGCGGATGCAACTTTGCGTTCTCGATCTCCAACACGATGTCTCGGGCGTTCTCATCTGTGGTAACTTTTTCGCGTAAAATGAGAAATCTTCTATCAAGATCTACGCGTAATTTTAAAGCTTTTATCCCTTAAGAAATAAAAATAACTTGCAAATTGCTTCATAATCGTTGTTTTCGGGAATTTCAACATGTTTTAATATTTCGTGGTCGTTAAATTTTTCTATATTCACCATCCATATGATATTATAATATTCTAAGTATAATAAATATATTAAGAATTTTATCATCAAAATGCTTAAGGGTGTTCTATAGGTACCGTCCCAACCAAAAGTATGCAGGAAATATTAAAAACTCTTATATTAATTCTCCAGGGATCCAAAAACAAATAAATGTATATAAATAGTTACGGAACATCTAATAGAATGTAAAAGACGTAGATTTAGTGACTGTAAATAACTGTTACTACTATTTTTTTTTTTTTTCAAAACAAAATTTCAAAAAAAATTGTAAATCGTTTCAAATTTTGTTGCTATATTTTTGTTTGTTGATGATCTGCTTGTGTGTAAAATATTATTATATTGGTAACATTTTTTAATGTTTACACTTTTCTCTGTAAAACCCTTTGTAAAACGGATATTCAAGAATTGATAACTTTTTATCTAAATTGTGAATCGATTAGAAATTTGGCCCTGAACTTTGAAAGAGAATACACAATATATTAAATTTTCGTCAACTTCGTTACATTTTAACTAACTCTTTAGAACACCCTTAAACATTCTAGGCCCTAATTGTAAGATAATTGATTCGAAATTTTTGAATCGTGTTAAACTTTGTGTTTGTAATAATGATGAATATATTGAAGCTTGAAATCTGAGATTGACATATTAAAACTTGAATAAATTATCTTTCTAAAGTAAATTTGTAGATTGATTTTACATTTTAGAACAAAAATTATTAATGCACAAGAACTTTATAATGGCATTGTACTTGATTAAAATGCAAACTGTCTCGTAAAATGCAATTATCATCTCGTGCATCACACAATGTCTTTCTAAAGTACAGTTCAGAGATACGATTTATAATACTTTGTTTTTGAGCGAATAAAGCGGACAAATAAGATAAAAAATGATAATTGGAAAGGCACTTCGGTATTCGTTAATTATACGTGCCTTATTGAGAACTATAAACGTCTACAGGTTCCTCGATTATTGTTGTAAAATATTTCGAATTCTTCGAAAAACTTTGGAGTCTTCTCGAAACTTTGATTGAGAAAAGATGATAAATTTCATTTTAAATAGGTAGATCTCGTAATAAAAGAACTTTTGTTATAGGAACTTCAATGTGAAATTCCTCGACGATGAATCCATCGTTCAGATATTCTCTGTGTACTCGCGGTGAATATACTGTACAAAAAAAGCATTTCGCACATGTACGTTTATCGGCGTGCGCGTGAATTTTTGCTGAGCGTCGGATGGAACGCGCGAGATCAGTGATATCTGATTCAGATTTACGTTCGACGGCGGGAGGAAGAGGGGAAGGGTGCGAGAGAAAGAGGGGGGAACGGAGGGATCGAGAGTAATCGGGCTGACGGTCGAGAAAGGAATTTCTTTGGCCGGACAGCTGCTGCCGAACAAAGGACGCGGGATATAAAAGAAGAGTTCCTCAAGGCGCACGTGGCTCCCGCGAGAGAAAAAGAGTAGGAGGAGGGAAGATCGGGGAGAGAAAGAGAGAGAAGAGGAGAGGATCCATCGGCTAATAGAAGGACTGGATATACACGCGACCTGCCGCTCCGGCACCTTTCCAAAAATTCCCTCCCCTCTCCGTCAATTTCACCTTTTTCTAAATCATAATCGGGGAGTATGACTCGCCCGGCATTAATCTGAAGAAATAAGAATATATCCGAAAAATTAAAAAAAATTGTTTATATTTGAAAAGGGGAAAATTTTATCCATCCTCTCTCTCTCTCTCTCTCTCTCTCTCTCTCTCTCTCTCTCTCTCTCTCTCTCTCTCTTTCTTTCATTATCCTTTTTTTCTATTTTTTTAAGTCGTACTTTGACAGTCGAAACATTTACTTCGTTCAATCATCAAAGATTTAAAAAAAGTGGGAGAAGACATTTATTAATTGCAGAAGGAAGTTTTTTTTTTTTAAAGTACTAGGTACTCCGTATAAGAAAGAATTCATTATACATTTTTTATTTATTAATTATTTATTATGACGAGCGTCTTTATCGCGAATTAAGCCATGGCTATCGAATTACGTCCCGCATACGTCCCGCGCAATTCCGATCCGTTTATCCGTTTATCGTGGCGGACGCGGGCTTTATGCAACTGGCGGATATCTCGGCTTGATATTCACTTTGCGCCGACTGACGAGCCCCGCTATGTGACGCAGTCCACGTTCTTGCTCACAGAAGTCGCCACGAAGTTCAGATACTCCACGCCATCGACGGGGAGTCAACGTGGGGTTACACGATTCGCCGCGGTAAATCCGCACGCCGCACCGAAAGCACCTTACTTTTGTATTAATGCTCATACCGAGTGAAAGTGTATCGCGCATTCCGCAAATGTTATACGAGCGTGCGCGTCCACCGCCGTTGCGTTGCAACGCGTAAAGAGCGCGGCGGAACTCCCTAATACCGTTTCATTTATCTTGGAGAGAGAGAACGAGATGTAAAAATGCACTCCGCTTGATGCGAAGAGCGTCCGGAATATCCCGATGATCCATCCTTATAAATTCCTCGATCGAACGTTTTTTATATTTAAAAAACCCCAACAATTCTTCGATTACAAAAGAAACGATCGAGGAAAAGGAATTAAATCTTAGAAGTACGGTCGAGAGATACAGTAAAATCCCATTTGTTCGTTCATTCAGTCGCAGCGACGATACAAATGGTAAAAATGATAATGTAAATCGTGAATCGCGCTGATAACGTAATTAGCAAAATATAAAGTAATCCGCGAAAAACTAATCTACGAGGAACTTAATCGAGGTGATTGTGCAGAGCGAGGAAAGGGAACTTAGCCGAATTAATGCGTCGCAGAAACTTATTTTCGCACCTGCCTCCGGTGGAGATAACGGCTGATACGACGCCGAAGCGTCGCGATAGCGTCTGGCGTCGTGCCGCATTCCAGCGCGTTGCCCGCGTCCTCGCGGCGCAAAACAACCCGATCGCGCCTCTCGCGCTCGCCAGATAGGCAATTAATTCGACGACGACGACGCGGCGCTTAATCGCCAAGCGTCGCCGGTTTACGTATCGATTACCGTATCGTAAACAACTACGTAATAACTTTTCGATCGACGGTGCGTCAGAGAACTTTAAGCCCCAAAAAATACATCGCCTGTTACGGCGCTTTCGGATCCTCTGCGATTAAAACTCTCATCGAATTTTGAGGCATCGGGAGGAAGATCTAACTTAAAATTATAAACTGGTAAAACGCGGAGAAAGGTCTATCGTGCCTACTTACGTCCGCCGAGTGTCGAATGTTATGATCCCCGATCAATTACAATCGAAAAAATTCGCATAGATTATTATATCGACGCGACGTATCGCCGGGACACCCGGTATATATATTCGCGGTAGCACCGTTACCTTATCGGCCAGATACAGCAAGATTTAACGAATTCCTGCCGGGGAAAGTTCTCGGTGCATTTTGCGTTTATTGGCACACACGCGTGCGCGCGCGCGCGCGAGCGCGAGCGCGAGCGCGCATACATACGTTTGCGAGACTTGTATCTGCTTTAATGTAGCTATGCGTGAAGACACTCGCAACTCTCCCCCGTGCGAAATGTTTGCACCTTGCATGAATCATGCTCGTTTCGGCGCAGGATTATACGGCAATTAGAATTATAAAATGTATCGCGACGAACGAATAAAATATATTGCTCTCTCTCTTTCTCTCTTACGGATATTACCCTTATTCTTCAACTGACGAGTATATCAAACGAGCGATTCGCTATTAATAGTACCATCAGAAAGCTGATTCTAAAATCACAAGTCGGAATTTGAAAATAAATTTTTCTCCTCGATACCTTTCGCTCGAAATTAGTTTAAGAATGTGAGGGTGATAAAAGATGGTTCAATACAGGCCTGCGACGTTCACGTATGAGACGTTTAATCACGAGACCGTCTCGTTAAAGCCCCCGTTCAATCTATTTCTGTCTCCTCGCCCATTCCCGCTCTTAATTGCGAGGTTAATCGGCAAATATTCGATCAAACGTACAAATAGTTTTATCGTTCAATTAATCACGTTTTACGAAAGCGCTCCGCGCTCCGTAAATGCACCGATAAGAGGAAAGTGCTGTGCGAAAGGAAAGTGCCGTTGCTATCGCTATCGTTACGAAAAGTCTCTCGAGCATGGGATTACAATTTTTATTCAGCGTCTCGCGAACAGTCGCGAACGCGAACGTCCGACTCTAACTCCGCGAGAGATACATAAGCACGCATGTCTGTGCGTACGTGCGTGAGAGACGGTTCGCGGTGGCCGGCCGCCGCGCGCCGGGAGATGCTGATATGAATGGAATGCGATGCTATTATCGGAGTGTACCTACCGATAACTCGTTACGTCGCGGCTTCGCCGAGCGGCGCGCGAGAAGTGGGAAAGGAAGGGGAGTGCTCCTCTCGATGCACAGGAGGCAAAAGGTCGTAACACCCGAAGAATCATGTTCGCGGAAAGCCGCATGAATGTGCACGGAGATACGCACGAGCCAGAGCGAGGAATCGAACGCGGATCTTCTTCGCGTCTTCTTCTTCGATTCGAACATTTTTCTGAGACGCGTCATCCCTCGCCTTAAATAGTCTTCGCTCATTTTTTTTTTTTTTTTTTTTTTTTAAGATCTCGACACATATTTCGTTTGCATCAATTAATAAATCTCCCCTTCTCCTCTTCCTCTTTCCAGAAAAAATAAACATTTTATTATTCTAAATAATATGAATAAAAAACTAATTTTCCTTGAAACAAGTATCTATAATTACTAATTCAATTATTAATTGCATAACTATGTTATGCTTTAAATAAAATGTGTAGCGTGGTTTAAATAAATCTTTTGTGCATATTATAATTATATAATCTTTAACGAATTAAAAGTGTATGCTTGTATATTCTCTAATTAATAAAACAATATTTGAAATACTCTGTGAATTTTTTTGTGTTCAAAATATTTTAATATTTTAAATATTTTTTATCCTTTGACAATAAGTACGATTTAAATATCGCTCGAGGATACGAATTCTTGGAATAATTGACACTTCGCTTATAAAGGAATGTTTCATCGATTTGTCAATGATTCTTCCTCATCGATCTGTCTACCGCATTGTTAGAAATGATTGCACATCGACCATTATCTGTCACATAAACACTTCAATGTAACTCATATAGTCTGATAGATACATTGATCGGGACAATGGAATACGACAGTCTATGTATAATAATTTCCGACGGATTATTATTCCTCCAACATTAGAGCTGTCGTCGCGGTAAGTTGTAACATTTGCTCAATAAGCGCCATGATTTATCGTCCGCGATGCGAAGCGAGAACGAGAACGTTCTGAGAAAATTCGCTGAGAACATTCTGTGAGAACGAGAATTATCTGAAAATATTCCCTCGTAGGAAAATATATAAAATATACGACGTATATATCAACAATATTGTGGAAATATTTTCTTTGGAAAAACAATGCGATATATATTTTTATAGCACATTCCACATTTATCGAAACTTCCAATTCCGTGTATTTATGTTAAAATTAGAAATTCATATTTTCCGAAGAAAAATAACAATGTTTAGAAAAGGCAATTTTATGTCCTCAAATAAAATTAAATAAAGTTTTCGAAAAATCGAAAATACATTAATAGGGGAATTGTGCCTAATATCGCACCCTATTTTTAAAAATCAAAATTTTGACTGAAAACTTCTATAAGAATATAACTAAACCGCATCATTTTATTCTAGGATTATCGTAATATGATCTCCATGGCATGAATGTGTTCAAAGTTTATTTTAACTATTTTTTCTAGAAAAACAAAAAAGTAGCATTTTTCGACATAGAAAAAGTGTTCCTATAATATCGCACTCTTACATATTTTTGTTAAAAATACAATTATGACACACAATATATGCTGGAAATGGAAACAACTCAAAATAGAACATAAGGTAAAAATATCCTCTTTTAATGATTAAGAAAACCCATGGGGTTTCACGGACTATAGGGCGGAGTGATGTGGTCAGCATCCCCCACCCGGCCGATTTACTCTCGGAACAAAATCTTGTTACTCATTGGACAGGAGGCTGAGGGAGCTTCAGAGGTATTCTACAGGCAGACCAGTTAGGAAAAATGGGCGGTATAATGAACATTCCTAGAGGGCGGAATTAGGAATACCGCAAGGAAGAAACAACCGATTAAAGCATCACAATAATGGTTAGCAACAAATATCTCTAATTTAAGAATAAAATTATAGACACAATATTACATGTTTTCGTGGGAGAAATTCGTTCGTAGTAAATATCTTTTTTGCTGTATTAAAAACGTAAGACACCTCTTGCGAAACCTCGTGACAGAATGCAACACGTAACAATCTCAATATTGTAGGGTGCGGAATTAAGAACAAGGGCGATATTAGGCACAGTTCCTCTAATGATAAAAAAGCAAAATTAATAATTTATGAGGTATTTTATATTTTAATGTTACAATAAAAATCAGAAGATATATCTCGCAAAGTACTGATTTTTTGATAAACTTTATATTAATATTTTTATAACATACTTCTATCAAAAATTGATTAGCGTTCTGCCATTTTTCCCGACATTCGCGAATACACGGTGCATTCTCGGCAAGGTCGTGATTCACAATCCACGCTATCACGATTTTCTGATATATAAGATATATCTCCTCATTCACGAAGATTGTCTTATCACATGGCGCGACAAATTACAAAAAATTGGCCGATCGTCCTTGATGATAAGGATGCGATCCTCGATTCATCGATTCATACTGTACGCGTTCATCGTGTATTCTTCAGCGGTTATGTTAAAGAATTACATATTTTCGCAACAAGTCCATCTGGCTGCATGCGCTTATCGGGCACAGCGATCATTAAATTTATATCCACAAAATTGAAAAAATTTTAATCGTAATAATCTTATGGCAGGATAGAGTATCCTGCATATCAGTTACATATATATGCACACACAAAAGATATATTAATTAATTACATTAATTATTATTATTTAATTATAGCTTTTCCTTCTTTTTTTAATAAATATTATTCGCATAACAGGCCAATAATTACGATGCATTGATTAATGATGTGTATTTAATGGCAACAAAAAAAAACAATCTGAAATTCCCGAACAATCTAAAATTAATTCATCGTCGACATTTTTGGCTCATTTTTCTGAATAACGAAGAATGACCATCTCCAATTTGAAATCCAATCTTGCTATCTTACAAACAAATCTCGCAAGAGGAAATTTATATCAAAATAAAAAAATAAAGATTATATTAATCAATTGACATAATTTTATAGCAATAATAACTTTTATTATTTTTTATGCAACGATTCTGAAAATAGCCTGTTAGAAATTGCTCATCGTTTCTAGATATTTCACCTTATCAGTTTGATAACTTTAGACAAATTCTGCGAAATTCTATCGTCAGATTTATAAATAAATAAATATTATTTCTTTACTCGATATTTTTTGTCTATTTATTTAACACTTTATCTTCATTAAACATAACTATGAAGTATTAATACGCTATTATATAGCCTATAATAAAACGATGCATGTAAAATATCGTTTATTATGAATCACCTTTCATTTATTACAATTTAATAATTGATTTTTTAATCAATATCTATAGAAATTTAGAATATATATAAGAATAATTTTGCCGTCGTATATATTTAAACGCTGCCTCAGGGAAAGTATCTGGTGAAGCTTCGATACTCATATAACGTTCGGTACCGCGCACGATTTGAGCGTCCGTGATCGCGCGGGGGAGATCGGAATCCCTTTCACGTCGAGAATGCGTATAACCCTTGCCGAGGGCCGCGGTTTTCGGAGAAATCGGGATCAGATATCCCGAGCATTCCACCGGGATGATTGTCGGGTGCTATATTGGGTCCCTCCCGCGAACCGCCTTATCATGGGGCCGCGACGGGGAACGTCAAAACATCGTCGGGAGCTATCTTGGACCCGAGAGCACGTTTAGCGCGAAGATCGTCGTGCAGTAGTCTTCTTATTACCAAGAATTTAACGTGATAGCCGCGTCATAGCCGCACAGGAATAGAATCGTGATAAACCCGTGTCGTCGCGAATCGACATACGTAGGCAGAGCTCAGCTATCGCGATACAGATTTTCTAAATACAGAAATACCAATTTTTGCTCTTCACGAAAAGATTTTTACATTTTTTACTTTTCCATACTATTATAAAAAGCCAAGATATCCTTTTAACGACTAATTCTTTGGCCAATTCGCCCTAAAAATGTTGAGGAAGATCATAGTTTGTGTTTCACTTTTTTAATCTTATATATCTTTGTAATTATGCCTCGAATTAAAATGAAAGTAGATCCTATCTGAAATTGATTGGAATGTTGTTTTGCTATTCGGTTCTCAAAAGTTTATGATTCGTGAATAATTCTTTGTTTTCCTAATCGCATGTACCTCGAAAGTTGTAGATATCTCGACATTTCTGCGAAGAAGATATGGATTTCAAATAATTTACCATTAAAAAAGAATATCGGATAGACGAGTGAAAGATCGAAGATCAAACAGTGACACGCTGTTTGTAGATATCACATTTCTCGATTATTTCCGTTACTCTGAGTGCAGTTACTGATCAATATGATCACTTGACGATAAATGATGTGTAGCAGGCACTGAATCGTATTACAAAAATTTCAAGCTTCAGATAATAGAACAATAGCTTCGAGTGAAAAGACAATGCGTGGTCTTACTAGGATTAATCGTCATTTATATTTTGAAGACGCGATTGCCCCGGGTTCGATCCGATCGTCACGCAAGAAGTAGCAAGACGTCTTCCCGAGATGCGCATTTTCGCGGATACAGGAATAGACATCAGTAGTCCCGGATACGAATTTGGAACGTAGCGACGTTAGTTGCTCGTTATCGCGCGGCTATAGAGGCGATAGCGTCTCGATAATCACGCTTCGTGCATTCCTGGCTCGATAAGATAGCAGCAGCCGGTCGTGACTCAATTTTCGCTCGCTTACCAAGTCTGCCCACGTGTACATTATGCGCGAAAATGCGCTCGCCAGGCTCGCCTGATAGCCACGAAATGTGCACACATACGTAATATGGCGCACGGCCGGCAGAAATGCTGATTCTTTCGGTATATGAGTGCCACACTCGCACAACGCGCATCAGCAATACATACACAGAGTTTCCAAGAGCACGGCGCGCCGTTTGATCCGATGAAGTCAGTTGGCAACAAATTACACGCCGAGGCATAAACCCGACCCAATGAATGTCATCGCCAGGATAACCATCCTACTTGTGTGTTGCCAATGATATAATTTCTCTAGCCGGACGTCGAACTCTAGTCCGCGCTCGCCACATGTCAGTGGCCCACGCGGCCGGCGCGCATAGCATCTAAGGTCAATCCCCGGAGGTTAAACCACCGATAAAGTTTGGTACTCAAAGCGTTAATAGAGATTAAAGTGGCGCACTAGAGATTATCCCGTATCATTTGAATGCAAATTAGTATAGAAATCTCCGATTTTAAATAAAAATTAATATGTTGATCTTACTTAATTATTTCAAACGATTAATAAATGAGCGTTATATTAATAATTAATATATAAGTAACATTGATAAATACTATAACGATCCAAGTGATTCGAGGGAGTAATAAGTATTTAATTTAACGCGTGATGTTCATTTAATTACATATTGCCACCGCGTAATGTACTTGCGAGTCGCCATATAGACATATGGAATAATCTTTCATCTATCAATATTCGCAGACTCAAAAATATTTAAAAAATCTGAGAATTGTAAGACCCAAAATCCTTGTAATTCTCTAGAGGCGTCCATAAAATCTATACGGAAGTGGAGTAAACCAACTCCGAACTGGCAAAAGCTACCCTGCTACCGCGAACTTCCCGATGACTTGACTCGGCGAAAGCAAAAAGGACTTGGAGAATTCCTCTCGTCTTCCTTTTGCATATCTAACGAGACCACGCTTGCGACGTTCTAAAAATCCAAACTGCAGAGAGAGAGAGAGAGAGAGAGAGAGAGAGAGAGAGAGAGAGAGAGAGAGAGAGAGAGAGCATGAGGCGCTATAAAGAGACGCGAAGACAGAGGCACATCAAAGGGAGTTTGAGAAAGCGAGAGAAACACAGAGGGACGGTAGGAGAAAGAAGGGAAAGAAAGAGAGAAGCGTGAAATTCCGTCGGATCTCTAAAAATAGTTTCTTACAAAAAGGAAGAATAACACGAGTACGCATATATCTGGTCTTCTGGTAAAAGCGTAGGCCTATTTATGTATCGCCCAGTAGAGATGGAATCCCGATCCCTTCGTATGGTCGTTAACATTGTTTGTCCCGGAGGAAGGAGAACCGTAGGAATGTGAAAAGCCACGCCAGCACAAACGGCCGATCTCTTCGCGGTTAATTCCGAGTCTCTCGCAGACGTCGAAATGGTAAAACGATCTGGGAATTTCGCGCGGTATTCTCAAAAACAAAAAAAGAGATGAGAAACTCGGAAAAGATCGCACCAAAGCGCGAGAAGGTAGCCTTCGCTCGCGAGCAACCCTCTGTTTTGTAAGTTATACGAAAAGAGAGGTTTACATTGAATAATTAATGATGCAGCCTTCTCGCCGTACGAGTTATCAAATCACATTTTTTAACTACAAGAATAGTTATGTATAACTTGCAAATACTGCAAATCTCTATAGTTTTTATATAAATTAGCGTAAAATAATAATATTAATAGTAAAAATTTTCTAGTTTTAGTAGGAAAAAAATTATAAATTTTCTAATTAAACTTTTCAAAAGTTGTACTTATAATTTTTTTTGAACAAAAGATAGCAAAGACAGACTCGACGAATTGAATATAGAATTTGGTAAGCTGAAGGAGTAAAAGCGAACGAGTCAGGGCGCAGGGAGCGCGGAAAGCGTGATAAGAACAGCGCTTTGCGGATGGTAGATACCGATGAACGAGTCGAATTCTTTCCGCCCCGGCAACACGTGGGAATTTCGCGGCATGCCCTCGGTTCACCTCCTGGGAAAGACAAAAATAATTGTGGAAGAACGGGAAGCCGAGCGAATGTGCAGAAAAAGATGTACATCGAGCACGAGCGAGCTCGAAGAGGAACGAGCGGATACATCCGATTTCGAAAAGGAAGAGAGAGCATTTAAGACACCTGGAAACTCACTGGAACAATATCGGTAGCTTTTAAAGACGTAAAGAACGTGCAAGGAACTTCACGACAATAGTCGCGTTTGACTGATTAATTTGATATTGGCGTCTACCGGAACAGTACTGGATTTCGATTTCAAGAATACTGGTATAATTTCGCTGAATTCAATTTCCGACACTAAAAATACGATACTAAAGGACTTTCCAAACATCGCGTTTCCCTCGTCTGTGAATAAGCTCATTATCGGATGCTTTCGGCATCTCTAATGAATATCAACTCAGCAAAATTGTATCGGCATTAATCTTTGCTTCGCTCGTTCGAAATTAGCCGAACAGCAAAACAAGATAAGAAGTATGACGTTCTCGACGGCTGTCATGTTTATAACGTGCGCGGCAGTTTTTTCTTCAACGGTGACCTACACGAAGATACTTCCATGTGGTGATACTTTGTATCCAAAGAATTAGTGTCTCCGATATGTATAAGATTTAGGGGGAAAAAAAATATTTTCCAAGGATAGGAAAGGTCTTTGAAAAGAAAAATAAGAGAGAAGTCGTTAAAACATCCAAATATTCGACAGCGGAAATAAAGGATCGCTGGCATCCCCGGCGGCGCGAAAGGAGCATCATCTCGGCGAGTTTGGAGAAGCGACGGACGGTAGCGTATCCGCAGTATCCGCTCATTCCGGCGCGATCGTACGCCCTCGGCAATCCTCGTGGCTCTCCGTGGCGTCACTTCGTGGACCGCCTGGGGGCCCTACGAGAGCGTAACACCGGTAGCTACCATGCCAAAAGGGTCCCATGGTGCGAGTTACGCGAGACCGGGAGAAAGAGAGACAGGCGGAAAAATAAAAGAAAGAGCGGGGGTTAAAGAGAGAGAAAGAGAGAGAAAGAGAGGGAAGAAGGGGGGAAGGAACCTGCGGAGGACGTTGGCGTCGGGGAGAAACGGGAGGGAAGGGAAGATGGAGAAAGGGCGAAATATCCGAGAGAGAGAGAGAGAGAGAGAGAGGGGGGGAAGAGGGACTAAAACGACAGGGATCCAGGGGGAACCGGCATCTTTTCTTCGCGATGTATTGATGCTCGAAAGAACGGCGTTAAGGCCCCTCTCTCCCTTCCAACCGCCAACCACGACGCGGAGCCGGTGGGCCCAACAGCGGGGGAGAGGGCCAAGAGGGGAGCCAGCAACGGCGGCGGAGAGCAGGAGAGGGCGGATTCGAGAGGACGGGAGACATTCCAATCTCTCGTGGCAAGCCTGCTTGCCTGCCTGCCTGGCTTGCCTGCCTGTTCCCTCGCTCGCTTGTCTGCTCGCCGCTTGCCAAGTCACCGTCCTAAAGCCGGCCCACGCTACACCGAGTAGCACACGGAGAGACGATCGTAACCGTATAGAATCTCCCGGGCTATCAGGCCGATCGATTTTTATTTCGGGATAACGATGAATCGTACAGTTGAAGAATCTGCCAGAAATGGTCTGAAATTGGAAGCGTGATGCGCACGAAAATGACCCGTGAGAAACTCCAGCATAAGCTCCATTTAATTCAGTAACGCTCTCTTGTTTTTTCTGAACTTGCGATGAAACGGATAAATACCCAAATAGTTACATATTTCTGAGAGAGAAAGAAAGAAGAGAAGTACAGAAAGTACAACTAAAGAAAAAAATCTGTATTTAAAAAGATCGAAATAAATCTTTAAAGATTTAAAAATTAAATATATTTTTCATTATTCTATTGATAACATAAATAATAATTTAACCGATAGAAAAACCTTGCCTCTCTCTCTCTCTCTCTCTCTCTCGAGGTAATTCGTTCTGTCAATAATAGAAACTTTATATGTGGTTTGTATATACGAGCATAAAGTATGCATTTCGATTATTATGCGCGCATTGTCGAGCACATTCTTTCGTAGCCGAGCATTGACGCACACATGATAAGTTGCGACGCAGAAATCGAACTGGAACGCAGCATATAAATGTACATCTCCAAGTACGCTTTCAATACATGTGAAAAAGTGAGACGAGGCGCACAATGCAGCGTAGCATACGCCGCGCTGCAGAGATCCAGTTACAAAGAACGAATCTGCTTTCACATTTATCGAATTCCAACGCCGTTCGTTCCTTCGTTCGTTCTGCATACCGCGCTACCGAGAATCCTGTCCCGAATGATTTTGCGAGGTCAAAGCGAACGTGACATCTTGTTGTGACATGTTGCCCACATGGTCAACGACGAAAGGACAATACATATGTTTCAAAACGACTATATGTCCTTTCAATGGCAGATTCGTTAACCAATTCGAGTCGGGCGAGATACCAATAACTTTCGGATTGTAACAAGCTAAGAGAAAAAAAAGCTTCAATTAGGAATTTATACAAAATTATATACAAATACATGTCAAAGTTACTATGGTAAAAATTTAAAAATTTACAAAATGCATTTTGATATTTTACGTGTTTTAGAAATTTACAAATCTTATTCCTATCTCAAAATTAAAGGATAGTATCGAAAGGAAATATGTTTTATCGAAATAAATAAATTATGTCTTTTAATCAAATAAATAACTCTCTTGTGTATCCTTTGGGTGGTTCTATCCCCTTATAATTGTACATCGAGGAACCTACTCAATTTTTATTTATGCCGAGTAGATAACGATCGCATCCAATGATATTCATCTACGTCTACGATAATAAATATTCATCGTTCGGAATAATATATAACAGAAATTTCATCGTCTTTGGACATTAAAGGAAATACGACATATGCATAATCAGATGTGTAATTAATTATAGCGATTCGATGGCGATTAGACGGCGCCAGCAGAAATTGGCGAGGACCGGTCGTGGAGGATGATGTCAATGACTTCGAAGAATCGAATTCGAATCGTTATGAGAGGCACATAAATATATACATATACATGTATAAACGCAATATACGTATTCGCACGAATACTCTGTTGAAGACATTGCATGCGATAAGTGCATTATGTGTGCCGGACATTATGCTGAAACCCACATTCTTATCTGGTGTCCTAATGGAACCTCGTCGTCTAGTATCATTTGCGATTTCTTGTTCCTTCGATTAAAAAAACAGCGATCTGCGACGATACCACTGTCGAAACGAGTAATCTTCTTCCTCGGTGTTTTTTTTTTTTTTTTTTTTTTCGTATCATCGAAAGAGCGGAAGAGACAGATGGTCACACAAGTTAGACGAAACATCCTGTATATATAGCTTCCCTCGAATTTTACGCGCAGCGGTCGCCCATTTCGAGGTTAATCCTCGGATAATCTTGGAAATGCAATTATTTGTACTCGATACACTCGTACGATACGCTACCCCCGGGTCCGACGGACCAGAAAACGTCACACCTGTCGGTTGCGTTTTGAAAGCGACAGGTCAACCGGCGAGCCGGTTCCTATTTGCAGAGGAGTCATCGCGACGTTTCCCGTTTCGCTGGTCCCCAGGAACGCTCGTGGAGCGGATTATTGGGCCTGGTCAGTGACGAGGGAACGCGTGACGTGGCTGTCAACCCGAAACCCGCGATCAACCCTCTTGGGCCCGGTTGCGCGCGCGCGCGCATCGGGAACGATTTCGAGAACCGATAGAATGCCGAGCGAGACGACAAGGCTGGCCGTCGACTTCTTCTACCTGCTGCACTTTAAACTCACACCCGGGGTCCCGGGGTCCCGGGGTCCCAGGTCCCGGGACGTACGGGAGAGAGTTCGAGTTCGACAAAACACGCACAACGTGCACGTCGTCGCGTCGGTCGGAGAGGAAAGTTTGGCCATAACAACGAGGGCTGCATGCCAGCGTGGTGGATGGACAACAAACTCTCGGCGATCAGTCTTCTTCTTTTCTTAGAATTTCTCAAAATTTCGAAATTCAGATAATAGAAACGATAAAAGATAGCTATTTTTCGCGCGTATTTGCGTGTGTACACGCGCCGCGTTTGGCAATCGCGGCCTCGTATTCGAGCGTTCCCGGAATTTTTTGCCAGAAATAAAAGGTTTAAATTGGGAAACATTGGCACACGCTGGGCGATTCACGCTGGCAGCCGCATCGGCGACGACGGCGACGACGGCGGCGGCGACGCGGCGGGGACGGCGGGAGACATATGTAAGTTGAAACATCAAGTCGGGGAACGAGTCCCGAGACGGCGGGAAAAAACGTACGCGACGCGCGTACACGCCGGCCCGAAAGAATGAAATTCCCCGATCGATCGATCGAACAGACGGACGGAAGGGAACGAAACGAACGAGCGCGGCAGGCAGGAAAGGAACGAATGAGGAGAGGGAACGAAGAAAGTCCGGGCACCTGCGCTTTCGAACGAGATCCGCGATATGATTTACGGCATCGAGGCATTCGCAGTTTCCTCCGGCGGTGTCATAATCGGTTTTGTATCTGTCCGCGCGAGAGAGCCGACGAGCGGTACGGGCCGAGCGGGCAAAAATAAATGGCAATTAACATTCCTCTGGCATCTCGCTGCCTCTCGACGGGGCATCACGGAGAGCCGGGAGAGAAAGAGAGAAATGGAGGGGAGAGGACCGGGAGAGTGAGATAAAGAGAAAGAGGAGTGGGATGCTGCGCTGCTCGGGGCCTCCGGACGGGGCCCGCAGCACGCAGCGGGGTGGGGGTGTAAGAAACGGGGCCCGCGCGCCTCTAGGAGGCCGGCAAAGCCAGGCAAAGCGCGACCTGTCCGTCCGTCCGTCCGTCCGAAAAATGTCAGATTCGAGCCAGGGACGCTCTTGCGTTACGGCGCACGAAATTCGTGGAATTCCTGGACCGCGAGGTCGCCCAGACTTTCGAGTCTTTCTCTCTCGACAGATTACGGGTACCGCGATACTACGAGTATCGATACTTTCACCTCGAAATCTCGATTACTTTTTAACATGGGTGTCGCCGAAGGGAACCGATTGTTTATGACTTTTTTTTAATGATGGTAATAGATCGTAAATTATTAGTTTTAAAATCATAATTTGTAATTATTCGCACACGTGTGTTTTTGAGGAATGTTACAGTATTGCAATTGTCTAGATGTAAAAAAAATCAGGACATTAATAATTGCATCAACATTTTCGTCACTGTAGCTTCGCTACTATCGACTAATAAATGTTACAGTATCACAATTACTTTAGGTAAGTAGAGATAAAAAATTACCACATAATTAATAAGATTTTTTCTTATAATCACATTTCAATTTACGTGTTATCGTTGAATAATGTTACGTCACACACATAATTACTCTACTTGACACTAAGTATCAAAAGGATACATACTAAGAAGATATTGATATTTTTTTCTTGTGCCGTGATTAGAGGTTGTAAATTTTTCTTGATTTCCCAACTCGAAATGCTCGCGAATACCGTGGAAATCGCGGATTGAGATAAGCCACGATCGCACACGGAACGAACGCGAGATTTATGGTTTGGTAATTATTCAGTACTCGGGGATGGGTTTTACTAATCATTCATCGTACATAGACGCGATACCGCTAGATGCTGAAATGCCATTATATCCCGTAGAACGATTAGTTCCAGGAACAAACAGTCGCTTAATCCAAGCATTAGATATACGAGCAATAATATATGATTCTGCAGCTTATTATTGTCAGTATTCTTAATGCTGCTAAATTTTAAACGCGTTTCTTTTTCTTGCGCTACTAATTTCGCAACGGTAGCGATACGAAATGAAGAGACTGACGTATTATAGAATGGCGTAACTTTAAGTATATTTCCTTCAATCAAGGTTAATCGTGGCGTCTTCGCCAATTCTTATCTATATAAACTTTCGAAATTCCTGAAGATTACGTCACAATCCTCTCATGAGCGCACTCGTGGCCACTCGTCAAAATACGGAAAGTCATCATGAAAACGTCGTTCGCGAATTAAATTCTTTTTTAGCATTTTATTTAATCTATACAATGAATCTTCCATGTAATCATTCATATTTCAACAGGATAAATCATGAAAAAATATAGTCATAAAAAGTATACAAGACAAATCGCAATGTAATAAATTTTGGCAGTAAGAGAAAGAAAGAGTGGAAAAAGTATGTCATCTCGATTCTGAAAAACGCTACAAATCGTAAATTTTAGAAATACTGACGATGTCAAAAATGAAGGGAATATATAAGATGGCTAAATATAAAAGTCGCGCAAAATGTGTTTCACTCCCGTTCCGATCATAAATTCAATGACGCCGTGTTGACTCAGATATCATTGATTTATTATGCTGCACAAAAGTATCACGTGCAGATTCGCCTGACATATGTATATGCGCTTCGCATTAGAGCAATGTTACGTGCAAATCGATTCGAATATATCGGCGACAAACATTTGAATCATCCACAATATCCACATCTATGTCACTCCTTCAGGGTCTCTGACTTTCTTTGACTTTATGTAAAATCGAAAGAATATACATAAAATATAACAGGCGGTAATATTTATAACGAAAGAACATATATATACTTATATTGAAAGAGACAATGTGCCTAAAATGCTGCACTGAGAAAAAAATATTTAAATCTAAAAATATATATATTTAGGTGGCTGCCAATAGCTTAGGTATTTACTTAATATAATACACATATTTATTTAGAATTAGATATTTTTACTTACTTTAAATAAAAATATCTAATTCTAAAAAAATATATGCATCTATTATATTAAATAAATAAGCTATTGGCAGCCACCTAAATAAATATTTTTTTCTCAGTGTGTGTTCGTCTAAAAATTGAATTTAAGTAATTCTTAAAAACAATATATACATCATAATGTACATCAAACTTGAGTCAGGTGGATCAGAAAGCTGAGTAACAACTGTATAATAATCGCGATAATAATATATAGATTTTCACACCCACGTTACGTAACAGATAACCAGAACGTTTTTTGCGTCATCGAAAGAGCAAATTTTCTGTCGTACACATCGCGGCGCCGAGCCGCGATGAGACGCTACTGGCCCCACGGCTTATCCGTCGCTGGACGAGCGCGGAGAAGCCTCGGCACGATGCCGGAGAGGAGACGAGAGGAGCGAGTAAGAGAAAGAGAGAAGAGAACGGGCAGCGGAGAGGGCTATTTGCATCGGAATGCAAGCCCCGACTCTCCGCGTTACGCTCGCGCGCGAGTGTGTACGCACGCACGCACGCACGCATGCATCGTATGCGTATGACGCGTGTGTACGCGTGAAACTCCCAAGGAAGGAAGCCGCGAAGTTCCTCCGATGCCTCCGAGTCCCTCACGTGAAACTACTCCCAGGCGCCGCGCCGTGGTTTCGCGTGCGAATACGCTTCCGCGGAAAAGTTTACCGCGCGTTTCCCGAAAGAAAAGATCTACTTATTAGTAGAGATCCGCATTGATGAAAAATTATCTATCTATACTTTATCGGTTATAATCATTGATTACCTCTATTTAATTAAAGTAACATTACTATTGCCCTGGATCAACTTTTGAAAATTAAAACAGATAAATCTTTACAGCATAAGTTTCACGATAATACCCTAAAGTTACAACAATTTTGTTCTATAACGCGATAAAAATTCCAATCATTTATAAAAGTGTTTTTTAAATCGAGTAGTAATAGAACAGAATGTATATTGAATAGAATGTACGTTATAAATTATTTATTATAGGACTAAAAAAGGAAAATCTGCAATTCTTATCTATGGGTTTTGAGAAATATGTAAGAGGAAAAAATTCTGCAATCGTATCGGCGTTGTGTATCTTTGATGGGAACGTTGCTCGGAATATTTCAAGAATTTTAAGAATGCAAGAACCCACACATTATCTCTTGGCAGCGATCTGCGTTTGGATATCTTATTTCCCACGCATACATACGCACGCGAGGATTATACCGCGTTGCTTGTTAATTTGTGACGCGAAAGGATGTATCCACCGCCGCGCCGAGGATACACGCACTATACCACTCCCGCGTAAACATGTTTACCCCAATAAACGTGTTTGCGCTCGAAACACGGTGAATTTTATAGATGCTAGGAAACTCAATAAACTGATTAATGGATCAATGACGCAAACGATAAATTATTGAACATTGTATTGTACGGTCAGTGGTCTCTCGAGTTGCTTAATCCCGTGACCATAAAGGCGAGTCCGCGAGAAATCTTGCGAATGCTTGAAGTTCTTAGCATACCTTAGCTTAGCAATGAAATTTCTAGATTGGTAATACCACATTAAAAAAAAAATACAAATTTAACTTACGAAATTGTAGAAAATGCAAACTTAATTCAAAGAAACAATTTCTTTATTCAAGTGTTTATATTCCTTAATTTAGCAAACGGAGTAAATTTTAATTTCATAATTATATTCTACGATCTCTGGTATTCTCTTGGAATTGAAAAAATTTCAGTTTTAATTAAAACTGTAAAAAACTCATTCAATTATTTATCGTAAATATAAATTTGTATGAATTTATTCATTCAGGTAGTATAAAAGATTGGATTTGTATTCTTCGAAACTAAACTTTCTTCACAAAAAGAGGCAGACGCAGTGTGCGTAAACGCGAGAAACAGTTTAGTCTACGAACTTTACCGCGTGGTTGCACAGCGTGAAATTCGCCCAATTTAGGAGGACAAATATGCCTTATCCGGTGTAGAAATATAAACATAGCGATTTAACTTCTTTTTCTGTATACCAAACTTTTTTTTAATAATCAATTCTTTTTGGAGCTGATATATAATTCCTACTTCCTCGAAAATATGTGCAAATTTAAAATAATATATTCACACATATTTCATACATTTTTCTTCGCCCAATCTGCATTAATAATCGAGGCAGCCTTGACTCAAAATTTCATTTATTAACGTTGATTTTTTGTGTTTACGTAAAAACGTCGAATGCGGAAGTGATCGAAATATTTCGTGTAACAAATTACTTGAACATTTCAAGAAAAATTTAATTTTAAAATAAGATTCTAATTTCAGTAGTCCTGGTTATCTGTAAGTTATCGTTTCTGTATTTTTTCTTAGCTTAATGATGGGAACCCTATTAAAATACGCATTCTCTTTAATTTTTTTTTACATAGATCTCCCTCTTAAACTAGTTTTTAAGTTACGAGTTTCTTTTCTCTTCCTTGATATTACCTTCAGATTGAGATTGGTTACATTAATTTTCTAGCTTTAAACCTGAAGACATGCCAGAGAGTTTTAGAGGAATATAAATGCTCTTTCAAGACCTCAACTTCGGTCCCTTTATCATTATCAACAATAGTTATTCTCGCTTGAGAAGGAAGTATTCTTCCTAAGAAGCTTCTGAATAATAAGTTACCTGCTTGTCAGCTTGTATTTTCTACAATGCATCTAACTACTATTTCCCACTAAAGAAATTCCGCGAATTTCCTAGTCTATATTTTTTTGCCCGCTTCCGTATTTACACATTTTTTTCTCTTGTACCACACTGAGGTAATTTCAGGTAATGTTACTGTTAAAAAACTGACATATCACATAAAAATATATTTTATTATATTAACATAAATGTCGTCATAAATATATTTAATCGTAAATGTCAATTAAATTCTATTTGAAAGTGTAACTATATTTTTCTCTGATACTGCAAGAAATTCATTCCTATTTATTATCAAGATTTTTTACGTACATCATATTTTTCCGAAATAACTATCGAGGTAAAGTTTTCATCAATTTTAACTACACAATCTAAGCAGAAAGGAAAATGTGGAATATTTCTTGTGCAATCGGCTAAAATATCTTGCTTCTTCGAGATCAGGCGAATTTCACGCTGTACGTCACGGCGAGAGAGCAGCTGTCGACGACGAGACGACGAGACGACGACGACGAAGGCGAGAGACGAGAGGGGCTCTCGGACGCGAGGGATCCCGAAACTAGAATTGCGTGGCCCCAGCCACATAGGCAATCTCTCGAAAATCGACGATGACATCATGGCTGCAGTATTTCGCCCGAAATAAATATACCGTACATCGACATTCCTCCCCGTCCACCCGAAACCCGCGTCGCCGGCGTCGCCGTCGATAAATATTATTATCGTATCTTTCGTTTGCTCTGGGATTAAAGCTGGTCCTCTCCTCCTCCCTTTCTCTCTTCCCCTCTCTCTCTCTCTCTCTCTCTCTCGCGCTCTCTCCGCCTCCCCCTCTCACCTGGTGCACATTCCATCAAAAATTCGTAACGCAACTGCGCGTGACGTAAGAGCATTCCGGCGCGGGTCCAGACTGGCGTCAACGACGGAATACCAAAGTATCTCTCTTCGCTCGCGAACATTCGGAATTAGCTACCTGCCGCGATCCTTCAACTATCGCCGAAAAAATCTCCAACGTCGCAGCAACGCGACGGAATCATATACACGACTGTATATGCATATATGTAGGTGTAATACATATACAGAATTAACATGTAATTTCTCGATAAAAATACATAGAGATTACAATAAAAAATTATAATAAAATAAGAAAAACGTAAAAATGTCAGTCCCCCGTTTTCATTATACGATATTATTTTCGGGAATTCTTCCCGACAATCGCGAGGCGCAAATCACGCGATCGCGAGAAAAATGTATCACAGATTCCCAGGTGGCATCACGTTAATCTCCGTGCGTGTGTATATGCGCATATAATATGCACATCCTACCGGGATACATGCAGGGCGACGGAACGCGGTTAATCGCGTGTTAATCTACGCCGTCGCGCTCGTGGTATACGAGGGTACGCCGAATGACCGGAAGTAACATGATTTCTCACGGACTGACTTCCTGCCGCCCTCGTCGACCCTCGTTGAAATTCCACCAGTTTCTCCCCCTCGCTCCCCCACGTCCGTTTTAATCTCGGCGGAATGAGGTTCATCGACACGGCGGGGACGTCGGGGACGAGGCGATTAACGGATCAATTCCACTTTTACGGATAGACGGATTTAAGCGAAAAAATTTATGATCAATTGTTTTCTATTACTTACCTCGAGTACGTCATGTGCGGTCTTCACATACTCGCGAAGCATGCTTTCTTGAATGCCTCGCCATTCTTGCCTTGGATCTTCCAGTTGAGTTGTCTCTGCGAATGTTAAAACCAATGACACGGTTAAAACAAAGAACCTTGTCTCATTAATTATCGGTGCTCGCGGCATTCTTAGCGAATTCTTACAGAATATTTTTCTCAGAACAAAAATTGTCCTATTGCTTTAATATTATTTTAATGCATATGCATATAATAGATGTCATATTATTGTTACTATTAATAATATAACTATATTAATAAAAAAAATGTAGTATAAACATAATTAATCAATATTACAATTATTATAAATAATTATTAAACTTTAATTAAAAATAACGTAATATCTTGAAAAATAAATATTACTAAACTTTAATTGAAAATAACGTAGGAGAAAGTCCCCTATTATGAGATAGGTTCCTAATATGTGATAGCGAGGTTTCTGCTAAACTAACAGGTTCTATCTGTTGGTTCCATCATGAACTTATTGCCCTTAGAGTAAAACCTATTTAGTGGAGAATTCATTATTCGATCGTGCGTGCACTCGTTGCGGACATTTCTCAATTCTGCCCATAGACTTCCGGCAATCACGAAAAATAGATGTGGTATCTCATAATAGGGGACTTTCCTCTAATAATATCTTGAAAGTGATATTTAATGTACTATTATAAAGCGATAATAAAGAAGCGCGACTCTATGCAAGTGATACCTTTCCCGCTTTCAGAACTTTTAAGTAATAATTGATGCTATTTCACTCTTTAATTTATTTTTAAACGTCCGCTATTTCTGCAAACTCGACCGAAGGCATCGAGCATAATCAGGCAAGAAAACGCATACATAAATCCATGCGCGCGCTTGCGCACATTACGGCACAGTATATACGTGACATAAAATTCCGAATAAAATCACTTCTCGTATCGCGAGTCTCCGGCCGTTCTCCCTGCACTTTCTCGATCAGATAGCAGAAACAGAAAAACTTACGCAACATATGATTGATGTAGTAGGCGCCCACGTGTTTATCGTAGGCCTCCTCCCAGCCGATGGGAAGCTCGTTCCCGATACAATCCGCGAATGATTGGGGTTTAGTAAACCTGCAACAATGGAAAGAAAAGGAGAATAAAAATACTGTGATATACAAAGCAACGCTTGTGAGTATATTTCTCACTCGTAACACAGTATAAAAAGAAATATCTGAAAACAATCAGACATTTCTTATACCCAGTTGATTAAGAATCTCTTTATACTGTTTTATTGGACAGTAACTGCAAAACTCCAACGAGTAAAAATATTATCTAGGTGTCGGAAACTAGTTGGTCAGCATATACTATATTTATATTTATAATATTTGTAATAAATTTTTTTATGCTTAATAAAGTCACTTGAAAAAGATACCATTCGGTTTACTTAGAAATGCCCGTAATAAAAAAATCAAGATTTTTGTGGTTCGATAGTCAGAAAAATCTACACTCGGAGTTTCTCGAGTCGATAAATCACGCCGATTGCGCGGTGATTTCTTCGAATTCATGCGGGTGAAGTCTGTAAATACGCGCACACATATACTAACTCGCGCTCGTGCTAATTCGATCGGTAATTTCGGGCATAAAAGTTCGTCTAACCGAACTCCTGACTTATATCACACTTGATTAAATAAATGCGATATAAAAGTGAGACGCATAAAAGATACGCGACGATATCGCGCCGTATCAATCGTCTGTTTGTATTTATGTTGTTATCTTTATAGCATAAAATTCAGAAAAACGATTATAGCAACGACAGAGTGTTAAAATAAGCTACGTAATGATGTTTTTATTTTGTTGAGAAACTTTCGTGTTATTATTTCTGTAGCAATTTTTTTCAAAAAGGAAATGTGAATGTATGCTCGCTCTTTACAAAAATATATAAGTATTATGTGCGTGCATGTGTATTTCCACATTTAATATATATCTAATATAAAAATTGCAAAAACAATTTATTTTCGAAATTTTTACTTCATTCTCAAAGTTTCTCGTAATATTCGTCGTAAATCAAGTGCGACCTATTGTGTTGCTTTGATTCTATGCTTTACCGCCAAGCAGCTTAATAATTAAAAAATTGAATTAGATTATCGAAAATTAAATTTTCATTGATGCGAAAAAATTGGTGATGCAAAAAAAGGTGAAATTAATCGTCGGTACATTTTTTCGAGACGTCCTGTGCATATCGAATAACAATGAGTCGCGCCCAAGGAAGTCGTCAACCGAAAGAATCTTGAAGTCGCGTTCGCCAGTAGAAAGAAAGGCATGCCAGGCTTGCCGGATGTGGCACTCGATTTCCGGAAATCTCACGGGTCACGTAAGCACGTAATGCGTGTGTCAAGCGCGTCATGTTGCACACAAATATATGATAGTTAATACAACATTTTTATATTTATCTATATATAATTTACAACATTTTTATGGCAATTTTTTTCACGTAACATTAACGTTACATTTTCGGCTCGATCTACGTTTGTGGAATTTTAAATTTAATATCGCATTGCAAAGATACAAATAAAAATCAGTATGAATCAGCGTGGAAATACGTGACCGTGTATCGTGACAGCTGAAACATATCCGATAAACTCGCCGGCTTTTATTACAGGAGTCACAGAATTATGTACAAAATTTTTATTGTAATATAACTTCCTTTTTATGAATCAGCATGAAAATACGTGACCATGTATTATGACAGCTGAAACATATACCTATAACTCTCCAACTTTTATTACGGAGAGTTACAGAGTTATGTACAAAATTCTTTTATTGTAATATAACTTCTTTTTACACGGATTTTTTTTATCGATTATTTACTCCGAACGAGACGCATACAGTCGCCGTCATAATGAGCTATTTATGACATTTCCTTGCGCACTCGTCGTTCGATAATAATTAATTAGCTCGTTCGTCCAACTTATATGCGCGCGTCAAACTGTTATCGACATCGCTGTCACAGAGGATTCGGGTCCGATCCGCGCGAGAATCTTTATCGTTTGCATAATGCAGGACTGCGCGCGCTTGACCGTTCAGCTTTGTGGGACAACGTGGAGCGAGGGACACGTATGCAGAACGGTACGCGAAAGTACGGGCACTTTCGCTCCCGTCCGTCCGTTCAGCGGATATACAAAATTTCACGCGATCGCTCGCGGAGGCGCGCGCACACGCGCCTTCAACCGATCAACGATCGGCGCGGCGCGGCGTGGCGCGGTGCGGTGCGGCGGCAAGGCGGCCGCTCTGGCGCGGCGCGTTCAGGTCGACTCGTTAAAACTTTGCCGTAAGTCGCTTTAACCTTGGCATACCGTAGCCGTGTCGACGCGTAGCGCGCACGCGTTCAGCGTTTCATTTATCCTTCCCTCCCTCCTCTCTCCTCTCCCTCTTTCGTCGAGTCGCTCCCCGACTCTCTCGCGAGATACGCTCCTGACTTTTTTCTCCTCTCTCTCTCTCTCTCTCTCTCTCTCTCTCTCTCTCTCTCTCTCTCTCTCTCTCTCTCTCTCTCTCTCTCTCTCTCTCTCTCTCTCCTCTCTCTCTCTCTCTCTCTCTTGTTCTTTCTCTCCCTCTCCCTCTCCCTCTCGTCGTTATAGTAGGACAGAATCGCGGTAAGGCCAAGGGCGCGCCGAGACCATGAATCACGCGGCGGAAAGGGAATTAAGGAAATTGTCCCTGAAACCGTGTAATGAGGCACCAACCCTCCAACTCTCCTCTCTCGCCGCGCCCAGAGCGTCCGCTATTAAAAGTATGTCTGTATATGATGCGGGTTTTTGCGAAACGCCTCCTTAAAGAAAGCGCGCCGAATATACGAGATGGATCGATACAATAAAACAAAAGGCACGATACTGGCCAATGTGGAATTGAATGACGATTGTCGTCGAAAGAATTTCGTCAAGGACAGCATTCGCGAATCGTTCGCAATCGCGCGCGAACGATTCGAAATTCTTTTCACGCGAGAGCTCTTTTTACGTAGAGAACAGTCTTACGTGTTGCAGAACCGAATAATTATGACGGGATTGTTTACGTCGAAGCGACGACGACGACGACGACGAAAAGGAGAAAGAGGGTGATCCCCGCGGAATCTCGTGTCTTTGGCTGCGGTATTTTTGCGCGCGATGCACGCCTTTTATTCGAATTGCCTCACCCTGACGCGCGCGTGATATATCGGTGCGTTTAACGATCTAAGAGGGGGATCGCTCGTAAAAGCCGTATGTCGTCGCGTGTCGATCTGACTCATTCGTATATGTACATAGAGGCTCGTATTTCCAGCAACGATAACGCCGCTCTGAAAAAATTCGATATAAAAGATCGCTCCGATCGCCGACGCCTCACTGCACCGATTCTGAGAGCGGCGAGAAGAGGGTCGTCGAGAATGCGTAAGAATTTCTTAAGAGAGTGGGGCCCCGTGATTTTTATAATATCTCGATAAAGGGGAGAGCGATCAACGGGTCTCTTGAAATAATAACGAAGGAGAAACAATTGCTAATTGTGTCTCCAATATTTATCCGGCCTGTGCTTATACACGCTGTACGTTTTTATCTATTAATTCAATTAAGAACCGAGCGCAGAGTGTAAATTTGCTCTGTAATCAACATTTGCGTCTCTATCCGCACTAATTGGTGGCTATTAATAGCGGACGAGTTATTCGAGCGAGAGAGAGCCGCGGGAAGAATGAACATATGCCTCGCGCCATACGCCTCTCAAGCCACGTCCGCAGAAATCGAAATCAGATACTTCGGAAACATATTGTTTAACATTCCGACTCGCGACGAAATCCACATACCGTACTTTGCCAGTTGCGTGAGCGACATCCGATTACACCGCGCGCGCTCGTTTCATTTTCTTCGTATTCGCAATGTATATTCGTTATTTAAAGCTCAATTACATAAATCGGCTGTTAAAGCCGAAGGTCAATAGAGCTCCACTTTGACAAAGTTCCCCGATTATCCCGGAAAGAGAAAAAGAGTATCCGTTATAAAATATCAAACAATATTCTCTACGCTATTATCAATCAGATTTTCCCCCTAAAAAAATTTTTGTTACTAGATCATGATCATTAGATTTAATATGTCATATAAGTTACATTCTTCACGTCGTACTTAAAATAGATAGGATCGCAAATTCCTCTATCTCCCCTCCACTCCTTTCCCCGATCGGACAATTAGTTCAAGGGTTATAGAATCCATTAATTCGGTCGAAATTCCGACGGTATTCGCAATTATTTGAATTCATCGTCATCGGCCCGCGCGCGCACGCCTTTCGCCGACTTGCAAACAAAAATTGCGCAACAGCGGCCGGTAAACAGACGCTTCAGCGTGATTTCCTGCACGCTGGAATTCCAGAGGCCAGCCGTCATCCGAGCGAGTCTCGGCATGCCGTTCCTTTTCTTCCTTTTTATCGCGCGCACGCAATAAAAAGAAATTCCCAGAAACATCAACGCCTAACCGTATCCTATCTCCTCCTCCTCCTCCTCCTCCTTCACCTCCATATCCCCGCGTCTCTCCCTCACGTTTCCTCCCTCTCTGCCTCTCGGATATTTGCTCGATGACGAGAGCGACTCCGTCATTAGGTGATCCATGACGGACGCTCCAATTCGCGACCGAAATTGTGCAAGCCCCGACGAACGTGTTTGTTCTACGGCGGATTACCGCGAAATCTGGCGCGTTGTTAACGATCACCCAAGGCCGAGGAGCATTCTTTCTCGCACGACACGCGTGTATAATTTCGCGTGTGACCGCGCGCGCGAACAAACGCGAACCCACTTTATTCCCGGGTGTTCGCGAAGTGTTCGCGATCGTTCGAAAATTCTCGCTTCAGAAATTTTTGACTAAGTACTTAAATGAAACACAAGCATCGCGCGATAAATATTCAACGGGCGATTCACGCAAACGTCGTTTCGATATAGCGGGACAGAAAAACGGCTCGCGAACATGCGCGCGTTGTTGGCGTAATTAAGTTGAAACTTCAGTCATAGATCAAGGACGAGTCGCATGCCGTTCCTACAATTCCATCGAAAAGAGCTCGTTTCCTCTCCGGTTCTCTGTCGCGCTACGTCGACAATCGCCCACGTTAGATCTAACGTCGAAATAAAATATCG
Source organism: Temnothorax nylanderi (assembly GCF_030848795.1). Taxonomy (NCBI): domain Eukaryota; kingdom Metazoa; phylum Arthropoda; class Insecta; order Hymenoptera; family Formicidae; genus Temnothorax; species Temnothorax nylanderi. The sequence continues at coordinate 2,102,383 of NW_027249068.1, read as the reverse complement.
ATACTTGACGGTAAAATTTATATGCATCACAATAATTGAGCGATATCAAAAATATTTCATCAAAATTAATTGGTTAGTTGTTATAAAAAATGCAGAAATGCTAATTATAAAAATAAAATATAAGTACATATAAAATCTAGGAAATTTAAAAAGAAATAGGATACAAAAAGAAATATGAAATCAAGAGGAAAAAATATTGTGCAAAATTAAGAAAACCAAATATAGAAATAAGTTCTGTGTAAAACTAGAAAGATTAAAGAACAGCAAAACGGACTTAATAAAATTCATTTTGCGATTATATTATTACGATGTAAAAAAATTTTTAAAATTAAAAAATTAAAATATGTTATACGAAATCCATTTTAGGCACAAAATTGTGAACGGTATTGTCAAACACGCTGTTTGAAAAAAATGCGTAACGCAGGGTGCGTCAAATTATCGTCCAAATGTCAGCGTTAATTGACAAGGGTCTTCAAACAGGTAGGAGAAATTTAACGCTAAAGATTTCAACGCGGGGACTTTAACGAGCTTCTAATATAGGTTCACGACCATAAGATGTGATAACGGCTAATAACAACAGGTTCATTTGTGCCACGTCGATAAGACTAGGTACGGCGCGCGCGATCATTCACTAGCCGGTTATCGATGAACACCTCATCGGTCCCATTCACGAGGCGTACGTTTACGACGGAAAAACAAAGTTACGAATCTGCACTTCATTATCGTTGCCGGCGTATACGATTATAGTCACGGAAACGCGGCACGAATATGTGACTTCCATTCTGAAACACTCGACAAAATGCTGAAATCATCTCGGATTAGGATAAATCGATTTATTCCGCTTTCTCTTCCCAAACCATTGCGAAGAGCGCAATGATACAGAATTACTTCTCGAAAAGATTAATAACGCGCACGTGAGCTTGGATAAATCATCATTGGATCGACCATTAAATTATCTTTATTAATTTGTCTACAATGTCTACATTATTCATTCCGAATTGAATTTAATTATCATGATTATCTGTTAATTTATTGTTAATCTACATCATGACATTATTCTTTATTAATTTATTATCGATTTATACGGTGATTTTTTTGTGAAGGAAGAATCGAAGCGTAATGAAGCAATTTTTTTATTCGAGCGCGATTATCGTGGCATGAACGTCCGCAGGATAAGACGCATTTCCTGCTCCGTGCACGAGATTCTTAGATCGCAATCCATCGCGTACATACCTGTGCATTGCGTACGAAGGAAACAATAGGCTCGCGAGACAGATTACAGTAATATTCCTGTCGCTCATGACCGTTTACGAAAGAACGCCTACGCGAAGTCTTTTCGTGAATGTCGCAAACCGCAAATAGCGATGGAAAGTAGAAACGTGCTGTGTATACGTTAAGGAACAGAAATCAGAATCACGGTGAAATATGAATTTCGAGCGTTATCCGAACGTTTAGCCTCCTCCTTGTTATTAGTCGTGCCAGATAAAAGAATCGAGAAACTAGTCAATAAAATACGCCGAGCCCTTAATAAATCACGATAATACAGGCCGATGTTTGCGCGATTTAAAAACGCACGGTAAATTTTTATACTGCAATAAATACTCAAATACAATCAATAAAGTACTCAAATAGTTTTCTACGCTCGTACATGTGCGTTATTTACGACAGGAGCGTCCGGAATAATCGTAAAAAGTCCGATGCTAATGTCTTGAAAAAAATGAAAACTCGCGTTATTTAATTAAGAAAACCATTCGTACCCAAATGGATATTCCTCGTGTGGCTAAGCTAAAAAAAAGTCGTAAATTCGCCGCGCGGGCGTGTTTTCGCGCTGATATGCATTCCATACATCCTACGAGCCGTAATCTCTTGACGCGAATATATGGGATGACACTTAACGTCGCAACGGCCGAGCCTGCTGGTGTCACTAAAGCGTATATTTCTGTAACTCTTCGCGAACGACGACGATGACTCCATACGGGATAACAGCATTTCCGAGACGAAAGTCGCGACAATGTTATTGCAAGGATCATTTATACACAAAAGCAAAACCTAGCAAGAACTTTTCATTCCTGGAATTTCTGGATTAATGTACAGATAATTATTGGTTCTCTTCAAGAAAAATACCGACAATTTTTAAAATTACTAGCGAATTAAAAAATGGAAGAGCTTTTCGAGAACTAAACTCCAGAAAGATAAACGGATAGTGAAATCATCCCTTCTAACTTAAACTAGATTTTGGACATGAATAAGTTTGTAATCGTGAAGATTAATATCGTAAAGACATTTGAATCGAAACATTGACGATTTGTGTTGAAGTCGACATTCGTTAAGGAAAAGTCCAAAAACGAAAAACAGCTGGTTAGAGATCAGGAATATCCTGTGTACGTGGTGGAGTAATTATTCGCGCGAATAAACGACGCCCATTACAATAATATCGCCGAAATTAAGATTTACGTTCGCGTTAAAGCGTAGGCGCGCGCTCTGGCAACGAACGGCATTCCCGTCTTCTCGCTTCGACGCGCCGGCCAACGCGTCAAATTCCTGAACCGTTCCTCTCTTAATCCACTCGACTTCGAGGTAAGGACTTCAAGCGATGCTCATGCATAGATACGTAACAGAGGGCTCGCTTAAAATTCCGAATAGCGATTACTATCAATTCAATAGCGTCGCTGGTAATTTGATGAGCGTACAACTACTAATTCGTCGAAATGTACTATTGTTCAATATATCAAGAATTATCTAAGATCCGAATATTACGGAATAAACACCTGTGCTTTTTGAAAGCGATTTATTTACGATGTTAGAAAAATTTGCGAATTAATATTACAAGTCGTTACGTGAACAAATGATGAGAATGTGAACGAACTTGGCTCGTTCCGAACTCGTCAATTGTTTCGTTTAAAATCGATTTAATCCATCTTCGTTTTTTCAAGGAAGATAAGTCGAGAAATCTCCTGTATATTTTTATGTATTACTAGTATTTAATATTAATCAAATCAATAATGTACAAAACAAAACTTAATTAGAATAAAATTTGTTTTAAGGAACGCTGTTCTTTGTGTCTCTGCTATTCTCTTGTCTCGACATAATAGTTTCTTGACGTAGTTTCTTAACGACAATACAATAAAGATTTTTAGAAAGCGGCAAAAACCCTCTACGCAGGTAATACCGTAGGAAATACCCTAAGTTGTGTGACTAAGGACATACTACCTAAGTTAGAATACATGCTGGTAGCGTGAAACGATCACGTTAAACAACCCTGAATGAACTCATTCAGTCCTTGTCTCCACTATAGGAAAAGAAACGAATTCCTGTCCACAATAACGAATTCAAGAATTTTTACTCCGGAATTCGAAAGTTCGCAAAGTTCGTAGTTTGTATCTCTCATCTGTTTTTGTTGTCCTTAAAAGGAGAAGAGGAAGGGAAAGAGCAGTCGCACGAGCAGTCACGTTGGGTGCATAAACTCACGTTAAGGACGTTCTCCGGTCCTTATACTAGAGAAAATCGATTTTCTTTAGATTTTCTTGAAACTGTGAATATACGTTAATTTAGGTGTGCTTTATGCGTGGTATAAATTTCAGTACCTCTTCCGGTATAAAAAATCAAGATACTGAGCCTCAAAGTTTCAATTTTTATCAAAAAAAATTTTTTAATTTAATTTTTTTTTAATTTTGGCATTTTTTCCTTATAGAACTCGACGAGAGGAGCAACTTTGGTCCTTTTGACCAATCTCGTATCTCTTACCGTTTGGCCTGGAAAACCTTTTCATTAGTAAAAGTTGAAACTTTGAGGCTCAGTATCTTTATTTTTTATACCGGAAGAGATACTGAAATTTATACCACGCATAAAGCACACCTAAATTAACGTATATGCACAGTTTCAAGAAAATCTAAAGAAAATCGATTTTCTCTAGTATAAGGACCGGAGAACGTCCTTAAACGTTAATATTTGTATTTCTCTTGTAACTCTTCAATGTTGTATATTGCAATAAATCTATTATTACTATTAAACACATTCCCGAACTAGTTACTCCCGCGAGACTTTTGAGAGAGAATTCCGGGGAGGAGAGAACCTGCGAGAGCGAGAGCGAGTGCCTCGACAGGTGTGGCAGTGTCCTCTCATCGGCTGAGGTGAAACACGGCCCTGAATAATGCGGGCGCACGCGTTTATGCGTGGGCATGCGGCTCGCGTGCGTGCGTGGGTGCCTCTTCGGCTACCTGGCTCTGCCCCAAGGGTACTGCGAGCGAGCGAGCGAGCGAGTAAAGCTGGCTCCACATCAAGCGCAAACGAATACGAATAAACGAACTTGCTTCGATGAATGTAATGGCATCGCGAATACTAAATACTTTATATCGACGAATACGATCTATCTGTTACCAATATATCAAAAAAGGGGGCTGCTTTCGTTCGAAAGATGTTCGTTCGCGATTGTTCGTCCTGGCTGGCTAGTTGGTCTTGGTCCAACATTATGCATTAACGAACGCGCGCACGTACCGGGATATCGTTCACGGTTTTCGCGCTCTGGCCTCGTGGACGAGGCGGCGAGGCCACCTGAGTGAGGTGCGATCGATCGATCTGTCGAACGATCGATCGCGCACCTGAAAGGAGAAAATGAGACGACACGCGAAACGTGATGCTGACGAAGTTACTGGCCCGATAATGAAACGATGAAGAAACGTGCGCCGGTGACGGGGATTTATCGTCTAGGAATGTCCGTCGTGCATCTGGAACGAGGTTGAAAGCGCATGCGTGAGTGAGGCGCGCTTAACGCGCTGATCTGCTTTGCGTACGCGCGACGAGGCGCGACGCGATCACGAGCGTATATTAGAAATTGGCCGAGCCGTTTCTAGATCGGTAATCGCACCATTTTCGATCGATTTTCACAGTTATCTAGAACGTTAAATTTTCCGTGATTCTCAGCGCGACGTTCGCGAACGTTCGTGAAAGACGCGAGCTGAATCATCATTCCTAAATCAATAATCCCAAGTAATCCAGAGAAAAAACTAATTAAAATTGCGTTTTATCTTTTACATGGTTTATTTTATAATGTTTTATACGCGTTTGGATTTCTGATATCGTAAATTGTTGTCGATAACTCATAAAAAAGATTTACACTTTAAATCCGTGGATTTTAACATAGAAATATTCCGCGCGCAGAACGGAAATATACTGTACGAGCGCGATCCTCGCTCGCTTTTGTCGTTTTTCGATACGCGGCCGACTAATTGCATATATACAGTGACAGTGGTTTACGGTAAGGCGCGTAGCTGCATAAAACGTAAATTGTAATTGCGGCTAATGACAGTTTAAAATATTTTTAACTGGGCGTAATGGCCGTTCTGTCGAGGGGCACGACTGGTTTCGCCACAGCGTTTATGCCTGGGCGTAAAGATTCCGAGAAGAAAATAATGGCACTCTCCACAGGAATCCCCGTTTGCCTTCGTCCTCGGTTATGCGGCCGTGTCACGACGCAGGAATGTATTGAATTTCCAAATTTGGGAACACTCCTGCCCCGCGATCCGTGCCATGGCTTCGGTCACGCGTGTATACGCGTGTAAGTACGTTACAATACGCTCGACATACGACTCTCGCACTCATTCGAGCGTAACTCGCGACTCGCGAGAGTGTTTGCGTCGCGAAACACGCGTTGCTCCGACTTAAAATAGCACCGACGTACCTAATAAGTTACGAATAAATTTTTTCTTTAAATGTGTATCGAATATCGAGGTAAATTTGAAAATGAACACGAATAAATGTCTCGTCGTGATCCGTGAACGAGTTTGTATCATGAAACGCACGTTTAATGCAATATTGATAAAATAAATGCAACATCCTTGAGTACAAAGTATCAGTTATCGAAATTGTTTTCGGAGAAACAAAATGTAAAAAATGTATAAAAATAAATACCATGTAGGAAAGAACTCCCAACTTTTGTATAATAACTCTATGCAATTTAAAAAAACATTTTCAAAAATAATGCGCGGATACGACGGTATAGTTTTATATTAAACGGTTAAATAATGATCATGTCGCGCTATACTTATACTTTCATTACGCAATTTCATTTCCTGTTTAATTACGAAAAAATTACGGTGTATTGATTAAAATCGAACACCCTGTGTACGTGTACATCACGAAGCATTGAAAACAAACAAATAATAACAATGTCTCCGAAACCAGGTGATATTACTAACACGTATAAAATATGTGCAACATTAAATTTAAGCGTCTCTCACATATGCGCGCGCAACAAGTCGTAAGCACGTTTTTGTTCGTGCGCTCTCCCGTCCCTTCTACCCCTTGTCGAGAAACGCTCGGAGGACCCTGCCTGTACATAATCCAAAAATATTTGGCAACGAAATCCTTCCGAGCTCATGCAAGCTAGATTTACGTCACGATTTACGTACGGGAAACGTAGTAACGGCGCTTAGCGCGGCTTTAGAAATAGAGAGAGAGAGATAGAGAGATGTGTGGAGGAGGGAGGTGGAGGGGAGACAGGAAGGAGAAAAGGCCAAAAACAATGTACGGCAGATGCTACAGGTTCCCTCGTGGCGTATCATCTGCCGCTTGTAATGTAATTTGGTAGCAAGTGTTTCGCCATTGTAGCCGCGTCCTTAAAAGTTAAAAGATTGTTCAAAGATTTATATGCGAATCTAGCAATAGCTACATAGAATAATTATTATCAGTGATAATGAATTAACATGTTAATTTTGTAACTGAAAGTGCTTGAACCAAGCCACGGAATCCGTAATAATTCGGGCCACCTTTTTCTTCTTCTTTTTACCTATTTAAAACTATTTTAAACGTATTCACGTTATTTAAAATATTTTGTAAGATCTCTACACAAGAAATACAATCTAATTCTGAGGAAACATTACTACGAATTTCCGTATGATTTGTAATAATTGGTTTGACGTTATACGAATTCAGATAATACCTTTATTACGATTTGTGCTAATTGAAGTATGAACGCGCTAAAATATGAATCCATGTGTACGTAGTGTAATTTCTTCCGTCCCGTCTTAAGCGCTCAACGCGTTAAATTGTCGCGCTAACGTGTAACGGTGTAACGCAATTTATATAAATAATACAGCGGTATGGCGTGCGTAATAACGTGTATCGAATTACCAACGACGTTCGCGCGGCAATTATGGTGTACATACGTTCGCTCATGAATTTATTTGGTAGGTGCAGAAGTATAGAGGTGGTGAAGGAAAAAGTCAGAGTGTACGCGTTGCGGATAGATACGATAAACGCTTAGGAGATCTGCTACCGAATGGAATGCGAAGGGCAGCGCAGGGTGTGAGCCATGAAAGGAGGAAGGGGGAGGAAGGAGGAAAGAAGAAATCTCTCCCTCTCTCTCGCTCTCTCTAAACACAGAGGCAGGCAGATGCGGCGCACTCGCGATCGCATCGAGAGGGGCGGTCCGCGTGCATACATGTACCGCGGCGTGCGTGCCACGCACTCTCGGTTGAAGAGAGACCGAACGAGACGGGAGAGGGAGGATGAAGGGAAATGCGTTTCGGGGAACGAAATTTCGAGATTTCGACGAACGGAAGGTGGTACGCGGAACCGCGGTTGCTCCGCGCCGTGCGTGTCGCTCGCGTTTCGACACGAAAACAGGAACGGCCGAATTAATTCCGGGTATACGTATCGCATACTCTCTCCCTTCCGCCCCTCGTAACGACAAAGAACGACGGATCTTCTGTTCTCCGTGATTTTCGTCGTCAACGCAGCGACCTCGAGATCGCTCCGTGCTCGGATATTTTATCTGGTTCGCTCACGCACGATCGCGGGTTGCCGATGACCAACGACGAGATGCAGAATCCGTTATTAAATCTCAGAGGAAAACGAATCTCGCGAGCTAACACACGTGAACGATAATCCCCCCCCCCCCACTCTTTTTGTATATCGTAAATAATTTGCAGTTATATACAGTATATACAGTAACATACATTATACACAGTAACATCCGTCCCTGAGCAAAGTTCAACATGCATTGGATCATCCGTATTTCTCGTACGCCCCTCTCCTCGATATTATTTCAGATAATTAAAAGTAAACAATACTCTTGCCGATAGATACGAATGACAGATTCTTATTATCAATAAGAAACGCGTATCAACGATATAATGAAAAATCGCGTGGAATTTCCAAATGCCAGCGTCATTTAACACGTGGTGTGTGTGTGTGTGTGTGTGTGTGTGTGTGTGTAATTTACTGTTTTCTTCATTTAGTAACAGTCCCCGTGATACGAAAAATCGAAAGAGTAATACCCCCCGCGCCAGGCAAAGGATATACTGAAAGCGGGCGGGAGTCTATTTTTAGGCACAGCACAGGTCGGTTGCAGGTACGTTATATACCGGTTGGCCCCGTAAGACGGTGCACTTACACAACAGCCCACGGCTACGTACACGCGTACGCGAATCGGCACGCGGACTTTTGGTCCATACGAACCCGCGTGATGCTTGCCCTCTACTTCGTCACTAACGGGCAATAATCGCTTTAGTAAAATTCGACGATAGACGCGAGCGACGCGACGGTCCAACTACGGCAGTAAATTTCCTTACATTATTCGGACATCTCGGAGTTGAATAAATGTCCAAAAATATCTAATCTGTAGAGTAAGGAGGGACTATTTGAGTCAGTTAAAGAAAAAAATCAGATAAAAAATGTTCAAGACAAAAAGCCAAAAAGCTCCTCTCTCTCTCTCTCTCTCCCTCTCTCTCTCTCTCTCTCTCTCTCTCTCTCTCTCTCTCTCTCTCTCTCTCTCTCTCTCTCTCTCTTGAAAATTTTGTATAACTTGTATCCGACTTTTTCTTTAATTGACTCAAATAGCCCTCCACATTTTATATATTTTGTTGTGCTGTATTAACGTGTCTTATCGGCGAATCGATAACGGCTGGTTTGATAATGCCGATCCGATCCTGCACTTCCGAATTACACGCGGCCGACCGGCGCGACGGCGATCGACTGATCGATCAGCCTATCACAGATAGAATTTCGCAGATACGATTACGTTCTTCATCTGCTCACTTTGCACTTCCGCCGCATTTTATTGTCATTTTATTGCCCTCCGTTAATTAATATCGGTCGACCGCTCACGGTAAATGCAGACGGGACTGCGTCGTTTCGATAAAGCGAGAATAAGCGAAGCGACTCTTTCTCGGCGCAATTGGAAAGTCTTGCCGCTGGATCCTTTCCACCGTGCCAGACATTCCTTCGAGAAGACCAGGCGAGATCGCTCGTAATCGCGTAAAAGGATCGCGCTGTTTACAGATGCATCGCTCTCTGGCGCTGCCTCGAGCCAGACGCTCCGCGCCGGATAAAAAATTCGGGAGCTTGACATTTTTACGTCGTCTACGACGATCCCTTTCGGCCACGGAGGTCGTACACGAATACGTTTCGTCGGCCGAACATTTCGCGGCGTCACCCCACCGGCCCGCGCACTTTTACGAGGTAGCAATCGTAAATCATACCTTTTTTTTTTCGGGTCAGCAAACGACAGCTTACAAATTGGCGAACAAAACGAGTTCATTCCGAGAGGTGACTTAGGTGGTTTTAGCCGAGGGTAAGGGTAGCCCGCATTTTTTTTTTTAACGGGAGATAAACCGCGTCGAAAATACGTCGAATTGACGTATCGTTTTATCTCTATGCAGCTACCGTTCCTCCAAGAATGTAATCTTATCGCCAAATCTTATCTCACGTCCAACCGTGTTTATTATGTTATATAACTATTGTATTATAAGCATGAAGTTTTGTATATATAATTGGATTTTATTAAAAGATACCATCTCTTGCAAGATAAGTCCGATTTTAACGAACCACTTTAAAAGAGTTATTTTTAACAAGTCTTCACACTTCGCTATTTTATTTATCGTATTGTTGTATTTGTATTCGGATAATAATTTCTTTTCCGAAACGGAGTAATTTTAGTACTTCGGCTTTTTGACGTTAAGTACCATAGTCACCGATAGTCAATCGATACTCTTGAGCGATACAATATTACTAATGTACTAATGACTCATTAGACATTTACGCAGTTAAGTAAAAAAAATTATTGGACAACTGCGCGTATTCCAATTTCGATAAGAATCAGAATACAATTAAAGGAAACGGAGTACACGAATGATTCGCGAACCGATACGCGATACACTCTTGAAACGAGCGAGAAAATTATGCGCGTCCGCATAACTCGGCCGAGCAGAGCAGACTTTAGTCGAACTTTCGCAAAGTTAAACGCGCGATCAGAGGCGCCTCGTCTCGATCTTGCGAGGCGGCGCGAGCGGCAAGCGGCAACAGCAGCAGCAGCAGCAGCAGCCAAGGTTCGCGCCGAGATCCGCCGCGGCCGCGGCGGCGGCGGCGGCGGCGTTTCGATTTCCGCGCGGCCACGAGACGAGAGAGGCCAGGCCAACGCCGAGCCTGCCTGATCGCCAGATTTCTCGCGTTTTTCAACGAGGCGAGAGAGCGCGCGCCGCGGCCCTGGCGGATGGAATGCGGGCGCGGCGAGTCCCGGCGAGTCCCGGCGCGCGTTGCGCGCGCGGTGTGTATGGCATGGCATGGCATGCTATGGCATGGTATGGATATATACGCGTACTCGCGCGCGGATACGACGCCCGACGCCCCGCGAACTTAAGCGGCGCTCACACGGGCCGAGAAGACGCGATCCCCTTCGCGGGACGTACCTTACATTACGCCCATACGCTCGCCAGCTGCGAATTTATTTCGAGCCTCAGTCTCCTTAAATCGACTTAAAAACTCGATCGCGTAAGAATTGTCTTATTCGGCGAGGAGGCGCGTCTTGGGATAAACTTGCGACGAGTTTAGATAAAATATTTCTTCGAGCGGCCCGGTACGTTCAGTTACTTGAAAGTGTAAACAGTAAAATAGTGAAACTATTTAATATTTACACTGGTAGAATTATGTAAGTAGTAGAATTATGTAAGTCCTCTAACCGTGTTGTATATCCATTCACGTTTGCATCAACAATCTTATTTGTTCGTTACGTGTCTTTGTATCGAGGAGAATAAACGCGACAGAAAAGGAATTCTCACGGTCTCGCAATTTGAAAAATCTCAACGCGAAGCTTATAGATTCGCGAGGTTCGTGCCATTCGATCCGCGGGATCGCGCATGCATAGATTTTCATATGCAACGGGATCGTGTGGCTCGCGACGAATGTAGAATCGCATAGACGTGATAGAATTACGTGGAGAAGCCGTAGAGGATCTATGCGGATCGCGAGGATCTCGATCCCAACGGCGAGCGCGCGTGATATGCGCGAAGTAGGAAAATCCACCTGGGATTCTCGCGAACGAAGAATGTCGCCTGGTATGCGACTATCGGTTAAAAGACTGATAACAGTATCTGAGGACGTTATGCTCTTTTTTTAGTATATAGCGATAGCGGCTCTTGCACTAATCCACTATTAATTTAGTGCATAGATTTTTCTAAGGCATTATCGTTGAAGTGACACCTGATAAAAACGCGCAATCAACAGGATTATCCTCGTTATCATCCAAGAATGAAAAGCTCGCAGGTGACAAAAGTTGACAATAGACACAGGTGTCCCGTAAATGGCAAAATGTCTGACGTAATTTAAATGAATTTTTTTAAATATTAATATAAATTTTTTACGCGCGCAGCTTCGCTGCTTAGAATTTTCAAGTGCAACAGACTTTAAAAATTGTTCAACGAATTAAGAGACTTTCCACTTTCCAAAGATCTCGAGGACGATATCTCGCGAGTATTACTTACGCCAAAAAAAAAAAAGAGAAAAGAAAAATTAAATTTCATCGAGCGATGATCTGAAGGATGATAAAGCGCGAGTTCCAGATTAGAAGACTCTGCCTGCTATCAATTTCTCTCGCGATCGGCGTACGTGACTATATGCAACTATGCAGCCTCGATACCTCGGGAATGCGACGTACGCGTGTGTACGTGTATGCACGCATATGCATACTTTATCAACTTCAGCGGCGTTCACACTCGTTCGCTCGCGTTATCGCGGCGCGGCGGCGTCTATCGGTCAGTCGCTCGCCCGTCGGCCGAGTTGCAATGCAACATGGGGCGAAAATCGTCGCGAAAAACGTTATTCGCTGAAAAGCATACCTAGACTTATCTTCGCTGAGAAAAAAAAATCCGCCGAGTGAGAAAGTACGCGAAAAGGCGCGGTTCACACGGAGCGACGATTCTCGCGCGCGATTCCGAAGCACGCGAGCTATGCGCGCGGATACGTATACAGGATGTCTTGGAAGTCGCGCACTTTCTCTGCACGGACAGGCGTTAGAGGCCGGAATGGCGATATACTATATATTCACGTATATCCATACGTCAATCTTTTCTTTCGTAGACGAATCGCAAGTTAAGTTTCCGTGAATTGAACCTCCAGGGGGAAATTCCAGTGAAAGAAACAATAATTGCGCCTCACGAGCGAATTTTGCATCTTCCTCCGGCAAGACCGTGACTCGGATCGTTTCATCGATCGACGAGATACCAAATCAAATTCGAAACCGAACGCTGAATGTAATATCGAACGATAAACGACCCGTCGAAGCTCCGCCGAGGAAAAATCCAGTCCCGGGTCTGCCGTGGAATCCAGCGTGGAGAAAGCGCGCGACTCGCGCGATACACCCCGTATACGCGCATTCCCGCCGAATCGCGCGCTGAATCGCGTATCCTCGCGAGATCGCGGTCTCGTGAGCGGCGCGGCGGAGGGGGAGAGGCATCGTCGTGACGCTCGAGCGCACGCACACACGCGCCGATACGTGCACGCGATTCTTCTTTTCTCTCTCTCTCTCTCTCTCGCGCGCGCGCAACTCCGAAGACGTCGCGAGAGGGAGAGAAGCGACGGGGAAGAGGGAGACATTTCAGATTCGCGTATCAACACGTCGGGGACCTGTCCGACGACCGGGAATTGTCCCGTCTGTTCAGCGTTTATTTCTCATTGATCATCCAGTTTTCTGGCGGGAAGAAGGAAAGCTATCTTTTCTCTTTAACGTACCTGTCGCGAGGATCGATCCACGTAGTCTTCCGCGTGTTATGATCGATGAAGTACACCTTCCCGTCGAAGTCCTGGGCGACGTCCCACCCTTCCGGAAGCGGTATCTCCCCATTCCGTCTCCTTGGCATATTTCACTGCGCTCTAAATCCATCCAAAACCTCTCTCTCTATCGTCGTGCGGTCGACGGGCACATATCTGTGCGCGCGGGCGCGCGCCTCTCGGGCCGCATATACGGCACGTTCGCGCGCGACGGCCGGCGACGTGAGCGAACGGGAGAGAGCGAGACAGGTAGACGTCGGTGTGGAATGGAGTAAGGGGAAGGGGGACGAGAGGACGGGCGACCCGGCCGGAGAAGGGCAGGCAGGTGGACGGGGGAGGGGGAGCGAGCGAGAGACGGCGATAAAACGTATCGTACACACACGCGGCGCGCAGAAGGAACAGCGAGACCAGGAGCGTACACTCGCATATGTGTGTGTGCTCCTTCTTTCTCTTTCTCCTCTTTTTCGTCTCTTTCTTTCCCTCTTTCTCTTTCTCTCTTTCTCTTTCTCTCTGGCTCGCGCGCGCTACTCCGCCATCATGAATACCTCATTATCATGAGCGGAGTGACGTCAGAGTCCCCGCCTTCAGATTCCTCTCTCGAGCGGAATTCCACCGTTAACACAGCCAGCCGTCGAGGAGCAGAGCCCGAGGCGGCGAGCGACGGCGATGATGTCGAGCGACGGCGACGGCGACGGCGACGGCGACGGTGTCGTGGGGTTGCGCTCGCACGAGCGCGGGTGCATCGATCAGGTGCACTTCGCGTATCATCACCACCACCCACCAATCTCACCACCAATCACCTTCTTCTTCAATTATTTATTATTTATTTATCTTCCTCGTTCTCTTTCGGCACACTCGCGCACACGATTCTCTCACGCGAATGAATCTGTCGCGCCGCCCCGATTCCGGAATCTCCGCGACACGATCTTCTCTCCCCGCTCTCGTTTCCTCGGGAAACTCTCTTCCGAGCACAATAAAAAAAAACAAACAACAAACAGATTAAGCGAGAATAAGCGAGACGGAACACCTCCCGGGCACACGTCGTATTATCCCCTCGCTCGTACGACGACACGAACGATACAATGACGACGACGACGATTCGTCGCGCGTTTCTCACCCCACCGAGTAGTCCCGGAGCATCCTTCCTCCCACCCTTCTTACCCTTCGGAGTGTCACCTTCAAGGTCCACCGTTCGGCAGCGCGCGCGAGCCGCGAGCCACGCGCTCCTGTCACGAACTCACGAACTGGCGGTATATATACGCGCACACCGCACACCGGTACAATCGTCCTGACACCGCGGTTCCTCTCGGTCTCCGCGCGACAGACTCGTCCTCCTGCCTGGCGTGTACGTCGCGCTGTGGCTGTGGTGCCCGTGCCCCGGCCCCGTGGCCCGTCGCGCGCGATCTCCCTCCGCCGAGCGCTACAGCGACGTCGTGTCTCCCGCGACTGCCCTGGCGGTGGCGGCGGCGGCGTCGGCGGCGGCGGAGGCGGAACGGCCCGCGACCCGTTTCAAGCGACGCGCGCTATCGCCGGCTCCGCTACGCGCGGCGACGGCGGCAGCGGCAGCGGCAGCGGCAGCGGCAGCGGAGCACGTTTCACCGTGTTCCCTTTTCCTCGTTGCATTAGCCGCGCGGCTGTAATGCTAATGCCGAGCAGCGGATCTTGGCGTTTTTCGCACGCAGGAATGTGGGAACTCGACTCGACGCTGCCCTCGCTCTCGGCGCGCACGAGAGGATCTCTCTTTTTCTCTCCTTCTTACAGTTTTCTCTCTTTCTCTCTCTCGTTACGTCGTGCTCTCCCGCGTTCCCGTTTGACTTGACGATCCGCACTCGCGATCGACGACACCGCGAATTGTCCGCTGTCGCGCGATCTCTCCCGTCTGACGCGACGATCAGACCGGCGGCGTAAGAGAGACGGAGGTGCGCTCACCTTCCGTACCTTCGCGGGAAACACAGTCCGAGAATAAACTCCCTCGTCCACGGCGCACGGCGCGCAAACCAGGTTTTTCACGTACGTACGACGCGACGGACGGATTTTCTCGTTTCCGACGATATACTACCACCTCGCGTCACAGCTACGAGCATGCCGAGTGTTTGAGACATGCCACTGGACGTTCATGCCGTGCGCGCCGCCTGGCAATGCCTCTCTCTTTCTCTCTCTCTCTCTCTCTCTCTCTCTCTCTCTCTCTCTCTCTCTCTCTCTCTCTCTCTCTCTCTCTCTCTCTCTCTCTCTCCCTCTCTTTCTCACTCCTTCTCTATCTCTCTCTCTTTCTCCCGCTCGCGTTCTATCTCTTCCCGTCCCCCCTCCAGTACCTTTTCATCCGTATTCACCGCAAAGAACATAGCTGTCCCCCACCACCTTAGCCACGACGCGTCGTCCTCGTCCAACCCGCGACTCCGTCCTCGTCGCTCCCGCTCGACCGTTCCTCCCCTCCACCCGCGCCGACACTCGACCGACCGCTCCGAGTGCTCCCTGCTCCGAGCACCGACTATCCTCCGTCGGCTGTCCTCGTCGCGCCCGCCCCGGCGCCCATCGTCCCATCTCTCTCCCACCGTCGCCGGTAAGCCTTTCGCGTTTCGTGTGTCTCTGACCGCGCGCGCGAGAGGCAAGCGGGAATAGAGCGTGTTTGCCCTTTCGACCGCCTCGCATATTTGCCGCACGTCGCGAGAACGGCGCCACCGGACGACACCGACGACTCGCCGACTCGCCGCGCCGTCGGCCGTCGCCGACAGGCGCAGGTGCACCCTGGGATTCTTTCGAACAGGCATACGTACGCAGCACGAGATTAAAAATTATAGTCAAAGATCGATACGTTTGACGCGCGAAATGAAAAAAATGGGAGCTCCCGAAACGCAGGCTCCCCCGTCCGAGTTTAATGAATTTATTCAGGTCATCCAGGATTTTATTTTCCACGTTTCCTTCGTTTTTCGCATTTTCCGAGGAAACTCGGAGAAACTCGCGCTTCAAGTGCCTCAGACTTTGCCACTTGCGTCGAATAGAAGTCAATGTCGTTGCCGTTAAAGCGTTCGTTGAAATCATCAGATCGAATTTCGCTCCACCGAGCTCGAGCCTTGACGCGAATATATAACGAGGCATATTAATCAAACAACACGGAGCTCCGAGAGTTCTAAAGAAGAGAAATAAAAACATCGTCTCGGTCGTCTGTGTTGACAGATCGTAACGGCCGCGGGTGGGCAATGTGGGCATCTGCTCCCTTCCCCTGCTAAAATAAGCGTGTCGTATATTTTTGAACGACGTACGATCGTTACACCTTCTACACCCCGGCCTCTCTCCTTTCTCTTTCCTTGAACGGTCGCGCGTATGCTGGCTTTCGTCTCCAGGTGCAACGAGCGGCGCGAGAGAGGTGCAGAGCCGAGAAGAGAGCGCACGTCCCGGACCGAGCGCGAGGCCCGTCCGCCGTCCGCCCGTCTCGCATGCGCAATCGTCGCCGCGGACCGCCACGAAGGCATATTATTGCGAATTTAACGTGCCTGTCCGATGACTCCGTCGTCCACGTGACCGTTCAGCGTTTCGGCACGTATAAACACACGACACGCACACGCGCGTAACGTGCGTGCGTTGCGTGTACGGGTACGGGATTGGATGCGATGTGGAGCATATGTTGAGTTGACGCGAGCGTCGCGAGCTCGTCGGTGAAAAAGTCAGGCTCCGCGCGACGAGGCGACGACGGTACTCGGCCGCGTATCCCGACATTCCCGACGTGCGCGCAGGAACTACGCTCGTCTCTTCCGGGGACAGGGGCCGTTGAACGAAGGGATGGCGACGTCCGAGAGCGACGCCGACTTCGAGAGCGCCGACGAGGAGCTGGGCCGCGGTGCCCCTGTTAGGAGGAACCCCCGGGTGACGACGGTCTACCGAACGACGGTGGACTCCGAGTCGGATGACGAGGTCGACGATACCGAGTATGTCCAGCGTGCGCCTCGCGGCGGCACGGACTGGCAGAGGAGATCCGAGACTTTCCGGATGATGTCAGATGCGCCGACGGGTCGGGAGACCCTGCTCGATGATAAGGGCGATAAGATAGACGATGTCAAAGGTGAAAGTGGTAAACGTAACGCCAAGTCGGTTGGTCGCGTAGGAAAGACCTCTGACAAACGAGAGACTACGTCACCCGTCGATTCGGGAAGAGCGACGCAATCCTTATCAACCTCGGCGATATCCGCCAAGGACAGAGATGAATCCGCGCTAGAGAGTAGCGAGATCGTTGCGTCAGATGCCATGTCTAAAACAGAAGCTACGGAGACCGTGTTAGGAGATAAGGATATCTCCCAAGCAAAGCCAGGACAAGACACGTCCCGTCAATTAGGTGGGAAGAAGCTAGGAACTAGACTTGCGAAGGATAATGCCGATGAATGTTGCGTCACTGGTGCAGCTGAACAGGAACGGGAAGATAAATGTTCAACCGAGTGTTCAAGTGAGAAATCTTTACCGTCTGCGAGCAAAGATACCGAAGAAATATCAAAAACTCAAGTAGCAGGTAATCAATCTAGACCGTCGAGCGATTTGTCGGAGGTGGACATGCCGGAAGAATTAAAGTCGAATAAAAAATTTAAAGAAGTTTTTCAGCCTGAAGGTTGGGAAGGACTTGGGGATGACATCGAGTTGCCGGACGAATTGACGGAAGAGAAATTACAGCCTGTGTTACAGAGGCTCTCCTTGGCGAACAAAGACGAGATCCAAGATGAAGGTTCTTTAGGTAGCTGGGGCACTTGGGGAAACTGGGGCGTAACTTCGTTAATCAATACAGCTACTGCGAGCGTGTCTACCCTGACTAGTCATGTATCTCAAGGTCTTACACTTTTGGAAGGTACGATAGGAGCACAAGACCCTAGTGACCCTACAGAGTTGGAAAAGATAAAGCAAGATGCGGTCGCCGCAACTGATGGTACAATGTTTAATATAAATTCTATATAATAATTTTTGTACATATGTTTTAACTGTACGTATAATTTTTATTTATTTATGTGGCACTTGTAACGTTTTGCCATTGGATATATCAGTTGCGTGAAAATAAACATACATAATTATAATTTAAATTTGTGTTTATAGATGCACAGCCGGAGATCCAAGAACAGGAAGGTCGATCATACGGTTCGTTCGGATTCGGGAATTTGATGTCGGGAGTGTCCTCGATCACAAAATTAGTCGAATCTACTGGTAGCAAAGTTATGACGGGCGGTTTAGATACATTGGAGGCTATCGGAAAGAAAACGATGGAGGTGCTGCAAGAAGGTGACCCCGGATTAAAGAAGAAAAGAGCCTTCTTCATGAACGAGCCCGAGAAACCAAACTTGTCGCAAATTCTCAGGGAAGCGAAGGAAAAGGCTGAAACCGAGGAGAAGACGATCGAGGAACGCGAATTGGCGAGGAAAGTGCATTTCGAGAGCCTGTTCGACGATTATCAGGGACTCGTCCACTTAGAAGCTCTGGAAATGTTATCAAAGCAGAGCACGATGAAAATTCAACAATACCTAATCGAGCTGGATATGAGCGACTTGACTTCCGTGCAAGAAACATTGGAAGAGATCAAAGAACTTTGCGATCTAGGTGATGAAGATGACGAAGATAAAGATAATAAAGATTTGAAAAGCAGATTAGAGAACGCTTGCCACGAGCTTGGTGTCGATATCACTTACGAGAAACTATATAGCGTAAGAGAATATCCGCAGTATCGAAAGAATATTCTGTTTATTGAAAACACGATAAAAATAACTCTGTATTTTCAGGTTTGGACAGAAACGGAAAATTATCTTGCGTCATCCTCGACGCACACAGATCAGGAGATCTTTCAGAACGCTATATCGACACTGGCACAATTTACAGCGTTCTCCGTAGAGAGATTTCATAAAACGGCAGAACTGCTGTTAATCAAGGAACGTCGCAGTACAGTGAACGAAGCAGACGCCTTGGTGCAACTTACCAATATTCTGTCCGATCAAATTAGCTTATTGGCCAATTCATTCTGCAATACGTTAAATCAGTTTGCCGAGACTGCGGAAAAGCCAAATAACGTCAATGCGAATATAACAACGATTTTCTTAGAAGTAAGTAAGAATCCGTTGAATAATTCAAGTAGCGTAATGATCGTAATGCTAAAATCTTCTTTTTCCACACAGGCTGCTAACGCAAATTCATATATTCAAGATGCCTTTAGGCTCCTCATTCCGATTCTGCAAGTTGGAGCGATCTAATGATAAAGTATATTAAAAGACAATTTTTTACACTTTATATTTAACGATATCTAGATTAAATACAATTTTCGATGTAGAGCATAATGTTATACCACTTCCCCGTTTCATAAATAATTTTCATATATTCTATCCTTCAAGAAAGTATCTATATTCAAAAAAGGGACCAACTTAATTCTGCTAACTCAGTATATTTACATTACTTAATTTAATGAATTTTTTGTCGTTATCGTTTTTTGTAGTATTTAGTGTCAATGCGAAATAACTACAGATATATGACACTATCTATATGTACATGCATGCATACACTGGGCATCCATTGAACAGGTTTTAGTAGAAAATTGTTTTAATTATCTGTGCACTAGTAATGCACATATTATTACAAAATAATTAAACTTGAGGTATTTAATAATATAAAAGTATGATTGATGTGTAAGATACGGAATATCTGTAACATAAGGTACAAATTCCAATAAAGATTACGCTATGTATATATCGACAACACATGTAGAAAAAGATAAGAATATCACAATGATTAATAATGATCATAAATGATGAATATAAAAATATTTTTTTAAGCGTTTGCTTTAACATTGTCATTAACGTTAACAATCCGGTAGAGGAGACTTTACAATGTGTGTTGAAGATAACAATTTGCTTGTGTTGCAAAAAATGATCCGAGATGAATGATCAATGTTTCCCTCGTTTGTTACCAACGGGAGGCTTTTGAAGTTGAAAGTTTGAGTTGGTTCCGTTTACTGGCAATGGTGCGGTCAAATTAATCGGCGCGTTAAAATTCAAACTTGCTGTCGGCGGTTTCGTGGATGAGCCTATAGTAATGTTAGTAGCAGACGGTACTGGCGTCGAACTTTCCCAAACTGTAACAATACATTAACATTGTTACTTTTAATTCACTTTAAAATGATACAGAAGTGGAACATATGTAATAGCTGAAGCCACGGAGTAATATCTCTTTTATTATTAAAGATAACATAGCGTTTATATATTTTTGAGATAATAATTATATTTTAAAACATAAGCCAATTTTATCATGTTAATACCTCGTACTGTTAAATATATAATTGATGTTTTGATGTTAATTAACATTCTTGTTATATCTACCAGCATAAAAATCTTTTATAACTACATTTATGGTTTTTTTACACCTTAATATTCCATTCTGAAATCGGTTGAAAAAAGTTGCAGATGTGTATTTTAATATCTCTACATACATCTTGCAAAATTTTTTGACTCCGTGATGAACTTAATAATATTTCTTGATTAGTATCATAGTATGTTTACAAGCAATATTGCGTAACGTTGGCAAAGCCGAAAGCACTCAAAGCACATTTATAGAAGGCACTATCATCTGTTAAGAAAGCATGATCTTGAAATTGAGTCTTTCGACAGCATCCCAATGCAAAGTATATAAAAGATTAATAATATCGATGTAATTATTTATACAAATTAATTAGTTACTTTCTAGGAGATTTGTATACAGGCAAAGAAGCGCGTTACCCTTTTCCCATGATCGCGACAATAACAAAGAGAAACTGAAATAAAAAAACTGAGTACCTCAATAATTAAATTACAGCCCCTATCTTTTTTCCTGAAAGGCAAAATCAAAGTCAAATCATACAGGTGAAAAACGAAACATCGACGATATTTGTCAAGTAATAACAAGGAAAAAAAAAGAAGAAAAAGGTAGACAGGCTAATTGTGATCACACGTTAATTCTATTTAGTAATAAACGACGTTATATGTTAGTAAGTTCTACCTCATAACTAGATCCAGGCAAGACCTGAAGGTAGGAAATCTTTAGGGGGCGGTTAAAATCATCGTTTTTTAAAGGAATCTTTTACTTAGCATAAGGATATGTAATTAAATTACAAAATAGTCAGCAGCAAGACCTATTTACCTAAAGGGTTTCGTGTTTCGTAACTCGCTGGCCGGTTCGAGTTTAATGTTGTCGATGACAAAAAGTTTTTATTTCCTGTAAGCATTAATCTTGTTTTTCAAAACCTACAATCGTTCGGTTTTTGAATGCTATTCTGAAATGTGTAAAATTACCTGGCCCAAAAGGAGTGGGACCACTCGTGATCCTGCTGATGCTGCTTCGATTAGATTTACTATTCACTTTGATACTGTCGAAAACATTAGTGTTATCCTTCAATACGTATTTCCTGAAATTGAGGTACTGTTCCTTCTGTTGCTGTACCTTAGCATGCACACTTTGCAGTCGGCCAGCAACTGCGACCAAAGACTCATGAAGCTTATTCATGGTCGCTGTCAATTCTAATGACAAAACAACATACCATTAACAATATTCTTAATTAACTCGAATGAATTTATTTAACGGAATAATCGATTGTACCTTGCGGCGTTAATGTTCTTGGCGCCATCATGGTTTGTATGTGTTTCTCGGTCGTCTCAATTTGTGATCTGAACAACATCAAGTCTTGCTCGAAGCTTTCGGCTAATTCCATAAAGAATTGTAAGGGCGCATTATTTTCGTATTGCAAGCCCGGTGGGGTATCGTGTGTTCTTTGAGCTATTTCAGCGCTCTGCAACGCCTTTGCCGTGTCCTGCTTCAGCTTATCGGCCGAAGAACGATCTCGTTGCACTGAACCAGATAAGGTGGACAACATTTCCATTAGAGACGCCGTATCTTCCGCGCATCGATTCAACGGTCTCGCCGAGCCTCTCGCAATATCCGAAGATAGGCCTTTTTGCATTTTTACAAATTCCCTGCAAAGTACAAGCATCAGTATGGCATCTTGTATGCGTCTGTCAAAATAACTTATCTATCTACATACAGTACATACAAGCCAATTATTTCAAGCTAACTATTTGATTCATTTTATTCATAATTACTTGAATTTATCTATAGTTTGCATAAGCTCATTTGGCAATAGATTCTCCTTGGCTGCTGTCGAACTACTATTTCCTTGAGAAAGACCCTTATTATTGACGGAAACATCTAAGCCGCCGAGTCCTTTATTAGTACCAGTTGCACCAGTTACGGTACTAAGAACAGTCGTTGGCTTAGCACCCAATAAAGTGCTTCCAGTTCCTGATCCAAATAAGGAAGCTGCACATAAATCAATTGCGATGGTCAACCACTATAATAATAAAACTTCTGTTAGAATAGTAGATCACAAAATATACATACTGTTAGTGGTAGCTGTACCGAAAGTTAAACTTCCTGTTGCTGCTGTATTAGGCGTGGCACCAAACGTTAGAGCGTTTGTCGTGGCTGGTGTGCCAAAGTTGAGATTCGTGAATAAGGGCGCGGACGTGGTAGGGGCGGGAAATAAACTGGGAGCAGTGCAACTGGGAGTGGTCATTGTAGTAGCTGTGTTGGTTCCCAGAAGCAGACCGCTGCATTGCGCCGGCGTTGAGGTTGCTGGAGTACCAAATCCGAAATTAAGACCTATGGACGTCGTCGGGGGGGCCAAGGTGCCAAACGTTAATGTGCTAGTCGCCGTGGTCGGGGTGCCGAAGGACGTGTTGCCCAAACCGAAGCCTGTCGTTGGTCGAGAGCTTAACGAGAACAGTTTGCAATTAAACATCAAGTCTTCTCCCTCGCGGGAAATAATTTTATAATTTCAATCTAATAAATGTGTATTAAACAGAAAACAGATATGTACTCGAACGTTATTTTCTTCTTCATATTGAAGCTATAATTTTGATTGTTTGAAGGTTAGTGTTAACGCGCCGAAGCTATATTTACTTTTGCGTCCCAAATCCGAAACCCGTGCTAGCAGAGGTGACCGCTGGAGTTCCAAAGGTAAACGCCATTTCACGCTACGTCGAGTAAATGTGTCACACACGATAAAAAAAACAATCTATTTACAATATCACATAACCACACCGCGTACGTCCCCCAGCTCCTTTTCTCATGTTCACTGGTTCATTCGGGACATGCGCAGAAACGACAAGACCTTATGGAGCATTCGCAATTCGCTGCAATTCGCTCTGGCAAAATAGGGAAAATGCGCCTTCCAGGAGTTCCAGGATCTCTAAGCGCGCCCGATTGGCCGCCAGCGCGCACGCGCTAACGAGCGGTTCAGCTGTTGCGGACGCGGACAATGGCGACGTCTCGACGGACGGTGTGACATCCCGACCCCGACGGGCTAGATGTTCCCGCTACGCTGCCCGGACGCGGGACGCGGCTGCACGTAAACGCGCATCGGTTCGCGGACGCTGAGGACGGACCCACGGCACGCGGCCCCGGGTGTCCCGCTCTCCTTCTCCCTTCCTCTCTCTTCTTTCGTTACGTTCGTCTCCTAGCCGCTCGCGATGGCTGCGGTGAACGCGAACGCGCTCTCCAGTGACATAAGCCGTAGGAATCCCCAGGACGAGTACGAGCTCATCCAGAGGATAGGCAGCGGGACCTACGGCGACGTCTATAAGGTCGGTATCCCCCTTCGACTTGACCCTCCCGTCAACGACCATGGCGAGATGTCAATTTACCGTGTTTCCCCTCTCCGCAGGCTAAACGGCTGTCCATGAACGACCTCGCGGCGATTAAGGTTATCAAGCTGGAACCAGGTGAGTGTGATGTCCACGAAGTGTCCGGTATCATATGGTCATCGCAATCGGCTTCTCTATCTGGCTGCTCGTTGATTTTTCATAAAGTGTCATTGCAGTTTTTTTTTCTACGAATTCACGTGCAGCGACATGGGAATGTAAAAGATACCAAACGCTTGTGTGCTCTTCAGATTATCTGTTTGCGTGTACTTTGTCCTCGTAATGAAAGTGCTGAGCTGTTACAAATCTTGTTTCAATGTGACAAAGTAGGATAGTTTGGAATATCTGTGTGTCTTTTAGGTGATGACTTTGCAATCATTCAACAGGAGATCCTAATGATGAAGGACTGCAGGCATCCAAATATTATTGCATATTACGGCAGTTATTTAAGGAGAGACAAGTTGTGGATATGTATGGAGTATTGCGGAGGTGGATCGTTGCAGGATATATATCATAGTATGTGAAATATTTATTACCCAATGTTTACATAATGTCAGAAAAAGAACATAAGGCCTCGATTTTGATAGTTGAAATATTTGAGTAATATTTAAGAAGAGGAATGCAGATTTATGATAATTTATAAATGTTAAAATTAATATTTATATACATATAAAATAAATATAACGTATATAATGTGTATAATGTAATTGTATATATTATATGTAGCATGTGGTCTTAAATTATTTAAATTTGACTCTAAAGTTGTTGTAATATTGAGTTTTTATGTATTTCTAGTTACTGGACCATTAACAGAAATACAAATAGCATATATGTGCCGCGAGACCCTCACTGGTTTAGCTTACTTACATAGCATGGGCAAGATGCATCGTGATATTAAGGGTGCCAATATACTGTTGACTGAAGCGGGTGATGTAAAATTGGCAGACTTTGGCGTGTCGGCGCAGATTACCGCGACGATTAACAAGAGAAAGAGTTTTATCGGTACACCTTACTGGATGGCTCCTGAGGTACATATTCATGCTTATCGATAATACTTGAGGAGCACGTTTTACAATTACATTGAGGACCAAGCATAGCTGATATTTTTACAATCTACAGGTAGCAGCCGTGGAAAGGAAAGGAGGTTACAATCAATTGTGTGATATTTGGGCATGTGGGATAACCGCGATTGAATTAGCGGAGTTACAGCCGCCGATGTTCGATCTGCATCCGATGCGCGCTCTGTTTCTCATGTCCAAGTCTGGCTTCAAGCCACCGACATTGAAGGATCGTGACAAATGGAGTCCAACGTTCCATAACTTCGTCAAAATTGCCCTTACGAAAAATCCGAAAAAAAGGCCGACAGCAGAAAAATTGCTTCAGGTTATTTTATTATTCTTATTTTATTAGTGATAGGTACAATTTATACAAAAAAGCTGTAATATTTTCATAAAATTGCATCAATGTTGTAATCTATAAGAGGTATTTCGAATTATAGCATGCGTTTTTCCAAGGGGAGATGAGCAAGAGACTGGCTTTAGAATTATTGCAAAAAGTGTCGAATCCCAGCCATATGTTTACGGATTTGGAGGCCGACGAAGACGGAGCAGTGCCCAATGTTCCGCAAAGAATAGCTTCACGTCACACCGCAAGGCCTAGGCCGAAAAGTCCTATATCGCAACTGGATAGTGACGGTAAGATTAATAATAATTAAATAATGAATGATAGATAATCTCAAAGTATGATATAATCGTGATTATGTTTTACCTGCAGATCAAATCAACATCGATGGAGGGACATTACATAGAGACTCCATATCACCATCTGTGGACGCTAATCCAGCGTGGGACATTATGGATATCATGAATAACGTCAAGGTAAATCTATTGCAGACGCTTATTCTGTTTATGTGTTATTCACTGAGTATATTTTTCATAAAAAAAAAGTAATTGCAATATTGTATAAGTATTTTTCCAATATTATAATAATAATTATAGTAATTAATGAAAAGGCGATTTATATCGGTGATATTGAATGTCTGATTTACGTACGTACATATAGGCCGTGCACAATTGTGATGTGCATCCAGACTGTGGGATTGGATCTGCGTTTGAAGACGCCCAGGAAAAGTAAGTTGTTTTGTATTTCATTCCATCAATTTTTTTTATCGCACATATGTGCGGAAAGCACCGAAAAATATCGAAGCTTTTTTCTATTACTTCCACTAATATGGTAGTTGCTGTTTTGTTCGAAATTGTAAATATATTCCTATACATATTCAGAGCGAGATCCCAGAAATCGTTACATAGAAAGGTTTTACGTAGACTTACATAACATTACGTATCTATACAGATCTTACAACATATATATATATATATATATATATGTAAGATATTATCTTCCAAATGTACATATTGATTAAAGAGATATAGAGTAAGTTATAAGTTCAACGTAATCATTATACACACTACTAAACAAGACAGCAATATAATATATACATCGTATTATAAAAGTCACAAACATCTTACTCGTGGCTGATAGTAACTGATAAGTTACATTGCATATGGCATGTGCGCTTATGCTTGTATCATGTCATACTAGTTGTCAAAGTGAAAGAAATATGTACATTCATAACTTTTACACTTGAAACAGCAGCACATCATATTCTAAAGTATATACCTTAATAAGTATGGACATTTTTTTTATAAAGCAAAGGGGAATCGATCGGAAAGATATTATTAAATCTTTGAATACGAATATAGATTTGTATTTTTTGCAATCTTTTTCTCCCATATTATTGTTATTAAGTTATTATTTTTCTCTGCTTTTATTGCGAATTCGAAACTATTTATTTTACTAGAAAAATTGTGATAGTATATTTTTCAAAGATATACTTATTTTTGTATTAGTACACTTGGCGCAAACCTTAAAACAAGTAAAATATCGAAACGTCGTAGCAAAACTGGCACAGAGATATTTCGTATGTCTTTAAGGTAAATTGGTTTGATTGAAGTGAAAAGTTTCTTTTTATTTTTAATATAACAAAAATATGTTTTTGTATACCAAAACAAATTATGCTATTTACACTTACTCAATTTTATAAAATGCTTGGAAAGCTTTGACTGATTTGTCCCTGAATGATAGAAAAGTCTTGTAATATTAAAACGGATCAAATTATAATTCTCTCTGTAATTTATAACACAAAAATGTTATATTAAAGTAATTTTAAAAAGTATAAAAATTAAACATATATTATTTGTGGATAGAGTTAACAATATCAGATATTTAATCAGACTTTTAACCGATATATAATTAAACTTTTCTATATAACAAAAGGACAATTATATATGTATTGTACAGACAACTTTCAACAGATTTAACAATATATTGTACATATACAAAATTACACTACTTTTTGCATGTTAGGCAATAAATGTAATTGCTTGTATGATATTGCATGATAGCAAAGTTGTTATGCATTTTATTAAAGTAAGAACGATCACTTCGAACTATATCATATATACATCAACATAATCCATTTACTGGAATTATTTAATTTGACATAAAATTGAACGAAAAGAATTCATTCTATGTATTAGTAATTACATTCTTTTTTTTTAAGTATTCAAGAAAGATTTTCAACAAGACTTCCTTAGACCGTCGTTCAGTTTGTACAGAAATTGAGATTATGCCCATATCCTCGATATATTTTAATAACGTAGTATTCGGCTATAAAATATAATATTTATATCCTGCCTTTGTTAGTCCTTGCTCCCGTAGCATACCTGCTCTATGCCCTAAGTTTAGTAATCCATTCCCATTATTCTTTGTATTTTAATTTTTCTGATCAGTTTGTAATTCTAATAATTTCTCCCAACAGGAGTCTATTGCAGTACATTGATGAGGAGTTGTTGCTAAGGTATTGGCAGGTAACCCTTTTCCCTTGCACCTTGCACCTTGCACTTATATCTCCTAATTCTGTGCATAATTCTTATAAATTGCATTACTCAGACGATTAATTCGTCGCTTTTATTCGCTTACATTTGTTTGATATTTTCTTTTTTATTGCAAATATTAACATAATTTGAATTAACATGCATTTTTTTTCAATTTTGTTAGTTTTTATTTGACTCCTTTGAAATTAAATGTATAATTTCCAAATTATCCCTTACGTCGCATTCAAGTTGAATAGGGAATTGTATAATTTCTAAATGTACACACATTTGAGAGAACCAATTCAATTAATTGCGTTTAAAAAGAGGATTATATGTTGATATTGATACATAATATTTTAACATAACTAAACAACACTGAAGCTATATATAATGAAACTGATTAAATATTAAATAATATAATTAAAAACTATAAAATTGTATAACAAGAAGGAAGCGCAACTGAATATCACAAATTTAATCGACATTCACACAGTGTGATTTATAGAAAAACATTTATGTGCACAATTTTTAGATAGATATAGAATGAAGTATGTTTCCTGTTACGCGTTTGATGTTATTTGTTGCATGTTAGTTTTTCCAACATTCTAAACACACTGCAACTATTTCTATATAGTGTATCAGCCATATTGGTGAAGGAAATTTATATACATATATATATATATACAAACTTATATCACAAAATGACAAAACACAACAAAACAAAATGACGTAACACAAAATGTTTATTAATTAAATTTTCTATCATATAGGATTGCCTCTCTCGATTTTATATATTCTTGTTAATATATTTATAACTACTTGTCATACTGGAAACTTAAAACGCCATTTGGGAAAATCGATTGCAATTACGATTGCTATAGACTTTCTTGATATATTATGGATAAAATATTAAGATTATACTTTATATAGGAAAATTCTTCGACGTGTCCATTTAATCATCTCATAATCATTTGTTATGTAAAAATGTGACGTATTTATTGAAGAGCAGAAACAGTATTAATCGTTTTATCAAGTATTTTATTTTTTTATGTATGTTATTTATATATAACATATTAAATACGTTGTTTGTAAAATTTCAAGACATATTGTAGTCATACATCCAGTAGCACCACAAAACTAGTTTATAATTTTATAGTATATGACCACAGTTTCACATGTGTGCAGGGGGAATGCAATGTCGATGGTTGGTGGGCATTGCGACCAGCTATATTCCCTGCAGTAAGTAAATAATAAATTACAGTAAACACAATTTTATTTCTGATTTTTTTGATAATATATCATCGTGAAAACATGATTTATTTTATTGTGGGTGACTAATTGAAACATTGAAATCTATAAACATATAGGATCACACCGCATTATACAAGTAATTATTACTTCATTAATATGTTTGTATCTAAAATATTTAATTATCCTTTACTAAACGATATAGGTACATAAAAAAAAGTTTGATTCTATTATGCGGGGAATATTAATGGCTGACGTATCTGTTTCTGCGTATGATTTATTTCACTAGCAATATATGTTAAATTCATTCATGTATTCCATGACACCAGAATAGGCATTATATGTACGTTCGATCTCATTAACATCTTAATAACGCGATTGCCTTGTGTACTAAAATTTGCTAGAAATATGCAGCTTTACTTCTTTAACTTATTTTTCCATTATGTCTTATTCGGTTTTTTTTGTTCAAAAAGCTACCATATATTCCCAAAAGAATACACAGTCCGAACGTTTATTTTATTATTTATGATATATACATCATATTAACATATTCACTTTCTATGTATCGCTCATTCTTTATTAACAACATTTATGTTTCTCCTTTCGTGATGATTTAAAGAAAACGATTTTACGTTAACATTTGCTTAAACGTTTTCTTTTTTAGAGCTACTCTTCCATTGGGGGAATCTTCGAACGATTGCGAAGTCCATTGTCCATATTACAATGTGTCCGGTATGTAAATTATATTGTAAATTGATGAAAAGGGTCTCATTATATTCATACAACCTATCAAATTGTCCCCTTCTTCAAATCTATGTGTATGAGAATGAAGAATAGATTCATGTACAGGGTCACAAGCGAGCCCCAGACGTCACAGCTCTGTGGACGAGTTGTACGGTCTCGTCAATAGTTCTCAGTCTTTAACAGCTGTGAATGGGCAACGGCAACGATCATTATCGGACAGCGGCCCTAGGGACGAGCCCGCGCAGTCAAACGGTATATATCATGAGCTTAGCACTTGAATAATATAGATATTCACACGATCATATCGTTCCATCGTAGCCTCTTATGAAGATATTATTTTATCAGAGATCACTAATATCTTCGCTACATTCAATCGTTATTTAATATCTTTGCATAATCATTTTCAGGTGACAATGAGATATCGGCCGATCGAAATAGGGAAGGTATGAGTCCTGACTTACTGTCAGACACACCACCCGTCCCTCCAAGGAGAAGGGATCGAAAGAGACATACGCCACCGAGACCCATAAGCAATGGATTGCCTCCCACACCGAAAGTGCACATGGGAGCGTGTTTCTCGAAGGTCAGTTTACAAAGAGCGAAGATTTTATATCATCTTTTCGTTAAAAGGTGTTTTTTATTGCTACAAATCAGTCTGTCATAAATAAATAATCTTTTTGTGTTGTTATATCACAGATTATTCTTTGATCATATTATTTGTTACATACTTACTTTAATTTAAAAAAATATACATTGCGAAAATATTTTCATTTTATGTTTTTCGATAGCTATCAGTAAGATATTTATTATTTTTGTTGCAAATGTTAATAGGTATTCAACGGCTGTCCACTGAGAATACACTGTACCGCAAGTTGGATTCATCCAGATACAAGGGATCAGCATCTGCTGATTGCAGCGGAGGAAGGAATTTATAATTTGAACTTGAACGAGCTCCATGAGACTGCGATAGATCAGCTATATCCCAGACGTACTATCTGGATGTACGTTATCAAGGATGTTCTTATGTCTCTTTCCGGTAAGCAAATCTTGATCTATATTGATGCTGCTGCACGAAAGATTGATTTGTATCCTTTAAATATTATGAGCAATGTGTATTGCAGGAAAAACGCCTCAATTGTATAGACACGACTTATTAGCCATACTAAGTAAACAAACTCATAGATTTTCATTGCACATGAATAAAATACCAGAGAGATTAGTCCCTAGGAAGTTTGCTCTTACGACGAAAGTACCGGACACAAAGGGATGCACTACATGTTGCGTTGGGAGAAACCCATATAATGGGTGAGTGAAAACAACAGTTGTACATTTTTTCCCGAAAAAAAAAATGTATATTACTCTTCAATGAAAGGAAATTGTAAAGAAACTTAAGTATATTAGTGATTTTTGCGTAAAAAATTGATATTCGATATGGAATAATTAATCATATTTTCAAACTTATCTTGTTAAATAAAATTTGACAAACAATGGCGTATTTTCTAATAGGTACAAATATCTGTGCGGTGCGATGCCGGCAGGTATATTTCTAATGCAGTGGTACGATCCATTGAACAAATTTATGCTTTTAAAACATTTCGATTGCGTTCTTCCGTCGCCTCTAAATGTCTTTAAAATGGTTATCACACCTGAGATGGAATACCCGATGGTATGTGTCTCAGTTAAACAGCCATATCAGCAGAACAAACTAAAGCTGGACTTAATTAATATGAATTCGGGAGCGAGTTGGTTCCACAGCGATGAATTGGAAGATATGGATGGCTCAGGTATTCTTATATGTCATATACGTCTGACAATAATCGTTTATTTGTCTACAGTCTTTATCTTTGTCTTTAAAAACCTTTGAAAATTTAATATTTATGATCAAGAAAATGCGTCATCTGTTCTGTAATAAAAATATTGTTTCAGCAACTGTGATACCAAGACGAGAGAATTTGAACGTTATTAACGTTACGCAATTTGAAAAGGATGCAATACTCGTTTGTTACGATAGTGAGTATTATTAATAGATATTATCTTATCGCATGTCTTATCGGTGGTATTTTATTAAATTGAACATTTTTGAATTTATAGATGTGGTGAAGATGGTAACTTTACAGGGGAAACCCCGTATTAGTAAGAAGCAACTGTCAGAGCTGCAATTTAATTTTCAAATCGAATCTATCAGTAAGCATAACATATTTCCTCTATTTGTAATCCATACTGTGATCTTCATAAATAAAATAACGTATTATATATTTTCAGTTTGTCTACCTGATAGTGTATTGGCATTCCACAAACACGGTATGCAAGGTAGAAGTTTCAAGAATGGCGAAGTTACACAAGAGATTAGCGATCCGAGTAGGACTTATAGGCTACTTGGCTCAGATAAGTACGTATTTAATGATATAAAGAAGGCGATCACGCGTATTAATCTAAGTTTTGAAGAACATTTGAGAAAACAATTAATCATTACGTCTTAAACAGGGTTGTGATGTTGGAAAGTCACCTGGTTCACAGTGGCACATTGACTGAATCGGAAGGAGCGGATTTGTACATTCTCGCTGGACACGAGGCCAGCTATTAAGCATTGATCCTAAATAGCGAGCACACGCTGCATGGTCTCGCATGATATGTGATTGAACTGCATGTAACGTGAAACGACTACGAGAACGATGAGAGATTAAAGTATGCGGAGGTGAAAATTTTACAATTAATTATTCTACCGCGAACGCACGTGCGACCGACACAACCAGCGTGCGATTCAAACGATAGTCGTTGTCTCTCCGTGTAGTCGATATCGTATATAGACTGGTTATCTCCGCGATAATTTCTTTTTTTTAACGAGAGTCGTAGGGCTAGACAGTACTTTCAATAGCAAAGCTATAATGGGGAGGAATAACGAGTTTAACAAGAGGACAGAGTTAAGAGAGCGTATGTACGCAAAACTATCTTTATGCCTGATCAAATGAAGCTAATAATAGCCGCACCACTTCGAAAGGTATCGGATAAAGGCGATTTACTAGTTTATTTAGCTATATATGTATAAACTACGCTCTTATAAATCATAGGAATATAAAAAGAGGGATTTAAAATGAAATCTCGGGAATAATTCTGTTTGAAAAGTTGTGTGAAAATGAGAAAAATAAAAACACTCTTATTATATAAATCGACCCCAAGCTATCGATCAAGCTTACTTAGAACTTGATCCGTTCACTCGTTATTGAGATCTCAAAATCTCGGGTACTCGCAACTCGTGCGTTCGCGTAAACGAGTCACGGTGCGGCCTCGCTCCGCGCGTACTTGGCGCGAGGCACTACCGTGTCTCTTGATAAAAGTCGCATCAAGTGGTCTAAAATAACCAGCCGCGTCGACGTGTTAAAGCTGATAATGTCACAACGTAATATTTTTCTTCAAATTCATTTTTCCATAATTTCTATAACAATGCACAGCAAATAAAAATAAATAGAACGATCTATTTCCGAGATTTTGATTTTACTTAAAATATTTTTGGAGGTAGATATGTGACTTTATAGGAGCGTACTTTATGTAAAATGTTCTCCGTGCTTTTCTGACGTTTCAATATATAGTAAAATTAGCTAGCATACCGCCTTACTGCAAGAGAATCGTTGCGTTGTATCGCTTCAAACGCGCGAAGGTAACGAAGTTCTAGCAATGCTGTACAGATTTCCAATTTTATCTTTCTAGAATTGCATTATATTTAATGCAATTTAAGGCTTTTAGCCTTCGAGAACCGTTTAATCATAATAGCGTTTAATAGAATAAGAGTTCAACGTGTTTGTATTTTTAATGATTACGGGATTACTAGACGAGATGATATTTATATTCTTACACAAGTGATCGCATAGTTTTCGAAGGTTAAAGCGCTATCGCTGCATCCAGATGGGACATCCAAATACGATTCAACGAGATAGATATACCTGTCTTCGTTGTATAATGGGAATTTCGTGTAATCGAATTTTCGCGGAATCTGTGTAACATTAATCAAGATTATACGTGTAATTTAGTATACGGGCTGTCTCGCTTTTACCGAATCGAATTTCAATCGACTTCTCGGCGAAAATCTCGTAATATGTTTTACGGCCTCTTCACTCTCTCGACATTAACCATCCTATAATTTTGCATATAAGGGACAGAAAATTGAAGATTGAATAGAAAAACGATATTTCTATTCAATTCTACTAAAAAATTCTACAAAGTCTTTTGTTTTTCCTAATTGAAGTACTCCGAGAAAAAGGAGATTTTTGTTGAGAAAAAAATCAGTCCGATCTGTTAGAAGCGCGACACCGTATATCTTCTTCCAGAAACGATAGACCGTAGAGAGAACGACAACGATATAGAAGGAAAGTAGATAATTAAAATGTATAGCGACATAAAAAGTTTTTGAAGAATTCCATAGAAACGGATTTCCCATATAGAGATTGTATAATATCGTGTATATATATATACGTATACACAGTACAAAATTCTCTTGTATCAATGTCGCACCCTCGAGAACGTGCGTATCAAACTTATACTATTTCCAAGCTTCATTTCATTGGGCATGGGATCACCTCGATCCTTATTAAGACATTGTGTTCATCAGTGTCTCTAATCTTGGCTAATTGTAAATATGAAATACGGCCAATTTTTGCGCGACGACGACGATACTGTCGCGCAGCATTTACTTTGAGAACATTCGTCTGCGCGTTATATCCGAATCGTTTTGCTTGCGACTGCAATAACGATGATACGACGTGTGATGTCGTTAACAGCTTGATTTGCACGATGGCAACCTATAATTGATTTACGTTATTTCGTTTTACAAAATAAATCCGAAGACACAACGCAGATTTATCATCGAGTTAGTGCTCTGATGAAGCGTTATTGTGATATATACGACAGGAAGGGGCACTCAAACAAAATAGAACAGCGATATGGTCAAGTTTCTTTCATCTGTGACTTGGTATCAAAGGATCCGAGTTGCAATTTTCATCGTTCAAGTAGCCTTCTCCGTAAATCAGTCACATATAACTACGTATTAAAGAACACAATACGCGAATCTGTTCGTAGCAGCTCTTTCTTTATATCAAGTAATTTTTTACGTTCGAGACGACGATACGATCATACATATGTAAAGCGACGGAATAACTTCCATGTGATCGGTCTTAAGACTGGGAGAAATGCATTTCTTTGTTTTAACAATGGCATTTCTTAACTTGAAAGAGAGAGGACACATAGGACTTATAAAGGAAGATGATTATCTGTTTTGCGTTCACGTATTATAAAACGTTTAACTTGACTTCGACTGATTTTTAATGTCATTTAATTTAACAGAATTTCATTTACCTGCTTAAATTCGAATATTTCAAAATATTTGTTGCCGAGGTTCATAATCGATCTACTTACAAGTCGACGCTTATTGACAACATTGAAAACATTCCTTTTTTTATTTCGAATATTTGACCAATGCTGTGAGTTATATTCATTAATCGCACAACTAATTAATTAATGAACATGTTGAAGGATATTATATTTACTATATATAACGCTATATTCTATTTGTATTTTCTTGCAGGATCGATGCTAGAATTTAATATTGCTTTCTAATGTCCACTCGTTGGAAAGATTTAATTACGCACAAAATCAATTATTCATTCAGTTATATCCTGAACGCAAGTAAATAGCGCGATTAGCTCGTAAAATAATTAACATAGACGTGTTTCTCGACAAAATTGAGTGTTAATTACATTAGAGTCAAATGATTCATTTATACCCGATTGTAAGAAGATCAGGAGTTTTCGGCAATCAGCCTTGTGAGATACGTAGAACATACGTATTTTTATGTGCTTCTCGAGCTAATATTCGGCACATTTATTGTAAAGATATAAATATAGTATCTGGCACTTTTTTCCACGAATTTCTGTCGTCGAGCTCTTGCAAGTTGACGTCCTTAATTTGCATCTTTTAGGCGAAATGTAAATTGAATTGTAAAGAAAATCATCAGAGTAAAATGTATAATTATCCGCGGAATGTTAAACTATTTTGATATTTTATATGGACATTTGCGCGCTATATATTAGAGAGAGTAGATTACTGAAGAAAATACTATGCTATCGAAAAAAAAAAAAAACAAATTTAATATACATTAGCGAAGTTGTGCGAGTGTCTCGGTGAATTTTGTTGTTTCTGCTAAGTCTCTTTGTGGCGAAAATTACGCGTCTAAGATTTATATCCAAAGCAGTACAGTTTATCCTTAATGTTATTATTTACAGCAGATCCAAATGTCTGGAAATTCGTAGCGTAGCGTTTTTCTAGAGGAAGATTTAAAGATACCTTCTCAGTCATGCTCGGCGGGTGGAACTCCACTTTTGCTGGCAGTTAGCATTTAATCGGTAATTTATGCCATTCGATTAGGTAAAACTAACAGGTGAATACAATGCAGATGCGAAAACACGGAAATCTATTCGTAATACGTAATTATAATCGTTGCTCTTATGCAATCAAACACCAAGTCGACCGTTTAATCAAATTCTGCGCTGGCCGCTGACTACACATTATTCGCATATACATAAATATAATAGAACGTGCAATGTGTCTTCCCGTTATTTGCAAATAGCACACCGTATTGCTAGATGTGTTAAATGTATTCGCAATATAGCAACGTATTTGATAGTATCCGCCGATTTATCTAGGAATCCAGCTTCGTTAACACTAAGAGAACTATTCGAGCGAGTTATTGTACGAGAAGCGTGTCTTCTTTTTGCAACAAAAGGCAATCCCTAATTTTTTGCGACGTTCTCATTGTCTAGCAGGAGGAGAAAGATTGTGATATATGTCGGGAAAGAAAGACAAGAGCTATCTTTATTTCACGCGAGATACAATTCAACCGAGAATATATTCTGAAAGCAAGTTTCAATGCTATTAGAAAGTTCAGTCAAATGGGAGGATAGAATTATTTCGTTCCCGTACGGATGATTATTTGCGCAAGAGTTCTACTTCTTTCTAAAGACATGTACATTCGCGAGATATTTTGATAATGACGGTAAATAGTAACTGCAATGTTACCTGACGTGACTTTTTGTATTATTGTAAAGACAATAATTTTATTCGGAACGTCGTACACAAGTCATGAGAGACAAAAAAAGGATAGACACATCGGCATAAAGGTATATAGTATTAAATCCTTGAATCTATAGGACGGATAAATTAGCGAAAAGTGAAGAGAGGAAGGTAAAAGTAATTAGAAAGTTTTAATCCCGTGTCGCAGACCAAGTATTAGAACCGTGAGAATTAGAGAGACAGACATACATACGTACGTACACACAGTTTGTGTAGATTTCACATATCTGAATTTTGCTCGCGACCGTACACACAAATGAGAGTTTTATTTTCACAAAAGAATAGAAAAATTAGAAGATACGGGTGTAAGACACATCGATACCCGCTTCCTTAATTTTATATAATGGAGTCGTATTTTTATCATTTCTTAAACTTAAATTGATTGTTTTGAACTTATACGTGCAATACATAAAAATTTATTTATTATCTGAACGGAATATGACTTCAAAAATATTATTTAAAAAAAAATGCTTAAGAAACAAAATACGAGTACGTGATTAATATTCTGCTAGCTGTTGCATCTTATCTGCAGTGTCATATACCCGTACTCTTTCTAGCGATCTTCGAAAAATCTCTTCTATGCAGACATGTACACGTATAAGTGCTAGGACAATTAATACAGCGATAAAATGTACCTGTACACCGACCATATGGATGGTTTGCCTCTACATACGGATGTTTAAGTTTCGAATTCTCAATTCTTGCGTGTCTGAAACTTCGAAATTAAGATAGCGAATGTGTAGCGAGACAGTAACGACTGTTTATTCCTTCAGCTGTCCCTCGGATCTATTCAGACTGAATTAATTGCTCTTTAAAAGAGGGCATCACTCCAATATTATCTTTGACGTTTTCCAGTTGTGGAATGCAAAGACGATTTAAAAAATTAGAAACACTCGTTATGTCAAATTGGAACATCTATTCGATAAAATTTATAAAATTCCACTATTTTTTCAGGATTCCCTGAAATATGCTAAAATTTCTAAGTTACGAATATCCTACACTCTATGGTTAATATATGCGCGTTTTATTCAATTATGTTCAAAAGTTATCGAAAAAACTTTTGTTTATGAAGCCAATATCTATTTTAGGATACGAGAATCTCAATCCCGAATTGAAGATCCATATTTCTGATATATTTCCCAATCCTACGTTGGTTTAAAGAGAAAAACGCCGCTCATAATTCAATAAGGATAAGAATCCAAGGGATAGAAGATCGAGCATATGCACATACGGCTTACCATTATTTCCAATCAAGAAGATGACGATTAATGACACACATGCGTTACGTTTCGCATGCAAAGAGATACAAAATATTTTGAGAGGCAAATTCGTGAATTATCGTAAGATGGATAAAAAGAGAAATATATATATATAAACATATATATATATATATACATACATATATACATATATACATAAACAAATATATTTAATAAAATTCCTTGACATATATATTGTAAATTCGAAGAGATATTCATTAATCTATAATAGGATGGATTCCGATAATTTTGTTAATTAGCCGGTGGCGTTGAAGATACGAATTGCCGATATATCAGTAGTTAGTAATCAAAGCCGTAGCGACAAATAGATAACGCAATGAACGAATAAAATTATTCTTACAACTGGAAGTTAGGAGAGCGATCGAAAAAGAGATATACCGTGTTACAACGTACAGAGATTTTTAGGAATAAGGAGCTTCTGCTACATAAAATTCTCTTAAGTATCCGTTACGATATTTAATGCTCACGTAATTATTTATTTAAAGAGTACTGCGCATAATGCTTTCCCTCAAATTTTTCCACGGCACAGACAGCGGAAGTTGAACGATGAAAGATGATTCTTGTTACATTGTCGGAGACTCGTGAAAGTGGTGGACGTTAATTTATTCTTTACAGTCGAAAGTTACGTATTAGCGAGAAGTATTAGCGGGAGAAGAGTTAAGTATAGGGCGTTTCTTATAAATGTTATAATTGGAACTGTACTAGCAACTAAGTCTTGTAATTACGAAAGCTTGTATATAATGTGTATAACGTATTATATATGTTACTCTTGCGTTCGCCGAACTTTCATTTTAGTCATTTTTTATATGAATGCAGCATTGTGAGAATAATTTATAATTATAAACATATTTAATTTACCTGTATCTGTAAAAGCAACTAGCCAAACTTCTGTAAATAGACCGTCTCGTAATAAAATCTGTCTAAGGAAAAAAATATATAGATACTTACCTGAAAATTATTATATCCCGAGCACTGACTTTGCTCAAAACACATGAAAGATTTTTATATGTGTATGAAACCTTGCATTTTAATATATACATAAACCAATAACATATTACAAAGATTCTCTTGTATGCCAATGTTTTAATTATTGATCATGGTAACACGACAACGTAAGAAGTCACAGTTACAAGTGGAAACGATAGTAGAAAATGGTAGAAAATAAAATTCATTTCTACGATGCGAAAACTTGCATTTTCAAATTCTTTCTTAGACTACAGTTT
This sequence comes from Temnothorax nylanderi, assembly GCF_030848795.1. Lineage (NCBI taxonomy): Eukaryota > Metazoa > Arthropoda > Insecta > Hymenoptera > Formicidae > Temnothorax > Temnothorax nylanderi. The sequence continues at coordinate 2,063,111 of NW_027249068.1, read as the reverse complement.
AAATGATGATTTTTTCAATCAAACACAAAGTTAAATGGCTTTATAAATGCTTCGTTTAATTAAAAACTGCTCCTTTTGCTCTATATAACATAAGTAATATCAAACAATACTTAACATACAACAGTCTATAGGTGAACATTAATTTTTTTACGTTCCTATGACGATAACACGAACGTGAACGTATGGATGCGTCTTTCTTATATTTACGCGCGCATCAATCACACATTAAAATATGAATTTATTACACAATAATAGTATCACGTTATGTCAATGTTATTCTTCAGGCACATGTGAAAAATATTAAAATAGGACTCTAATTAGCTCTGCAACATCACGGCACCATGTTTATATGAACAAAGCGAAGCAAATGTTTTTACTTTCATTTAGCAATGCAAAAAAATTTCAGAATACCAAAATAGAGATATTAAAGGATTATTTTTATTTATATTTTATCCAAAAATAATTACGCAATAATTTAAATACATATATTTCAAATAAATTATTCTTCTTTAACTTGTTTTAGCCAAAATAACAATATTTTTTCTTTAATTGCATGCATATAAGTTTTTTACCAAATTATTTCTATTTTTTTCCAATTATTACAAATTTCTTTGCATATATACAAAAATAGAAACCAGTTTCTTAACTAGTATTTTTATATAATTACGTGGTGACTCAAGCAAGCTAGAGTCATCATTTGCGTGACTTAGTATAAAATCGATAATCAAAAAATTGATTTAAAACACATTGTGCTTTTCTATTTTTGACAAGAATATTTGCTTCACTTTTATCCACACGACTTACGCCGATTATGACTCGAGATTTCTATTGACTTTTCGACATGTAATCCTCATCTTGTAGGCCATCTACAGATCACGTCTCGACGTGACCTTGCAATTGACCTACTATTTTCCGTACCCAACCAGCCTGGCTCTGCCCCGCGGAAACGTCGTCTCTATCCATCTCGACGTTCCGATTATAACCATTCGCTGAACCATTCAGTGGTTGATGAGTCACATTCGCCAGTCTCGCGGTAACTCTGGACTCCGAATCACCAGCGGCATGTCCCCTCCCCAACAGCGACTTTATCTTCAAGTAATCCGGCTTCTGCGCAACGCTCGGCTTGCATCTCGCCGACGACATCTCTTGCTTCTTCTTGGCAGGTACCGGCGGTGCAATCTTCGTCTTCGCCGTCGACGCTGCTGTTGTCATCGTCGTCGTTGTCCTCGTCGTTGTCGTCACTGGTGTCGACTGCCGCATCACGAATACCTCATCGACGTCGCTGAATATTGCACTGTCCCGGAACGCCTCGTCCACGTCAGCGTCCGCGTAATTCTCGATGGTCTCGAAGCTCCTTTCATAGAAGCTGTCCGTCTCGCTCTCGTGACGCTCTGTATCCTTGTTGCTACTCGTATCCTCTTCGCAGTTTCTCCTCTCCGACTCGGCGATCTTCTTGGATTGGTTAATATCAACGGAAGAAGACTGCGCACGTTTGTTCTCGGCAAAGAGGATCATTGGATCGGCATAGTCCGACTGGGCAATTCTAGCACCCAGACTGGAACTGCCTTGCTTGTAGTAGAGTTGGGGAACTCGTTGATCACTCGAGCAATTTAGCAGCTCCTCCACATCCGAGGACGGTTCCCTCGCGTGCTGCTTTGCCTGCTTGGTCCGCCTTTTCGGGTACTTGCCTCCGGAGTTCAATGAGCGGAAATAACGTGTTCGTTCGACCTCATCATTGCACTCGAGCGTCTCCGTGCTCATGGTATTTCTCAGACGACCCTGCAAACGGCTGCCCGCCTTGAAGACATTCCGGAAAATTGTACTACCGCTACCGTTACCATTCGCCCGGTAGATCTTGTGGTCTGGATGAATATTCGCATTGTCGCTGGCAGATATTGATCGCACGTCGGAGTAAGTATCGTCGGTCAATCGTGTGTCCTCCAGCGAACAGAAGAAAGTCGAACTGGAGCTTGTCGAGGCGGCGGGCATGGGAAATTTGGCGATTCTACCCTCCGGCTGACACGTGGACGCGTACCTCTCCATATCCTCTAAATTTATTTCCGCTGGCTTGTCGGATGCAATCGTGAAAGGTCGCTCGCTCATCGGCTTGCCATCCCGCTGTAGGAAGCGAGACTTTGTCACGTTCGTCGGTTGGGAGTTTGGGCTTATCTGAAAGCTACGCGGTAGCGAACCGCTTTTAGGCGGTGAGGTGGGCAGGCCCTCGCACAATTTGGTAAGCCAAACGGCGGGCCGAGTCGGACTGTCGTTACCGTCGACATCACCTTTCACCGTCTGCAGACCTTCCCAGACGTGCTGTAGATTGTCATAGTTGCCGAAGCCCTTGGACTCGGCGTTTCCCGCATCATTCGCGTCGCTTCTCTCGTCGTTACATCGTTCCGATCCATCCTTTTCGATCCGTCCCGACATTACAGTAGAATTGATCTCCTTTCGGTCTATCGCCTGGTGATTTAACGCGCACGTTGTCGGGGATGATACGACAGTCTCCTCATTGTCTGTCGAATTCTCGCGGATACGCAGCGCTGTCTTCATCACTTTATTCTCGGTGACAATGCTTTGTCGTTTGAACGTTTCGAAGAGTGCCTTTTTCTCGTGCAACTGGTTCGTCTTACCGTTATGCGCGATCATTTCCGTCGATTTCTGAGTAGGTTTTAGGTTGTCATAGAGGAGCTGCAGCGGCTGTTGGTTTTCTCGCGCCGGTGCCGAGGACAATAAATTCCATGCGTTATTCGTCCTGATCAGTCGCTGCTCTCGATGTGTTGCCCGAGCGCGTCCTAATCTATTATTGTTGTTGTTAGTCAAACCATAATTAGCGTTCTCCGAATCACTCTCGTCCGATGTATCCGCCGAGATACGCTTGTTGAAGCGTTGATGTCGCACGTTGATGATGCTGCTGGTCCGTTGTTTCTCCAACAGCTTTTGGAACTCTTGATTCTGCATGAGAATGTGACCGACGATCTCCTCCACCGTTTGCGTCGAATTAGCGTGTTGTTCGTTATTATTTTCTTTGGCTTCAGCCGGTGGCGAGGAATTCAATGTTGCCGTCTGATTCTCTTCCTCGGTATGAATTTCGACTGCTTCTTCAGTCTCGACCGTAGTAGATTGAGCATCGCCGGCGGTTTCTTCTTCTTTTTGCTCCTCGTCCGAATGATTGAGACAAACGTACGATTGGAAACCTGGCTCGGACTTCCGTCTCCAACCGGTGAATCGATCCTAAATACATTACAACAGATTTGTTGAGATTGTACATTTCGCTGCTTTTCGCATGCCAACTCATTGTTCAAGATAGTTTCGAAATTCCAAAACAAATCTAATTATTTCGTCAAGCGAGATAAAAATATAATAAAAACTAAAAGCGCTTAAAATAATTAAAAGAATCAAAATTTGATTTAAAAAAATAATAAGGATTAATAAAACGTACAATTCAGAAAGTAAATTAATAATTTAATGAATAGGAGTGATTTCTTAGAATGTGTTGTACAGCTTTATAATAATTATGTGTAACAAGTAGAAGAGTATACATAGACTTACCTTAACTTTTGAAGTGCGTACATCCGAAGACCTGTTGAAAGACTCCCTAGAGTCATTAACATCTTCATTGTCATTTTTACGGGACGATGCAGGCGAATCCTAACAATGTAAAAAAAAATCGTAAAATTTCTTATAAATAAAGAAGAGAAAGCGAAGTAAAAAAGAGAAAACATTTTCGCTAGACCTCACCTCCATCGTAGTATCAGATTTCCTGACACCCTTTTTGAACTTCTGCCTCAGACCAGTTTCGGATCTACGTCTCTCCCTCTCCTGCTTACGTTTCTCCAAGTATTCCGGAGGGGCAGAGTGTTTCTTCGCCGATCCTTTATCCGTCAACGCGTCATCTGTTTGAAGTATTAAGTGCATTTACTCTTTGGTCGATTTCGCCTGACGATTAAAAGTATATTCCAAAGTGTTAAATTGTACCTTCTTGTTGCGTTTGACCCAATTGTAACACTAACTGTCTCGCATGCGACGGTATAACCGCATTATAATTCTCTAGTATCACTCTCTTTATCTGTAACGTCCATTCCCTCTTTTGTTCTAAATTGCGTGCCTGAAAGACAGATGGTTTAATGAGAATACAGAGAATAGCGTGTATATAAAGCCTGCTTTCCAATCAATATCAATAGATATCTCAATCAATAGATATCTCAATAATACTTACTTGCAATGTGTACTGCAACCGAGGATTATCAAAAGGTATTACGTGAAAGCTAAGTGGCTCTCCCGGGATACTTTCAATCAGCATTAGGTTTGAACACTAGAAGTATAAAAAAATAAAGAAAATATTTTATCAATTTTTATCAGTTCGAAATACTTTATCAATTCTTATCAATTTAATTATGTAATTGTACTATTCCATTGCAGCTTCAGCTTCAGACTGCATTTCAAGACCAATAGTAACGGCGTAGTTTGCGAAGCAAAAAAATGTATATAAATTCGAGAAAAATATTATTAAGCACAAAAGATCCAGCCTGACCATATATTGGTACATTTTCTATTTTGATTGTTATCATAATAATAATACTCACTTGATATACTTTACTGAAAATACTTTACATTTGTAGTTGTATTTATTTTCTAAAGAACTATAATATTTAAATATATGAAAGAGATGTTCGAGAAATCAAAGTATCTTTTATAAAGAATTGTTAAATATCCACTATGAAAATTATACGAGATAAATACATATATGTGTAAGTAGAAGTAAATTTTTTTAAAAGCCGTACAAAGAAAAGGCAAAAGGTCATGACGGAAATCGTACCATAATATGAGCTTTATAGACAAGAAGACCATCCTCTTTCTTCTTAGTCAGAAGAAGCATTCGATCGAAGAGGAAGGCGTGCCTCGGGGCCTTGGCCCCTCGCATCCTGAATCGACCTTCCGCGACCAATTCGCCACTTGTAGTTAGGTCTGGTCCCAGCCAACCGTACAGAAGTGATTGAATTTCTTGAACACGTACGGCGTGCTCGTGCCGTCTCTTCATAGCATTGATGTGTTTCGCAATGCCAGTCATTGCGGCAAGCGCAGCCTCAATGGCACTTCTGCCTTCAGCCACATTCTCTCTCGAATCACAATCGGCGTCGTACTCCTTCGATAAATTATCCAGAAGCAAATGATACTTAAGGATCCTTTGGACAGGCTTCAAAAGATAGGAGCCGAGCGGCAGCGCGTGCCCCAGAGCCGCTTGCCGTTCGCGGAACGCGGATGCGGTTTCTTCCTGGCCCATTAAATCGGTCAGTACCGAGACTGTCCTCGGATAATTGGTACAGTATTCGGTATACACTTTGAATCCCGAATTATGCTTAATGAATGTATTCGCGACGCAAACGGGATCCAGACCGCATTTCTCTATCTCCCACAAGAATTCTCTATTAAATTCGAAGATATCCTCGATATTGCTAAACAGATCGCCGAGGTGCAACCGACGCGCGAACGACGGTAGACTGTCTCTCCAGAATATGAGATAACCCTGAATAACTTGACGCAGATGCTCGACGTATATCGCCTCCGTGTCCACGATCTCGAGGAGCACCCTCTCGACGGGATTGCGATGCGGATCGCAGTAGCGCGGCCTATGGCATAAAGGATCCTCCTCGGCGCTGTTCCTCCTCCTCTGTCCGTTGTCGTCGTTCAAGACCCGACAGCTAGCTTCCGAAACCGTCACGACTCCGCTGTCCGCGGAACCCTGGGAGCTGGCACAGGTGTCGGCGAGGGACTCGACGGACGCCAGATAGGGATTGGCAGTACAAGTGTTGCCCTGATTGCTGCAGCTGCTGGAAGACGTGCTGGACGCGATCGAGCTTCCGGAGAGCGGTCTATTGCCGTTCCTATTGCGTCGTCTGTTGTACCTGAACGGGGTGGTAAGACCGTTGGTCTCCCGCCTCTCGTACATCGGCTTCCCAATGGTTTCCCCGTTTTCCTCGTGCTCCAAAGCCGCTACCGGGATGACCGTCTCCACCATGGTGTTATCGGTGGCGACCTCGTCGTATTCGCCTTCCTGCTCCTTGCTCTTCAGCACGTCCTGATGCACGGGCTTGGCTAAGTCGCCGTTTGTGCAGAGCTGACCGAATACGGAGCCCCGATAGGCAACTGGTACCCTACTTAGACGTTTCTGAAGGACCGCGGGTACGCCGCAGGACGATGGTAGGATCACGCGATCGCCTTCGTAGCCATCGCCGCGACGTGCCAGCTCGTCAAACATGCCCAGCAGTTGCGGGACTAGATCCGTGCTGGCACCTGAAAACAAATAATCCATCCCGATTAAGAGATATCAGAGCTGCGTTATCAAATACCAATGAAATTTAACGATTAGCTTTAACAATAATTTTCAGCGTAAATAAATTTCTACGGGAGGCCAGATTAATGCCAGATTCCTTTAATTGTTTATTGTTAGCATATTTTCCGACAATTTATTTCGGGCCTTATTTTCTTCAAGTATTTCTTCGAACAGACTTGATACCATTTCCTGACGTTTCATTACATGATTTGTCGCGCGAATTTTTTCACGGTCCAGTCGTTCAAACCCGTCGTAAATCAGCAATATTATAACGATTGGCAACGCAGATGCCTCTGGTAGGGAGAGTACCAGTGGAAGAAATATACAGATGAAATCTATTCTTATTAACATTAATAATAACCTTCAATTCACGCGAGAAAGACAATGGCTTCGTTCGCGTGAAAATGCTGTCGACACTTTCTTTCGTGTAATGATCAATCATTCCCGAGCGTATTAGAGATTCTGAGAATGCCGCCTGGAAATTACCGTGCCTTTCCTGGCACTCAACTTATTTCACCGAATGCAATAATTAATCAATGATCTCACGAGAATCGTCATTGTCATAGCAACGTAATGAAAATTAATTTTTCTCACTCTGCGCCACATGACATATCGAAGAAATAACTTTGCGTGTCTCATACCTAATCACTGACTGCATACACAATGACGAATATGTCTTTAAACACTTGTGAATTTCATATGATATCTTTTTTAGGTATGAATGCAAATTTTTAAGCTTGGCGGAATTTAATATTTAGGCGGAATTATATTAATTTTAATAATTATGTTAATAAATATATATTTTATGCAGACATGCATTATGTGTGTTATCAAATTTATCATTGATAAAAATTTATATTTTGATTTTTTTCACGCGTTTATTTCCAAAAGTTGCGGTCTAGAAAGATTCTACTACAGATTAAAAATTTCTGTTTCAAGAATTTTTTTACATTTTTGGAATATTACATCTATTGTTTTAAATGCAAGTGCATGATCTTTATAGTTTTTTTTATATAAATGGATTCCTCTATTTATTCTTCGTGTTACATTAAACTCATCAAAAAGTCAATCACTCAACATTTATTGTCTGCGAAATCTTTTTTTCTTATTTTTTAATTTTCTCGTTTTTAGTATGAAATAATTATTATTTAATACAAGTTTCTTTAAAAAAAGCAAGTGATTGTGAATTTATCAGAAACCACCTTATTGAACATTCGAATGTACGTTCTACGAGACACCCTGTATAGGCACAAAACAGTAAGAAATTAATTAGTACTCATATATTCCCGTTTATATTAAACCAATAAATTTACACGAGGCAACAGGATGCCCCTATTGACATATATCCGCGATATTTCATAAATCATTAAAAATCACCGATAAGAAATATCGCCGCTGCCGTTGGCTGCGTTTATCGTTAATGCGATCGCCTCCAATTAACTCGCTACCCGTTTATCGGCGCTAAAAGATTGGCGGACAGCTTGCGCCGATCCGATTACACGCACACAGACGAAAAGGACGACGTAATTACGCACACATGTAAATGTGCACACGTGTGCTTGATATGCATGTCGACATTTATACGTACAGAGTACTCCTAGCTTAGAGTCTTATTTCTTTAATGAGCTAGATTCTTTGACAAATACGGAAAAAGAGAGAAAGAGAGAGAGAGAGAGAGAGAGCGAGAGAAAAAGAGAGAAGAAGGGAGAAGGGAGATCAAACTCCGTTTATTAGATTCTAAAGTTGTCTATGTGGATTATATTATTTTACGAACCTTCTATCCCCCCTTAAGAAAGGAACAGATCCAAAACACCCTGTATGCACAAATCACGCCGCAGCCGCGGTTACATCTCGCGACTCGCGACTCGCGACTTTGCTCTCTCGCGCACACGTGTGTGGAAGTCGTCGATTGTGCATGGCAAAACAAACGAGCGGGACGGCGCGGCGGTTTCCAATTTCCGCGGCGGCAGACGTGAAATCAACGTCCATATACCGGTACTGGTGCGCGTGACCATGCATTTATGCGCGCTGCACCCGCGGTATACCGCCGCTTGAGATTTCTCTATGGTCACCCATGGAGTTGCCACTACGAGAGTGTACATCCAGTCGGACTGGCCCTAAACCCTTAATTCGCCGTGTCTTGCCCTCGCAATATCATCTCGACTGTCGCAGTCCCTTGACTCGCCTCCTGATGCACTTGGCTTGGAAGTTCTCTAATAATAGGACGAACCACACGGACTTTTGTCCAGCCACCTCGTCTAGGCTGCTCAAACTCCGACTACACGTTACGCGTTAGTAATCTTACAAAAAGAAGACATTTATTTTTAATTATTTACTCTTATCTTTTATTGACTAAAAAAATTCTCAACGTCGGAAGCGAAAGAGGAAGTGCCTGGTGTCCAATTAAAATTCTTGAAGAATTTATTGACACAGAAAGCGCTGAAACTTGAGAATCTTACGAAACGTCCTCCATATTGTTTTGAAAACAGGGGAACTGTTCGGTTCGGCTTACCAACGAACACGCGCGCGATACATTTAACATAACATATAAATACGAATGACAGAAAACGATTTTTTCACGGAGAAAATAACAGCATTTTATTTATATCCTTCCGGCATGAAGAGACTTAAGGGTTTACGAGCGAATAAACTTTGATCTTCGAGTCCCTATGTCTATACTATTATAGCTCTCGGTCCTAAGATTCGAATGTATCAGTTCTCGTTTTTAAAATGTATCACAGTCGTGTTCGAATTCTTTTCGAACGTTATACGACCAAAAATAATATCTTACAAATGATTATGTTAAAAACTTCAAAGAAAAGAAATTTAAGTACCATTTACAAAAAAAATATTAAAAAACAATATCCGACACGATTTAAACATAATTTATTTATAGTTTCTTGATTTGACACATTTTTCTCCGGACTTTAAATAAAAATTTAAAAAGGAATAATTATTTTAATGGATAAAAAAATTTGAAAATGGATAATGGACAATATATATTTTCTCTTTCGGCAAATTCGACAAAGCTGTAAATCGCGGACGATCTTCAGAGCAAGATGTGCAAACACATTCTGAGAGACAGATAGAGAAACTGTTTTCAATCGTTCCAATAGCGATTGTTCATCTCATGCATTTGTAACGTTTCTTTCAACCGAATCGTATTATTCATATGTTTTCATCTCGGAATGTTTTTCCTTGTTTGATTTAATGACTTTCCTTATTTCATGACGTAAATCATTGGATGATGGAAATATTCCATAACGATCTACAATTGTTTTCATTCCTTTCCATCCTATTAAAATATATTTTATTACTTACGATAAATAAGCGAAAGCTTGTAAAGATAATGATAAATAACGGATCAGGATATACTGTAGTCAAAATCAATAGTAAATAGTATCCTTACAATGGCATGTGTATCATCTAAATACGTCAAAAGAAATGCGTGTTCTCCTCCCATCTTTGACTTTGTCCTAAAGTAAGTTTTATGCAAATAGCTTTTAATCGAATTTTTTATTGTAATAGCTTCTCCTTTTTTAATAATATTATACATATATTGTTCTTTAGAGTAATTATTATATATTATTTATGTATTACTTATTATTTGTTTCGACGTCAATCGTTGTTCATCACACTATTTGTCATTCTCATTATCTGTTTATTATTTTATGTAATATTTTGTGCGTATTGTGTGTGTGTGTGTGTATGTATGTGCATGAGTGAGCACGCGCACATATTCAGAATGCTCTATTTTGATTATCTTCATGACTTTATCTCTAAAAGCAGTAGTCGATAAAGAATGAAGTGTTTCGAAGTTGGTTTAAGAAGAATATTTTGTGATCATAACTTTTTCTAGGAATATATAGAGTTGCTTCGAAGAATATAGAGATTATTTCTATTTTAAATAAAACTATATATCCTTTTTTTGACATTTTTTATTCATTTTGTGTGTGACGTGAGCGCAATTTTGTGTTATAAATAGAAACAGTGCTTTTTGTGAGCGATGACAGGACCGAGACGAGAAAAAAGAGAGGATGTGTAAGAGAAGAGATGAGAAAATGGGGAAGATATGTAAGAGAAGAAAAAAGGGAAAGAAGAAAGAAAGACTAACGGAGACAGACTCTAAAAGCGAGGAAGAAATGGCGTTCGGTGATGGAAAGCAGCGGTCACTGAGAAAATTTTCAAGTGCTTTCGGCGCCGCGGGCACGCCTGCATGCCAACACGTTCCTATGAATCATGATTCCGCATAGGCGTGGACATGCGCTTGCATTTGCGTCCGACGAAAGGCCTACAACAGACTCGTCGCATAAATCTGCATCGCGGATGAGGGACGGGGGCACTTCTGCGAGAGGACAACTCGCAGCGAGTCGATAATTCCTTCCCGTGGCAATACTCAGCGAACGTTTCGCGGCAAATTAGGGTCAATTGCACCGACGGCATCTCCGGTCAATTAACTCTAAACGATTTCCTGTTTCCTTGAGGGAATATTTAGTCACGTCGGAGAAGATTTAACTAATATTATATTTATGCTAACCACGGCTGCAAAAGAGATTCAACAGAATTAACGTAACTTAATTAATTAGCGCACAGTATGAAAATGAACAATTAAATATAAAAATTCCGCCAATTCTTTCAAAAAAGATGTCTCGTTTGATATAAAAAATAATAACGTGATGTCTCCGCAAATCCTTTTATTATTGTGGGTTTCCTTTTCTTGCAGCAATCCCAACTTTCTCATAGATATCTACTAATATCTATCTAAATCCTAGATAATTATACTTAATGACACTTTTCTAGCGAGATAATATTATAACTATATTAATATTATCGAATGCCCTTCTTTCCGGACATACTCGAAAAGATTGAGAAACGTGTCGCCGCGCCGGAGGCGAAGGACGGTGGCTACCGTTAACTGGCTGATATCCAAAGTTCGGGAAAGCATGGCATGGGAGAGAAGGCAGGCCGGTAATTGCATCGCGCCTCGCGAACTGCCGGCGATCGGGCTGTTCTGGAAACCGATCACGCGCGGTAACTTGCGGTTCTCTCGGAAAATCGCGCCGCGAGAGCAGCGCGACGCCAGAAAGGAAACCGGGAGAGAAGCCGCAAACCGTTTTATGCGCCTCACGTAGGTATAGCCGCGACGACAAGTGCAAGGACCCCGCGTGTGTCGCGGCCGCTGCACCCCGGGATTCCAGAGTGCCTTCCTTTTGTGACCTGTTATCTGTTCCCAGAGATATACCCGGAAATGCGCCAACGCTTCGGGACGCGCGCATTCCGAGGCGCGCTCGGGAGCAGCCGCGCCGAAGATAAAAACGGACGTGTGAAGATAACGAGCGAAGGAGTTGTCGAAAATAATACCAGTCAAGGTGCACGTCACGTGGGTAAAGATGATGAATCATCGACGAGCTAACATTTACTTTCAGGGCATAGAATTCACCATGCAAAACCACCATTAAATTAAAAACGGAGCTGATTTAAAACATAATACTGCAGTAATAAAAGAATTGGATATAATAATATCTATAAATACATAGATTTATGCAGGGATATATCTTGTCTGAGAGAAATACACTGGAGCGATAAATCGGAGCAGATATGTTTCTCACAATATGAAATATTGTACCCCTCGGATCCGAATCTTTGAGAAAATAATATTTCCATATTCACTGTTCCCGCTTTTATCCCGAGATCGTAACGACGCGATCCTCGCTTGATTGTGCAAATCTTGCAACATCGCGGCACAATGAGATAATGAGGTACGGCAAACGAGACAGAGCAAACAGCGCTGCCCCGCTAATATTTGATATGAGATAACGGAAATCAAAATTCGCACAAACGTTGTACTTTAGATGAACATCGGGAAAGTCAATTAAATCGATGAGCGAAATCAGAATGCCCAGAATGCTCGATTAAAAAATTAAATCACACTTTCATCTCCCTGCATTAACAACGTCGCAACATCATCAGTTATTCGCAGCGTGTACAAAGAACTATGAGTCTTTTGCACGCTTTTATCGTCCTTCCAACATTTTCAAAACATTGACTAGCTCCGCTAATCTAAAGAACTATCACAAAATTTTTTTATCCGCCATCCTAATGACATTCATTAAATTAGAGTCAATTTCTGCTTAGCAAAAATTTGATTTAATTTATATTTATTTATTATTAATTCACTAGTGATTTCCATAGTTTCAACATTTTCCATTCATATCGCAGTTTTAAATAACATACGTCAATTTTACGTAAAATTAACAGCTAATTAATATCTGAAAAGTAAACGTGTAATAATAATATACTTTCATTTAGTAAGGATTCAAGTTATTTATCGCAGTATTTCTTAACGAATATTTTACTTGTATCTATCTTTGAGACGATAGAATCGTTCTTATTAAGTCAATAAGTTTGAAGAGATTCACAAAAGCCACAGACTCGACAAATATTTGTACCTCGATTTATACGGTCGCCTACGATCGATTATCTTCCGTCAGGTGTATCGAGTCTGTCTATCTCCGATAAGTGACTTCTAGGTAACGTACGTCAAGTTGCAGTTGTAAAAACTTACGGAAGATAACTCAAATATTTTTACATTCAGCACCTGAATAAACTTTTCCAACAAAGTGAATATGTATGAGACACGCCCTCCCCACTAAATTATCCCAAAGACAAGTCACGCAAGGGAAAACATTAGGTTACTCAGCAAATTTGAAAAATATCACGAAACGGAAAGCTAAACAACTGATGAATAAAAATCTCAGAGACTGTGATAATATTGGGATACGTGCATCGTGTACTTTTCCCAAAAGATCGCAAAGAGAGAAACGGGATAGCTCTTAACGCACCTTTCTCTTAAAGCACACGACAGATTTTACGAGCATAGTGACGATAATAATTACATAAGCGCAGCTGTTTTTACGAAACCGGAGTTTTCGGCCTCGAAACTGTCCTCGGGATAAGTGCCGGTTCGTCCGTGGAATTACAAGTAGGTGTCTAACGAGAAATAATGAATAAATCCATTGAAATAAAAATTAAGCTTGTCTAAGGCAAAGATTCAATTCCGTAAAAGTGTCTGGCTTTTGACCTCGGACTGAAAAAAAAACGGTTACCTCTCTAATATGCTTTTCAGGCGGACGGCAGGCGTCCCGGTGCGAGCAACAATAACTTACTGTATTTCACTTTCACCCCCGTCGCTGATATTGACGGCCTTATCGCAACACAGCCCGATACATCACGCACCGCCTCGTTTCAATCGGTTCGCTTCAACGTCGATCACTCGTGGCGAATCGCTCGAAACGATCGTCATCAATCGTCCCGTTCGCGTGAACTTCCGTTAATTGCCGCGCGACACGCCTGAACCGGAACACACAAAGCGGTAGCTCTTCGAGAAAATCCGTTTCTCCGTAACGATTGTACCGTCACGTTCACGTGACATCGTGAGTAATGCCGATCTCACGCTCCGCCAGGACAAGGAACATTAGGCGGATGTCGATCACCCTCGTAACACAGGTAAGTCCAGCACGAGATATTGCGGATCGGATCGACCGAACGAACGAAGCGGAGTTAACATCTCAAACTGTTTCAACTGCCGAAAAGTATCTCGATGCAATAAAAGAAAACTTAAATCATCTGCGGCGGGTGACGGATGCGCGTTTGATTCACCCTTGTTCCACACGTCACACGGCACGCGCGATAAGGGAGATAAGGAGTAGTTCGTCCGCTGCTGATCGGTAATTGGAACGTGTCCCACTCTGATCGAAAAATCGCACCGTGCAGATGAAAAGAGAAAAGGAAAGACGCGCGACACACACGACGTCGCGACGCGAGTAGGTCTCGGCTGCCAGGTATAGAGACCGAGCCAGCCTTCGCTGCTCGAGCAACAGGTAGACACTGGCGACGGGAGGCGGTCGAGGATGGGAATGGAGCGAGTGTGCCAACTCTCGGATGGACGACCACGGGATCGAAATGCCTCGATGCCGGAGCGGCTCGTTAAGCCGGCGTCCACAACGTCTGAGGAGGCGGAGCGGGTGTCGGATCGCGATAAGCGACCGTCGAGCGCATTCCTATCTGTCGTCCTACGTCGCCGGATAATCGGCGTCGGATAACCGACAGTTATTGACATCGGCCACGAGAGTGTGACTCGGGCCGGGAATTAGAGGTGTGGTAATTGCAGCGCCGGCGCGATTATCTATACGCGATACAACGCGATGGGAAACTCAATGCGGGACGTCGCTGCGTCGGTCGCCGCGCCGTGGAGAACGTGTGCATTGTCTCGTCCGACCGCGTGGTAGGGTTGCGTTATCGCGATAGTCGAAAGACCTTCTCTCGTTTTAAGATTCCTCAGGAATCATATGAAACGCGTGAGTTACTCCAATATCGCAAATACAGCATAAAATGAGAGAAAGACAGGTTTTGTTACGGATGTGTGTCATCGTTACGAAACAATTATTTCTGCATAAATGCTTTTGCGTGCGTATGCGTGTATATGGTCGTATCTTTTCTACCGTTGATAATTTGTATTATATAATATAATTTTTCTGTATAAAACTCGTGCAGCTTAGACACCTATCTCTGTCATGTAATGAAGTATGAATCTCGTTTTCTAAATGCGATTAAAGCACGAGACGCGGAAAAGACGTATATCGTGCGATATCCCGCGTAATACGGAGGCTAAAGTTAAGCCGAACGACAATTGCATAATACGCCCATAGTATGTCAATCTGATTAATAGCTCGACTATTAAAACGTTACATCGATATATCACGGATCAATGCACATGTATAACAGGACATCGATTTTCCGATGGCTCTCAGAGATATATGTGCAAAGTAATCTGTCGCTCACGAATTTTCAGCGATAATCTTGCGGCGTACACGACTTTAAAATGCAATATGATCGATATATGTGGCACACGCTCATATTGACTTATCATAATGGAATGACGTTCTAATTAATCGTGAATGTACTTAGTACTTTCTATTAAATAATCGATTGATTGCGCACAATAAATAAAAAAAATAACGTTCCCCTCATCGAACGTAGAAATTAAGCCAGCTATAAATCATTATGAATACATAATGAATCATTGGAATTAAAGCAATTTTCTCTTATCTTTTAAATCAAATATCGATAAAATTTTTTAATAAAACACCAGATTTTAATAAATGAATAATACCTTCTTTTTTTATCTCTTGTTTTCAATATTCAAAATTTTAACTTTATAAAGCTGTTTTAGAAGCTGTGTTTTAAAAGAGATTTTATATATTTGTTTTCACATATTGACTTCTTCTATTCATCAAAATCGAAAGTACACATTAAATTCATTCTCCTCTCGAGTTTTAATCAGATATTCACGAATGCAGAAACATTCCTCTGTGGCGCGATTTATTTAAATCATTTCTTGTAGAAAAAGGAACTAACAATATGAGATTATGTGCAAAATATTCTTCGAACCGTAATATCTTTTACTTTAAAAATGTCTTTTAGCCTTATCAAGATATATATATATATATCGATACAATGCTGCTTTTTGTAGCTCAGACTCGGCGTCTTTTATCTCTTTTTTTTTTTCAAGATAATTTTAAAAGCCTATAAGCTACTCCTAGGTGTGAAAGCCGCTTCAGTGCGTACGCGCGAGGGGTAGGGGGGGTTCAATCGTCGCAATGAATTACAACGAGCCAGTCACTGAGAGTGACTCACCGAGTGCTCTAGCCACCGGCCGCGGCCGCAGCCGCTGCCGCACGGCGCGCGTCACACGCCGATAAAAGGCTCTCTCGGCTCTCGTTGCTCTGGAAAGAGGAATTTGAACCGAGAGGGAAGTGAATAACACGAGCCAGGCATTAGGCGGATGCCAGGGGGTCCCGGGCCCCTCCGTGCCCTTGCGCCCCGCGTCCAGGCTGGACCGGTTCGACCGCGAATTATATGAATCATCGAAATACCGTATCGAAGCGCGTCTATAAGCGTGGATTCCGAGTAAAATCAAGGGCCTAACGGTATCCTCGGGAAATACTGAGAGCGCGTTTGTTCGCGGATTATAGCGATTATAGCGATGACGAGAGGGCACTTGCGCTAAGTGCTGGAACTCGACAGTGGAACGATAAGCTGAATTTGTCCCCTGTACGCGGCACACTTTCGGAAAGTGCATAGAAAACGAAATGCTTTCACGGGTAAAGGAAATCCATCATAGGAATATCGCGTGTGCGCCTGGCTTATTATCCGATCGAATAATCTCGTAAGCATTATCTTTAATATAAACGATCACTTATCGAGTCTTAATCTAAATTAGTCGTAAATTGACGGCAATCTATTCTGTACAAAAGAATCTTAATAATCTCTGGAAAAAAGTTGCATATTGCGAAGAAACTTATTGATATTTTATCTTGCCTGATTTTTAAGACTGATTTTATTGATTATCTATATCACTACTTAAAGAGTCTGAAAATGTGGACCAAAACGTCTCATAAGTTGATCGTTGTCTAATTAATTAATTATTAATAGATTTCGCGATTCCTAATATAATTTCGCGCATTGGCATTCACTTATTACCGATCATTTTATTATCTTTGTCTCCAATTGTGTATCTCAGCATGACACATAATTTAAAGGACCATTGCAAAGAACTATTACTTCGATAAGTCTCGCATAAAGAAATATATAATACATTTTTAAGAGTTTTCTAAGCGATGCGTGTGTCATATATAAATCTGCAGTCTCACACAAAGCTACGTCATTTAAAATTATTATGTCTCGGAGATCCCACGGCGTTTCCGGAGTACACGAGCCGCACGTATGTATATACACGTGACGACGAGAAACGTACGTGGTATTCGCTAATTGACAGTCAAAGGGTAAACGCAAGCAATTCGTAAACGGCGCGTGCTTCTGTTTGCTCAGCCCGACGCGGCATTAATTATGTTACAAGCGTACTGTTATATTTAGCGGCGTCGGGATGATACACGCGCACCCGCGCATCCGCGCACACGCATACGCACATACGGGGATTTTCCGATGAACCGTTCGCCGCTTCGCACGCGAATTCTTCAACGCGAATATATTTGATGCATTGCAACGTTCTTACGTTCTCAGCCGAGGACATGCGGCTGTCGTAAGAGTCGCGACGAGTTGCTGTCGCTCAGGTTCCTCAAGGTCAAAGAAATGCGTCCTCCTCGAATTGAATGGCTCTTGCACGGAAATTCCGCGTCGCGGACTCGCGGAACGAAGCTCGTGCAACACTCGATCGTAAAGCCCGCAATTTTACAAATGCGCGTTCGAGCCGAGAATGCTTCCACGCGCGTTATATTATTGCGGGCTCTCGCGTATGCTCTCGCGTTACGAATCACCGAGAATCACGGGCTAACGAACGCCGTGCTCGGTTTTCGCTTATCGGAGTAAACGCCCGCCCGAGGGCCCCGAATTGAACCTCATTATTTTCCACGCCACGGAAGCACTTATGTTAAACACGAGAGAACGATGCGTGACGATGCACCGCGGAGTATGCAATACGCGGCCCGATACCTTCTGTACCTTTCACCGAGTTCGATAAGGAATTATATTTAAACCAACGACACGTAACGTCGCGCAGCTGAGGGAATGAAGAAATCGCCGCGCCGGCGCGCGTTTTATTGCGATTTATCCGCATTCGCGGAATGCGATATCGTAATTGCATTACAGAAGGACACCACACACTTCTCTTTCTTCGATATAATACCCCGTTACTATTCAATTTTCCAGCTCGGGGAACACGCATTTAACGACACGAAAGTACCGAATACGCGAATTATCTTCTTTCACTCCTTATTTTCGCAATTATACGAAAACTGCGTTGTTGTAAAAGCATGCAGCGAGTAAATCGTTCTGGAAGCAATCTTGTCCAAATCATCGGTGCTCCTGCCATTTACTCTTGGCAGCCAAAAGAAAAAGACGGCAGAGCAACAAAGAATCGGTGAGTGCGTTTCCATCTCGATCTACGAATGTCCGACGTCGGAAACTTTCTCAGTGCGGAATGAAAATGCGCGGCGCCGTTCAAGAAGGCACGTGTGGCATTCAGCCATTCATGCATCACTCATCTATACGGGGTGCTCCGTAACAACACGTACATCGAGATTCCTCGACTAATTTAAAGTTGATGATTTTATATCTCGGATACTATCTCTTTTTATATTTTACTTCATTTCACACAATTCATTTCATGCTTTTATTTAAAAAATTTGTTTATCTATAAAAAGGAAAAGCTTTAACATTTTGTTATCTAAGTAACCTGTAGTTTCGATTTAATTAGCGAAATGCCAAATGCCCTCATACCATTTATAATTTAGAAACTGTGACTTTATACTTGGCAATTTTTATTAAGCAACGATCGACTTCCAATTGCTGCAAGAATCATTTCCAAACACTCCGTATATACCGACCAATTGTAAGTATAAGATGCCTAATATCGCCGCGTGGAAAGGCGAAATAATTATTGACCATAGCCGAGAATCGCGCCGGTAGAGTTGTTAACATCATGAAAGTGCATTTCTGCGAACCGTTCTCGATTTCTTTGCCGGGGCTATCACTCTATTAACCCAGAGAGACTGAACCGACAGCGAATCGCGATCGTTATCAAAGAGAGTCATTCAACCAAGTTCAGATACATATTAAACAGATCTCGGATGCCAGAAGTCAGAAGTATGCCCACGTACTTGGTGAACGTCAAACGCGTGTGGGACGGGACGACTACTGAACCGGCGCGCGGCGCGGCGGCTGTTGACACCGGGCACCGGGGCCGAACTGAACGGTATACCAAATATCGTTTGCGTCATGGAAAATCAGCGGCGCAGCTGCGCGGATCGTTTCTCTATCGAGAGGACACCGCGCGAGGCGGTTTCCTTTTCCCGCGACGGAAAACTTTCTCAAGATGCAACGATCTCGCTCGCGTCTCTCGCTCGCTCGCTCGACCGCGCGGTGCGTATACAACGCGTTCGCGGAAGGTCTATATATAGCGGCGCCGCGCCGCGGCCGCAGATATACGCGCCCGAGTTTAATGTTGCGACCGGGCCGGGAGCCCGAGTTCGTAAGTAATTGCGGGCGTGAAATCCGGTTCGCGCGCCGGCATTGCCGCGAATACGTGTTATTATCGTCGCCCGATCGGAAACTGGCCGGATAGGAGCTTTCATAAGCGCGCGCGCACGCGACACCCGTCGATCGTCGTCCCACGGGCAGGTATGCCGACCGGATCGCGCCGGGATGTCCTGGATACATCGATGACCGGCTACTCCAGAAACTGGATTCGACGGATAAAGGAATATCTGGGATTTTCGGCCGGCTGCGCGTGAAAACAAGTCTCGAAATTTTTTTGTCGGCGTTTCTCGCGTGGATTCCTCGGGGAGAAACGCCTTCAAGTTCGAAATGACGAAGAAATTGTTCTTGGAATTTAACACCGCGCGCTATCGATGTCCCACAGGAAATGAATCAGAAGTCGCGCTGAAATTTGCAATTTCATTTTTACATCGAAAAGGATTACGTAAAAATTTTCTCCGATAATTTTATGTAAGATGTTTTTAAAGCATACAAGCGTTTTATTCCTAAGAGATTATTTTCTAGAGAGAAATTGTGAGGTGCAACGGGGATAAATTAGAGGTCGAGAAAATCAAGGCGTTGCGGAGCAGTGACGCTCGCAAGGAGATAAGAGAGTATCAAGGTCGACGCGATATCGTAGTTCGATTTACGCGAGAGAAGAAGGTATCGAGTTTCCGTAAACACGGTGTACCTGACATGGAGAGAAGTTACACACAGTTTATTAAATGATCTTAACAAATGGATAAACCTCTGAGACCCTTCGATTGAGTATAATCCTATCTACACGTTCCCATCTTCAGTGTGGAGATATTCAGTGGTCTAAAAATTAAAATTAGATGACGCTTTGATAAAAAAAAAACTGCGTTTCTTCTCGCAAATATACTCATAAACTTTTTACAAAATCTTTGTTTATTATTTTAATTCATTTTCTATTTGTCGGTAATATGTAGATATAGAAAGCGCTGTTTTCTGATAGAGATATTATTTGTAAGAAAATATAAGGAAAATAAAAATTACATTTTGAATAAGGAATACGTTGATTTATATTTCTCACATTGAATTCTATATCAATTAGCTTCTTGAAATCGTCGATGTTTCACTTCGTTAAAGGCTGACGAATAAGATCCTACCAAACCGTTGAGTTAAGAGATTAAACGCTGAGAAGGCCGAGAGATAAGCAACTTGTCGCGATAGAAACACATGTATCTAACGCGATATGTTGTCTCGATCTTCTAGTTGTACAAAAAGCTTACTCGCGATTCTCTCGGGAGCAGTTTAGACGCTATAAAACCTATCATTAGAATTTGTGTATCAGAAGCACTCGAGAAAAGGTACTCTCCGGACCGCGTTCTAAAAATATATGCCAAATAAATCTTGATTATGCATCCGAAACGGGATCCATCCTCGGCTTATACGTAGTGACCTCGCCGCAATTTGATCGTCAATTAACCCTTGTACCATCGAGAGGGGTCTGCCGGACCCCAACAGCGAGGTTTCATTCATGTAACGTTTTTTTGTATCGCACTCGAGAGTGTGTCCGTCATCTCTTCACTCAAGTAGAATCGTCAGGCAAATTCTATTATTCGCATTCCACTAAATAAACGGCACATTAAGTATATAAGTGTTCATGTCGAAAGTGAAAACATTTTAGTTAATTAAAATTAATATAATTGACGCAGTCGTTTGACTTATAAGATAAGTGGCTGTATAAATATCGCAAAATTATTGGTAATATTATATATTATATGTTTTTGAATTAAATGATAAATTAGATGTCTCGTGTTTTATATTTCTCTGCATAACTTTTGTATTATATATATAAAAATATATATATTTACAGAAAAATTGTATAGAAAATATTTAAATGTATAAATATATACAAATAAATGCATGTGTGTTGCGCAGAACGCGCGCTGCATTATACAAATTTAACTGTAGAAATAATGCATCAACACTAGATCTTAGAACCAGATCTTATGGTCTTATGTTAGGCGCAACGGACACTGTTCCCTCCCATAAAACGGAGTTCGCTGCGTAACATGACGTATACCGCGTGCGTCTGAAGGAAGAAAAGTGCACGCGGAATAATGCGTGCGGTAGGGGATGGCGCCAATCCGCGTCCTCCCGTACCGCGCCGCGCCGCTCCTCGTCGCCGCCACGGTTCTCGGCCAGCGGAGTAGCTACGAGAGATATTCGAGTTTTTATTCTTTATTGCCCCACATCTCTTTAATTCGTTTTTATCCACGTCGGAAATAACCGTGTATCTCATTACTTCAAAATTTAATGCGAAATAACTCGCCCGAGAGTGACTGTTTTCTCTCGAAAAATAAATTATATGTATCTATGTGGGCAAAACATAAATTATTTTTATTACTTTGTACCATGTCAACTTACAAAAACTTTATAAAACAACAGGTATTTTAAAATACTGCAGGCAAGTGGATTCCATTATTTATTATCACGTGTTATTTTATATAATATTAAAGAGGAATTTAAATCGTGAATATCTTAATAATAAACATCTCACTTAATAATTTGAATTTCGAATAGATACGGCAATAAATTCGACTTCTACTCTACGAGCTATTGGCGATAGTCAGATCCCAATCAAAGAAAAATATTTTCTAACGTTCTTAAAAGTGAAAACTAAATATGGCTCCTTCGCGTTTGCTCTCAGAACAAGTAGCTACGCGCCTGTCCTCGGACGTATTAGTATCCCTAAGTATATCTCATCACACCGCAGAAAGAGGAAGAGAAGAAGAGAGAGAAAGAGAGAACGAGGGAGGAAGAGCGCGGGCTGTGGAGGAACGACGAGAGATAGAGAAAGAAAGTCCGCTGTGTCGGATGTCTGCTCGTCGGATCGTTTTTCTCCAAGGAGCGGCGCCTCCGCATGGGATCGGCCGACCGGACCGCGCCGGCACCGCGTCGTGTGTTGTTGCATCGAAAAGAAAGGGAAAAAAAACATCACCGAGGAAAATATCGACATGACCTCGAAGATGTTCCGTTCGGATGAAATTGAGAAAAAAAGAATCTCTTACTCGACTGGGCCAAGCAGAAAACGGGACAAAAGTGAAAATTTCGATCAAAAACTTGATTGAAACTTTAATATAAATTTAAATGAGTACTTTCAACTTTCAGGTACTTACAAATCCGTTCGATCATCCGTAGAAAAACAGTGGACTTCATCTTTTATACTTATTGTTTTATCCAGCGTCTATACGTGGTTTAAAATCGTTTTGTCCCTCTTTCTCTCTCACTTTTTGAGTCCCTTTTTAGAAAAATTTAGGGAAGATTAGAAGAATTGCAATTCCTCTATTTTTTTCCCCCAATTCGAAGTAATCCTGCTTTTATGAAAAGGATCTAGGACTCGAATGTAAATACATATTGCACCGAAAGGAATGGCAGCCGAGGTCGTTACTTTCTTCCTCGTGAGAAAAATTCCGCTTGGACGTAATACCGGTTTAAGTTTACGTTTAAAAATAAGCCCAATCGACGGCATTGCACGTGCACGTGCCGCAGATTTCCAAAAAAGGACTCAAAGGTACGATGACTACCACCCGTTAACCCACAATTTTGAAAGCCGGTCACCTCTTTTCGTTTAACCACACGACGCGATGTGTACAAAATGTGATGAAACGACGATAACGTGTCAAAAGGTCTTACAGAAGCAGAGAGGGATTTCAATGCATCGCGCGATAAGGCGCCAACAAAAAGCTTCTAATCATATGCGTTAATGAAATCCCCTTCGCTTTCCTCACATTATTTGACAATAATATTCTCTCAGAAAATACTTCTGTTTTGATAACGCCACGTTATGCGTCCCTCGATATCTGCTTGATCCGGCAACGGGAAATGCGAGCCAGCCTGATCGGATCGTCGTGGAAATCAGCTCAAAGTAATTCGATCGGCTCGTTACGTCGAGGTCCACATCCCCTTTAGCACTCTCTCCGTAATCTTTCCCCGTGAAAGAGGAGCGATGAAAGTGATTTCTCGCACTCTGGGATCGCGGCGCGAATAACGATTGCCTCCCGGACTCTTTTTTTTCTCTCCTTCGCGAATAGTTTTCACCACGCGGTCGACCTGTTGCGTATAAGCTATCGGATTCCAGCTATCGAATCCCGCACGCGCGTCCATTCGCCAAATTTTCAACATTCTGAATGTATTGAAATTGTTTGCCAAAAAGATTATTTGTTTTGTTAATTGAGAAACAATTATCACGATCGCAGTCCATTAGTCATACAGCAACTTGTTTAATTTTTTTTCTCTTTCTTTTGTACGAGCCAAGCCAAAATAGGTTGCTAGCTGGACGGTTTCCAGTCTCACAATCATCGGCTCTGTTTGAGAACTTTTGCGACCCTGGGTACTAATGTGCCTATGCGGTGGAGGTAATTAACGGAGACAATGCTGGCGTTATCGCAATAAATTTGCAAGTTCCCTCGAGCGGTGCGATTAGATCGCCGCGCGTCGTAGCGTGATTAAAGACGGCAAAACCGATCGGAACGACGGACGGCGACGGTCGCGCGGTTTCTCGAAGTCTGGGTTGGGCGAATCGCGCAATCCGATTGTTACTGGCGCGACATTGACAGGTCCAATCAGGGATCTAACATACGCGGCGATACACCGCGTTGTATACTTAATAATCGCTATGCTCGCCGATGCTTTCTAATTACGAAAATCATTGCGAATAAGCCTTGCTCCGGGAACGTTTTGCAACATTTCACCGTGTATTAGTAGCGAATCGACTCACCTAGAACCCGCGCCGATCGCTCGCGAACATTTACGCGATTTTTGCGCAATTAGATACCGAGCCGCGTACGAAGGCGTTCGCTATAAATAGACATAACTATTCGTTTAGTATCGCACATTTGGTTTTTATCGCACGAGCGAAATATGGTACCGGTTGGTTTGCCAGGAGTAAACGGATTGTTCTTTTTGGTCACTTTCTCAGATATGTGTTGGAAGAAAATGCTCCATTTACGATAGCGGATTGATATAAATATAGAGTGTTCCCGACATAAAATGATTTTCGTTATGCTTATGCAAACATGAGAGATATAATCGCCGTTATTGCGCATTTTGTAGTAGATAAAATTGAATCAAAAAGCTATTTATACCTTCTATACAAGTTATATCTCGCTACATAATGACTTTCTCAGGAGGACATAAACATATAATTATACATTTACAATCTCAACAACGCTAAGGTTAAGGAGAAAAGCCAGTAGGTATATTTAACGAATTAGTCTTATATAACTTAATAAATTTAATCATGAAGTAGTCTATTACTCCTTCTTACCGTTTATATGGCATAAACGTGAATCTACGAAGTAATTTCAGAAAGGTGCATTAATTAAATTTGAACTATCTGCTTATTGTTTAAAGTGAAACAAATTAATTGTGAAAGTGTAGCATCATGATTTTCTAATAACACGTTAAACAGTCGTCAGTAAATAAAAATAATACAAAAATTATTTTATTACAAGTACCTAATATTAATTCTTATAATAATAAATTTTATAAACTTTACACAACCATAATATTCTAAAATCAATACATTATATATTAATTTAAAACGTATCTTGCAAATTTTCGACTTATTGGTCACACATACATTACGATGGCGTGGCAATTATACTCAGTGATAAAATTAACAAGCCATTGTCTTTCATAATTTTACGATGGTCGTTAATTAAATAGTCACTTTACTTTAAAATCCATTGTGGTATTTCCGGTCGTTCCGGCGATACTTTCCGGTTTCCGCGGTCGGATTTTCACGCGCGTGCCTCTAATTATTTCACGCGCGGCGCACGTTTCGAAAGTCGACGATAGAAAAACGGATACCGGGGCGTACCGGTGGTGGCGGTGCGGCGGTCAGTTTTCATGGCGCTATGACGCGACGTGTGGGGTACGGTGCGGGGCACGGTCGAGCATTCTCCTCGTCTTACGTACGTACGTGCCCAAGGAACAATGACGGTCAATTGTCGCAATTAGAGCACCGAGTTTACCGTACGGATCAGCAACGCAGCTGTTCGAGCGCGTGCGAGCGCCGGCAATTTTCGACCGGTCGCAATTAATCTTGTCACGACACCCCGCGAAAGTCTCGCGTCGTGAAAATTTCACAGCTATCGCCAAAAAGAGAAGTGCACGTTCGATATACCGACATTCATGAATAATACAGCGGCGACGCGGACACAATGATTTCTCGAAATGTGAAATTGCTAAAACATTTTACTTTCTACTTTGCGTTCTTTCAAATTAAAAAAAAAAGAGTAAAAGATTTAATAGTTAACAGTTATAAAGCCACTCAACAATGCGTTGAAATATGGATATCTAATCATCTACATATATGCATCGCGATTAAAATGAATATTCGATTGATCCGCCACTCTGTTTTATTTCTGTAACGCTCGTGGATGACGAAATCTATACTCGTGGACGTGCTGGCCCTCAGAATAAATAGAGCAACACCGGCGAAGTATTCAGATTCAACGAAGAGCGTCACGTTGTTATTATTATGTCCGACACCTCGTACTAACGTACAATTATTATCTTATCTCGTACGTATCGTGATAACGCGAGTCCACTTGCAACGGTCGATAAGTGCATCAACAGATGGAGAGGTTGCCCCTCGGATTTCAAGCCAATTGCATTAATCTTTCGAACATGCGCTATTATTATGCAAAAAGATGTAGACTTTTTATTGGCCTTTCGAAAGTCATATAAAAAATTAAAAATATAAATAAATATAAATAAAAGTAAATTTTTACGGACAAGAATTTTTCTGATTTCTCCTGCAAAACAATGGGTAATTATTTACACGTTATTCTCTTTCTTCACGCCTAATTATAAGATATTAGCTAATCTAACATCTATACGTTTATGGCAATGAAATAGTCGGTTCACAAAGGACATTCCATTGTGTCTTACGTCGTCCGCGTTATCTTTTGTATCACGATGGCTGCGAATGTTAGAACGGGGAGGAACGCGATGAAAAATATTTCTATTTTCTCCAAGCCGCTAACGAGACGCGTACTACGAAATACGTAACTTTATCAAAAAGCCATATTATTAGGATTCATAAACAGTAGAACATTGAATGTTTAACCACACGTTCGATTATCTGAACAGCATCGTCTAAGAAATAAAGATAAATATTCTACATGTATTCACATAGTTTAAGCGTACGTTATATACGATATATTTGACAATATAATCATAAGATTTCAATTTACTAACCTATTAATTAATATAATTTTCTAATGCATTAACTAGGGAAAAAAATTCCTTAAACATTCGGCAATCATACGTGAATCTTTTCCCGAAACCATAATCTGTAAGAAACCACATGTTAAGATACTGTTTGTCTCAGGACTTTTGAATTAT
The DNA here is from genome assembly GCF_030848795.1 of Temnothorax nylanderi. Taxonomy (NCBI): domain Eukaryota; kingdom Metazoa; phylum Arthropoda; class Insecta; order Hymenoptera; family Formicidae; genus Temnothorax; species Temnothorax nylanderi. Next base: position 2,036,344 of record NW_027249068.1, on the reverse strand, counting down.
ACACATATAAAGTTTTACCAGCATCTCATCAATTAATAAAGCTCGCAACTCGAGCGACCTGAATGCGCGAGCGAGCGAGCGATACCACAGCTATAGCCGAGGGTTAAGCCCGGCGATACCAAGAATCGCGTAATGTATGATGACACGCGTAACAAGACTATCATCGGCAAAGATGCTTTTTGCGCGACGCGCTATGAATATTGAACAAGGACTCGCGCATTCGTAATAATAAAGGGGCGTCTGTATACGATATTATATATAGCGGAAGAGCGGGATACATCGCATCTCAAGATAGACCTCGAGATATCGCCCACGATATCTCCGAAACCATCCAATGATCGCGGTTTTATTAATGAAATCTGATTTGCATACTTCCACTGCAACGACAGGCAATAGCTATAATTTGCGCCGACCAATAACTGTCCCGAACTGATGTCATAAGAAATAGCGATCGGTGAGAGGCATGGAGATTTCAGAGAAGAATCGAAAGCAAGGATTTTCAAATTGCTATTTGCCAATCGACAAAATAAATGATCGAGGTCAGCCACAAACTGCTAAATTAATTACAACGAATTAATTACGCTTTTAATGACCAGAGATCGTAGATCGTTAAAAAACAAGTCTATAGTAAAGTTAATTTCGAAAACCATTTTGACGCTTATCTCTCTCGGCAAACAAAACGTTATTTAGTTTCTAACAATGTGGATCAGATTATAATAGTGGATCAGATTATAATAGTGGATCTTTATTAAATGGAATTAATAAATTCAATTCAGCAACTCGATAATCGACATAACTTTATGACATAATTTCTGGAGTAGAAATGACGAAAGAAAATCATAAACATACCTCCATCAAGCGTCTTACTTCTTCTTTTAAAGAAAAACGCGGAATTGGCTTTCTTTCTTAACAATGCGTCTCGTTTGACTCTTCCTGGTACGAACTCCACTCGCGTTAAAATATTTGGATCCCGCGATGTGCCGCACTACGTCACGCGACGTCTCGTTTCGCGGTGGCACTTTTCCGCGCGGTCGGCTGCGAGGAGCAAAACCGGTCTGGAACGAGTCCGCGGAACGACGCGACGCCGACGGCCCGATGAGCGCCGAGGTTGGCGTCACTGTCAGGTTTCGGCAATTAAATAGCAATTGGGACGAAACTTGGCAGGACAAGTGTATTCGTCCCAAAATTGTCGGACGATCTTTAATCCCCAAGTCGCCAAGCAAATCTGAGTGCTCGAGGTAAATCACTGGCACTCTCCGCTCCAAATTGCGAGGAATTCAAAATCGACAATGTCAGTTACGAAACAAGCACAAGTTACGCACGTGCAACGATTACTGGTCTTTTGTTTTCTAAAATAATAACTTCAGATGTGACCCTTTTACTGTTTTATAAACGGATTGCACTATTTGTTAGATATACGCTTGTAATAGGATTTTAAGTATCATATATAAAATTTTAATTCCATATTATATAATGTTTATAATTCAATTCAATATTAATAATATATATTATAATTATATATATATAATATTAATAACATATACAATTTTATTATATAACATTTCTATTTGGCACGCTATTGCAAGATTCGTGTGCATTTCATTGATATATGCAAGTTTTATACGACTTTTATTTTTACTTGTATATATGTATATAACGGATTTGTCCACAGGGTTGATAAAGTTTTATAAAAATATAATCGCTCTTTGATAAATTCTTGGACGATATCGGGTGAGAGACATCTCTCTTTCTTTCTCTCTCTCCCCCTATATGAGATACGTACGATGATTATTTTAGTACATACGTTGGTAAGCCTGGTCGCTGTCATTACACCCACGACGCTGTCGCGCGACGTAATAGGAGCGTAACCGTACGAGCGGGCTCATGGCCTCGAACAAGTTTTTCCCCCCTTTTTTTTCCTTTTCGTAGCTCTGTGATCGTGGCGCATGGGCGCAGCAAGAATTAACCGATTAACAACGAAAATCGAAACGTTTAATTTATTTCAAGAATGCGTCGAATCAAGATTAGTTTACATTTCAAATGTAAAATTGCGCCAAAAACTTTCACCTGTATTTCACTTATCCTTCATTTTTTTATTTTTTCAATTCCTAACTTCTTGTTTTCCCTATTCTTGACCTTTCACAATCACAACGCACAGCGAGAGAATAAATCGACATCGCGGTAAAATAGAGCGATAACCTTACTTTCGATTTTACACGGCTTTGTTAAGATTGAATCATTTTATATCTCGATTAAAGAAAGAGATAAACAACTTCGACATCAGTGCCATTTCTCGAAACTGTCCGACTCGACTTCGCATATGTTTTTGATGCTGACGCTGATTCTTGTAGACAAGATATTTTCGCGACACAAAGAGCGAACGGGAATCAATTAGCATCGTGGTACTTAATATGCATCGCGTTCGGAAAATGCGTTGGCCGAACAGGCACGTTCGCGAGAGATATCTTTCGGCTTTGTTCGCTGTTACGCCACTGCACATGCGACGTATTTCGCCTACCACGTGCCCTGCGCGGCCCACGATCAGAGATACCTGTACAGGGTGGTCCGGAAGAAGAAAATAGAAATAAGACAAAAGACACTCCTGTCATCACAATGCAGTATTAAGAACAACCATATACGCGGATTGTCCGCGAAGATCTGATTGTTACGCCTCTTCGCGATTTTTATTTTGCAATGTTCAATAATAATTAATTCGTAAAAAATTCTATTAAAACAGAGTTTATTTATATATCGAAAAAATGCTGTAAATTGTATTCAGATACCAACTTCAGCATCAAGATACGTCGATTATCAGTTCGACTTTGGTTGCTACGATGGAGAGAACACACACACGCGATTTTTGGAACACCCCGTGCATCGCGCCTAGAAACTGCTCCCCAAAGAAAAACAACTAGGCAAAGATAGCTGATTAAAAACCAATCTATTTCTCTTTCAATACTTATACGTAGCATGATTCTCAAACATCATCAAAGTCAAGTAAAACGCGCTACGGTACTCCTTTAAAAGATAAGAAAGAATAATGTCGTAATTAAATTCCGTGCGCTTACCGGCAACGCCGACTCGATTCACTCTTCGAAAAGCTACCGCACGTGCCCAAGTTGCGTCGGGAACGCGTCAAAAGATCACGTTTATCGCGGGGAAGAACTGATTTACAGGAGCGCGGTGAATCTGTGAAAGGTACGGAATGGAAAGGAAAGGAGCGGACCGCGCGCCGGGTTGCGGCGCTTCGCGAACTCGATAGAACGCGCGAGGCGATTTTCACCGTTAGTCGACTGACAGTCTTCCAGGAGTCAACTCTCGCGTGCTCCGTCGTCAAATTCGATGAATCTTACGGCGATCCGCGCGTAGCGTCGCGCACTTTCATCGCTATTTTATCACGAGCACGCCGGGAAAGAGAAAAGATCAAATAATCCTAACGATTTAATCCGAGCTTCGTTATTTATGATCAGTCGACAACATACTTGTTAATAAAAATGCATAAGGGCGACGCTGCGAAAATAGCTTTGAAAAAATTACATTTATCCATCTTTATATGCTAATTTAATATTCATATTAATGATTATATATTCATATAAAATTCAATCTTATAACGGAGAGACGAATACACCGGAGCATCGACATCAAACGCGTGCGACATGGAAGTACGGTGCGGTGTGTGGCGATATTTTGCGAGCCGCAAATTGATTTCAGGCTGTCCGGTCGCGGCCTTTTGGCACGGGGCTTTGTGCAAGGCGACACCTTCCCAGAAATACAATCTCGGCGGCGCACGTGCGACTTGGAAAACGACCGTTCCACTAACTCTACCTGCGCACACACGTGCCCATCTTCCTGCTCCATGAACGCGCTTCTTCTCCTCTAGCCCGTGGCATATACACTTTCGGCACCCTTAAATGGCACGCGCGTGACTCATTCGTGTCCGAATCCATTTTAAAATGTTAAAACGTCCAAAGAGTTTTGAAAAAATTTACACGTCTAATTTGAAAGCTTTCAATAGATTAAATTATATTTTTAAAAAGTTAAAAAAAATTATATATTTAAAAATTATACATTTTTTTAGAGAAGAAGTAAGAAAGGAGTTTTAAAATAAATTTTCTTAGCATTCGGGTTAACATCCGTATATAAATATGCGTAATAAACAAGAATTTAAAGCAAAAGAATTCTTTTTCTTCTTTGTCAAACAAGCAACCTACTTTTGCAACTTTGTTTCTTCTCCATTCGAAAAATAATTAAAACTTTAGGTTGCTTTATATTCTCTCTTTATATTACTATCTTAAAATATTTTATAAAAAGGAACAATTTACATTAGATTTTCTAGAAATTTAAAAAGGATAAAAAAGATTCAAAATAGCGTCATTTAACGAAAATGCTCGCCGGTGATTTTTTGACGTGAGTGGAGCAGACACGCGGTGCATTATAATACCTTTCCACGTATGTATGACCATATCCTTCGATAATTCCGCGATGTACTCAAATTAATCACAGCTGAATTAATCCGGCCGCAGTTCGACGACAGGCCAATTATATACGCTCTTCGGAGAGCGTATCTGCGATTCGTGCTACCCGGTACAACCGCCGACAGGCGAAACGCGCCGCGGGCGATTTTAAATCAACGATATCTCGTATAATTGTGCGCTCGTATAATCGTATCGATGTCCCTCGTTTAATTCGCGTAACGCTTGGATCCGATCGCTCCCTCGCTCATCACGGGATTAAGTACTCGGAAAATAGCGAGCAAATCGCGCCGCCGTGTAGTTACCGCGTGCGATATATATCTGACAGATATTAATTACGTTCCGTTATCCTAGAATCCGGTATCATTATATGGGGAGTCTAACACGTAACTTATATAATGAATTAATTGCGTCAAAGAAGCTTCTCATATTTTTCATCGTCGAATTCATATCATATTTATTTTATCTTCTTCGTTGTTTCATCTTTTTGTCGAGCAAAAAACAAACATTTTTCTCCCGACTGAAGACTTATAAGATTTCTCACCCTGGATTTCGAAGAGAATGCCCGTTCTTAAAATCGCTAGAGCCAGAATATTAATTATGCGGTTAAATCGGTAAGAGGGCCGGTGCGCGAAAGATTGGAGATCATTCGCGTCGATTAGTAGATCGTGCGAGGGCACGTTCATGCACGCAACAGATTGCACGACATACGAGTGCGTTCACACCTCTGTTGCACATTAGCGACACGAGCGTTAGCGATGCAAGTTTTTCCCGACCTGCTCGAATGTCGAGTCGATTGGTCTTGGAAAGAGGTCAACGTTTTCTCAAGATAACCGAGCCATTTTTCGAGACGTTTATTCCCTTTTACTTTGACATTTAACTTTGCTTGATGAAAACGACGCGTGTATACACTGACTTGTGTGTACATGTATGCGCACAATATATATGCACAGAATATATTATAAAATATATGTAATGTTTCTCATTGCTCTCTACAGAATATTCTGTAGCGATAAAATTTTGTAAATTATATTTAAATTAGGATTTGTTATAGAAAAAATTTTCAACGCGCCCCAACTCGTACATTGGTCATTGTTTGATCATTTTCCCTGTCTCTTGCAAGTTTTTGAAAAACGCGTTTCTGAATAATTCCTGCGGAAGACAATATTTAGAACGTGCACAGAATGTGCATTTAACGTGGCTTAGTTTTCGCAACGTTTTATCAACATTTAAAGTGTCGCGCCTCGCGCTTTCGCAATCTTCGCAAACTACGCGTGACATTCGTCAAAATATACGAGTGACGATATATAAACCAAAGCTAATTATTCCGGCCGTCCGGTGCCATTACGACATCCCGTAACTTACACGTCCTTATTTATCTGGAATGTTAAAAATGTGTACCATATAAACTGTGTACACATACCAGCTTAAACGTTTTTCTCACCCTCGTATGGCGGTTCGAGAATAATTTTCTGCGTGTAGAGTGTTAAGACTAGCTATCTCGGAACTAGATGAACGCTAAGAAATAACGAGAACAGAAATGGAAGAAACAGAGAGGGATAAGAACGGTCCAACAGAGACGCGGACGTCGCGGGTCAAAGGTCAAGTGCCAACTGATTTGTCCATCAGATCAGGTCGCGCGATTCCGGATTCAGCATCCGTTGTGAACCGCGCCGGTGCGGCGGATAAAGACGGCGATAAAAAGGCGATCGCACGTATTCCGATCGGGTCGTTCCCGGGGTCCCTTTCTCTCTCTCTCTCTCTCTCTCTCTCTCTCTCTCTCTCTCTCTCTCTCTCTCTCTCTCTCTCTCTCTCTCTCTCTCTCTCTCTCTCTCTCGTCCCGCGTGATCGAGCTCGCGTGTATACCCGGGGTACAGCTGATAAAACCGGATACCCCCGCCAACCGGGGAGGGTTAAGTCGCCGGGATGCCTAATGTCGCTACTCGTTACGATTCCCTTATACGTTTAGCGAAGCGTCGTCGCGCGCAAATCGAGATAAAGGTTCGTTCACACTCCGCGTCGTGGCCGGTTCCCGAGTCAGACCGGCCGCGGCCGTCCAGCTTCCTCGATCCCGCGATCACGTCGATTTCGCTAACGAGAGAGACGCGCACGACCGGAGCCGCCGAGGAGGGAAAAATTATAGGTAAACGTCGTCGCGGTGTGTTAATTGTTATAAAAAACTGCCGTTCTCCTGATCCGATTTAGATACATATGATTGCAGTTTAAGAAACAACTTACTTAATGCCTGTTTAAATGGAAAAAGAAATAAAAGAATATTATTTTATTTATAAGAACCCATTTGTTTTTAAGAGTTTATGTTCTTTTGGACATTGAGCAGGACAAACGCGAGAGATGTCAACTCGTGCAATGAAAATCGTATCACTTTTCGCGTGGGCGCGAATGTGATCAAAAGTTGCGGAGATATGAGCTTGCGCGAAGAAGGACAAAGCCCGTAAACATCCTCTCCCGGTCATGGTAAACGGCGAATGTTGGAACACGACGTGATGGAGAGGAAAAGGGGAGCACACGACGATTCCGTTTAGATAATGCGTTTATCCAGCAGCTCGCGTCATTGTGCATTGTCAAAAAGAAATCGCGATAAATGGCAATTGATATCGCCACAACAACGAACTCACCGATTGTTGTTTCGCTCGAAATCTTTACTAGAAAGTAACCAAATAAAAATCTCTAAGAAAAAGAGATTGTACTATTATACAAATAGCAAAATATTATGAACTATTCTAGCCTTCCAATTAGCGAATAATAATTAGTTGGACTTATCAGCAAATCATAGCAAAAAATAATAAAATTTATTACATCTGAGCAGGATCTTTGCAATAACTTTCGCTATATCTTTGCAAGAACTCGGATAGAGATAAAAATATCTTTGCTGCTCGAGAGTAAGATCTTTACTCCGATAGAGATAAAAATTACGTAAATACATATAACAAATAAAAATCGATTTTGCATTCCCTTACGCTGAGCCGGCTGAGTCATTGATAATGCCACATTGCGTGTACATCCAGCGTTAATTTGGTCAAGTTTAGCTAAATGGAAGAAGACGAGATAAGAGACTCTCGGTGGATGCACGTTCCGGTCTCGCGAGCGAACCTGCGCCGCCGCAGGCGATGCGGCTCTCCTTTAAAATTTCTGCACGTGCAAGCGAGGCTGCGGGAAATCAAGTTCAATGGCGTCTCGGATGAAGATCTAAGCTGGCCGCACACGCGTACGGTCCGTGCGTGCGTAAGACGTAGTACATGCGTAAGAAACTGCCCCGAAGAAGCGCGTTGCGCGACTCTCACGGGCACAAGTTGCGTGTGGGCATAGTACATGGTATACTCATCTTTTAAAAGAGACAAAAAAGAGAGAGAGAGAGAGATAGAGAAGAGAAAATAATTTTGCCCAAAATTTAATGTTATCTAAAATAGATATAAATAATCGCTTTCAAAAATTCTGTGTCCTAAAAAAATCCATTACTTTGGTAAAGAAAAAAAGACGCTTCTCTTTCGCGGGGTTGCTATGTTTTCACACACACCTCACGCGAGATGTTATCGCGTTACTTGATCTATTTATGCACACGAGTGTGTGCGTGCGTATGTGTATGTGTGTATGTATGTTTTCTCGCATACAAATTATCCCATCGCACCGAGGACTTTCCTATTAACCCTGACGACGCAAACATATTTTCTGTGCAAAGGAGGGCGTGATGTCTGTTGTGCAAAGTCGCGTTTCCTGCTATTAAGTTTCTCTTCAACTCCTGATGCTTTATGGGGGAATATTTGTTACGTTTCCATAAAGAGATTAATAGGCGATTATAGTGTTCTTTATTAGCGTGTCCCTAACTTTCATACTTACTCTCCCTGTCCCGCGACTTGTTTTCTCCTATAAGGATACTCTATCAAACACACAACAATTATTATATCCACCCTCGTGTATGCGTTAGAGCTTCCTTTCGTCAAGGAAGGTTTTTTACGCGCGACAAAGTGAGCGAGAAATTTTTTATTTAGTAGGTACGCCACGAATCGATCTCTCGATATACTATAAGTTACATAAAGACCGTAAATAAGCCGCTAAAACAGTCGAGTGACACGAACGCATCTGTCGAAACGTGAAGAGCATTACGTTAACGTTTTGATAACTGTTATCTCTCGTACGAGTTCGAAAAAATGTCCAACGCCATCCATTACGTTCTCCTGGGTCGCCCTCGGCGTTCCCGACGCAGAACCAGAGAGCAAGAAGCGCGGCGTGTGCACGCCCACGTTCCAGTCGAGGCCCACGCCACCAGGACCGTAAGTATCGTGGTGGCCGCGATGTCGTGCGGCCCGGAACGCCCGGTCTCGTACACACACACACACACACACACACATACACGAGACGATCCGGATATCTATTCCGAATGTTAGTCGGCGAACCGCGGAAATGCTCCTCGCCGAGGACGATCGGCGTATGCGCGCGCGGGATCGCGTCCCGATGGCTAAGGCGCTCGTCGAGGCACATCGAGATCGAGCCGCGGTCGTTTATTCGTCTCGAGCGTGCACGCGGAACCACGAGGACGATTCGAGCGAGCGAACGACGCGGTTTCATCCTTGCACTTTCGTTCGTCGTTGCATCGAATACTGTTCCGTATAAGCCCGGTAAAATTTGCCGAATTTTGAGGAATTTTTAAAATCTAGTACAGATCTCTTTAAGACTTAATCTTTGCTTAGAAAGTTGGTTTGCTCCGAGATTTGAGGATTTCCGAGAATTTACGAAATTAGATCTTTCGACATTTGAAACTCGAGAAATTTAAGAGCGTTACAGACTTTGCAGCTATATTTAGAAAGCTGCCGACGTATTCTAATGTGCCTGGTCAAGGTACAACGGTGACCCTTTGTGCCGCCGGGAAGGCTCGAGAAACTTTTGGACCGGCGGATACAGATCCAGACGGGAGATCGACCGCTCGAATTTTCGCCCGCGACGCGGCGTAAAAGGGCAAGGAATACATACGACGACGACGACACGCACACGCGTAAAGAAAGGAACGCGCGCGCGCGCGCGCCTGTTTGGCCGTCACTCTAAGCTGCATCCGGCAAAGCGGCGGTTTTTTGCGTCACGCCGGGTATTGCATCCTTAAGCTCCACCACTTGTCTTGGAAGTGGTCGAATGGTCGTCGTTTTGCACGCGGAGTAACAACCCGCGAGCGAGCAGAAGCGAGGCGAAAAGTTGCACCCAGCCGAGGAGAAAGCACGAATCCAAGAACTTTCGGGGGCTCTTTTTGTCGAATGTGTAGTTTCCACATTCACATGCATAAACCACGTATATGTATATGTATAGTCTTATACATGTGAGATATATCAAAAAATTGATAAAATTGCGTTTGCAGTCAACTGTTAGTTTATTAAGAAATTATTAATTTAGGTTATTAAAAGGGTCACAAATATAAAGGTGACGCAAGACGTTTACCTTCATCAATGATAAGAGTCTCAAACAGAGCTAATGTTGCGCGACGTAACACTTTAACGATACGATATATCGAGCAAGTCTCGTTGTCAAAAATCAAACACGTTTTGTTTTCTTCAATACGTTGACATAATCTTCTATACTTAAACGTTAAACGATCAATATTGTTATCATATCTCGCGCTACGCGTTAATATCGATCGTATAGTGGACGCGTCTTAGGCTCTATCTCGAATTCGCCCTTGGAATCTCATAAACTAGAATAAAACCTCTGGCTGAGGTGATATCCTTCACAATAAATTTCTTGACAATAACGGGATTTATAAAATGCTTATCAACATAGTAATATTAAATTATAAGCATAGTAATATTAAAGTTTTTATTACTATCGATCTAAATTGAGGTAGCATTTCAGTTTTGGCGGAGTAATATATATATATATATAACGTCCCCTTTAAACAAACTATAATTCGACCAAGATAAAATCCATATTTATAATTTTATAAATATGCCATTTAGCTATATGTTTTAATATGTACTTTATATGTATGTTATTTCTGATTCTTCAAATATTCTTCGCGTTACACGGTACATACGATTAAAAATAGGAAAAATATTCTATCTATCTAAAGTCTGACATGAATCATCATCATTTAAAATGAGTTTAAGATTGGTAACCGACGCATAATTCAAAATACAGCAATAATGTTTACAACTCATGAATTAATATTAAGCCGACGATATGCTCGATGATAAAAAGTGCCCTATTTACTTATTCGACGTTGCATCTACACGCATATCGATCATCATTTATTTCTCCACGCACCCAGCACCTGCGGTATACTTTCGGACGGCAAAACCACCCGAGACGAATGAAATTCGAGTGCGAGCGAGAGAGGCGAGATTTACGCGCCGATTTATTATAGGCGATTAATCCTGGCGACTGGTCCGCTAGTTAGCTTCTTGACCTTACGGTAGCCCCGTCTCTACACACGCGTAACGTCTCAATTACGCTTTTTGTCATTATGAAATAGCATATTTTCCGCGGGCGAAGGACTTTCTAACTAAGAAGAAGTGTTACGCCTCGCGAACGCTCTCCTCAACCTTCCAGAAAGATATAATTAATCCGGAAGAATACACTGGAAACATTGCAGGAAAACCACGGCGATCGAGTCTTCACCGAAGAGAAAACTATACCGAATTCATAAAGGAAGTGATTAGAGACGATAGAAAAGATAGAATTCTAATCACGGCGTAATGTGTCTATAAAACGCATTGTACATATATTTCTGTGTGCATTTATAAAAGTTTAAAGGAATAATTTGTAAATATATAAGTTTATAAAGACAAATTTCATGAAAAATTGATATATAAAAAGAATATATATAGAGAGTTTCCAGAATTATATATTACACCTATTATATTATATTGTTTTGTAAATTTATTATATATAGATATGTTTTTAATTGTGAAAAAAAAAATTGTATTATGTAATATAATAAAATATTATAATAAAATAATGCATACATGAAAATACGTGTAAAATATTAAAAAAAACATGCGGTACATGCTGTGTAATATTTTTAACGATTCTCTTAACGAATAATTGATAAACAAATGTCGACAAAGGAATCACACGATAAATGTTCTCATTTCCTTGTCAACAACTGCGAGTGTTCTAGTTTTCCTTTCTACACGTAAAAAAATATACGGTTACCCCAGTTTCGTAGAAAAACAGGATTCTATCTTTCGCACGCATCGACGGTTCAACATTTACGATATGCGATGCCGATGGTCCGCCTTTTCTCTCTCTTCGACTCTGGTACTTTCTACATCTATTTATACCTTTTTCTCTTTCTCTCCTTTTCCGGTCTCGAAATGCGAGCGGCAAGCCAACGCTAAGGTTTCGCGCAAAGTGTGAGAAACGTAATAAAAGGCGCGTCGAGGAGTCGCGAGTTCCGCGCGATCGCGTCGGAGTCGGATGAACAAAAACGCGCCGCGCCGCGCCGAGGAGAAAGACGCGATTGCGCGTCATTAGGCGGCAGGCGCAATGAGCGCGCGCGAGACGCACGTTAATCCGGGTCGTCCGTTTCGAGAGTGCGCGCCCGCACTTTTATCCGTCCCAGCCCAGGCCTACGCGTGACGTTCGCGCCACGAGTTGAACTGCAAAGTGCGCGGCGGTGTTTCGCAGGCAATTTCAAACCGGAGTCGCGACGCACAATCGAAGCGCGCGCGCGCGCACGGTTGTCGGTCCACAAGCCGAAACCGCATTTCCATGAATAATAAATGTAATGGAAAAAAAATAAAATTATATATGTGTATACGCATATCTCTCTCATATGTATATTATATATAAAAGTATGTATGCATGCATTTGTTTTTCTCACTCACCGAAAAAGTCCTCCCAGCTAACCGAGCCGTCGGAGTCGACGGCGTTGACGCTCGCAGCTTCCGCGTCCGCCTCGCTGTCCATCGCGTGAATCGTGTCCCACGTCGATCGTCAACAACAACGTTACCGCGTTGCTACTCGCGCGGCGCGCCGCGATCATCGCGCGTCACATCGCGCGACGTCTCGCCGGGCCGTGCCGAGCGACGCGGACGCGCGCCCACGAGCGCGCGCCGATCACGACTGTCATGTCTTTCGGCGCCGAAAGTATATCCGCCGATCGGAGGAGGGTCGGAGGGTGAACGATCGAGACGGGGCCGACGAACGAGAGGCGTACGTATACGCGCACGCCGGACGGAACGCGACACGCGACTGACACACCACACCACCGACTGACGCGGCCGGCCGCCGGCGCGGCCAAAACTCGCCGAGGAGGGTGAGCGATCGCGGGGCAAAGCCGACGGGTCGGAGCCTGCACCGTGCGCGCTGCGCTGTACACATCGCACACGACGCGGTCGTAGGATGAAACGCGACTGACACCAACACCAACGGTTGGCGCGCGGCGCGGCGCGGCGCGGCGCGGCCGCCGCGCCGAAAATCACCGAGGGTGAACGATCCCGCGGACCAACGGAGGTTCCTGAGAATTCTGCGAAATCTACAATCCCCCGAGTCGAACACCCCGCGTTTCTACAGAAATGCAAATTTATTTGTATTGTACCGTATACGTGTACTGTAAAAGACAAGAGGGACCGAATGTCGAATCTTGTTGATAATGTTGTACACTGAAAATAAAATATATATATACGCCTATCTTTATAAAAATGTACAATGCTAGAGTATCATAAAATAAATGCTAATATGTAATTGATATTTTCTTAATTTCGAGAGAGATGTATTCGTAGTTTTTAGGTAATTACAATCAGAATTACTGTTATTAAATTACTGTATGAATGTTGATATAAGATTTGTAATAGTAATAATTTAATAATGGTAATATCAGTGCATGTAATATAAAATATCTGACTGTTTATGTACGTCATACGCCAACTTTTATACATATAACTTTTTGAATTGATATTTATATGTATCCAATCGACTTTTTCAATTACTACACAAAATCAGAAAATACGAGCAATATAACTGACATTTGTTGGACGATTTTTTTATCTATATATCCGTGCTTAAAGTTAATTTGAAGTGACATCATTGGCCCCCGACGGCCAATACGACCCGCTGGAATCTTTCTCGGGAACTGTCGAAAGAGCGGTATTTCGGAAGATATATCCGAGGTGTTTCGATGAGAAAGTGGAACCGTGTGAGATGCGGCATTGCGTGGAATATATTAACGAGCGGCGTAACGTCTCTCTCGAAATAAAAGATCTCCCGAATATATATATGTATATATATATATATATATTGCTCAACCAGGCGCCGTGAAAGTCGCTGCTACACATTCTTATGACCTTCCTCCCCCCCGCTTCCCCGTCCCTTTACCCCCCGCGCCGGCTGCGTTTATTTTTTCGAGGAGCGTGGAATATACACGCACCTATACGCGCGCATATATTAGGGGCTCGCTACGCGCCGCACGATACATCCACGGAATCGCCGGCGTTCTATTATTAGACGGCCGGCGCTCGCCGTTGCATCCCGCGACGGCGGGATGAATGGAGAATGCTCTCTGAACGTTTAGGATGTCGCCCCTCCGCCGCGAACGAAAATTATCTTGCTTTCCGAAAAGTCGAAACCGAAACGACGAGCATTCGAGAGCACGTGTCTCTAATATTTATCGGAGATCAGCCTCTCGAAGATAAATCGACCGCAGCGTTCGAGAATGAATCTTTGCTATTGTTATTGTTAATTCTGGCACTATTTGTTAATAAATTTTTAATATTGCGAAGCTAATCGCATGTCGATTTAATTTAATACAATTTAGAAACTCAACTCGTTAATTATTTCACAATTTCTTTTATATATTTGTAATATTTTGTATGATTTCTTTTTTTTGCGAGAACGAGTAATGAAAAAGGGAAATGGGGAAATTTAATTAATAACAGTTAATTAATTATCCACATGCGATCATTTTGCAGTAATAATTAACATACGTATTAATTTAATAATTTATATAGTAAATATAAATTTCTATTTATATAATAAATATTTATAATGCTGCATGCAATAATAATACGGAGGAAAGAAATCATTCCATCTGTTGATCATACATATTCGTTTTATATTTCGCATCGTAATAAACAACGTACATATAGAAGATCGCTATATAAGAAAAATGCCGATGCGAGTATATAATCTAATACACAGTTTAATTTTTTTTTACATACACTTTTTCTTCTGTGATTATCTAGTAGTTACATCTCCGATCGTAGTTACACATCTCTCTCGCTTGAACTTAAATTATCGCGCCTTACAAAACAATAGTTGTTTCTCTAATACTTAGGAGAATGCGCCCTTGTTACGCCGTGACTTTAATTATTATTACCACTATAAAGTCCGTTTTATTGCCAGATATCAACTTATACAAAGTAATGTAATAATATATTTGGCCGTACAAAATATTGAATGGATAAGACATGTTCTCTCTGCAAAGAGAATTCGCCATTATCCTTCCAAATCTATCTTGCGCGCGGAATTTAATTGAATAGACAGTTTCTTGGATACTTTCCAGGATATCAAGTACCTACCATTTCTACATTGAAATAAAATGATGAAAAAATTTCGCAAGTGGAAATAAAATATAAATACGAATGATGCGCGATCAATGACAGTTAGTCTCGAGCAGTGACGATGTTCTAGTGGCACACAGGTACATATATAAATGTATACATTAACTTAAGATGATAGAAATAAATTATCACAAATGTATTGTAAAAAAGTTTTAACATAAATCAATAAGTGAATCACGATAACGGAAGCGTTAACAATGATTAAACATCAATTAATAATATTTCCTAAACTTAATTAGAGATTAGACCTACCTAACACTATTAAAGATAAAAAGTCACAGCATAGTGTGAAAGTAAAATTGACTAAATCGCGTACTTCCGATATATAAGCTCAAAAGTTATGCGATCGATTTATCAAATCTCTCACTCGTACAGCATATAAAAGAACGTGGTTATTTCGGTCATATGTTTTACTACACTGTTCTTCTCTCTGTAGTGAATCTTATTATCCTCCTTCAAACATCAGCACCACTTTTACGTGTCATGATGATTTAAGTGTCATAAATTTAATGTATATTTTTAATGTATATTACATTACGATTACCATTGAAATTAATGTATCTTTGAATACGTTATTGTAAAAATTAGCGGAACGAATTAGTTTCATGAAGAAATGCCGTATTTACAGGGTCGATGTTAACAAAGGAAAGCGTGCGACGTGCGTAATGCGCAAAGATTCTGTGCTATCTCTTCCTATGCTGCTCAATCTTGTATGAAACGTTGATGAAGTCACATATGTAAACACATAGATAATTCCTTAATATTTTACAATCATCCTTGAGCAGTTAAATAGGGAAAGACACAGTACTTATGGAAAACAAGATTTTTATAAAGAGTATGACAGATTCACGTTACCTCTTTCCTTTGTTATTTCTTTATGATCTATATTGCACAAGAATATGGTTAAATCAAGATTTTGTGATGTATTATCCGTAATTATCCATCATAATTTTTTTATATAATTATCTTTGCTATTTTGCGTAAGTTTATTTTTGTATCTGAATATCTGTTTAAAGAACAAGAGATGAGAATATGAAAACTTTTACAACTGCCTGCTATGTTATTGGTTACATCAATCATTGTATATTACCGTCCAATTAGATTGTAAATTTATTACTAAAATATTGATTAATCTGATTGATTTTAATATAATATCACACCTATAACACTGCGCAATATCAACGTTAAATAAATTCAACCTAATAACTAAATTGCAAAGTTTACTTGTACAATCGTAAATCAATAGACACTGCGTCCTTCAGAAATATTACGACATCCACACAATCAACGTTTCTATATCAACATATTAATTCTATCGAATCTCTGCAGTTTCATAGTAGGAAGTCACTTAGTATTATTCATTAATATTACCGCTATTTTGTTCACTATATAACTATTTTAAAGTTCTATCCTGTGTATCGGATAACGTTATCAAAGAGCAAATTATATAATGATGAAGCAGTCTTAAACAAATTGGCGCGATGTATATCTATAAAACATCGTCAATGGATGAGATTTTGTGAAATAATACTTAATTTCATATTTCCTATTAAAGTGAATGCCGATGGTATCATTGTCAAAAGTCTTTATAATACTAATAGGACCCAGTTTCCTTTTAAGATGAGCCTTTCCTTCTTTTATGAGTAACCTTGGTCGGGTCGTCCTTAATCTCTTGTTCCTGAGCTTCAAATCCTATATAATGTGTAAATATATATATCAGATATACATTATATCATTCCTAAATCAAGAAGTAAACATATAATGGCTTAGCACTACCGCATAAATTTCTAATAACAAACTTTTTTAACAGATTTACAGAAATAATTTTTTCTAACAAAAAGTGTCAGCGGTATTTCTCAAACTTGGTTTAATGTTATAATTTATATAACTGTAAAAGAGTTTCTTGCAAATTAATCCTTCTGACATCCTAAATCTGATGTTGATTAAAAATGCAGTAGTAGCAGATCATATTATATGTTCCAATGTTTACATATCTATATGTATATGAAATACAATCTTACGTTTTCTCTTTGCCATACGTGAACGTGTCACTCGCGAACTATTTTGGGAGTTGGGTACCGGAACGGGCGTCTCGATCTTTTTTCTTAAACGCGCAACTTCTTCCATTGCGGGTGTCATCCATTTTGGTTTGAGTTCATTACTGAAGATTCAAAAAACCAGACCATTAAAACAACGCTAGTAAAGATATATGTAATGTAAAAAAAAATATATGAGCTGCAAAACTGGATACTTACTCCGACGATTTTGGTGGAGCTTTATGCCTAAATGAACCTGATTGCCTCTCCTTCATTTTACGAAGTACTTCTAGCATTGCGTACGTCGGCAGAGACGGTGGCCGCGGAGACTCGGGCAATGGTGGTGTAAGAGGCGGTGTGAGAGGCGAAGGTGGCAGTTGAGTACTGATTTTCGCAAGTTTGTCTGGATGCAGCGCTAACACTGCTTCCCAACTAAACTCTCTTTTCTGAACTGGTGGCTTAGGCTGCGTATTTCGCGTTATTCGTATCTAGAGCAAATAATATCAAAGTAATAATCAGTTGTGCGTGTATGTATGAGCTTACAAATCAGCAGATACTTTAAATTCAAGTAAATTTTTACCTCGCCATTTACAGGCCTGCAAGGTTTCCTTTCTCTCAAATATGGTCGCTCGAAAAATATAGAGCTTGTAAGATTTTCATTTGACTCTTTCATATTATACAGACATGTAGGAATATTGCCATCTTGGCTACTGTGTAGAAATAAATTCCGTAAATAGGAATAGTTGGGCTTGGTCTCAAATTCTAGCTCGGTAATGTACTTCATATATTTCATGATTGCAGCTATAAAAAATAAATATTATATAAAATAATATATAACGTACTAGAACAAATCTTTTTATTGGTTACTTATATATAATATTTTTACTAACCTGGTGGTTTTTTCCTGTGAGGAAAGCACTTGTCCATAAATAGAGACAAGTCTGATAAGAGAATCTCTTTTTGTTGATGAACTTCTTCGGGATCCATAACAAAATCGATTTCATCACTATCTTTCTCCCAAGGTAGTTTTCCACACATCCACTGTAGAATATTATATCCTAAAGTCTCTAAATCTCCTCTCCTTGAATGTGCTGAAAAATATTTTATCTAATGAAAGCGTGAAGTAATTTCATTTCATTTAGCGAATCGGAGAAAGCTTAGTTTGTCAAATACCGTTATGCATTAAATTGCTCTTTATTTAATAAATTTAATAATCCTTTGCTAATATTAAACAGCTTGATTATTCTCATCAACTCTTCTTGAGGAAGAAAATTATATATTTTTTATAATCTTGATACACAAAAAAATTACAAGTAGGTATACGAGAATGTTTTTTTATGTTACTGAAATGATCGACATACTTCCATGATGAGCGTCCCGCGATGTAAATTCTAAAGTGCCCTCGTGAGCTCTTCTTTCATCATGTACAAATGGTTTATGTTCACCGGTTCCTGTGCGGAAACGATATGCCAGTCCGTAGTCTACTAAGTACGCCATAGATTTTTCCTTTCCTATTCCATTACCATCCGACAACAAGATATTTGGTCCCTTAATATCCGCATGAGCATATCCCTTACTGTGAATATATTCCAACGTATCCAACTATAAAAAAAGAGAGAGGTGTTAAAGTTTTTGAGTAACCATAAACTCAATTTAATCGGCTATTAATTACAAAACTCGCAATTCCAAGAGTGAAACTTACCATTTGTACAGCTAATGTATTAACCAGTCTCGTTGGTAATTTCTTCCTATGGGATAGGAATAGTTTTCCGATATCTACTCCGTATCGCGGAATCACTAGAAACCTGTATCGTTGACCTCCATAAACGTGAGAGCCTGATCCTTCATATGTGGGAACACCGATTCTTCTCTTTCCCTGAGACTCACACCAACTTTTGACTGTAAAATATACCAGAATATCAAAGGTACAATCATTCCATGGGTATATGTATATACATAAAGATTTAGAGATATATATCTCTAAATTATAAATGTAACTTAATATAAATTTTGTTACATGCATGTTACTTACTCATGTGCTTGCGTGCTGCTCTTATATAAAAATTCATTTCAACAAATAATGGCCCATTATTATGAGGTTCGATCTTTACGACAAATTTTGCATCTTGACCAACAGGTGATGTGATGTCATTAGAGGCTGTGGAAGGAAAAGCAATGTTATAATTCACACATATTTCTACATATATGGAATACATGATACAGTTATAACAAAGTTACGAGTAAAAACAGATTATAAATGTAAAAATATTTACCGAGGTAAATGTCTCCAAAACCACCATATCCAATGGTATTTCCCAGCCTCCATTTATTCTGTGTAATGTCCGTTAAGATTTCTCCCGCTGGCAGTTGCGCTGGTAACTTACAACCTGCAGCTGCCACTCTCTTCATAGGCACCTCTTCTGCTCGTCTTGGTGGCATCCTATCGCTATTAAATCATTCATATATAAATATATATTAAATTCACTATTAACTTGACAAAAGTAATGCGACTCGTCACATCTCACACAGAGAGAATCATTCAATATTTGTTCTTGCTATCAAAATTGTATCGTAAGAAGTAAAACATATTTGACACAAATGTGATAGCAATAAATTATATAAAACAAATCTCGCAACCTTGTACAAAGAAGAAACACACACACGTCAAGGATATTAATAATCTTACACTTTATTTTTTCATTTATTTCTTAAAAAATGTCGCCTGTATACATTTTTTGAGATGCTTTAGCTAATATTAATTATGTAAAAATATTTTATTGTTAAAATAATACATACAATATATGTATATATCGTGTATATTAGTTTCATAGTTGCGTAGACAAATTTTTACAATATTAAGGATGTCTACATGTACATTTGTCATTAAGAATAAAAAGCAGACGTTTAGTACATAATATTAAAGAACATAAAGTCGATTAAGACAGATATATGCTAAATTATACTCTTTAATAGATATATGAAGTATATATATATATATATATTTTTTTTTTATTATTCTTCGCATTTATACCAATGATTTAATCCTTTCTCGACGATCCAATCAAATAAAATGCACCATGTGGCACAATAAAACACTGCTCTCTTTTAAGAATACTGTTTATTACTATACGTAGAGCTGAAACTCTATTGCAGGATATAAATTAAAATATCGATATGTACATAGGAATTGTTGTAAATCGACAAGAAGACTATACTGAATATTCTTTAATGATTACGGCATATCACAAATAGCAAATTTAATCACCTGCACTACTTTGCACACTAAAAGCTATTATACATGAAGTGATTAAAATTACAAGAACATGACGTAAATGTATCTTGACTCGTAAAATATCCAATGTTTATATCGTCACATTCTCAACAAGATGTATATCAGATATTTTATCCGTCAAAGTCTCAATATTATGTTTCTGTGCTTAACTATCTTTATGTACAACGCTCTTTAGAACCAATGTGAAATAGTGCAAGCAACCGAATTAGCGATAGACGAAAATTATGACTTGCGACAATTTTTGGCAACACGTTGATTTACATATTTTACATGATGCAACGTTAAACGACGGTAAATCATCATAATGCTCCTGCGACACTTTTATATACAATTCACGGGTACAGAGAAACGAATAAAGTCCCTCGCAAACGTGTCGATTAATTAATTACGCAAAATAACCAGAAGACTCTAATAATAATAACGGATCTTCGTGCATGAGAGCGTTCATTACAAATACATTTTGATATCGCCGATAATAGGAGCATCGCTGACAACATCGAATTTAAATATATATAAAAACCAAACGCATCAACATGCCTTTCTACATAACAGCAGTATACTTACATGGACGTACGTACTTTTCTAATAATCTTTTTTTCTCTACTTTTTTTGTATCGGCCTATTAGTTTAACATGAGGAACTCATATCGCGCATCTGAACGGCGAGCACTCGCGGAGAGAACGTCTCGAACGAGAGAGAGTTCGCAATCTGTTAGGAGTCACTGGACGCCAGGCGCATACCATGAGGTTAGCCGTTAAACACAACGGGGATCGCGAGCGGAACTAGCGGAAGCCCGGCCGCCCGGCCGCCGGCGCATACGTGTGCGTACTGCGGCGTCTGCGGCGTCGACAGTGTCGACCGCGTCGTCGTCCGAGGCTTCGAGGTATCGCGCACGACGATCAGCCGGTGCCTCTCCTCGAAGACGCGCGGGTGCGTACGAGGAAGATTCGCAACGCACGAAGGAAGGTATAGGCTTAACGAGCAGGACGCGGACCGTCTCGATCGCGCGTCACGAACCCGCGACGTCTGACGCGAGGTTTCCCGGGTTGCCGCGTACGTTCAAGGGATGCGCGAGGGCGACGTCTCGCCGACCAGCCGACGGTGCCGAGCGGGAAGCGCATTCGAAGCCGAACGCGCCTGCCGATGTTCGCCGCGACAGCGACAGGACAGCCGCCGCCGCCGCTCTCGGCCGACGGACGTGTCTCTCTCCGCAGTCCGCCTCGGGTACTCGCGCGCTTCTCCGCAGTCCGCACCGAGACGCGACGAATCACATCGCACCCCCTCGTAAACACCGCTTCCTCTCGCGGGTGCGCCGATCAGCTGGAACCTGGAACCCGTCTCCGATGACACTCCTCGCGTAGGAGTAGCGCGTATCGCGCGACAAGCGGACAGCTCTCGGCGCTCTCGGCTTTCGGCCAGCCGAACCGACCTCGGGCTTTTTTTTTTTCGAATATGATAAAACGCAACGGACAGCGATTGGCCAATGAGGAATTCGCAACCGCGCGCGATCCACAGCCGACGACGTCCGGCGTCCAATAGAAAGGCGGGTCTCCCAGGGACGGCTGGAGTCCCTAGGAAACGCGTTCGCTCATTGGACGCCGGACGAAGTACTACGTTGCACGCGTGTGAACTCCGCGTCAAACCGGCACCCACAACCGGCAGCGAGGAAATTAAATTTTTTTTTCTCGGGATGTTCGGAACGCCGGCATCGTGTGTGGAAACTCTATTTTCACAGTTTTATATATATATGTCCATTTCTACCAATGTAGATAAACTTTTAATCTCGTTTTAATTTACTTTTTACCTTTTTCTAATTTTTTATAACTGGAAAATGCCGTTCTTTTTATTCTCAGCACTAGAAAAAGATATAAAAAGTAAATTATCTTGGTTTGACTTACTTTTTATTCTTTACTTTTAACACTTTTTACCTTTTTCTAGTTCTTAGAACTAGAAAAAGATGAAAAGTAAATAAAACCGAGATTAAAGTTAATCTATATATTGGTAGGAAGAGAAATTATATTTAATATCAGAGTGTTCCAAAAATCATCGAAAAAAATTTTTGAATTTTCGTTCAAAAATGTTTGTGAAATAAATAAAATATATAAACGATGAAGCAATTAGGAACATAAAATTAATCTGAATTAACTTTAGCCGATGTTTACGTCTTACGATAATTAGCGCATAATTATTTGATAAAATTTAAGGATTTAAAGGCTGTCTATATTGAATTTTATTCTAAGTACATACATTTTCTCTATGCTCAACTGCGAGAATTGATACTTTACATCGGACTGTTCAACGCGAAATGAACAGAAGGCCGCACTTGTAAAGGATTTGTAGAATTTATAGGATTGTAGAATTTGTAGGATTTATAGACTTTAGAGAATTGGAGGTATCTAATATATAAAGATAAATATATACATACACACCGAAATAGAAGATATATCTTGCCTTAAAATATATATATATATATATATATAATTAATTCGCTATGACTTTAAATACATAAAAATGGAAATAAGAGTGTGCCACATTGACAGTGTCTAGCTCCTATTCGCTATATATATATAAAAATAAATGAATAATTATTTGGAATACGATAAAGATGAAATTGCGATGTTAATGCTAAAGAGCAAAAGCGCTCTCCGATTCACACGTAGCGAATAGAACCGCATCTGTGTCGAGAGCTCTCTCCTTTAAAAGTCTGCGTCTTCGCCTTTGGTAATTAACCGATCAGTCACTGGAGGAGAGAGAGAGAGCAACTCGATGCAAGTGCGATCCTTCGCTACTCCGGAACAAAACAGCATTTTTGCCGTGTCGATTGTACGTGTACAACATGCGCGCGTATCCTAAAGTCATTTATTTCATAATCTCCTTTGTGCCAGTGAATTTCGCACTTACTTCCCACAAACGGAGCGCTACCTCCGGGACCAGATCCTTTTTAGAGACGTAGAGCTTGCAGTCGCGATACAAATGTCCGCTTTCCTCGGACAACGACGATTCTGTCGCACAATGCAATACCGTTTGCGCACCCTGTGAATATATCGATTTGCAATAGCAAGTATTTCCCAGTGTTGAAAGATTTTTTTAAACATTGATTGCGTGGTAATTCATGTATTTACCTGATTTGGAGTGCGCAGAAACATTAGAGCCACAGGCGAGAAAATGATATAGTGAAACCAGCTTCTTTTGACGCTCCTGAATAGAGCGGTATAGGTAAATCCGGGACACACCATGTAAACATTAATACCGGTATTTTCCGTCCGTTTCGCAAGCTCGGCGGCAAAGTACGCGTTCGCGAGTTTCGAATTACAATATCCAGGGTTCATCCTGCTCTTCACCGGCAATCCTTTCTCGGCGTTCAAGTTTGAAAAGTCTATTACTCCAGATTCCAGAAGCTTGGACGTCACCACCACTATTCTGTATGACAAAGTTTTAATTTAATATCAGTTTTGTGTCAATCTCAAGTAACAATCGTATAAATTACTAACCTGCTGGGAGCGCTTTCCTTCAGACGATCCAGAAGTAAATGGGTGAGCAGAAAGTGGCCCAAGTGATTCACTCCAAAATGGATCTCGAACCCGTCTTCCGTCAACGCGTGATCTTTGAGAGGCGCGTATACCCCGGCATTGTTGATCAGCACATGAATTTGAGGAAATTTCCTTAGCGCCTCATCGGCAAAATCTCTGATCGATGAGAAAGACGCAAGATCCAATTCCATGGGAATCTGCAGAAAGAGATAACCATGTTGAATACACATCAAATATTGAAAAGTAAGAGAGACAGAAACTCCGGACAGCACACCAACATCTCTACAACATTTTCTAGACATATATCGTCTGAGAATAGAAAGTAAGGGGAATAAAATTTCATAATTTGATAGTAAGAGAGAGGAGGTGGTAATATTACTAGTTCGCCAGTAGGTATCTTGCTGCGTATCTCCGTTATGGCATTCTTCGCGCTTTGTACATCCCTGCAGGCCATGATGACCGTGGCTTTCCGCTTGGCCAGCTCCTTCGCCGTCTCCTTGCCGATGCCGGAATTGGCGCCGGTCACGAGGAACACCCGGCCCTGCAGACTGCTGGTGCTCCTGCATCTTCCCCAGGTGCGCTCTCGACATTTGCGTAGCAGCCCGATGAGCAGGACCACCGGGAGTATGAAGTAACACCACGAAGATACCATGTTGACGGGGCAGGGCTTCAACCTCGCCTCGACATGAGACTATTCCGGGCGCGGTGACTCGCGATGACTGGCCTCAACTCGAGCGCGAGGGCCGCTAATGCATATATTGCATATTAAACGTGGCACAACATGCGCCGTTTATCAGAGACCTTTGTTCCAGTCGAGTGGAGCTTCACTCTAATTTGTCGTGCGAAACATCGTAACTGCCACTGCAACCGGAATGCGTTGCGCGTGATGCGCCGCGAGCCGCGAGACTAGGCGCAAAAAACATCGGTACAAAGGCGAACTTTATTCTTATCTCGACCACTCCGAGCGATCCCGCATCTCGAGGCAATCTCGCGCGAGAATAATCTGGGAGCAGTACAAACACACAAAACAAACTGCGAAGTGCGAACTCCGGAGCTTTATTTACAATCGCAGCGCGCAGGCGCTACAATCCACAATGCAAATGCTCCCAGCTCCATAGATATGGATCAGTGAAATGCTCCCATTGCTCCCCCGTAATCTTCGCGAGCCCTCGCGCCCCTCGCCCTCGCCCCGAGGGTCAAAATTTTTTCGGGAATTCTTGGAATTCATTCACCTCAGCTAACATGCAGCCACATTTTCACCTCGTTATATCTCATCTCGATACTTTAACAATTTTTGGGAGTTTACTTGCAATCTCCAGCGTATACTTATCGACATTCGGGAATTTCTAATGTTGATAGTTGCAATGTCGATATCGGTAGGGGTGGAGGAAGGGGGAGAAGCTAAGTTGCCCTAGGTTAAGTTATGGGGTAGCTAAGTGGTATTGTAGACTGAGTTAAATTAAATTAATACGTATAATCGAAGCGGAAGTTTTTGTAACTCGTTAGGGATGCAATAAAAATTATATATGCATACCAACATCACCAATGGGGTGCTATTAAAGACGACCAGTCAACCCTAAGTACATTTTCATGATTATAAAGTGGGATTATAGTGTATCTGAGAATAATTAAAGAATGATACTGTTTTTCGACCATCGACGCTGATTCACATCTTTGTTATTACGTAACGAAAATATCTTTTTGTCTTACTTGCCTTAGGAACAGTTACTACGATGCAAAAATTCCAAATCAGCAAATGTTCATTTTAAGAAACGTTATATTGTCGTTATCCCCGACATATTCTTGAAATTTTTCAAGTGCAAGTAAAATTATTGATTGGAAAAAAATGTTTCTTATATAAATAATTATGGCTATCTATGATGATATATGTATTATCAGAAAACTTTTTTAGTTATATTAAATAAAATTATTTTATATTTCAACGTGCTAAATGTGTGTAATAACAACATAGTGTAAGTTTAAGTACGAACTTGGTTTATTCGGTATATTAGATATATATGTAATTAAATATCGATAAAAAATATAATTTCGCAATTGTCGTTCTGCGACGTTCGACCGTATACAACCACATACATTCTTCATCTATTTTTCATCATACTTTCCTGTCAATTTTATGAAATATAAATGGAATTGCAAAAATTAATAAAATTGAATTGTTGCTTCATATTCAAATTGAAAACTTGTATGGATCTATGGACTAGTTGACACACGCACATTACATATTCCAATAAATTAATTTTAGATTATGCTGCAATCACTTAAAGCATGTTAAGGCACACGATACCATATTCTTCCACATATCCATACCAATCAACATAATTATTACAGACAGAATATTTATATGTATATGTATATATATTGTTATTTATAAAGATATAGTTTTCGTTGCTTTTAAATTTATACAGCAGAGATTCATATATAAGCGCTTTAAATAAACTGGTTCGAAGAAATAGAAGTTAATAAGCTTGGCGTACATATTATATATGCTATATCGCAAGTTAAAAAGTAGATTCTCTCTTACGGTTCTCTATAAAAAAATATTTCTCATTCATATTTTACGGCCGTTTATCATCACAATCTGATACATCGGTATCAGAAACATTCTCGAGTTTAAGATAAAATTGAATCACGGCGAATGTAAATTTATATTTCATTACGAATAGAGTGTTTTTTCTATCCATTCTTCCAGTGTGAACGTAGCTGTGTGGGTTTCATCCGGATCTCTTTCTCTAAAAATATCTACAACAACGTAACAACTGATTTTACCTTACACTTATTACTATTAATAATTATATATATAATTACTGACATTAATATATTGATAAACTGTAATAACGTATTAAAAAATAATATCTATTTAATAATTGATATATTATTAATGTATGAAGATTAATTACTAAATACAAGTTTCGCTTACCAATCATTGTTTTGAGCCTGACCGCGCACATGATGTAATCGTCGAAAGTAATCTTGCCGTCTTTAGTACCATAACGATGAACCAATATATTAAGAATGTGATTGTTCAAACGGTATCCCGCGCTATTTAACGCTTGTCTTAATTCAAATGCACTTAGAAATCCTGATTCATCTCTGTCATAGAGCTTATAAACAGCCTGAAATATTTATCGTTTCCAAACGTTACAAAGATCCGCAAACATTTTACAAGAGTTGCAAATTGAATCGAAAGATTTCACACTTACCCTCCACTTTCTAATGTCATTCCACAAGGTCTTAAATTCTTCAAAACCAAGTTTGCCAGAGTGATCTGCATCTAACATAGCAACCATACTGCGACATATATCTTTGCTGAAACCTCTGTCCTGAGTCTCTGCAATTTAAGAGAGAGAAATCCATTTTGCCTGTTGTAATCTTCGCGTAAGAGAAAATTTCTAGCATTCAAATTCAAAAACATAAAATTCAAATACGGAAAATTCGCATAAAATTAAGATGAAAATGTAAAAAGATATTGTCCTACAGTTTGTCGAATGTTTTGAAACAGAAATGAGAGATCCGACGATTGTGATACATCACAGACTTTACACGTGTGCCGACAGATTTAAGCAATTCGTTAATGTTTTCATTCTCTGTTAATTGGAAAAGCACATGCGGTAGGTATTTTTCATCGAAAGATCCTACCTTGTGGAGACACAAGTTAGAGCGTCAAGCTGCTAACGTCGACATTGACACTATTAGTTCACCATACGAGTGCCGATGGAAGCGTATTTCGTGTGTTAACAAATAGGGATAAATAATCGAACGAGTGTTCTGTGACATAATCGTCACGACGTAACGCGACGACGTAAAACAATCCTGTGGTAGGAGATGTTGTTTGTCTTACCTACGCCCTTATTGTACTGTTCATTATTACAAACAATGCCGCACAGCAGTGAGATGAGAGTGTCGACAAACGAACCATTTCCTTCGACAGTTTCGGGAGCATGTGCCTCGCTACGATGCGCCGACTGCGGTAACTCTACCCGTAACACACAGCTACATGTTAGGTTCGAGTTTTACATACGTACACTTGGGCCATAAGAATCCGTAACATTCATTACGTTACAACTTAAATTACAATTTATATTTCTCTAACTTTTATGTAGACTCTAATAAACAGTTTTTTTTTTTAAGAATTAAAAGAACTACCGCATGCCTACCGCATGCTTTTCCAACACACTTTTAACAGAAGTTTGTACCACCTATATATACTCCTTTATGCTTTTTTATTAAAAGATTACATTGGAACTGTTTTTAATTTCTTACATAGTTTTTCGGCATAGTTTTAATCGATCTAATTAAATCAAGAATTTTTCATGATATCGACACTGGACCAAATGTATTTATGCAGTGTAGGTACAAATTACAAGGTAAGAGATAAGCATGCGGAATTATTAACATGATCATTGAAATGCTGTACAGCGTGCCAAAAGAATAAAGAATAAAAATTTTTAACGAGAAATTGAAGGAGCAAATTTCTAGTAAATTAATCGATTATCAGGCTAAAAGTAAACGGTGCAGGTGATAAAATATTCGAAATACGAGATGAATGAAGAAGCATGATTAAATGTATAATTCTATCAATGATTGCAAAAAACACATTGAGCAAATTAAGCAAAAAAGTTACAAAAAGCTACGAAGCAAAGCTCTTATAATTAGAATAAAATACGATCGTGTTTTTGCAGGGAATATCGTATTCAGAACTGTACATATTCCTCTTTTATACTTCTTTTTATGTGAAAATATATCTCGTAAGCAGCGCGCAGACACAACATTTACCTTTCCTCATGGCAAAATCTAAAATATCTTTTAGTTCCATCCAGTCCACTTCCAAATCAGGGCCAGCGAGTTTCTTGAAGAATTCTCGAACTTTCTCGGTATTGCGGTCTTCTTCGGGTTCATCGCGAACCTAAAAATACAGAAAGAAATCTTTCGTAATAAAGCCTAAAGACAATTATAATCTGTGACATGAAATTTGAAGTGATTTTACTTCGTAATTATTTTTAAATTAGAATATTTAAATATGATTCAAAATATTTAGCTAATTTTTAAATATTTTAAGTACCTATGTAAAATTTATGCATGCAATACGAGTCGTTAAAAACAATAGCGGCATTCTTTCGAAGATGCAAAAAGTCTGTAAAACACAGCTGTATTCAAAATATGGATGTAATGAACACATTCTATTTTCTCTTCAAATTATTTCTACCCCTTGTTGATTGTAGCTGATTTAACAAATTTAATCAATTTTTGCCATGTATATTCATTATGTACTCATTTATATTGTGTTCTACATGTATTTCCGTGCATGATCTTCAGATTAAAACAGTCGTATTAGTAAGAAATGGAATCGAGACCATTTCCTTTTACTTCTTTCACACAAAGCATATATCGTAGCTTTCTGTTGCTTCAACGTACAAGCAGTGCGTTTTACTTACGTTATCTCCGTTTTGATCCTCCTTACCGCCTGCAGGATTAATTATCTAAAAGCCAAGCGACATAAACGTGCGGATCGTTAGTGACCAGTTACCATTGTGAACAGCGACATTCTAAATCTTCACGTGATTGATAATCAATTATCAGACAGCACGACAGATATC
Organism: Temnothorax nylanderi; assembly: GCF_030848795.1. Taxonomy (NCBI): domain Eukaryota; kingdom Metazoa; phylum Arthropoda; class Insecta; order Hymenoptera; family Formicidae; genus Temnothorax; species Temnothorax nylanderi. The sequence goes on along the minus strand of NW_027249068.1, from coordinate 2,006,837 downwards.
AAATTTTACAAGCATTAGGACACAAGACTCAATTGCATAGTGTTAATCCTACGATCTTTGTGCAATTTAGCATAAATCAATTTAATGCATTACTAATCTGTTATTACACCCTTTTGACGATGCATATATTTAACAAGCTGTGTTTTATTGCGTGAATTATTGTGGGTGTCTTGTAAGTTGTGTGAAATGAGATAATATATTTGTTAGGATATGAGGAATTCTAAACAGCATTAGTGTGAGCTGACAGTCCAATATTTGGGAACTTTGTGCACAATTATTCCTCCCCAATTCCATTTTGAAGACTGAATACATTTTTAAATATATGATTTGAGAGTTTTATAGCGATCATCTTTCAACTTGTTATTGCAATAAACAAAATAATTTCTATTGCAATTTGTATTGGTTAATCTATCATTCATTCAAAAATTCACAACCCTTACCCTATCATCGACGTCTCCAATACCGACTTCTTCATCGTTTTCTCTGTAAAAGAACGAAAACGCTTGGATAAAAGTTCTCCAATGTCATGATACATATATCGCAACAGAACTTACTCCATATTGTTCTTGTTCTCAGAGAAGATTCTCAGCAAGAATTCACCCTCTTCGTTCGGATCAAAAGTACTCGGAACTATGCAATAAACACCCGGGGGTAATTTGAAACGGCACGTGACCTCCCGTAAATTTATAAATGCCGGTGAACGTCCAACAGACGCGTTGTACTTGAAAAAGTTAATGTCTAGTGGTTTCGGCAGTCTCTCTGGATACTCCAACTGTCGATAAAAAATGAATTTATTAATGGAAATTTCATATTTTTAGGTTTTCTTTCTTCTAACGTTGATTCCTTGGAATCGTATGTTCCTCATGTGACATTTTATCTATAGTATAATAAATATATTAGCTATACTTTCTAGTACGGAAATTATGTATGTAATAAAAAATATAATTTATAAATAGTAGTGAAATTTTATCTTCTTCGAAGAAAAATACCCGAACCCTTAGATAAATCGAATTATGACTCAATTGTATTGTATTATTGAAAGTCATATCAGGATCAATCAATTTCGCATACATGGTATATCGCGAATCCGATAGTGAGGCAGTCGGCACCCATCCTTCTTTGCGCCCTCCTGTTCTTCTGCATCAGAGCGATGATTACGGTACACTTGTCATCGTCATCATCTGGACACTCCAACGTGATACGATACTGCGGATTGTGCCAGAAGGTCTCTGCGAGATACGTATTTTTCGTTTAACTTCGCTTCTACGAAGTTTGACAGTTCGATAAGTATTTGCATATCTCACCTAAAAAGTTTCTGCAACCACCCGCTGTCACTCCGCGCACCCACTCTCCTTCGAACACGCTCATCTCCCAGCGTTTCTTCCCGGCGCTGATATCGTCCGTCGTTAAGGAGTCGGGATTCAAGTTGCATATCTCGAGCTGAGTGAAGTGGCGAGTGAAGTCGTGGAACGACATCCAAAATTCGCCGTCCATGTCGAAGGTCAGGCCGAGTTCCTCCTTCTCGTGATCGGGGATGAATCTCCATTCCGGTGATCTGTCGGCGGATGACGAAAGCATGAACTTGGAAGCGCAATCGACGAAGCGCGGAGGGAGAGTACTCACTGATCGCTCCAAGGCCCATTCCATTCCGCCTCATTTCCCCAAGGATTCCGAAGCCTTAATAGAGGTATCGTACCATTACGATTCGGCATGTGAATCTCCACGTTCTTCACTTGGGTAATGCTGTACGCATGACCGCGTATCAATCCTTGAGGCGTTTCAGCCTCCAGTATGTTGGGATCGGGCTAAAAGGGACGAGGGATCAGAGTAATAATGGCCTGAAGCCTGCGAGAAGAATAAGTATCATAATTGTTAATTCACCTCGATGGAGCAACCCAGTAATGAGTTTCTCTCAAAGGCTTTTAACAGTATGTTGAACAGGTTTGGCGGCGTTTGGTCCATTTGGTACATTTCCGTTACTCCACCGGTAAAGTCTTCCATGGCCTCGCAGGTTGAGCCGCCCTTCAACGCCTCGTAGGAGCCGTGAAGTTTCGCGTACGCCTTCTCGAGAAGGGCGCTCCAGAACTCGTTATTCTCGGCCGAGTGCAGATATACCAATTCCCCGCGACAGGTAGGCAACCGATCATCGATCACCACGTCGACCCATCTACCGTATTGCCAAAACCTGATGCGTATACATATCTTATGTAAATGAGCTCTCTTTCCAAGCTAGCAGTATCTCGTAATTGAACAGAAATATTGTCGCGGAATCCAGATGAAGTATAATATATTCGTGACATTCTACTTGATGATTTTTGAACGAAACTGCCGAATTCGTAGATATAGACAATCCGGTTTACATGATAATCAGTAAGATATAATTTGCATGCAAATTGTATTGTTTTTTGCCACGTCGGAAAAGCGATTGTTAGCGAAACTGGACGCGTCGAACCTGAAGTGGAAGATTCCAGCGTAATTTTCCTCGAAGCTCTGATCTTCTGGCATCACTTGAAAGAATAGATTCGGATGCATGGTCAGATTCGCCACGGCGGCCAGCAACCAGCAATCTCCCAGCTCTCCCTGCTGGACGTCGAATCTCGAGAAGCCCTCCACGAAGAGCTGAGGATCGTCCGCGATTTCCTGCGAAGTACAGGGCATTGTAGGTCGTTTGAGAGTCACCCTCCCTCACGTGCTCGATTTGTAAATTATTCTCGAACGGACGCTAATAAAACTCGGGATAACTCGGGAGATTTCTGACCATCGGTCGCTTCCATTCTATGTATCTGTCCGGTCTGCGGGAGAAGTATAGCGACGAGTCGTTGGCCGGGAATTCGGGATCCTCGAAGAGCCTTCCCGTCGCCAGGCATTCTCGTCTCAGGGTGTTGAAGTCCTGGACCTCCCCCCGTGGTCTGAAGCCGGACCCCTTCTCCCCTAACTGCGAACATGCGATTTGTGCGTCAAGTCGCGGCGGAGGTGTACGAATCAATTATTTTTTTTTAAAAGAGGTAAAAAGAAAGGAAAAGAAAATCGCGATCTAAAGATTTTCGATGGACGGCCTACGTTATAGCAGGATTTTCCGATGAAATTTTTCGTCGTTCGTATCGCTTTATCGTCGCACGGTTTTTTACGTTCCCACGTTGCGGAATTTTCGTCGCGGGACTTGCTCGGTGAGCTCGCTACCGAAGTTTTGGCAGCAAACTCGCGTTTGGCCGAGTAAAGGATGTTATTGTTCCTGCCGATTATTCTGTCGTTCGTGAATAGCGCGGCCTCGACACTGGATCCAATTTTCAGAACCGCGAGACCCTCTTGCATGTAATTGGAGTAGCGATAATTGGCGTATTTGCTACGCCGTAGATCCATCTCGGTAAAGTGACGAGGTGAAGCGGATCACTTTGTATGCATGGCGGAGAATAAACGCGCGTATAAGCACTCAGAAAAACCAAGTGTCCCTCCTCGAAAACGTGCAACCGATACGGAATAAAGAACGAAACTGCCCGACGGAATAGTTCCATTGTTCAAACTTGGAATTTCGATACAGCTATCATTTGTGGAAATAGTGGTGTGATAACGTACGATAACTATACGGAAGACAACTGACCGCAATTTAGATTACGATATTGCTTGATAAGCGTATGCGAACAGCTGCGCATATGTGAAGGGATAGCAAATTGATGCATAGTAGGTACGCGATGCAGAAGTGCATTTTTTAGTGTTCCATTGCAAAATGAGCAACTATTCGATAAATGTCCATGTCGGAATATTTTTATTCTTATTAATTTGTATTACAACCATTTTTTAAATTGTTTTCTGAGAATATTAAAAGATGGAAGGAATTAAAATTAAATTAAATTAAAAGACTCGGCAATCGAACCAACTCAAATCGGCGAAGGTCACCCGTGACAAACAAAATGCCAAGCACGTTGATACCTGACCGATCTTTGCGAATTCAGCATTCCGAAAAGGAGAACGTTTCGATCTATATTTAGACTGTTTTCAATCTGCTACGATATATGTAATATATTTATCTGTTCAATAAATATCTTTAATCATTATTATTTACGCTCTATTTCATTTTTTATCGTCGGTTTTTCTAATTTTCCACTTTGCAAGCTAAATTTGGAAAATTTCTATATTGGGATCCGAATAATTTACATGCTTTTGTAAAAACACGTGGCACGAATACCATTGTGTTGACACACATGCCATGACGCACATTACTCTACTGAATGAATACGTTTCTATCGAGTGAATATCATGCAGGGAATGTATTGTATCAATTACACATTTCTCGTAACAATGTCGTCATCGTTAATGCCATCACCGTCGGTGTCGCTAGAACACCTTGCATGCGTGTATCACAAACGACGTGAGAATAAATTATGCGTGACATTTAAATTAAAGAGGGTTTTAGTATCCACATTGTGAATGACCGATGACCATTCCATTCCAGATTAATTGCAGGCTTCTCGATATCAATCTGCGAAATATTTTCAGAGTGAGGAAAATGGGAGGTGATACATGAGAGGAATTGATCAGTCGTGCGATTTTCTCGATATGTTACGATATTTTATTCCAGCTGTGTGAATGTTACATGATTTTTATGAGAGTGTTTAGTCATGCTTTTATAAAAAAAGACTCGTATATTAAGTTGTGCTTTGTAGTAAAATACGAAGATAATATACATCCCATATATACAGTTTTTAAAAGGATAATAATTTAGAGACGTTCTATACATATAAATAATCGAAAAGAAAAGAAATACTTTAGTTGGAAAAAATAAACCCCAAATTAGAAAATGTCATTATTCAAGAAGTAAACAGGAAATGTTCCTAATAAATTAATAATTCTTTCAAATTTCTGAAAAACAATTTCATTAATTATGCATATCTATTTGTACTTAGATTCCGTTATTATTATTGAACTATTGTGTAGCCAAAGAGCCTCTACCATTCATCTTAATTTTAATAATAATTTTTATAATCCTAATCGTAGTTGAAAAATATAATTAAATATATAATAAATAAATTATAATTTAAATAAATCACTTATTGCTCAATTAAAATTTATCTTAATTTACAACAAAAGGAAACAAATAAGGAAACAATAACAAAATCGCTTGAAAAGTACACTGAGCGACGGAACATTTATTTCGCCCAACACTCGTCTCAACGAGATAGATTTCGAGAAAGATTCAAAGATTTATCCACTAAAGGGAGGGTCTACTATCGAAACGGAGTTTGCGTGTGCGAGCTTCATGACTCATCGGCTGCTGACCCTTTGCCTCCGCGCGACAATTAAGCGTACCACTTTGATGTTGAAGAGCGACGGTAGGAATCGCTTGATCTCGGCCGCCGTCTTAACGAACACATCCTCGGCGCCACCTCCGTCGCCGTGATCGCCGTACCCGTAGTAGCTCATCCCGCACGCTCGTTTCTTTCTCTCTCTTTTTCCCTCGACTACGCCCAGATCCGAGAATTATTCCGAATTATTTCGTAAAAGTCAATCGTCCCTGCGACGGACGCAGCTGGAGCCCGGAGCTTCCGACGTCGTCCCGATATCCGTCAACCGTCACGCTCAGTCACGCTGGTACTGTACTGGCACGAATTACGGAGCGCGAGAAGATGCCCCGACCGTCGCTGGTCGCTCCGACACGAACGTTAAAACCGTTATAACCTGACGGATTCTACGCGCTACGCGCCGGGTTCAGCCTAGCCACGAGCCTAACCCTCACCCATGGCTTTTCCTCAATTCCTCCTCGCGTTCCGTCACGCGCCTGCACGCGCCCAGGTGAATACGGCTCGCGAAATAACCTTGAGAAGGCAAGGCACCTTTGCCATTCAGTGGCGGCTTCCGGGCTCGGATCGCGATTGGCCGCCGTTCTGCAACCTAGCCAATGGCGACGCGCCCGCCTCGAGGCTCGCCGCGCCATTTTGAAAGTCACGCGATTCAGCGTGCGCGCGATTTAAAACGGCGCCGGCGGTGTCGGCGGTGATTCATGCGTGTTCATGTGACTTCCCCGCGGCCGTTAATTATCGAGATCACCTGATCTCACGTTAATTAGTCATTGTGTCTATAGTCGCTGTAGGGAGTTGTGTACAAAGTCGCTTCAAAACTCTCGGAACACGTAAGATACTCACCTCCACCTTCTTCGTTGCTTGTCGGACGAATTCCGGCTCGCGTATCTCCCTGCTCCATCCGTACGAGCTCATTTTCAAGGGCTCGACAATTCTTTATCCCGATGATCTTGACAACGGGTGATTTGTTGCACTGATCGCGTAGTCTTAATTCTCGTCGACGCGCGACGCCGAGACAGATCTTTGTTCTCACCGATTAACCTCACTTTTTTTGCAGCGCTGCTGTCAATATCACGCTGATTCTGTTATCAAGGTTGCGCGAGTTATGACTTTTATGACTGTGAGAAGTTTAATCGACATTGATACGCGAGCACAAAGGATTATCTCTCTGGACGACTGTATTGTGTACCAATTCTGGACAGGATCGTACAAAGAGCGTCAAGCATTCGCCCTTTTTAACAGATTCGTTTTGTATGTACGTATACCCTGGTAAATCATTCAATATTAATTTAATATTGTCACATTAATTTGTTAGAGTTGTTATATATATTCTTATATTCGAAATTATAAATTGATTATTAAAGTAATCAATATACTGATAAATATTTGAGAAAAATATAAATTTAAAATATAATTAAATTCGAATTACATTCATAAAACTCTAATCGCATATCTCATATATATGCCTGAAAGAATCACGATCGTGTCATAAATAATTTCTATATAAATCTTTAAAACTTCTTTAAGTCTTTAAAACTTGTGTCTAGAATTCTCTCCACCCACATCTGTTGTTACGTACACTTATTCCAAATTGTTAATCGATTACTGAATCAATACTGACAAACATTTGAGAAATATGAATTTAAAATATAATTAAATTCGAATTAAATTCCAATTGCATATCTTACATGTGAAAAATTTCTTGAAAGAATGCTTTTTGTACAAATCGGCTGTCTTTAAAACTTTGTGTCTAGAATTAATGCCCTCCACCCACGTCTATATATTCGAGTCGATGAGGTAAACTTTATGCACTATCAAAGGGACATCTGTGTCGAATGTTTACCTTACACCAGATGTCTAAAATGCACTACTGATGGAGCACTATTGATTTTCGGGACGACTGCCAAACAGTTTCATCCGAAGACTGGTATTACAGAGTCGCTCGAGTCTGGAAACAATTTCCATGTATCGATGATTTCGGTCGTTATATATACGACTTTTGCGTGCCGACAATCGGTCCCGACAATTGTCTGCAATCACACGCAATTATAACCGACACGCAATTTTGCCTGCTTGTAAACACAATAGCCAGGAGCAGACGATCCGGGATCGCCGCGCCGTAACTGTCACCTGTGGATCGGCGCGAAGTAACGCGAGTCGCCCTATACTTAACATCCGGCCGTGTCTTTATCAGCTTTTACGAGCACCTCCGAGGAAATTGGATCTGTCGCGTTTCGCGGAAACCATTCTCTACTACGTCACGGTCGGCTTAACTGGCGCGGAGTCAGAATCATCGAGTTGCGACACGGCGCGCGCTATCGTGACAGCGATTATTATTGCAAATCACGTATGTCATGTTTCGCCGCCGGTACCGTAATCATGTATATTCGTACGCGTGCCGGTTCAACCGCATGTTACCATTTCTAGCTTTTATTGCCGCCGGCAATCGTATCGTGTGCCGCGCAACGTGACAGTTGTGACGATTGTTAACGCTTGACGTCATTCGGTGGTCGGAAATCCATCACAAAGGAAAAAGATGTTCTATGTCTGCAGACATACGGACATCGTTACGTTGCAAGATAAATAAATTCACTGGAAGATACGCGAGGAGAAAGAGACTTGCTGAAACGCAAAATTGTACGGAACACGATTTCGTATCCAAGAAAGAATTTTATTCCCATATATCCTGACAGAAAATAGAAAGCATCTCGTGAAATAGTAACTTATCGATGACCCTTACCTTAGTGTTTTTATATATAGAATGGCGAAAGAAATTTATGTATAAAAAATGAGACATATGGCTGATAAATACGCAAACAAATCTCTTGCTTTATCAAAACCGAGAGTCGCTTCTCGTTCTGACAGGGTTGATCTTTCAATCTATTTTTATTGAGTATTTTCAACTTAACAAAGTACTATTCACTCTATAAGCCCTAATTTTTTTTTCATTAAATTCTACGCGTTTATGTAGCGATTAGATAGTGGGCAATTGGAATATTGTTCTCCCAACTCTAGTGATTCTTTATTTCGTGCGATAATCTGGGAGCTGCACCCTTTTTTAGCGCTATTAAAATTGTGGCACAATGCCGAACGTTTTATCGATCCAAGGGCGCACCCTCGTGCAAAACGTGTGTCACGGTCACTGTGTCATATTAAAGATGAACTTCATCTCTCGTCCGATGGTTGATTTAGATACGGTCTACCCGACAATTTAACAATTACCGCAATATCGCGGTTAAAGTTGGTGAATAGGATCGTTTAACCGGAAATTATATCACAACAAATAAAAGGCTCGTGCACAACGATGATAAATGGGAATATTGTTAAAATGAACTAATTAGCTTGATTCCATTATCTAATTTACACGACTATCGTTATCCGACTAACTATTGTTGCAACTATTACAATGCTCTCCATATACGTTGCGTAATACTGAGGTTTTTTCCCAATAATAGAACTTGCAACAAATATAACAATGATTAGACAATTAAGTTTAAAGTATTAGTATCAGAATAATTGTGCCAATGCAAATAAAACGTTATTGTACAATTTTCTTTTATTATACGAATTTTATCCGTTATCTTTTATCTCAATTTCACCAATGTCGAATTCATTGCACTGCCCATAATTAATAATTACGCTTACAATTGAGCCTCTCTGTGTAACAAGACCAATATCGCGAGCGTTTTGCGGATCGCCCTGTCGCAAAATACGTGAACCGTTGTTTTTTTTTCGCGCAATTTGGGGCACAATTCGAAAACCTGGTTACAGATGAGATGACATCTCGGATGATACCGATTCCGCGGCGCACGTGATCGTGCCGAAATGGACGCGGACGAGCGTGTGGTACGTGATACACTGGCTGGCATATCCGGTGAGATTCGCTCTGTTTCGGAACCAACTGTCCCTTCCCTCTTCAACCGCCCGAGCTATGTCGCCAATGCGGCGCCGATATACGGGTTGCCTGCTCTGCTTACACGTTGCACCGCACTGAACCGCTTTTCCTTATAAGGGATTCTCGTACATTGCCGAAAAAGAAAGTTTTAATTCGCGAACCGGTTCTCTTCGCTACTCCGTGCATAATATTATGCACGAATTTTTTTTATACAGATGAAAGGATAGCCGTATCAATTTTATTATATGCGAGATATCGCATCGTGTATATTAGAATAGAATTTTATCACGTATTTATTGCTCTTAAATATTTTTCAAAATTGATTTATTTAAATTTGTTTGAGAATGTTAGTACATTATCCTTGTCTCTCTTCAATTTTAAGCTGCAGGAATTATGAGTTTTGCAGTAGATAAAGCTTTCGTGGCAGTTTGATGTTGTTCAGAGCTCAAGATCGAGAGACTTTCAAGCCGAGGCCACGAAGCACGTTTTCGACCGTCTAATCGCATAAGTTATTTTGGGAATTTTGAAGAAGCTAAGAATGAGTCATTATGTTATGAGAACAGCTCAGACGGTTCTTTTTCGCCGTATCAAATAGAGGATATTTTCCGCGTTTTGTAATCGTTTTGTAAACTCATTGTTATCAGTGAGAAGAGTAAAGAAAGCTATAGGTACTAATGAGTCAGTTTAATTAATGCCACGCACGTTTTGTTATCGATGAAAATCGGGAATAAACAATCTTTGAATTTAGGCAAAAGATATGCTGGCATTAATCCAGCAGATGTAAATTACTCTTTTGCAAACAACAAAAATATTGATGACAGCAAACAAAACAGAGATTTATCTTTCTAATCTGAACATTTATCTGTCTAATCTGAACATTTATCTTTCTAATCTGAAGTTTTAGAAATTAAAAATCGTTATTACAAATGTTTTTGTTATCTACATGTAATTTAATTCTATTCTATTTTATGGCTTTCCTTCATCGAAATTCGATGCTGTTTACCTTAATTTTTGAGTGCCTAATGCTCAAGTGCCGCAATGTTAACTTTTAATAAAGTTCGAAATTGAATTTTGAAGATTACTGAGGAGGTTAATAAAATTTTGACAATCACATAGCTTTGGAACGTAAAATATACTTTGCACAAGAGAAAAATTCTTAAATCTATTTATAACGTTGAAATTTACTCGTTTATTGAAATGCTGTTGCTGTAGAAGAGGTAAGCTCCCAATTTTAAAAGCGATTTCACAAAATTCTACTCAAAGAATCATAATCTCAAGAGGATCGCGAAACATTAAAGCTCCGCAAATGTCGCGGAGACGCGAGCACGAGGGCAGGGTGTCGGATGGCCTAAAAATATGTCGACGATACGCATCGTGCATCGTAGTTCGCGCGTACGAGAGGGTTCGTGTTTTACATTTAAAAGTGAATTTGGCGATGCGCCAGGGGTACGTTAAAAAAAATTTCTCTCACTGTGCGAGGACGCACGATTAAAAAACGCGGTGAGTTTTGATCGTTATATGCGTTTGGCTCGCGTGGAATGTCCACCACCGTTCAACGAGCCAGAAAACATCAAAGAATCAAGAATAAAGCACAATCCCAGTCAGAGTGACCGAAAATCTTGAAATAAATCTCTCTTTTTGAGTCGCGCGTCACGTTTCAGCTAGAAATTACACTCGTGAACGAGTACTGTTGAGGATTTATCGATGCAATTATTAACAACTAAAAATTACGCATTGAGTTCATTTTCGCTGCGAGTATAAAAGGAGTACATCGCAGGAGGATTCAGAAGATTAATAAGCAACAATATACAGCGAAGCTAAGGGTGCGTGATAACAAACCTTGAAGGTGGTATTGGCAGGATGGTGCACATCGCCGGAACCGGAGAGCCCTCCTCGTAGCAAACGCGACAGAAGATTGTAACGACCTACCGTTGACCACGCGTCCTTTGTCGCTTGTACAGGATATCTGAGCAAAAATTTGTTTGTTTTTTTTTTTCGTCTAATGTAAAGTGCGTGAAAAAAAAATATTCCCGAAGATGAAGCTGATGCTGAATGAGGGAGAATGAAAAAAAAAGAGAGCAAGCAATACCAATACAAGTGTTATACCAATCTGGTTTTCGATATTATTATTATTATTACTTTATTGCAATCAAGCAAAAGGTAAGGCATCAACAAATTGTTGCTATGAATCCTTCCAGTATCCAGTAAATGTGGAAAACTGTGTATATTAAACATCATGGAACAAGTGTCGGAGTAAGTAAATCGATGTTAATTAATTCAAGCATTAATTTAGATCGCTAAATAAAGAGAAAAGTTGATTATTTTTCCACAAGTTATTCAAAGATTCGCCCGCAAGTATCTGCTTCATAGCTTCGTTGAATTTATGTTGAGGTGTTTTTATTTTTTTTTCGTCTTCTCAATTATCCCAACTTGCTCTGTAAATTTAACAAATTTCCACGGCAGTAGCATACAACATTTAAAGTAAAACAAAAATTTACATTAAACAATCTTTGTCACCGAAGTCACAACCTTCGGACATATAGCGTCAATTTCTTGCACCACATCTTAGATCTTTTCGCGACAAAGGAACATTTCTAAAACTGAAGAGTCGTGCGAAACACGATAGATGTTCCGAGCTGATATTTCGCACGTGGCTCGTCTCATCTCGTTTTACGATCAAGCTTTTAAAACTTATTGCCAAGAAATTAAAGTAAGCTTACCCTTTCGCGAATTTATACGTTTTCGGCGGTCGACCGTCCTCAACGATGGTTTTCACATAGTAGTACGAATAACTCGACATCGTTCCGGGTCACGGAGTCGTAAGAAACACGAATTGGGGACAAACACGATCGGGGGGCACGTGCGACACACGCCGCGCCGGGGTTCCATGCGCGAATTGTCAAATTGTCATCCGGCCACCGCGAATCGGACTGTCATCCTCTTTCCTTCGCTGCGTGTTCGCGTATGCACGCGTAGCCCGTGCCGTCGTTTATACTTATCTACTCCGCGTACTCGAGTGCACGGGCGTATATATAGTCGCCGCCAACGTTACTGAGAAAACTATGACGCTTTCCAAGATGTGACAATGTCGGCGTCCAGCGCAGAGATCTCATTGCCAGCGATGCAAACGTCCCTGAGAATGTTCGCCAAAGAACGAACGATGCAAAACGGAAAGGAAGGGAGAGACAGCTAACAATAACGTCAACTTGCTCTTCGATGAACTGAATGTTAAGTTGGACCAGCACAGGTAGCAATCCGCTTTCGGCTGATACAAATATAAACGCTAGATAAATCAAGAGAAATAAAGAAACGGAGAAAAATAAAGAAACTGATAAATGGAGCTATAAAGCTAATCATTTTTCTAGAGGAAATTATTCAAGGGAACTGTTGAAGCATTTTCCTACAACTACCTGAAATTTATAAACAGTTTATAATGAGCTTATAAACGAATTCATTGTAATCATCGGGAAGGAAGCTTATGATGAAGTAGTAACACGCTACCTTCCATAAACACGCCTTTATTACGTTTCACGTACAGATACATTATAGTGGCTGACTTTCATACGCTACGCGCACGTAAAGTACGTCGTCGTTGTAAGAAAAATAAAAAAGGGCTTGTGCTCTTTTTATTCCCTTCCCTCCCCCCGCCCCGCCCTTCCCATTCCCAAGACGCGTTCATCGATCGTTCAGCCTACGGAGATTTTTACATCGATATTACAGTGTAACATTTTACTCGACAGCCATAGCCACATTTCGCGTATCCGTATCTCGCTGGGAACCTCAACCCTTTAGACAGATAGGACAATACGGCCGTACTGTCTCCGACCGGGGGTTTACTTTACGTCGAAGACGAGACTGCTCTCGCGTTCCTTAGACTTTTAAATATCAAATGTATATATACACCACAAAAACATTCCTCAATCTGCAATTTCCAAGTTTACGCACCCACGTTTTTAACGTTGACTTCACGAGCTGCTACGTCACCCTGATTAATTCGCGCTCGAAGATCCACGTTAACGAGTGATACAATAATTTTATAAATTCCTGCCCCATTGCTATCACGGAATTATAAAGTTCATTCAACGAGATCACTTTGCGTAAGAGTATGTGTATGTATGTATGTATGTGTGTATGTGACGCTTAACGTATTGAATACATGTGTTACGTATTTGGTATCTTTCGTCCCCCTCGTATGTACACAATTTGCCTATTTTGCACCCGTTTGTAGCAATCTCTTTTCTTCCGACTTACGATAGTCGCGTGTCTTTCTTACGGAGACCCACTCGCGCGTCAAAAAAAGTGTCGCCCGCGCGCGAAGAGAAAAATTCGCGGTTTCCCCCCGAATATCCCCATTCACAGGAGAGTCTCCTCGGAATAGTAACGACGCGAGTATTCGTTGTCCTGGGCCCACGGAGGCGAGGAGAGTTCTACGAGCTGCGTGTCCCTGATAATCGCAGTTGTCGTGGCCGACCGTTGCAGCTGCAATCGGCGAGCGACCATGCAGCTGAGCGCGGCCGGGCAGCCTCGTCAACCCCCCTCGGATAAATCTCAGCAGGAGCACTCCTCCCTCGGCAGCTCGTGACCCAGAGAGTCCTTCATTGCAAAAGCGAGAAAGTCGTAAAATATTAGGGCCAAGGAAATACTAAGATCGGAAAAGATACATTTCAATAGTAATGCAAGAAAAACTATAATCGTTAATGCTTCCTTTAGGACTGTTACTGAATTCGCAAGGCTGCAATGAACAGTAGTTCAGAGAGTCTTCTAAAAACGTTTAGAATCTCAAAAAGATGTCTTATCAATTCACAATCAAGGAGTTTGCATCGTAAAAAGTGTATATAGTGTCTACACAAAAGGCATATAGAATATATCGATATATACGATTCTATTTTTTATTTTTTACATTTTTTCTTATGCAAGGCTGTAGATTTATAGGCCTCTATATTTCTTAATTACTACTATTCCTCGTTTCACATAGGAAAGCCCTTGATTGCAAATGTTCGAATTCGTCGGTGGACAAATTGCGTTTTAGTGCTAAATACCTTCGATCAAGGACCACGGTCATGTACAGATGGAAACTTTGCAGGACGCCGAATGTAGGGGGGAGGTCAAGTTACCTTCCTTAGCTCCAAATTGCCCGGCGTGCTCGAGCGTTGCGTTTGCGTTGTGATCTTCTCGTAGGGGATGGTGCCTCTGCAGAGCGCGCTCGGGTCCAGACTCAGGGTCGCCTTCAGAGTATTCTTCTTCACCATACCGTTCACATTACTGACATTGGCGTTGAGGCCGATGGTACGACTTGGCGAACAAGTGCGCGTATTGGGCGACGAGTTCGTCATGGTGTCGGGCGGGGTGTCCGAGGATTGTGCTATCAGAGAGTCGGAGTTGGTGTCGGTAGTCGTTGTGCTCTCATTGCCATTTTTGCGATCCGTTATCGCGTTATCGATGTTGGCAGTCATATGACATTCATCCTCTGGACGGTTGTTGCCGTTGTCTACGTTATCGCAGTCTTCGATGTTGTTGGTTCGATGTATTGCCCTGCTGTCTTGTCGATCCGATCGGTCGATCCTACGTTCGTCCTGCGAAAGTCGTGTAATATAGTAATAATATAAACTGGAATCGTAAAATAATAAAATAAGTATAGCGTATAACATTAAATGTAATGGAACATTTGTTCTTCTTTCGTTATATCTCAACTTCTAATAGCCATTATTATATGATTTATGTTAATACGAGAAAGAAAATTTATCACAAAGGAATATAATTAAAGCGTTAATTAAGATAACAATTAATTTAATGAGAAAATAGTTAAATGCAATTCAAGTATTGATAGATTTCCCAGAGTTTTCAAATATATTGCAATTTCCGCTCACCTCGTCGTCACGATCTTCATCGTGATTGTTGTCACTGATCGTTCCCTCAAAAGCATCCGTGCCAGAGTCGTACGTATTGCAATTAAATTTTCCTTTCCGGCATCCCGTTGATTTCGCGTAATTCCCTCCGTACAACTTGCAGTCTTCGATTGATTTTTCATTTTCCGGATCATAGACGGTGCCACCCATAGCTTGATCCACACGACGTGCAACGGACCGTGGATCGACGATCCTCGGTTGCATGTAGCCATCCAACTGTCGGACAAGTTTAAAGCTCGCTTTCTACGTGTATGTCTAACAAGATATAACACTTTCACATTTCATCTTATAACTATACCGACATCAGACTGCACGTTGATGCATTCCGCTTCCGGGTCCGGTCTCATGACTGTTATTTCACGATCGCAGATTGGCAATATATCGAAATTAGGCGTGGGTTGATTTATCACATCAGGATCCTTTGTAAAAAAAAAACATTAATTTGTAGATTATATCGTTTTAGATTATATTTAGATCAAATAATGAGATTGTGACTTTATATAAAAATAAAAATACAATGTCGCAATAATGAACGAAATAAAATAAGACTAAGATTAAATTAAAGAAAACCGGTATGGTTGAAATCCCTTGTTGCTCTCTCACCTGTAAACAATAGCCAATCCTTTCGGCAATGGTGGCGAAACTTGGTCTGTCATCAGGGCGTGGATGCCAGCACCGCGTCATGATTCCATATATAGGATCTGGGCATCCCGCGGGTTTCTCGAGACGGCCGCCGGACGTTACCATCGACATGACTTCGCGATTTGCACATCCGGTGTAAGGCATATATCCGAATGACATAATCTCCCATAGAAGCACGCCGAAGGCCCTAAAAATTACATTGCAACGTTAGGAGCTTTATCTGTTAATTTATATTAATGAGAAAATGTTCTTTTCGACTCGTACTATAAAACTTTAATTTTCGATGAAAATAAATTACGTAAAAAAAAAAAGAAAACGAAAAGGCGTGCGTATTTCTGAAAAAGAAAATTGTATGGGATCGAATGACGATTTTAGCGAATACGAAATACGAAGTCTCACCAGACGTCGGTCTTCGTGGTAAATATGCCGTCCAAGAAGCTCTCGGGTGGCATCCACTTTATGGGCAGCATCGCCTTGCCACCTTTCCTATAATAATCGCTTCGATAAATATCCCTGGCCATACCGAAATCCGCGATCTTGACGGTACGGCCCGGTCCTTTGGTAGTCAACAAGCAATTCCTAGCGGCAATATCTCGGTGTATAAAACGCGCTTCCTCCATGTATTTACAGCCGTTCGCGACGTCGTAGCCGCACACAATAAGGTCTAGCATCGTTAACGATGTAGGTCGGTCCTGCAAAATCAAGAATATGTGTATGACATGCGTCCTAGAAATTAGATAAAAATACGGATTAAAAATATTCGCGAATAAGCTGCAGCTACTTTAAAGTAGGTGGAGATTAAAAACGTAAGTGCAATATATTTCACTCTCGCTTTTCTCTTAAGTTGATAGTGTATAGTTATTAATACTCACTGATCGAGGCCGTTCTTCGCGCAGAAAATTCTTGAGGTCACCTCCGGCTAATAATTCGAGAACGATGTACCTCGGATGTTTGTCGAAGGAGACACCGATAAAGTGTACTATATTAGGATGATTGAATTTGCTCATTATCAGTGCCTCCATCATGAAATCCGCTTCTGCCTGCGTCGTGGATAAAGACGGTAGCGTTTTGACGGCGACGGGATGTTCCTCGCCGCGTCTGTATTTGTACACGCCCTGGAAAACTTCGCCGAAGGCGCCTTGGCCGAGAGGTCTGCGTCAAAAATTATAATCGATCATTCTTACTTTATTCTGTGCAATAAAAAAGAATAAATAGTTTTAATTTTATTTTTTATGTTTGAATTCTTGGATGAGGGAAAACCTAAAGATTTTTATATACAAAACGTTGAGAGAATAATCAATTTGTAAAATTGTCTAGTGCATCTGATTGATATGCTAATTATAGACATTGAGAACATCCAATTCAATCTGTACAATTGCGTAGTATCCGATTGATATGTTAATTAGTCTTGGTTTATTATATTCGTACTAACTTCACTAAAGTAATACAGTCGCGAGGTATTTGCGGCAAGTCCTTGAAGCTGTAGAGATTGCCGGCAAACTCGTAGTTGGGGTTGAATTCGGTCATCATCGTGTCCGACACGTTTCCTGGACGCAATGCAGCTAATTCGGTGCCGTTGCCGAACATCACTTGACGGCGATGCGAAAGCGCTTTCTGTTTTTGGTATCGTTTATCTGCCGGAAAATGTAAGATGTGCAAGCGGAAGAATTTTACGTAAGAATAAAATAATTAACGAAATATTTAAACAACAAATATTTCGCGATTAAATATAATGAAAGAGAAAGAGAGAGAGACTGGTGTTATTTAAAGATTAAGATACTCATGATAAAAGCTAAAACAAGACCTTCACAAATCATCTCGCTCTTTGATTGTATCTGGAGGAATATTTTTAATAAAATAATTTCCATCATAGCTATTATAGTCTTCTTGCGATAAAAATCAGTCTAGCATTATTTTATTTGTTATATTATAACACTCAAGGTTTTTACTTACAAGATACTAGGCAAATTCCAATAATAGTGAAGAGGCCAATGACTACACCTAGAAGCTGAATTAAGTGCGTTTGATGTCCACCTTTGGAATCGTCAGTCACTGAAATTCAATACGATGTTACTTTGCATTTAACAACGATGGCAGTGATATGTCATGGCAGTTGCGCTTACTGATGCAGGATTTGGAGTCGTTGCTGAGCAGCCAACCCTGAGGACAGAGACACTTGGTCTCGCTCAAGTACCGATCGAGCGCGACGCAGCGATAATCGCAACCGCAACCGCTGATCGCAGGTATGATGAAGACCTCGCCTGGCCCGGAATGGACTCCAGATTTGAAATAAATGTCGGTGAGCTTCTGACTGGCGTATGAGTAACCACCCTCACCGTTTCCATTGTTGTGTCCGGCATTACCACCTGAAGAACGTGAAGTTATTTCTAAGCTAATTAATTGAGGATCGTCATTTACGACGTATCTAAATCAGCAAGATTTATTTCAATCAGTATTTCTTCAATCTTAATTCTGATATCTCAATTGCAATATGTGATAATATCTATAAGCGTTATAGAATATTTAAATGTTTTATTTCTCTTTACCGACGTAACCACCGCCACCACCCCCTGATTGGCAACCGCCTCCACCTCCACCGAAGCCTCCGTTACCGTGGCCTTCATTTCCGGACTCGCAACCGAGTCCTCCTATACCTCCATAAATTAATGGCGATCCCCAGGTCTTTTGTTGAAAATTAGGCTTCGTACCGTTCCAATTGGCACCGGGTCCACCTAGGAGCCGAGGTTCCATTCGAATTTGCATTTTTTTCTATTTCAAGTTGCATTGTAAAAACGCAACTGAAAGATTTTTATTATGCATTTTAGAGAAAAGAGCTAATTACCCATGCGTTCTGAAACATTGGACGGAGAAGATGAAAGTCTACCCGCGGGAAAGGAACCGCGCCCATGCTGTAATCCATCGTCCATAGAGGGATTCAACCCCAAACCACCGCCACCACCCGCGATTAAGATAGGTTCCAGTTCGCCGTTCGCTTTGAACTACAATCGATTACGGGTCTACGTCGAACTTGTACAATAGTGAGAAGGGAACTAGTGAAAAATTGAAGCAAGACTTTCTTTGTGCAAACACTGTTGTGATTCTAATGAAATATCTACGTGACTTATTGTTAGTTATATAATAAGAAGTGACGCGTCTTTTATTCTTTGTTATTTTACTAAATTGCTATAGTCATTATTTTACTAAAGGCATAATATTTATCATATTTTATTTACCGCAAAGATGGCAGTCGCACCACCGCCACCGCCACCAGGATTCTTAAACTCGATCTTCTTCACTTCTCGCACTTTTGATGATGTCTGTTGCGGCAATAAGTCGATTTGATCCGACGACTGACAGGAGGTTGTCTTTAAGCCGAGATTCTGATTGACAAGATCAATAATATCAGTATCAGTATGTTGCAAACAATAATATAAACTGAACAAATAGAGGACATGTCTAGTAATTTGTAATGCAACTGGGAGAAAAATTTTGCTTCTGCAAAAATAAGAATGACATTTTTGCGAAGGTATGCAAACTTTTGAAAAAAATCGATTTTAAAATATTCCGAAGGGGAAGGAAAAGTCAATGTTGAAACAAAAAATTCATTAACTGTGGGTATTATAGAAAAGTATCAATGAAAGTTATAAAGTAGTAGAAGCTTAAGAAAATAAAAATAAGCTTATTAATATTCCAATTCACATTTTATTTTCCTGAAAATAAATTTTCACGTAGAAGAAAAGTTTATTTTACATCTTTATTATATTCTTTTATGTAGATTTCTTATTCCAGTTATATTAGCAATACTCACTTTAGCACAGGCGTTCGTTCCCTCTTGACCCATCATGAAATATAGCTGGTCGCCTTTCTGGAGCTCTATGACACCGCGAACAAATGCACCCAGGGTGATGCCGATGTTACTTGAACCCTGTCCTCCTCGTGCTCCGACGGCGATTAAACTGTTTTCGAAGACAATTTATAATTAGACAGGTCAAAACAACGGATTCGTTATCCGGCAAATCGGCAACTGCCAAATTAATATTAATTCGTGAGTTAATCTCTTTGCTAAAATTAAATTGCCTCCTCACATGATTAAATTGATATTAATAATCATTATGCCAATGAGACGTCTTAAAATCTTCCATTATTATCAATCTATATTTCTGACTAGATCTACTAACGTGTAATATTCACCGCGTGGTGCGGTCCACCGTTGGATTCCATTTAAAGGAATTAAAGGAAAGGGCAATTTATCCTCTTCATTTTGTGACGGCGACAAGAACTCTACATCTGTGTTATTACATTTCTCGTAGGTAGGACCATTCCTGCCGGTAGCTCCGCAAGTGGTAATTCGGATGACTGAACACAGTGTAAGATATAATTTGATAACAGCGTAAGATTAATTTGATAAGTTTTTCAATACAGATGTAAAGAAATAAGATATTTTATGTATGCAAACATCTTCTTTTATGTATGCATAATTATTGCAAAATTTTATTCACTTTTTACTTTTTTAACTTTTAATCTACTATAAAAAGTTTTTTAGCTATAGAAAAAATGTTTTGATCAATATAAGTAGTAAATAAGCTTTATATAAAAGAAATATTTTTCTGTCAAGAAAAATCAATATAAGATTCATAAAAACATTTTTCGAAAAATTTCATGTCTATAATAAAATAAAATTAACACGTTACACAATGTACATGTATAAATAATTTAAAAAATGAATAATTAAGCTTTATTGAATGCGTCACAACTTCATACCTGTCTCGTTTACAAAATCCGGATGCTGCATTGGCACTTTCTCGGATTCAATAACGGGTCGGTAATAATCAAAATCGCCTACAACTTCCCGTGGAACCCCTGCAAAAAAGAGACGTTATTTATGTGTGAATGGTAGATGGGAAAAAAAACATAACTAGCTATGTAATAAAGAGACGTTTAACATTATGTTACAATTACCAATGCCGAAACATTCTGGACTCAGGGAAATATCATCAACCGCTATATCACCTTTCGAGGAATACCCTCTGGACGCTTCGAATTGCAAGTGGTACCTACAAATGCGTGTCGTATCGATGACATTTAGTTCCTCATTGTTCGGAGCAAGGGTTAAACCAATTTTGCATTAATTGCGTTTATCGCTACGTAATTTTCTGTGCTTACCTGTATTTTACATCTAGAGCAATCGCCTCGTTGTACCAAGCGTCGTGATCAGGTCCGTAGGACCACCACAAGTTTTCGGTATGATTTCCATATGGTTTTACTTGGACTAAAAAGAGCCCAAGAGATGCGCTATGCGCACCGTGTTTGTGATAGAAAAAGCGTACCTAAAAACATTTTCCGTTCACAAGATATTTGTTAAAATAAAACTTTCTTATTGAAAACGTTAGAATAGACTTCTATCTAAACGCTTTCTATCGAAATAATATCTATCAGATATCTATCACTTTCCAGAGATATTTTTGAAAATTAAATGCACTGTACATTCATAATCGTTTGTGGTAAAAAAAATAGATAGCCAGTGTTTCAATCTCAAATATAAATTTAAATAATCAATGAACGTTCTTCCATATCAAATAAATTAGTGAAAAAGTCATATTGATTTTATCTCATAGATTAAATCTGTACTCAAATTGTTCCATATAATTTTTCACGACTTGACTTTATTGATCTCAACCCAGCTGATCTTTATGAATTCATAAAGATCAGCTGTGCTATCTGGGAACCGCAATTTATCGTTCTTAAATTTTTTATAGAAACATAAGACCGAATCAAATCCCTCTGTTCTTTCAGAGATTTAATTATATATATATATATATATGTATAGAGAGATGATAATTCAAGATATTCAAGATTATAAGCGTTAAATGACAATCGAGTAATACGTACTTGACACGACCGATAATAAGAGCTGTTAGGGTCCCTGCTGTAAGGTGGTGTCGGATTATACAAAGGACTTGTCATCGTGGCTCGACTGCCGTACTTGACAGCCGCATGTTTAAAAGCCATGTTCACGAACGCGTACATTCCTGCCAAATAGATGACGATTTATTATTCTGCGAATAATGTGTGTTGCGCTTCTCGCCGCTTCATCTAGTCTCAAGCGCATACCAGTTGCATTGCGGTAAGTATGATCGTAATTGGGTCCGGTCCTTTCGGTTGGCGTAGGGCCACTATGACGGGTCCAATTCAGAGGTCTCCCAGGGACGTTCGTCCATCCGCACCAACCGTCCTCGAAGTTGCACTTCGCGTTCGCCGGTATCTTGTCTGCGAAATATTTTTAAATGTCCAATTGTACGAACATACGTCTCAAAGACGGGGCACAAGGAATTCTTACGTCACGAGATACGATATTTAAGGAAATGTAAGATAATGAATTTAGGATGTTACGTACCGCACTCGAGCGCTTCGTCTTCGCCGTCGACGCAATCCTTCGTGAAGTCGCAGACACGGGTCCTGTTTAAGCAGGGACCGCTGTTACACCGAAACATGTTCTTGGTACAATCCTCGATGGATTCTAAAATGGACGCGCGAAAGAGTTATCGCTTTAATTATAGAACTTAATTTTTTATATACATTGACTGGCAATCGTATACGAATTTCGCATCTGCTTCAAAATTATTATTGCTTATAAATTCCTACGATATAATCAAGCGTATTATTTTTCTCATTTAATTAACTTAATTAATTTAATTAACTTAATACTTCCATGTATGAAGGGATACGTATATGTAAAGCAGAGAGGTAAAAGGTCATCGTATACAAGTGCCGCAATTATCACAAAGGTATAGTCGTCATTGATATAACACGACGATCAAAATATTCCATTAACTTAATTATCTGAAAATATTTTTTATAATTACCTGGAAAGCAATTAAGTAGGCGAAGGTTGTCGACGCCGATGCTTGAATTAGAATAGGGCAGATAGACCTCTAAAACTAATTTATAGGACTGATCGATCGCGCGTAATGAGAAGCTGATCTTTTTCCATCTAAAACAACGTGTTTAAGCGTATTTAAAAAAATCTATATTATCATAGAATTGTAAAGAAATATACACATACGTGGCGGTGTTATTTCCGCTTTTCGTCACCGCGATGGAACTCATGTTGTTGCTGTTCGTTTGTATAACAAGATTTATGAATCCGTACTCCATTTCCACCATATAAAGCCAGAATTCGATACGGCAACGCGGACCCGTGCGAGCAATCGATTTGGACCATATTTGGGCGTCCCCTTTGCCGCTGAACCACAGGAAATTGCCTTAAGAGAGAGAACAAAACTAATTAATTTTCCTAAAATTTACATTATTATACGCGACATCGTAATCAAATTTTAATTTTAAAACTGTTTCACAAATTGGTTCTTTTAAAATTTTAATTTGATTCTATGGGCCAAATTCTACAATGTCACGAGATCTTAGGACTATAACATCCTTTTACTTAAATTTGCGCTTTATGTCTCAATTTCTCCTGAAAAAAAAAAAAAAAAATACAAACGTCTCAAAAATTTCGTACCGTTTGTGGAGTTGTCGGCGTCCGTTCTCGGAAAGGGTTTTGGCAAATCGCTGCGCGCCTTGACTTTCTTAAAACCCTGGGTCTTGCTCCAGTCCCAGTCGCATTCGATGTCCAAATCACAGTAACCCATTTGTGGGGTCTTTGGTCGAAGTGCCGCTAATTTTTCCTTCAAACTTTTACCATGCAACATAGAGCAGGAAGTCACCGAGATACAACAACAAATCACGACGATCCGAAGCAGCGAACCGCCGTTGCTGCCGTTGCTGCTATGATCGTCTTCCATTTTTCAAGACTGAAATCATACAAGTATTTTGGTTTATATATAATAATGTATGAGATACACACACACACACACACACACACACACACACACACACAAATAGAGTGTTTATGTATATACTGTAATTTTATTTTATTATACATTTATATATATGATAAAATCACTATGTGTGTACGTGTCTATATATATTGTGATCTCATTTTATTTAAAATAGAATAAAATAAAAAAATGACTCGCGCGTTTTTAGAGAAATCTAAATAAAGATGAAGTCAATATGTATCGACAAGAGCAAATATCTGCGCGATACAGTATTTCTAGTATGATATTTATTATATTCGCATTACAGCAAATTTATGAATATAGTTTATTTCATTTATTTTTCATTTTTTGATAATTACAGCAATATCAATTCTTTAACATAATAGTATAATTAATTAAATTTATGTCTTTAATGAAAAAGCAAACGTTCCGTTTATTATTATTTCAAATTTAATTTTAATATACATTATTCCTTATATACATCTTATTTAAATTTCACAGTTAATAGGAAATTTATATTAATTTTGACAATCTTTTACGAGTATGTTAGGGAATATGTTTTTTGCAAGGATGTTCCCTATGCAAGAGCAATACTGTTGAAATTTACACGTTGAAATTAAATATTTAGAATATTACGTCCATATGCCGTCATCCGCATAGCAAAATAGTGATTGATACAGCATCAGAGATTATAAAATTCCGAGGGAAAACGAATTAATGAAACGAAGCCGTGAACGCCGGAAATAGAATAATTCATTTCCCGATATCCCTTGATTTCCGGTTTGCGCGCGGGGACGATGTTATGCCTGTCCGCTGCCATCATCAATACGATATTTCAGAGACGACTGATGTCATATACGTTTATTAAAAAAACGGCTAAAATACATTTCCATGTATTTGGTCCAACACCGATTACAATATCTTCTCGCTTTCCCAGGTGCAGAGGAAGTTTTTCAAAAATGAGAAATAAATATTGCTGATGAAGAGATATATTTCATCTATAAAAAATGTAGGATTACGAAACAGAGAGAAGTGACGGAGAAAGAGAAAATTGACAACATACAGATGTGTACCATATGTTTACTAATCAGGAATTATTTTCAACTTCTGATTCGCAAATTTTCTAAGAAAATGAGAAGCAAAGATGAAAAGCTACAAATTTATATTTAGCTTTAGCTCCAACTTCAGTTACGGCTTTAACTTCTGCTTTTTTGTTCGAGCTTGTTTTAGCTTGAACGCTTCAGTCCCCGTTCTGAGCTTAATCTCTTCCTATTTTCAGAATTGCTTCTTGTATTATAATGCACGATGAAAATTTGTTAATGCGTAGTTCGATGCGCGCGAATTGCGCCGCGAAAATCACGTAGGAGTAACAATTGATCCTATTAGATCAATTCCGCCTACACGTATTCTCTCTCTCTCTCTCTCTCTCTCTCTCTCTCTCTCTCTCTCTCTCTCTCTCTTCTTTGGCGAGCGATGCAATTACAGTTGTTAGAGTACAGTATTGCTGTAGAATGCGCGGTGATCTAACGCGCCTTAACTCGCCTCTATCTTACAACGAGTCGACGAGTCGCTCGGAACGGGCCGGAAATCTCCCGGGAGATCGCAGTGGCGCGTCCGCGCGATTTAGTCCAATCTCCGCCGAATTTTCATTCTCTTTTCGAGCGCGATTAGCGGGCCCGACAACGGGCAGCTATTGTCAGCTTGGAATA
The DNA here is from genome assembly GCF_030848795.1 of Temnothorax nylanderi. Classification (NCBI taxonomy): domain Eukaryota; kingdom Metazoa; phylum Arthropoda; class Insecta; order Hymenoptera; family Formicidae; genus Temnothorax; species Temnothorax nylanderi. Next base: position 1,981,556 of record NW_027249068.1, on the reverse strand, counting down.
TCGATCGTACACCGAGTATATACCCGCGCTTGCCGGCCAATCGTGGCACCTCCCGCGACGCGGTGATCATTCGAATGCCACCATTAATCCCAAAGAGCTCTGACTGAAACACTCGACGTCACGATTCATCAAGCCCCGCTCGAGGAGAAAAAAAGAAATCCGATTTCAACGTGGAAAAGAGGGACGCTTCGTTCGCGCGGAAAAACGCGCGACCGCAAAAGTGAAGATTTCGCGAAAATGGAGATTGCGGCCGAGTACGTCAGGAAGAACTGGAATACGATGTACTCTTGTGCCTTTTTATTGACTTGAGTTAAAGATTTATAATGTGAAGGACCGAGTAACAGCTTGAATTATTTATAGTTGGATCAGTCATAATTATACTGTTTGTATTAAAGTCACGCTACCAATGTTTTTTTTTACTTACTTATTTATTTATTTACTTCAGAAGGGACTTTTTTCTGCTGGTGAGAAAATCACGCGCGGTGATGGATCAATATATCGATGATTTATTCACAGCACCTTACTAATTCAGGACCCTCTCTTTCTTTCCGTCTCTCGCTCCTCGATTAATTCAACTTTCAACACGGTCTGTCTGTTCACCAAAAGCACCAAGACACAACGCGATGTAAAATGTACTGCGCGCAGGATGCAGCAACGACGAGATCCGTCTGATCTCGTGTCTCGTTAACAGCAATCGAGGAAAGCGTTTTGCTCTTTCCTTCAGATACATCTCCCTTTCTCTCTCTCTCTCCCTCTCCTCTCTTCCGGAGGATTCGAGCAATCGCCCGGCTTATGATTATTTCCGTGGATTATGTCGCGCCCCTCGTTTCAATAATAACATGGCCCGTGCCTCCAAGGGTCGAGAGCCATGGAGACCGACCTTTTGATCAATATCGGCAAAATTCGCGTATTTACGCAATCGCGTATATATACGTAGCGACGCTAAACATTCCTCGATTTACGATGTATGCTGTTTTGCCATGCAAGCGACGGCCCTTTGAACGGCACACTTCGAGCAGCAGAGCATTGTCGCAAAGTCAAAGCAGACAATGTCGTAACGTAATTAAGACAAGTTACGTCGATATCGCGCTATGTATAGTTTTCTGTCGTGCTCTCGATCCTGATGATTTCTCGCACGTGCTGCGTTTGTGAGCGCACACGAGACACGTGCTCCCCATCGTTCCCCTTTTACATCAGTTCAAGGTAAAAGATAAAACAAGGAACTCCATCAACAACTGGACAACTAAGTTATCGGACAATTAAACGATTAATATTGAAATTAATATAAGCGATTGCTCCAATTAGGAATAATTTCTTGCCGCTATTAATATCAAATGTGACGATTGCTGTAATAACGCATGACTGGTTCACAGGGTTAGGAAATAATAATAGTAATGAAATTGTAAACAGATTGTGTAATGATGTATTGGAGAGAATGAAAGGCGACGTATGGACGAAATTGTGGAGGGAGAAGGAATGTAAAATGAAGAAAAGGAAATAAGAACATATTAGGAGCGTGCGGAATGGGTATGAATGTGAGTGTGGATGGAGTTAAGGTTCTATTGTAAACCAAGTCCCTTCTTGGCTTTTTGCTGAAGGAATAAACGATTGATTGATTGATTGCTGTAACGGATTTAGATGGGCACTTTTTTATTTTATGTATATTAAAAATATATTTTTTAAATATTAAAATGACATTAAAGAAGATTTTTAAGATATAGATTTTTTTAAAGTTCGATTCAGCTCGTAAATGGCGATTTTAGTTTAATCTTTGATTGTATATCATAACGGTTGTATAATTCTCGTATTATTAATTTTTAAAAGTGTATATTATACATACTTAATACATTTACTTGTAGTATATATGTATATAATTATATACAGAACACGTAAGAAGTTAGATATATATTTTCTTTTCTCTTAATTTTATTGTGTAGGATAAGGCATATGGAATACATCTAAGGGCATTATTCATAGTCAGATCTTATATTTAAGATCGTCTTAAATCTGGTCAAAGGCAGCTTAAGACTCCATCCAGCCAACGAAATGACCGTATAGCGTCTCGAAATAGTACTTAAGACGATCTTAAATATAAAATCGGGCTATGAATATCGGCCTAAATTGCTTTTGTTGCTTGTGAAAATATTTAGTGATATGAGGATACTACTAAAGATAAAAGGTTAAATTTAATTTATTTTCTTTTACGATTTTATTTTTAGCGGTCAACATCGCACAATGCATTTATTATCAATTAGTATTGTTTATTTAATAATATGGAGTCACGCTCGAATAAAGCCAAATTCTGCGCGTGAATTTTACACTCCTCCATTTGTATATTTAAGATTTATTTTTTTTTATTATCTTTAAAAATACGATTACACCCTGAAAACTATACATCAATAATAATAAAATAGTTGATATCGTAACAGAGATTATTTATTGCAAAAGTTACTTCTATCCCCTAAGTTTTACGAAATCAAATAATTAATTTTACGCGACGGGGATGTACCCGATGTACGTGTAGAATGTAGAGATACGGGCTCGAGGTTTTGGCAATTAGTACGGTATAAGCAGCAGAGTATAACCACATCAAGTGCCATATTACCACTTTCGGATGGAACAGCCCTCCGCGCTTCCGCTTCTCTCAATTCTCCTCGTCGAATATCCGTAGCACCAAATGCAAACACAAAACGAGCAAGGTCTATCCGTGCACTCGCGACGGTACCGAACGAGTTTATTGCGTCTGAGAATTTCGGGCGCCCCGTGCGTTCGCGCGGCAACGTCGAGGGGTCCGAGAGATACCCGAAGAGATCCCGGGCATCTTGGGAAGCACACTTCGCGTTCGATCGCACATGGGAAAACCTCGAGATTCCGCTTCCGGCACCCCGATTTTCGCGCGACAGCACCGGACCGCGCGGCGGGGTGACCCGGGGCGTCCCTTCCGCCCCCGGCACGGGGAAACGTTCGACGAGGTATTCGGAGGTGTTTTACGAAGCACAAAGGTCGCGCCGCGGCCGCACCGTCCCGCCTGTGCGTGGACACGCACGCGTGCGCGCGTGCATCGCGCGTGAAAGCGATCGGCGTACGTCGCTCTGACACGACCGGGGCGGCGAGATCACGCACGCAGCATCACGCCGCGCTCTCTTCTCTAGGACCGCGGCTCCGGCCGGAGGACTCGTGCCGCCCGCGCCGCGCCGCGCTGCGCCGCGCCGCGCCGCTCTTTCCGCTCCGCTTTTCGGTGCTTATCGATCCGGCCGTCTCTCCGTCTCTCCTACGCCTCTCGCGGCTCTCTCGCACACACCCCTCGCGGCCCTCGCGCGGGCGAGAGACGTCGTCTCGCGATGCTCCCCGAGAGGCGAGAGCTACCAGCGGCCGGGCCCGTAGCCGCCGTCGTGTAGCCGAACGGTGCGTCGCTTAACGTTAATCCCGACCCCTCAAACACCTCTCGCGCATCGAGGAAACGAGGACCCGTCGACTGGACCCTGGACCCTCGCCCGCGTCCTCCGCGGGCTGTTGTTCCGTCCGGAATCTGGACCTCGCGGCGGAGCGGAGCGCCGCGCACTCTCTCTCTTTCTCCTTCCCCCTTTCTCTCTCTCTCTCTCCGCGTGCGCGTGGACCACACGGGGAGATTATACGACCCGCGCGCGTTCTCGCGTCCTCGATCCGGCGGGGTGAGATGGAAAGAGCGGAAGCAAGAGAGAGAGAGAGAGAGAGAGAGGATAAGAGAAAGAGGAGGACAGGGAGAGAAAGAGGTGAAGGGATGAAGAGGTGGCGAACGATCGCCTCGCGATCGAAGACGTTAGCGGCGTCGCGAGGCCTACCTCTTTTCGGTGCCTCCCAGCATCCAGGCACCTCGGCATCCTCTCTCTCCTTCTCGCTCTCTCTCTCTCATTCTCTCTCTCTCGCTCTCTCACTCTCGCTCCCTCTTTCTCTCTCTCTCCCGTGACGTGCCGCACGCGTGGTCATTCGTGAGCTCGCGAGCGCCGGGCGCGTCGATCGATCGGACACGTTTTCATCCCGCCTTGCAGCAACCCCAAGAGCGCGCGTTCTTTGCTCGCGAGAGCGGCTGCTGCGTTACTCCCCGACAGCAACCCGCGTGTCACCCGGGTGACGACAGAAGAGAGGTATCTTGCCCTCGACATAGACATGTATAACTAACAGGCAGGGATTTACTCGAGATCTAAAGCGACCAAAATATATCTAAGGATAGGAGAGGGTGCATTTGTATATAAGCACCTGCATCGCGCGTGCTAATCTCTGGACTCACGTCGCGTGCACTGTCTCAGTGGATTTAAATTTACACTTCACAAACGTGACGGATAAATAAAGTCGCGATATATATAATATATCGATCACGATCAAAATTAGACGCTACAATTTTTCCCGTTAAAAATTTTAACGCGATAGCACAGAAACATGATCGTGCATCATAACATTTTTTTAACGCACACGTGCAAGGCCAAACAATTCTTTTTGATCAGAACTAAGTGCTGTAAGGTTTCCCAAGGGAAGCACGATCCTTGCCTCTTTTTATTATATTGAATTTTTTAATACCGCGGGGTGGAAGGGACGAAGAGGTGGGAATTGCTTAGGAGACCGAGGATGGGTCGAGCAAGAGGAGAGCTATAAAGAGAAAGAGATATACGAGAGAAGGGAAGGGTTCTGGGCCGATAACCGTGAGGAAGGGCACGGGCAAGAGAAATGATACGGCAAAAGGATAAGATGGGAATAGAAAGAAAAGGCGAAGATATACGAGGGAATGCGCTCTCTTATTAACGGCCTGCGGCGATAGGTACCCCGACTCACGAATGTGTCAAACACGCATTGTCCTCCCCTCCTCAGTGCGTTATTTACTTTGCAATTTGTACGGCGATTGATCCGCGAGCGACGGATGTTACTCTTAATGAACGATAACCAATCGAGCTATAGATTCAACTCTCGTCCGAAAGTTTCGAGGGTGATCGTAATTTGACGTAACGACCTGGATATCAAGGAATTAAATAATCTTAACAACGAATCTTAAATAATAAGAGAAAACAAGACCGCCATGATACACAATCAACTAAGAATACAAGCCGTTTTCGGTCTAAGCTTAGATCTTAGGCAGCTCAATATTAATTTCCGTGTATATGTATTATTATATATAATACATATACATATATATTCCAGCTTATTACTGCGCGCCGATCACAGTCTGACTTGAAACACAACTATCGTTGGAACATTAAAAACCCTTCTTTCCCCGGAATTAAATCGACGCGATTTTAATTATCTAAAAACTGTAAAGAATTTATTGCGAAAAATATTACCTCAGCCAGGATCCGAACCTGGAACTTCCCTCATTCCGTGAAGAGTGTCGTACCAATTCGACCACTGAGACATGTGGTAATATTTATCGCAATAACCGGTTAATAATAGTTTGAAACGTCTTTCTCATTGTCAGTCTCTCTTAATATTTGACATACGTCTCTCTTAATATTTGACATACGTCTCTCTTAATATTTGACATAGAATATTTTGATAATTGTATAAACGCGATTAAAATTCAACATATGAAAAGAGTAAATTAAATTCACTTGAGTTTAAATGGAGTTGAGTTGAATGAAATTAAGGGACTTTGCAAACATCAAGTGAACTTTAGCTTGTCACGCACACATACACAGCGTTTCCATACATATTGCAATATACACTCACGATACGTAATAAGATGCAATGTTTATATTATTCCTTGTTATAACGCAAATCTTATAAAGTAGTTATTTAAAACTAGATAAAAATCTACGTGCATCATATTGCCCGATAAAATGTTTTATTAAAAAGATTAACTATTACACACACACACACACACACACACACACACACACACACACACACACACATTAACTATAAAATAGTTAATATAAGGAAATAAAATTATACAATTTGTTTATATTTCTATTATAAATTGTGTGACTTTTATACTCGCTGTTCATACAATTTTATACAGTGTATGCTGAGATAAAGCACTGTAAAAAGAAAGTAAAATTATACGAATAATAAGAATAAAATCACGCGAAATATGCACCGTTATGAATCGTATGATTTGTACGCTTGTTGTTGAATATAATTTAATTTTTTTAACAGTACATGCTGCAATAAAGCCTCTTGAAGCCTAGAAATAATCTGCGTTATTTTTTTTTTCGCGAAACGGGGCTCGCTTTCAGACCTGATAAAGACCTGCGGCGCGCGCCGTTAAACCCGTATCGCTCTTTTGCACCGTCGTCGAAGCGGCGTACGTCCGCGAATCCGTGTGCACGTTTATCGTCCGCAGCTCGTAATCGTGCGGTACGTAATAATTCCGTGTTGATATCCTGAGAAATTCCACCGAGGTATAAATAGTGGGCCGCGGAGCAGGCTCTCGGTGAAAGGAGTAAGGGCATATCACGCTCTGGCGAGCTTATTCTTTTCCCGTTTCGCGATCGCCGATCGTTACACGTCGGCGAGTTATATAGGGTGTTATAAAACCATTGGACATTTCATCTATACGCTATAAAAAAAAAAGTATGTAAAATTACGAGAGAACGACACGTGTAAAAATCGTACAATTTGTAACGCAAGCATATTACATTTCCGTTATATATCGTATGATTTTTATATACTTGTGTACGTAATTTTACATCTTTTTTTACGGCACATATTCCTTGCCCGACACGAAGTCGATATTTCTTTCGGGAAAACACGTAACATACGAGTAAGTGACGCAACAACAATATTCGAAATTGATTTTTCGTATCTCCAGTAGATCTCTCGTATTTCAATAGAGTCTCAATTTAAGACTCACAGGTGCGAAAACACGTGCGTTGCAAATTGAAAAGCTGACGTAAGTAATGACCTCCCTCTCTTTCCTCACGACTTTCTCTTAGAATTTTTCTGCGAATTGTTACGCCGGCCCTGAACGCGAGCTGATAAGCGCACGAGGAAGTAAAATTTATAGCGAAAAGAAAATGCAGTTAACGTACGGACTGCGTAAAAAAAATGAGTAAGACGAAAGATATTTTGATAATTGACGTTCGTGATATCTCGCCAAAGAGAGAGAAGCGAGATGAGATAAGGATATTTCGGTGTATTATTACATCCGTGTATCATCAGTTATATATAATTATGCAATTATCCAGTTAGATGCAATATTGGATGCCACACCTTTATCATGTTACTGTTTAATGATCGGTTGACCAACTTGGCATTGATTTTATCTTTGCGAAAGTGTGAGAGATTATCGCTTTTCGCAATTTATTTTTAACTGCACTGTATATCTTCGTGACACAATGAGCCTTAAATTCACAAATTCTGTGAAAAGTCTGATTGAAATTAATTAAAGAATATAATCTTGTTATTTATTCGCAAACTTAGTACACATGAAAGGGTTCTTATTTTGAACCATTAGTTACTGTTGGACCGTTGACACTTGAACACCTCTATTGTGTAAGGTGTTTCAAGCTTCCCATGTCTGCTTTCACGTACTGATTATCGCAACAATTTGATGTAAGGTCCTCTTCTCATAACTGAACATGAGTTTATGAAACTCGGCGAAAATTTCAAGTCGCTGACATTCTTGGAAATTTCTCTTTGTTTAAACTTATTTTATTTTGCAATGTAAAAAACAGACTTGTATCTTCCTCTCGTACTCTACGACGTTTAGTATTCTCCTTTAAAAAAAATTTATCGGAAAATAAGATCCGTTTTTACCAGAGTTATATATAAAATTCGATTGGATCTGAGCGACCCAGCTTGTTGATATCCACGCATACAAAAAAATATGTCTGTAGTTCTAGGATTAAAAATATTTTTGAAGGTTTAAATGTGGATTTTGGTAAATTTTACGCCTAATTTGCAGTAATTATTTATGGAACTTATTATCCAAATTTCAAAATCCTAGATCCGTAGTTCCCCGAAGAAACTTAATCTTTTCCGAAGAAATCGAAGAAAATTAAGTTTTAATCTCAGCTTCCTTCAGGTTTCTTTTCCCTTATATTTCTTTTATATTCCTCTAATAACCAGAAATATATTCTCCAGCCATTCTTGCGAAAGAGTTCACATTTTGAAACGACTTACAGTAAGATAGGGAAAGATTTTTTAAGTATTTAAATCATAGGACTCTTATTATATTCTGTATTAATTTTTATTATTAAGGCCGATTCAGTGTTTTTACCTGTTTCCCTCTCCCTGGGTTTCCAAGATTTTTAGATGTCTTGCAAAATTTTTTATCTGATTTTTTTCTTTAACTGACTCAAATAACCGTTCCTGACTCTACATGTTTTCGCCAGACGACGTCACGCAGGTCTTTTTTTTATTACGTCACGCTCGTCTCGCCGTGATCTCTTTTCTTACGCGTATGTGTTTTTCTTATCTGGTTTTCCGCGCTCTATCTCATCTCTGGGAACGTTACGCCGCAACACTCGCACGCTCAACATGCGCAAGATGAAACGGGAATAAGAGCACATGTGGCTTCCACAAAGTTCGGCATGGTTCGTCGCTCGTAAACTTGATCATGTATAATATTTTATTATATATTATAATCTGATTGTATTCTAATGTATCTCGTAGTCCTATTATAATATTTTTATCACATCATAATCTAGTTATAGCATCTCATCATATCTTTAATTTAATTGCATTTTATTTTATACATGTGATAGTTTGATTATATTTTACTATATATCGTAGGTCAATTATATATTTTATTATATTTTCATATTCCTTGTATCGCTATCATATAAAGCTTCATTATGTATGTACGAAAAGTATTATAAAATGGTTTTTTCTTTTTTCAAGGCAGATTACTTAAGATATCGAATTGGTATATCTCTAACAATTAATAGATTCGAGAATACAAATGCTTTCCGTTCCATACTAAACGTGACGTTGGGAATTTTCCGAAATAGGTGCGAGGTAACGGGACATCCTACAACCGTTTTCTCGGAAGATACCCGAACGAACTCTCAGCGAGTAAATTATTGCAGCTTGGCCAAGCCAAGCAAGTTTATCGACTGCAATATCACGGCTTCGTCCTGCGCCGTGTTTGCCGCATCGGATATCTCATTGCAGCCTCGATGAAACCGTAGATCTCTCTCTCTCCCCTCTCTCTGTCGAGTACAAATCCTTATTCACAATACCGTGGTACGTGATTTTCTCGTTATCGATCCGCTCCTTTCACCTTACCCCCGTTGTTTTCTTTTCTCCCTTTGCACCTTCGTGCGACACGATAATGGATTTTTCCTCTCCCGGCGCAGAGAACGAGAATTAGAGTCGCGAGTTTCTGAGCCGCGTATTAGTTTTAAGCGGAAATATATGTGTCAAGTACATGTAACAGCGGCGCGATGCGATCAATACCCTTTCTGTACAGGGTAAATTCCTGTATTTAAAATCGCGCCAGCGAGCGATATGCCAATGGCAAAACACGCCGGCGGTCCTCGGCCCGGCGACAATTGATTATTTTCGCGATACGAGAACGAGGAAGAGGCGCCTCGCGCATCGTCGACGCTTCGAGATAGTTCTGACGTCATTTTGCGGGGAAATTACGTGCGATAAACGAGTTTTTTCGCAGTTATACGAAAAAAAGATTTATCCGCTGTTCGATCTTTCGATTAATTCGTAGTCTTACGGACGTGGTGAGATATCTTCTATATTTTACAATTGATCTGCATTTCGAGGATTCTTTTTGATACACTGTTTTCAAATCATTTAAATATAGTACTTTCACATAAATGCGTTTATTTGCCAAGGCAGATATTTTTTTTTCGAAATCCTCTTCGCGGTAAAGAATAATGAAGTGAAATCCGAACATTGCGCAACTAAAGCGAGTTACGTATTTGCTACGATAATAAAACCATTATGACATATTGCTGATAATGCCGATAAGGATATCAGGAAGAGGAGGGCCTCGTGAAATATTACAACACAGTGTTGTGTCTTTGGATTTTCAATATTGTACTATAACGTAACCTAAGGCGAACCGAAAGAGATTATATATTGCACATAAATATAACATATAATTTTTGCCTTTTTTATAATAAATGTGACACGTTACTTAGAATATCGCTTAAGCTTAATTAATACAGTATTGTACTATTTAAGATATTATTTCACAATACTAGCTACGAAAAAGACCGTTAATTAATTAAATTCTGTGGTTCATGTGACATGTGACGATGTGCTAAAAAAAAAAGGTGAAACATTTTTCAGTTGATTTTTTGTAATTTGATTCATCTTAGGCGAACGTGTGAGAAAGGAACTATTCGATACTTAGGCATTCTATTTGACGAATAAGCATTTTAAGAAGTGTAAAGAGAGTTTTATGACATCGGCGGTTACGATTGCAACGCGTAAATAATCGACGATATCTTGAACGCGCTAGAATAATGAAATTATCTTACAAAGAAATAAAACTGTCATCGTATGCAAATGTACAATGCAAATTCAGGCGACGCTGAGTAAATAAGAGTAAATAATATGTAAAAAAAGAGCGCAAAATTGGATAGAAAAAAAATAAACCTTAACTTTGGTAATATCGTAAATATTTGTACTATTATCCACGCGTTGCTCAGATCTTGCCGGAATTAAACAGACTACTACGTTTTCAATAACAGTCCGGCTTTAACTCTATATATTATAGAACGCATCTCGGACGCGTCGATGTCATACTTTGGGACACGTCCGTCTGAGATTCAACTGTTTTTTTCGCTTCGGCATCGTAGCGTTTTCACGCTAAGATACCTGCGTCGAGCCCAATGTTTCTCAAGTCTTAACACTTTCTCTTCTCTCTCCCGTCTCATAGAAAAGTCAGATCTTACGTAACTTTACTGCGGAATGTATACACTATACACCATACCATAGATTAAAAAATACAGCTTGCCGACAGTTGCACAGTTTCAGCGAAAGCTAATAAGAAGTGGGATAATGCGCGTTTAAAGAACTATAATCTCCCTCTTTTTCTCTCTCTCGCGGAACGTACGTTTGATTGGTCATTAGCTCTCGTTAATGCGCCCACCTTTCTCCCCTCCCTCCATCCTATCTCGTCTGCCTTCCTACTTGCAACACGCAACTCGTCACAATCTCTCATCTACTAGTAAAACGCGCATATAAATACAACATCATCGTTTCCAATACATACGAATACTTAACCCCCTCCCCTCTGTCCCTATTAGATAGATATACATGTATTGAGAAAAACGGAACTCGTGGTTGCACATCACATTACTAAGAGCACTTAAACCACGCAACACTTAACTGCGTTATAAAAATACGCAATATTATTAAAATAAAATAATTATTCATAGTTCTTAATTCGATTAACTGCGTTTACTTGACGAAAGTTTGTTATAGCCTTGCACGTTATCACAGAGTACGATAGTTGCCTTCTTTGCACTGCCTGTAGAACTTCCACGAAAAAGCGGCGATTGCCATCAGACATGTAGTAAGGACAATGCCACCTGTAACAGGAAGATATACACTATTTCGATATTTGACAGTAAATATTTGTTACCTTAATAAATGAAACACAGCAAAAAGTTCATGATGAAAGAAAATTATCTAAAAGAATTTTTGTAGAATACTTGTAATGTACGCTATTTCAATTATTTTAATACAATTTATCTACGGATTTTTTACTTTATCGCTTATTGATGTTAATCAATCTATAGAAACGACCTAGCAGAATAACATTACGTACCAAAGAAGCTTAGACCATCAAACTGGCGATCCTTATGTGCTGGTGGTATAGCTGTTGTCTTCGATGCATCCGTGGTACCGGGTACAGCTGTAGAAGAGGGTAGAGTTGTAGGAGTATGGCTAGTGGTTTTCGGTGGCGTCGGTGTAGTTGTGGATGTAGTTGCAGGTATAGTAGTGTTACTAGTGGTAGTCTTGGTACTAGGTACAGCCGTAGTAGAAGGTGTAGTAGGTGGTGGAGTGGGAGGTTTAGTAGGTGTAGCAGAAGATGTAGGAATCGGTTCCTGAGTGGTAAGTGTATTGTTTGATGGCTCAGCAGTTGTCGCATCAGTGATGGTCTTTGATGATCCCGCTGCAAGATTTGGCGGAACGATAGATTTAGATGGTTGTGTTGTTCCTGCAGGCTTTGTCTCTGTACCTGAATGCATGAAGAACCCATATATTATTTCTTTTAACACAGATAAAGATTTTATACATTTCAAACGTAAGTAAACTCATTTTTCCTGGCTCCCAATAAAGTAAAAAAAAAGTATATTCAAAACTCCATTTACATTTCTATTTATAATGAGTTAAAATATTTCTTTACACATCATACATAAGTAAAATAAATATTAAGTAAAATAAATAATTTATTTAAAATGTTTCTTAAATTAATAAAATTCTCGTATTTAAAAGTACAAAGCAAAGATAAAATTCACATCAAATTTCATTCTGCAATGATATTAAGATTTCTTCGGACGTTATCTTTTGCGATTTCAAACGTTAAATAATTTCTACTGAATTTTCCTACGCTTTCGGATAATCTCGGGCGTCGAGTTATATCTTTCCGTTTCTCGTGGACGCGCGTTTTAAAATATAAAAATGCGTATCAAGACGGGAGCAAAATGTACTTATATCTTTTCGCGGTGAACTTCCAACCGCTGCAGTATCGCGGTTTAAGTACATATATGTCATATAATCGTTCGCCGGCTGTTTTTGCGTTTTGCATCCATTGTAGAATAGGCTTTATCTAGCTGTGAAGTCGACTGTCGACTTGCGTCTTGTGGTCGGTTGGCGAGCTCGATCGTGTTCGGGCGTGTTTTGTTCGGAAGAAAAAGTTTTTTCAAAATATTGCGACTGTTACTGTCTGCATTGTTTAACTATCAGTACCTTGTATCGGCGCCTTTCGAGGCCTACAACCTTCGTAATTACGCCGCTTGCGGCTTATACGACTAGCGGATCGCCCTGGCCGCTTTTAGAGCAGCACTGCTTGAAGGCCATTACATAGGAAGAAGAAGAAGAAGATCGTTCGCCGGCGACCGCGCGGATGTGTGCTGCTGACGAAGCATTAAAGTCGTCGCGCGTATGATCGTTATCGTTCATCGTAGCCAAGATTCGGCCGGCGGTGGTCGGCGAAAGATCAATAGCAATCTGCTCGAGACCACCACCACCGCCGCCGTCGTCTAACGAAGGTCGAAACGCGCGTAAGAGACATACTACACGTTGTACACCGGGCCGCTGTGCGATGGATCGATGTTTTTCTTCTCAGTCTCATCTTCCTGGATTTCCCGCGCGCGAAACGCCGATCCTTACGTCTCGCGCGTGAGAACGGAATACGCGAGTTCATGAATAAATTTCGCGAACGTCGCTCTCGGAGAGAAACTCTAGTCTCGGGGCCCGGGAGCCGCTATCGGGTAATTCGACGCGGGTAGGCGTCACACGGAACGCGGAACTCAGCTGCCTTCGGACCGCTATCGTGCATTTATCACCGTTATTACGTACGCATGACCGGGCGGCACTTCGGCGTCGCGCCACGCGCCAAAATATCGAGATCTATAGCTTAACTCACCGTTTTCGGCCAGCACCAGCGCGGTGCCGATCGTGACGCTCAGCAACGCGCAGATCGCGTAAGCCGGCTTCATTTTGGCTCTCGAAAGTTTTGGGGTATCGGGAGCTCCTCCGGGGTTCCTCGTGCTCCTTGAAACGTTGCGCACAGACGATGATGGAGAACCGACGACGCACGACGCAAACTACCGCCGAACTGATCGAGTGCCTCTGTGGTGAACTCGCAGCGACCTGCAGCCTGCCCGCAGCGACCAGCAACGACCGCGTGCAGTGTGAAGATGGCGACGGTAACGGCGCAGTTGCCAGATTGTACCGACTGAATAATCCCTAGAACATGGTGGACCGTGGACCACGATTGCAAGTTCGTTCGTTTTACGTGCACTTTCTGCATTTGAATTTTTCGCTATTTTCTCTCCTACGCTCGAATATACGTCCATCTCGTTTCAGAGGATCGATTGTGATTTTGAGACGAGGTGAAAATTACAAAAGTGAGGAAATTCATTAATCTACGATTTCATTTATCAAAATCTAATAAACTTATTCACTTTTGTAATTTTCCATCAATCCGATCAATCGATCCTCAGATGCAGAAAACACTAGAAGTGCAAGAATAAGGCGCACCATATAATTCCGTTCGTTTAGTTGCATTTGCATTCCCTAGAACTGAAAATTTGAGTGGGGGAGGGAGAAGCTTGCGCAAATCGAGAACGGGCCTATTGCGTAACTTGAGTACAGTATCCTGGACAAATTAAGGGATGAAAAGGGGATCGAAAAGCATGCCATATTTACGCGAAATGTTTCGTGCAATTTTTTCCACTTTAGCCTTTTTATGTTAAAAAAGCAGCTTAAAAATATTTTATGGAAAATGTATTTTTATATATTCTGTTCATATATTTTATACGTTAGCAGCAACCTTGCCAACGTCTTATCTCTGTTCTTCATACTCATTGTATTTAACTTTTCTGTTGTGAATTTTGTACGTACGCCATAAAAATATCATTATTACATTATTTACATGATTTCAAATAAAAATACATTTATTTGACCTAAATTATAGCGACGTCAGTCTGCTTTTCGCGATCTATCCGAAAGACATATTTCTCAAATTTGATAAAAGCTAGAATTCCGTTCTGTTTGAAAGATATTTTTCAAGTTTAAAAAAAAAACCGTGAAATAAGTGATCCTCCTTACGTATAAAATCAAAAGTAACGATCGTATTCCGAATGACCGTTCCAGAACGAGTTTCCCGCAACCCTATCCAGTATGTCGCCGATCTGCTCGACTACCCCCGACCCCCGCTCTCTTGTCGGCGGTTACAGGAGAGTGGTGCCCCCTAGAACCTCCGGGGAGCGGGGGAAACCGGGGACGGGGACGGCAACGGTCGGGAATGCCGATGATGCGCGCTCAGGCGCTCACGGGTTCAGTGCTGGTGCTCGATGCGAGGCGAGTGCGCGCGACGGTGCAGCACGAGTGCTCGCGCTCGTACGGGACTGTTTTCGTTGATCGTCGAAGAGCGTTCTGGCCACCGTCGTGCACAATCGTGATACGATCCGGGGGTTGATTTTGTGGCGCGGTGAAAGAACGGGATTCGCGCGCTTCAATATCTCGCAGAATCGAATACCCGATATAAGGATTGAAAGAAAAGGAGTATCTTTATTTGTGAGCCGCGAAAGAGAAAAAGAGAGTATCTTTATTTGTGAGGGCCGCGCGGGACGACGGCCGATCTACACGGGGGAGGTGACGAGGGCTCGCGGAAGCGCGGGTGAACGGTGCGGCGTTCCGGGGTGGCAGCAGCGGGGTGGCTCGCGGTGGTGGCCAGCCCGCGGATAAAGGGCGAGGGAAATGGGCCGCTCCGCGTTTGATACGTGATACGAGGTGCGTGAGCGTGCGCGCGCGCGCGCTCTCTTTCCCTCTTCCGTGGAGCAGCCCCGCGCGTGTGTATGTGGCGTGCGTGCGTGTGTCGTCGTCGTCGGCCTCCTCGTCCTCCCCGTTGTCGTCGTCGTCGCCGTCGTGCCGAGCCGCGAGTCTGTGTGCCGACCGTATACGCGTGTGCGTTGCGTGAATGAAAAAGGAAGAAGGGGGAGGGCCGCTCGTTACCCCAAGATTGCCGAAGCGAGCGTCGTTGTGGTGACCGTCGTCGCCGTTGCCGTCGTCGTCGCCGTCGCCGCCGTTGCCCCGACGCGCGACTCGACGTTGACGTCGAGAGCAAAAGGGGTAGGCTGCTCTTCGTAAAAATGCGGCGCGATATGACGACGGTGAGGGGTGGTGTCGTCGCGACAACGACGACAACGGCGGCGGCGACGATGTCGTTGACAGCGTCATTGTGGACAACATCATCGAGAGGATCCTCGACCGCATTGTCACCGATGTCGACGTCGACAGTGACAACGGTGAACGCGACCACCCCGTTCCGTCGCCCGTTCGCGGTGACGCTATTGCTGTTGTTGCTGATGTCGATGCACCCTGGCCCGGCCACGGCCGCCTGCCGGTGGACCAGCGAGGCTGGCAACGACACCCGTTCAGCAGACTGCGCCCTTCGCGTGCTGGATCCTACGGCAATCGTCACTCTGGCGCCGTCCCTCGATGGCGCTCTCAAGCTACGGATCCGCTGCAGCGATGTACATCACTTCGAGAGCAGCTTCAACGCGCAAAGTTGGCAGCGGCTGGCTGGCTTGCACGAGTTGCACGTGCACGGTTGCAAGGTGCTGCGTATCCCGGAGGATGCGTTTCAACCACTGCCGGATCTCAAGCGGCTCGTCGTACAGACGTTCAATGCCGCTTGGGGTGCCGCTAGGTATCTGGAATTCGCGCCGAGCTCGCTCCGGGGCCTACGCGAGCTTCACACTCTGGAGATCGTCGAGAGCAATGTGCTAGCGCTGCCGCCCAAGCTGCTCTGCGAGCTGGACAACCTGCAGACCCTCAATCTCACCGGCAATCGTATCCGGGACGTCGACGACATCGGCCTAACGGTGCGCGCCGACGTCAACGACGGATCCTGTCGCGCGGATATCCGAATCCTGGATCTGTCGCGCAACGAATTACGGCAATTATTCGATGACGGACCGCTGGTGGGCTTACGGCAGCTGCAAGAGTTACACCTGCAGCGCAATGCGATTACCGAGATCGGCAAGAATGCTCTACACGGACTCACTGTACTGCGTACGTTTAACGCCAGCCATAACGCCTTGGACTCGTTACCCGAGGATTTGTTCAAAACCACGCGTGACTTGCGGGAGATACACCTGGCGCACAATGGCCTACGAGATCTGCCGCGGGGCGTGTTCACCCAGCTGGAGCAGCTGCTGGTGCTAAATCTCGCCAACAACCGCCTTGGCAGCGATCACGTTGACGAGACCACTTTTCTCGGTCTGATCCGCTTGATCGTGCTCGACCTCTCATATAACCAGCTGACACATATCGACGCGCGTATGTTCAAGGACCTGTTCTTCCTGCAGATCCTCGATCTACGCAACAATTCGATTGATCGTATCGAGAGCAATGCCTTCCTGCCGCTCTACAATCTCCATACGCTCGAACTTTCCGACAACAAGCTCCACACTATCGGAGCGCAGCTCTTTAACGGTCTGTTTGTGTTGAATCGTCTGACCATGTCCGGGAACTCGATTTCAAGCATCGACACGATGGCGTTTCGCAACTGTTCCGATCTCAAGGAACTTGATCTCAGCGGCAATGAGCTCACCGCCGTGCCGGACGCGTTACGTGACCTCGCCTTCCTCAAGACCCTCGACCTAGGCGAAAACCACATCAGCGAGTTCCACAACGGTTCCTTCCGTAATCTTCATCAGCTCACTGGTCTACGTCTAATCGGCAACGACGTCGGCAATCTGACACACGGTATGCTCTGGGACCTGCCAAATTTGCAGATACTCAATCTGGCCCGGAATAAAGTGCAACACGTGGAAAGGCACGCGTTCGATCGTAATATCAAGTTGGAGGCCATTCGCTTGGATGGCAATTTTTTGTCGGACATCAATGGTGTATTTACCAGCATCACCAGTCTCCTGCTGCTGAATTTATCGGAAAATCACATAGAATGGTTTGATTATGCCTTCATACCTGTTAATCTCAAATGGCTTGACATCCACGGCAACTTTATCGAAAGTCTCGGTAACTATTACAAAATTCGCGATTCTAAGGTGAAGACTTTGGACGCCAGTCACAATCGCATCACCGAGCTCTCGCCGTTATCCGTGCCGGATAGCGTGGAGCTATTATTTATCAACAATAACTATATCACCACCGTGCGATCGAATACGTTCGCTGACAAAGTAAATCTCACCCGGGTTGACATGTACGCGAACATGATCGAGACGATGGAGTTGACGTCGCTGCTGCTGACCAAGGTGCCGGAAAACAAACCGCTGCCGGAGTTCTACATCGGCGGCAACCCCTTCAATTGCAACTGCTCGATGGACTGGCTGCCGGCCATCAATAACCAAACCTCAACGAGGGAATATCCACGCGTCATGGATCTTGACAATGCCATGTGCCGTACCTCCGGGCCGCGGGGAGTCGCCATCGTTCCTGCCTCGACCGCACGCTCGGAGCAATTCCTCTGCCGTTACGAGGCGCATTGTTTTGCTCTCTGCCATTGCTGCGACTTCGACGCCTGCGATTGCGAGATGACCTGTCCGGCCGGCTGCAAGTGTTACAATGACCGTACGTGGAACACTAACGCAGTCGATTGCTCGGGTCTCGGGGTCGAAGAAATCCCGCGTAGGATACCCATGGACGCGACCGAGGTCTATCTTGACGGCAACGTGTTGCGAGAGTTGCAGAACCACGTGTTTATCGGTCGCAAAAATATGCGTGTGCTATATGTGAACGCCAGTGGCATCGAGTCCATCCAGAATCGCACCTTCAACGGCCTCAACAACTTGCAGATCCTGCATCTCGAGGACAATCGGATACGTGAACTCAAAGGTTTCGAGTTTGAGCGATTGTCGCACCTGCGCGAGCTTTATTTGCAGAACAACATGATCGGCTTCATCGGTAATTTGACGTTCCTACCGCTACGATCGCTCGAGATCCTCAGATTGCACGGCAATCGGTTGGTAACCTTCCCAGTGTGGCAAGTCACCTTGAACGCTCGATTGGTTGAACTATCGCTCGGTGGCAACCCGTGGTCGTGTCGCTGTAAGTTCTTGCAGGAATTATCTTCGTGGGTGTCAGACAATGCGCACAAGGTTATTGACGCTGGCGACGTATGGTGTTACTATGGCGGTGACGCCAGGCCATCTTACCGGCGTCGTTTAAATGTCAACGAGACTGCCTGCTCGGACTATTTTGCTCAAGGCGGTGTCATCGAGAGTATCATGGTGTCGGACTATTTGCCGTTGGTAGCTGCTACTCTCTCGGCTATTATCGTTCTCTTGGTGATCATAGTACTCGCTTTCGTGTTCCGCGAACCGGTCGGTGCCTGGGCCTACTCCAAGTACGGATTGCGATTCTTGCGTACAAAATCGGGTAAGGCTGCGACGACGGCGAGCATGGGTCCCGCGGCCGCGATGACTGCGGGTTGCTGCGACGCCGATCGCGATCGTCTCTACGATTGTTACGTGTGTTATAGTCCGAATGACGAGGACTTTGTCTTGCACTCGTTGGCGGTCGAACTAGAACACGGTGCGGCCGGTCTAAGACTCTGCCTTCATCATCGGGACTTGCCTTGCGTGTTGCGCGCCTCCGCGCCCGCACCGGCCGTCCTCGAGGCGGTGGACGCGTCTCGACGCGTGCTGATTGTGCTTACCCGTGATTTCCTTCAAACCGAATGGTCGCGCTTCGAGTTCCGCGCAGCGCTGCACGAGGCATTACGCGGTCGTGCCTCCCAGCTGATCGTCATCCAAGCCGGCCACGTTGGCACCGAGGTCGAACGCGATCCCGAGCTGCGGCCTTATCTGAGAACGGCGGCGCTCATACTCACATGGGGCGAGAAGAGGTTCTGGGAACGATTGAGATACGCCATACCGTCGTCCACAACAACTGCAATCATTGCTGCTAGTACTACCACCACTACCACCGCTGTCGGTGACATATCTATCGAGAGCAAATCCTCGCCGTTGGTCTACAAACGCAATATCAACACCTACACGCTGGACGGCGGTGTCGGCGGTGTCGGCGGTCTCGAGAAAACCGGGATGTCGACGCTGCGTGGCGGCCAACGCGCCGCGCTCTTTAAGGACGCCTCCACGGCGCTAATGCTGCAACACGCTCCGCCCGCCTACTCGTGCGGCGGTGCCCCGCTTCCCCCCATGATGCCGCAGCAACAGCAACAACAGCAGCCGCAGCCGCCGCCGCCATCGTCGTCGCCAGCGCAGCCCAGGTTAACCGTCAATCACGCTTACCGGGACGCGGTGCCGGCCAATAATCTCGTCACGACCACTGTCGCCACCACCAACACCGCCAACTGTGGCGTTGGCGAGGACCACAGGAGACCGCTGTCCGAGCACATCTACTCGTCCATCGACTCGGACTACTCCACCCTCGAGAGGACCGCCTGGAGACAGCAGCAACCGCCACCCCCGCCGCCCCCACCCACCTCCGGACAGGCCTACCTGGTTTAGCTCCCTGCGACTGACCCCGATATCCCCGCGTACCCATGGGATCGTGGTGCCGTCGACCCAACTGCGATAACGACGAGCGGCGGTAGTAGCTCGTTCCCAAAAGGTTGTGCTTGGTCTCGTGCTCGTCCACGTGACGCACGGTCGGTGACTTCGATAGACTGTGATTTTTCGAAGACGTTGCGCGCGTGCAGAGCCACGGACCCCCGCGAGATTCGTGTACATAGTTCAGAGACGTCGTCGCAAAGAACGAGGGACGTATTCGCATATCATAATTATCTTTGGAGACTTTGGGGATGTCTGTTGCGATAATGATAGCACGGGTTTCCTTTTTTGCTCAACAAAAATTTCGATTTTTTCTGTCGCTAAAATGTGATCGATGTTTCCTTCTTGTTTTTCTTTTTTTCTTTTTTTTGTTATTTCTGTCTTTGTTATTTCCATCCGTCTTCCTTCGCTGTGTGTGCTTGATGTAATAAGTCTTTCGGCCTACCCCCTTGTCATCTACCCTCTTATCGGGGTGCGCACCCTCGGTATAATTGCGAATTTCTGAATAGTCTCTTGCGAAAATATATTTTGTTCGGGTATACAGAATGTCCTAGATCCCGTTAATATACAGAACTGATTTGTCTTTAACAAAAATTTGTAATAATTTTTTAAATTACATTTTCGCGATTTCTAAGCGCGAAATAAAAGTATTTAATTATCCATTTGGTGTTTGACTTCAAGAACGAACCCTTTACGTTATTTTATCCTTGATTCAAGGAGATTTCTTTCGGGCGAGCTTTATTTAGGATCGAATATCAAAAATAGCTTGTAATCTCTCTAAATACTCTGGACTCGAAATTCAATCGAAGAATCAACCATTATTAAAACCAAAGGGACCCGAGACTCTCTGTACACCTCTGTGAATTCTGTTTACCTCATTCGATGACTTTTCAGCGAGCGCACTCAAAGATCTCAAAGTTCGCGCGATCGCGCGCGAATCGTCAGACTGTCCCTTTCGCGGCGGCGATTTCACCCTCGTGTAAATACTTCCTACTTACGACGAATCCGTGTAAATAACGCTCTTTACTACGCAGTATGCGTTCGTGTACGTATGTACATTGTACATATATATACATGTAACAGACACACGTCGCATTTCGACGTCCTCACCGCGTAATAGGATCATGATGCTAGCTTCGACTCTGAAATTCTCGACTAGGTAGATGATTTTTTGTAATTTTATATGTCCGCGGGAGAGAAAGAACAAGAAAGAGAAAATGTGAATGTATGAGAGAGAGAGAGAGAGAAGGAAGGGGAGAGATGATTGTACGATATGTAAATATGTATATTGAGTATACACTCTTTATCGCCGCGCCTCATGTAAGATACAATTCGCTGCGTGAAAGAGAAGGTAAGAATCGAAGAGTGAGAGAAACAAAAGCGTGAGGCATGCGCTCGCGCGATCCGGCGAAGAGCAAGCCGCGCGAGCGTCTGCGCATGTGACGTGAGACTTAACTGTATACTTTTGATTTTATTTAAATCATGTGAATAAATTTATAAAATATGTTACTACTCATCTTCGCAATATACGCCTTGATATCTTGATTCTGGCAGTGACTATCGTCGAGCCCATTTCGGAGAGTTCATAATTCACTGCGGAATTCATTTAGAAGTGAAATTCTACAATTACTATTTGACACGTAACGTAGAAATTATACGCGATATCAGAATATTTATATACGTATATATTTCATGAAGAGAGTTCTAAAGACGAAGAATGCGCGCAAGACGTGTGGTAGATTGACAAATTTATAATCTACTATTTTTTTCAGACATTAATATTGTTTGCCACGGCACTAATCGAGAATTGCTCATTAGTGATGCGGCGACATTAAATTATGATGTACAGAACGGAAAGATGACACGCTTGAAAATGAGAAAATTGTGGCGTAACGGCCTAACTGCACATGCGCCGATACGTAGCCGTAATGTGAGATCAGGGCAACGTAACACTTTTTCCCCCCCTTCTGTTCACGATGTATTTACAATTCGACACATGAAATTAGATTCTTCCGTCCTGAATTATAGAATTACCGAAATGGGTTTTCCTCGAGGGCTGCATGCCGAAATTATATAAGTACAGTTCCATAAGCAGCGAGCTTACGCGAGAACACGAGGAGCACGTGTTCTCTCGAATACGGGGAAGGGGAATCTCTTTCTTTCCTTTGGTGGCGCAAGTTGGAGGAGTCGTTTTTTTTTCCCCCCCGCGAACCGAGTTGCGGCGAAATTCGGATCGATCGAGGGAAAGAGAGACAGAGACAGGGAACTTATTTCCATATGGTAATTTCGCGCTACGATTGGTTAAAATATTCGCGCAAATGCATTATCCGAGCGTG